>NC_134419.1:79219402-79819402 GCF_030867145.1 Opisthocomus hoazin | reverse complement strand
TCATAGGTTTGGGTTGGAAGGGACCTTATAGATCATCCCGTTCCACCCCCCTGCAATGGGTAGGGAACCCTTCCACCAGACCAGGCTTGCTCAGAGCCCCATTGAGCCTGGCCTGGAATGTGTCCAGGGATGGGGCATCCACAGCTTCTCTGGGCAACCTGTGCCAGGGCCTCACCGCCAGGCGTCACCAAGGTTCTCCCACAGGATGGTTTTGGCGGTGGGCAGGATGCTCACCAGCCACCCGGTCCTGCTCCTGGCAGAGTCCCGGAGCCGTCGCGCCTGATGCCATGGCTGTGGGGCTGGTCGGCCCACCTGGCTGCCCAGCAGTGGGACGTGATGGGCTTGTCACGGGGCTGTGCAGGGCCAGGAGCTCCGCAGCTGCCATGGGGAGAGTTATTTAACAGAGAAATGACCCTTCCTTGGCTTCTTTATGTGCCTCATAAAGACTGAGCTCAATAATCTGGGTGGCTTTAATTCTATATCCACTCACTTTGGACTGCGCTGATCGATATCGGTAATAACTGTATACAGGGAGATTTTAACATTTGCTTAAAGTTCATGCTTAAAGTTCATCAACATTTGCTTGAATAAAAGTTACAAAGATTACAATATATATCCACAAAACGCATGCTGTCTGTCTGCAGACCGTCCAAGCCAATACCATTAAAATTTGAATTAACGTACATTAAAATGGCCTTTATAAGATGATGTAAATAAAAATAACACTTGTGTTGCATGGCAGCCTCTGCTTGTTTCTAATAGATTTTACAATTACTGAGATGGATGATTTTATAACAGAAGGGCTGGTCTAAGGGCTCGTGGGTTAAACACTGCAGATGACAGATACGGAATGACTTCGCTTGCTGTTTTCTCACGGCATCAGCTGTCACACCCATTCCCTCCAAAAGCTCTCGGCTCTGCGTTCCTTCAGGTACCAGAACGATGGGGAGCCAGAGAATGGCTTCTTGCCGAGCTGGGCTCAGCCTCCCCGTGCCCCACAAAGACGGGTTATGCCTTAGCCACGAGGTTCAGCAACAGAAGTGGCGTTGTCGTGCAGCCTTGTGCCGTGTGAAACCAGGTAATTTAATCTGGAGCTCGTGATGATTGTGTGTGACCATTTCATAACGATCACCCTGTTTCTCCTCAGACCTTCCCAGGCAATACATCACAACTGTACTTTTTAACACATTGCCGATTTTTAGTGGAGCAGGGAATCCAAGCCAGGCTACTGCTCTGACCCAGAGAAACAGCCCAGCTCTGCTGCCTGACGACAGAACGAAGGTCTCCACTGAACGATTTATTTTCCTAAGTTGCAAGCAACCCGACACACATCCATGTAAATACAATCCCTCATTCCTCTGCTGCCATATTCTCTTCACGCAGCTCTTTTTTTGGCTTGACCCAGTGCCCCTTGGCCCAGGGACACCTTGCACCCATGGGCAACCCACAGCTCCCCGTCACACCGAGCCTGGGCTGGTTATACCCCTGCGTGACGCTGAAAACTCACTCGGAGAGAGGAAAACTTTTAGGTAGGGGAAGCTTTGTAGAACTGAAATACTGTTGGGTTTGAGGACCTCGCCCACATAATTTGTAGGCTGGGGAATACATTTAAAAGATGAATTAGTTCATATTGACACGCAAACCGCACTCCAAAAGCGGGGACAGGGGATAAGATATAGCACAAGCAGAAGACGCTGCTTCACCTCCAGCCAGAATTGCTGGTGTTTATTTATTGCCAATATTATCCGCAATGTCCTGAGACTGCGTGTGAGGCTGGTGCTTGCAAACCACCTAAATGTTTTCAGGTGAAATATAAGATGGATAAAAAGCATCTTTATTCTGTCATTTTGATGAATAATTACACTATGGTAGCTACTAAAAAGCTATGCTTGTAACAGGTTTCATCACCAGAGTTATGGCTGAGAGAGAAATACTTTATTTTTATTATATTAACAAAAGCTATATTTACAATTAGAAAATTGACTGGAAAGCTCCAGCCCTTTATAAGTGGATTAATATATGTTTAATTCAAATAAATGTCATTGATTTTGGTAGTGCTGAATATAATGGTGTTTCCAGCAAGATGGGCCTCTCTTAAATCCGCAGACTTCAAATATTTTCCTGACCCTACTCTTTTTACAGTAAGCATGTTTTTTGCAATTAATGAAAACATATGAACTTTCTTCAGTGTCAGGTTTGCTAAATAGAAGTCAGTGCCCGTGATGAAGCTACCAGGAAAGGTTCCCTTCGGGACTGCACTTTCAGCCTTGTGCCGATGTTTCTGTGTGCCTGGAGTTTCTCTGTATGGTTGAACACGGCCATAGTAATGGTGTGGGCAATCCAACAGACTCCCAGTTTGCATGCCCAGAGATCCTGGCTGCAAATGCTGCCTCAGAAATAAGAGCGTGCTTGCCCACAGTTTAGTTCTGTAAATGAGGGCTCTGGCTTGTTTACATTCAGGGAAGGAAAAAAAAAAAAACCAACTTTTATCCTGGCACTAAGAGTTGTTCCTGCAGTGCAGGAGAGCACACTGGCATACAGAAAATGAAAAAAATCTGATCTGAACTTTTGTTATGATGTCAGGAATAAAGCAAACTGTCTGTTGTGGAAATTTAAATGCTCTCTACCATTTTCTTTCGCTTATCACGCTGGTAAAACACCAATGGTTTGGTAGTACATTAATCACGGCAATAATCTGGCAAATACCAAAAATAAGATTTCAAAATGACAGTGGTGGTATTTTGGCTAGGACCTAAGTTTGGTGTCTGTCTATCTGAGGACTTCACTGTGCTCCTCATTGCTGAGGAACCCGCAGATAACTGGACCTGCATGAACGTCCTGGAGGTGGTGAAGTTTGGGACGTAAAGGAACCCCCAACAAGCCACCTCCAAGGGTTGGCAGCAGAAGGTGCAGGGTCGGACCAGGCTGCCTCGGCTCGTTTTCCAGAACCACTAACACTTCGAAGGAACAAAGTTTGTTCTTTGCTGAGCTCAGGTCTTTGCTCTCAGGGTAGAAAATCTGCTATAATCAGACTAGAAAGAATATGGGTAAAATAATGTCGCCAAAGCCTTCGGAATGAGGTGATTTTAATGTGCCTAATGACAGTGAAACACTAAAACACTGTGCTAAGTGCCTCCTCACTTTTTGAAGAACATTTAGTTTGGAATTCAGCCCAGAAAATGCATCTGCCCCTGCAATTTACACCTCATTGGCTAAGGCTAAAGAGGGAGGAAATGAAGATGATTAATTAAGGAAAAGTAAATTAGTCTCACTTTGTATGTAGCAGCTGTGGACGATTTTCTTTTTACAGGAAAGCTATTTGGGGGATGACTTGTTTGGCCCTGGGCTCTGAAGTCACAATGTTGAAGCTGTGTCTGTAGCTGTCTGCCAGGTACCAGCTCGGGTGAGTTGATTGAGATTTTGCTAAGGAAAGAAAATTTGCAGTGTATCTCAGAAGGGCTCTTTCCCTGTTGTCGCATTTTTCTCTCTCCATGAGGGTTTGTTCTCACTTGTTTATATGCCAAAGATGATGCAAAGATTGCTATTTATGAGACATATGATAAAGGAAAGTTAGATCCTGAGGGCAGATGAAGCTTTCCTGAAGGTAAGCTCATTTGGTAAAAAAACCTTCTAGTGATGTAAAGGCTCCAGGTGTGATTCTTTCCTGATGCTGGGGTAATCAGGAACAAACCTAGGACAGTCTGGTCCACTCTCGGGAGCTGCTGAGGATGATGTTCCTCGAGTCCTTTATAGGAAGCCCAGTGTTGCTAACTGGTAAATATACTGGTATCACCACACAGAGGACGTTAAGAACCTGAAAGTTCGTCAGCCAGATGGGCTGGCTGCTCCACAAAAGGACAGTGATGGGTGCTAAAACCATTTGCTTTCTGGCCCTATGCAAATCTCTGTGCTCTTGGGGTGCACATTCCTCGCAACCCCCAAAAATGGGACCGAGGGGATCTGTGGGGAGCAGGGGCTTGGTGCCAGCCTGGCTGCACCCACCGTCCTGGGAGCTGTGGGGCAAGGTGCACCCCCAACCTCACCTAAGAACTCGCTGGGAAGCTGTGCAATACTAAAGCCACACATCAGAATATAAAACATGAAGCAGACTGATTGCAGATGCAGGAGAACTTAGATTAAAGTAGGAATAGCACCGGTTTCTGTATCATATGTAGCAGCTGCAGAATAACACTCTCGTTGAGTGGGAAATGACAGCTTTGCTTGTTTTTTTTAATGCTAGCATTGTGATTTTGCTGCTGTTTTCTAAAAGAAATGGTTGAAAATTTCTTCTCTCCTCCCTGTGAAGTCTGTCACGCTGAATGTAACCTATGGGCTCTGACTTTGGGGAAAAAAACTGGTATACCCTCGTGTCTGGGTCACCACAGGACTCCCAAACTACTTAGGATGTCCATGGGGCACCCAGGTCCTCTCCCTGTCCTCCTGCGCTGTGCAGCCAAGCACTTCTCCCTGGGCACCACGCAGGGTCCCTGCAGCAGGGATCTTGTCCTGTGGAACCGTGTTTTCCAGGCCCTAGAGAATTTAGGGAAGGCAGGGACCTGTGGGGAACAACCTCCCGTTGCCTGACCAGAACAAGCTTTGATAGAAAGGGATCCGTCACGAGGATGTGATATAAAATAAACACTGCACCAAGAAGACCTCCCAAGGGGTCTTGAGTGCTACCAAGATCATAAAGACTCTGCAGTACCTGTAGCACTCATTAACTTCTATACCAAGAGCTCTGAGGCACGTCTGAAGGGTTGTATGTAGGACCTAATGCAGTTTGCTTAGCCAAGCAGATTCCTGTGTAGCTTTTGATTTGCTCTGGCTGTCGGTGTCTGACTATCCTGATGCACCAGTCATGATGCTTTACAGGTGAAAAATCTTATTCTTAAGAAAGGACTCACAGCCTTCATTTCTTCTTTTAGTTTTTAATGCGGTTTGATTCTGTTCGTGGAAATGGTTGGTTATTCTCTGCTCCTCATGACACAGAAATATCTTTTTTGAGAATGCATGCCAGGCACTGCTTTGTGGAACAGCAAAGGTTTGGGTTCGTTTTGATTCATCCTAACTAGAAAAAAAGAAAGATGAAGATTAAAAGACGTATGACTGTCTCCTTTGGACTTTGCTCTCTCTTCAGAAGCAGTAGCAGCTCTGCTGGTTTCAGTGGTAGAAGAAAAAATTCTCTGAGATAATGAGACTGGCAACTTATAGCTAAATATTGTGACTTTTGCTTGGAGAAGAGTAGAGAGTGCCTGATGCAAGTGTTGGTGGTTTTCATTGCCTGAAAGTCAAATAGCTGAATGTCATAGGAGATGGCCTTCTGGGTGGCTTTGAAGGTCACCCTTAGGCGGGAGAGGGAAGAATGGATGCTGTGTGATAGATGTCCTGAGATGAGGAGTATGAGCAAACTGTAAGCTGATCAAGCTTTCTGAAATTAATTTTGTTCTAGCTAGACTGAAACTTGTTAAAAAATCAGTCAATTAGGATAACAGGCAGCACATTCTCAGTCTAGAAACAGAGAACATAAATGAGCAGCACAAAAAAGGGTAGCATTTTCTTCTGCAAAACCACAGGTACTTAGATTAAACGGATCAATATGCCATCTGTATCATGGTAAGAACAGTCATAAATTACTCAAAAATTCTGTTTTTGAACAAGTCTTTGGGCATATGGGCAAAGACAGAGCTGCTAAGTGCTGCCGCTGGAAGCCATCCTTGCATATTGCAGATTTAATGATTCTATCTGCTGTCATTGGCAAATGAGGGATGGGAGGAAAAAAATGGGCCAAAAGTGATAAAGCCTTAAGGTAAGGCAGAATAAATGAAGTAACTACTTTAAATCGTATGCCGTGCAACGTATTTAAAACTCCAGCATTGATTCTGAGTCTGAGTGTGAGCAAACCCCATTGCCTGACATTCGTTAAACACCATCATGGGAGAAAGCCATAAATTTTCAAATTTTCTAACCAACTGTCGCTTACACAGCCATTGGAAATCTAGGAATTGTAAGCAGGTTTTTTCCTTCTGGTTGCAAGTGTATTGCTACGGCTCCTGGTGACGGAGAATTTCCAGGGCTGCCTCCGCAGGGCCATGGGTTTGCGGGCAGCTGCCGGAGACCCCAACGCTTGCCCTTGGTAAGCCCGTTTCCAAGAGAAGGTTGGCCAGGTGCCTGCCATTCTATTCAGGCTTTAAAAATGAGCTACTGATAATTTACAACATTAAACTTGGCCCTCTGTCCCGCTGCCAGTTTTTGTGGTTTTATAACCACATGCTGACAGTTAAGTGTTTTCCCCCTTTTGCTGTATTACCCGCACTGGGGAAACGAAGTGAATAAGCACAGAGATGAAACACGATGCTACACAAAATGATATTGAAAGCACGCAATGGAAACAGAGATTATTTTTGTTCTCATCTGCTCTCCAGTCCTCCTCATCACGATAACGAGAGCTGGTGTTTGCGGAACAAACAGAAGCGCCGGCTCAGCTGTGTGTCTTCGGCAGCAAATGGAGACGGGAGGTCTACACGGCAGTCCTGACACTCCAGCTGCTCCTTCGGGCTCTCTGTGGAGCAGACAGAGAGCAGAGGATCTGCTCGGAGCGGCTCATCCCACCCCGAGACAGATGCCCAGCGAGACGATGAGGCATCAGCTGGCTGGGGTGGATGCTGCAGGCGAGCGAGGCAAGACAAATCCCACTGCTGCAGGTGGTTACGCTTCCTTCTGGGCTGGAAGCGAGTCCTTCTTGCTGAGGTTGCTGAGTGACAGCTTTCTGCTGGGTCTTGTTTTCTCCCGAAATACCAAGCGCGTGGCCTGATGGGTCTCAGCCTTCAGTTCCTGAAGACGACTCTTCATTCTGCTCTGAAGGCCAGCATGCTAGAAGAGATACAGGTTCTTTTTTCCCCTCTGACTTCTGCTAAATTAAATTTTATGGCAGTACTGTATCAATAAGCTTGCAGGATTTCTGCTGAAGATGCTCTGCAGTGCTGAATGATTCCTTTGGGGGATTGCTCTGCAGTTTGCAGCCTCCTCCATGAATCTCTCCTGCGACTTTAAAGGGAGAAGTGGCAAGGAGGAGGGTGGGATTCACCTATCAGCGACTTTATCTGTTACTGCCAAAGGTCATATCAAGAAAACATTTTATGGTTGGCTGTGTTATCTGCTACTACATCTTCATATTACATAATATTTCCCAAGAGGATATTTTAATACCACTTTTTCTTCGCTTACCAGAAACTCTTATATTGGGCAGAGAAGACATGGCTCATAGCTGCATACTACTGTTCATCTGTGGCTCAGAAATAAAGTCTAATAATGTACCTTTAATAATGCAGGACAGGGCTCTTCCTTTGGTGATTTATAAACTTCATAGACATAGCAAGTCACTGCTAAGGTAGGTCTACTGCTTTCTCTACATGAACATCGCAGGAACGGCAGGGCAAGCAGATGCAAAGCTGAGAGAGTCACCACCGGTTTCAGCATGGCTTGGAGGTAAATCTGTCTTTCTGCGTCAGGGATCTGCGTTTTGCTTACGGGCCAAGCAGAACTTCTAGACAAAAAATAAACACAAGTATTATGAGGAAGAGAATTAATGGATGGGGAGGGGGCAGGAGAGTGGATGCAGAGCAGGTCTGGCTCTGCTGAAAGTCTATCCTATGTAGAGCTGCAGCACCAAGTAGCTGCTCTTGCCCGTCCTCGCAAACGTTGTCCATTTTTCATCTCAGCATGTGAGAACTTGGAGCAAACAGTTGGGGATAAACGCCAGGATGCCTGGCTGAGACAGGAAAAACCGTTTGGGTCTTCTGTGCTTTGTTGATCTGGACCAAAACCACCCTTTTACGGTCTTTTCATCCCCACCCAAAAGTGCTGCCTGTGGCTTCCACCCTGGAAATTAATCCTCTTTGGTCACAGGTTTTATAAGGGGAGGCTTTGAAAATACAGATTTGCTTCCAGATCTTCTGAAGAACAACTGGAGGCTGTTTTTTAAGAAGGGAGCGAAGAAGCTTTGGCCTAGCTCTAGCCTGGTCCTGTGGCCCGAACCCTGCAAGTGACTGGAGAGCATCGAGTGGCCCTTGGGGTCCGGCCCAACAGCTCTTATGACTCGAAGGGAGATGCAAAAGTGGACTTGTCCCCAAGTACCAGCAAGAGATCTTCCCCCCCTCTCACTGCTGATGACCACCCCAGTTCCCCGTGGGAATCCGTCTCACTCCTTCCTCACTCTCTATGTGCACGATTTCTCAGTAAGCTTTACAGAGCCTGGCTCTTCAGAACGTGTGCAGCCAGCTGGGCTCTCATTACCGAATAATATATCATTACGGTGATACTGCTACTAGCTAATAACAACTCCAGATGGCAAGGATGCATTATGGGAGCTCCTGACCATGAAGCGACAGTCTTGAAAAACCTTAAATATTATCTTTGAATATGCCACATTCAGTCTCTTTCAAAAGAAGCAGGTCTGAGAGGTCATCGGATTAAATGTGATGTAAAGCTTGAAGTTCTCGAGGTCTTGGGCGCTGCTGTTTTCTGTCTGGAGGGGGGAGAAACCTGCAATTAGAGATCCATGACAAAGCAATGGCTTTCTGAGGATTTTCCTCTAAGTAGATTTTAAAACGCTTTGTGTTATGTGAAGACATTTGTACAAAGAAATGAAGGAGGAGGTTTGTCAATGTCTTCAGTCTCTGCCGCCAGTATGAAAATCCAAATGTTACAGCCAACAAAAACACAGCAGGAGTTGGCTGAAAACATTGAACTCTTCAGATGAAAGAAAAAAATGAAGACATTTTCTACAAATTCCCTGAAAATACATATTCTCACTGTTCCCAGGCCTGTTCAGCAGGAGGAGCCTCTTCCCCTGCGCTGGGATGGAAAGGAGCATTACTGATGGCTGCCCGAGCTGAGGAAAGGGCAAGCAGAGCTTCCAGACAGACTGGGGAGAGACTTCTTCATCCACCTGCTTTCCTTCTTCAGAAAAACAAATGGCAGAAATAAACACATTACGGTTTCTCTGTCCACTCTTGTCGCTTCACTGCTGAAGCAGATGCTTGCTCAGTTAAAAGAGACGGAAAGGTCTGCGCTCCCTTTAAAGGGCATGTTTTCATTTCAGCTGACACTTCTTAAAATGATAAGGGAAATGATGTGCCGTTTCTTTTCTTACCGAATGTCTGTTTATCCTTGTTGCTGTGTCTCCGCTCTGAACTATTGTGATACAGTGGGAGGATTTTTTCTCTCGTTGTTGGGTTGTTGCACAACTGAATCGCAGCACCAGGCAGACGGTTCTATCACAGACTCTTCCACCTCGCACGTGCCTTTACTGGAAAAAATAGGCAGGGGTCCTGTGGAGGACTCGGATTTGGTCCCTGCTCCTCTTTCAGAAGTCCTTGGCGGTGGCTCTGCCAGCGTTCCCTTGGGCACCTGCCTGCCCTTCTCCCACCGCCCCCTGCTCCAGCCCCAGACCTCTCCTCCGTTGCCTTTAGAGCCGGTTTTATGGCACTTGGTTCCAGCAGGAGGGGCAGATCTCTTTGCCTTGGGTTTTATTTCAAATACACGGTTGAGAGTTGTAGTCTGCTGCAAGCAGGTGCCACTGCAGGTGAGCAGTGTTAAAAGCATATGTTTACTTCTGCTGTTGAAATCTGAAAAAGCTGCTATTTCCTAAGACTTCCTTCAATAGTCTGTGTGTGCACTGGCAGCCAAACATTCTCAGCTGCAGATGTATTCAACTTTTTATTTAAAAACAAATGTCAGACTTGCGAAAAGACTCAATTAAAGCAGTTTAAATACAAAGTAAAAATTACAGATATTTTATTTAGGGAGCTGGCATCAGGCCTCTGAGCACATCCCCCAGTTCCTGGAAAAAAGAGAGTGTTTTTCTTGATAAAAATCCTTTTGTGTGAGGCTCACACCACACCCTTCTGTGGCTGAAATGTGATGTTTCTGCGCAGGAAGATGTGGCTCGGAGCTCTCAAGGGGATGGCAGGGAAGGGAGAAGCTGCTGGCAGGGCTGTGCTGCCCGGACGGGTGACAGCAGGAGGGGATGTCTCTAGCCTGCTCGGGAGCGGGACCCTGGAGTACTGCAGGGAAGTGGAGCTGGGCAAGTTTTCTCTCCTGAGAGGTATTTGCCATAGAGCTCGCAGAAAGCAGCAGGCTTATTGAGAAGTTGCCATAGAATCGTTAAGGTTGGAAAAGACCTCTAAGATCACCAGGTCCAAGCGTCACCCCATCACCCCCATGCCTGCTAAGCCATGTCCTGAAGTGCCACTTCTACACGTATTTTGAATACCTCCGGGGACGAGGACTCTACCACTGCCCTGGGCAGTCTGTTGCAATGCTTCACATCTCTTTTAGTGAAGAAATTTTCCCTAATATACATTCCAAGTTTTCCCAAATGTCTGCCCTTGCCTTTCCTGAAGATGCTTTGACACATCAGAAGCCCCCACCTTCTTCCATTCAGATGAAAGGTGAATGTTAAAACCGAACTGAACAGAGAGGGCTCAGCCCCACTGAGAGAGTAGATGGGGTGAGAAGCCTTGGGTAAGTGGCTTCCAGAGATCAAAGGCATACTGAAATTCAAAGCATTCACAGTTTCAGTGTTCCTAACAGAAGAAGCCAGATCACGGGTGGATCTTGCTGATTTAAATGTGGGTCCGAGGCAGAAAGCATAAAGGACTTGCCCCTTACCCCCAGCATTTTGCTCTATGAGTAAGTAAAAAACAACAAATAGTTGTCTCTCTGCTTTCACTGGCGGAAGTGAGCCTGGGGTCTGTGCAGAATTTCAAGATTTGAAAACTAAAATAGGCATATGTTTGGGTATTAACAGCAAAGACAGCAACACCAAAGAAATGCATTTTCCAGCTGGAGCGGAGGTGGTTGGGTCAATGGTGGTGCCTGGTGCTTAGAGACATCTCTGTGTGTGGGGCCTTCTCCCTCTGGGGCAGGGAGTCTGGCTGGGGCACTGATGTGGTGGCTGCCCACCAGCTTTGCGCCAGGGCTGGAGGCAACGTTTCAGGTTCCTTCGCTGAGATGATGGAGCTCTGGTTCACACTGGGCACGGTGCTCAGCGTGAAGATCCTGCTGAGATGGCAAAAACATATGGAAGGGGAGATGCACCACCCTGGATGAGGCACCTCTTCTCCACCCAATACCCTTCAGGCACCGATGGCAGATGCTGCAGAGTCCAGCAGCATAGGGATGGCTGTTTGCTCTCTTGTCCTCTAGCAGACTGGCAAATAAGTGCTCCAAATCAGGTGGTGATGGCAGGGAGAGCACCCATAAGGAGGTGCTTCAAACCTGCTCGCAGGAGCTGCAGCCCTCACTTGTAGGCTTGTGTCCCTGCCACTTGGTGGTCCCGCTTTGGGCACAGGCTCCCCAAGGCACACCTCCCTTTGGCAGCAGCCTGTTGTGTCATTCCTGACTTGGCATCAAGCACCAGGCACAGCCATAGCTGAGCAGCTACGCCAAAAGTTGTGAACTGGAAGAGAAATTGTGATGTAAATTCATCGGGCAAAATATCTGGCTTCCCCGCGCCAAGCTCAAAAGCTGCCTGGGGCTGGAGCTGCTTGCAGAACATGAAAACAGGAAGGTAAGTTTGAAAAATACCTGCATCATGACAGGAACACAGTTTGTAATGAAAGAGTGTGAAAGTGGGGGCAGGCCCATAGGGCATCCCAAAGCACAGAGGCTCTGGCTGCTAGAGCAGAGCTGTGAGAATTAAGGACACGGAGCATTCCGGGGACAGGTGAAAGAGGAGGTGCACACATAGAGGACACCTGGGAACCATCGGGGTTGCTGTGCCAAAGCACAAAGGCTGGATATGTTGGGCAGTAGCGCAGGGGTGTAGGTCCAGCATTCACCTAGGGATGGAAGCAGGATGGACAGGACACCCCTCACTCAAAAAAAAAAAAAAAGTTTCTGTGGTATTCTTGGAAAAAACAAGTCACAACTAATTCTGGAGAGTTCTTTCGGTGAAATATCTCTAGCTGCTTCCCAGGGAGCACTTGGTAGGAGCAGACAGCTGTCCCGCTTGTGGGAGTGCTTCTGCAGAATTACGTTTCGGCTGCAGGGAAAGCAGTAATGGGCAGCCATTGTAGACTCAATGACTACGGTATAATTTTATTTATGGGTAAATAATACTTAGCTCTGAGCTCACAAGCATTAATCTTAGAGCAAGGGTTTTACTTCTACATTTCCTCCTATTGTAAAATTAATAACAGGTAAGACGCACTGGTGAATTTAAAGGGCTCTTACGCTCGCCACATCGGGGCAGCGTCTGGGTTCGCTTGTTTACAGACACAGCTGTGTTCCCAGCCCTCCCCTGAGGCAGATTTGCCGAGAACCTTGGCTACCTCTGAGTTCAAGCAATAACAACCAGGTGCAAATCCAAGGTGATGTTTCAAATGAATCCTCTGCCGCTGAATTAGAGCCCTCTAATGCTATAATACTAAATCTATTCCGAGGGCTTCCAGTGAACAGAGTTTCACTGGGAAGTGTTGAATCACCACACCAGAAAAGTTTTGCTGGAAGTAAAAAGGTGATTTGCCAGCTCGGCTTTGCCTCTCTGAATGTCAGTGATCCTGTTGCTACCTGCGTATACGGCTCAAACGAACGCTGCCAGCTTGTCTGCATGTGAATTCCCTTCCTGTCCTCATTTCTTATGAGAAAGTGTCTCTTAAAATGCTTCCATACGAGCGAATGCCTCCATTCACCCGAGTCTTGCTCCTGACTTTATGGCTTTGCCTTGGCTGCAAGGTCCTCCTTTGATATGCCCTCTTCCAAATGACACACTCTCCTTTCGAAATCCTTATTCATAAATGTCATCGCTTTCAGAGAGAAGAAAGTGAATGTGGGCTCTAAATTTTTATTTAAACTCATAATGACATCTTCTGATTTTTAAAGTGCCCAGTGCTAGGCAGTTTCCATTGGATTCTCAGCCTAAATCAGCAGTAATAGGATGCCTCCCAACCCTGTAATACAGTCTTTCAACCCATCAGTCACAAAAAGTTTGCGTCTCATACATACTTGGGGTTGCAGCTCTAAGACCTACCAATCCATATTTTGAGATTTATAGGGATTAATCTACCTTTTAACTATAAATTTACTCATTTACTTTTGTGATGTGATGTGTCAAGGTAGTGTCACATTTGCTTGATCCCGGTCAAATAGGGGTGTATTTCAAAGACAAATTGAGCGATTGCTAAATTATTCATATACAGTCTCTAGAAATCTTAACATTGCTTTCCTAAATCAGAGGAACTAGAAAAATTGGAAACCTCAGCTAATATCCTTGTAATAATGTGTCATTCTGAAAGGAATTAGAACTAATATTATGTTACTTCTCAGCGCTTTTTGTGAGCACTGCTATGTGTAAATGCTTTGTGCTCGTGACGGAAAGCTGCGCATGGCATATTTTGACCATTATGGAGATTGCAACCCAAGGAATGTTGCAGGCTTGCGTCCTAGTGACAGTAATGGGAAACGATTACGGAACGTGCATCTTCCCTGCCAGCGTGGTGGGAAGACGGGGCGCTTGTAAGCAGAGAGTGAGAGGCGGTTTGCAAGGTGAAGGGAGGCTGAGCCGGAGCAGAGCGTGCCGGGAGGATGCTCTGGCTGCTGGGTGGTGGGTCCGGGTCGGGATGACGGAAAGCCCACACCAAGTGGGAGCTGCTGTGTGACCCGCTGGAAGGAGGGCACTTCGATACAGCTCCCGAGGGACCTTACCTGGGGAAGTGATTTTGACGTTATTATCACAAACATGGGGTAAACTAGGCAGTGGTATGTTGACTTTAAACTGTGATTTGTTTGCTTTGATGTTCTCTTGTATGTTTTTTCTTTTAACCTTTCTGGGGACACGAAGAGGATTAAGCGACCCTATTGAGGGTATTCTTCAGGGCATGGAGACGCACCACTTTACCAAGGATGCAGAATGTAACTTTAATACTTTCTTTGATCTTGCCCTTGCTCTGTTTTCCTTCAGGCACAGGATTCAGAATTAGTGTATGGGTATGATTTCCAAACGCACATTGTGCTCGAGGGATTAAAAAAACAAGGCTCCACATTGGCTACACGTACTGCAGGCTTCCCTCTCGAAGCAGACCTCACGGGCTTATTGTGTCCTCACATTTGGAGGCAGAGGAACGGCAGGCTCAGGGGGCTCACTGGGGTGGAGAGCTGCTTTCTGCAACGCCACTTAAATCTCACCTTCATTATTTGTGCTGAGGCATAGACATCGCTGGGATTTCTGCAGGATATACAGGGAAAAGCGGGGTACCTGGCTTGAAGCAGCAGCAAATGCAGGGTCCACCCTCCACAGGGCACCCGTCCCAGTGCAGCCCTGATGTGGATGGGTGAACCACCGAGCTTCAGGGTCTGCATCAAAAACGTTCCGGCTGTCCCAGCACGGCTTCCCAACATGGGCATTGGGAGCATCCTTTTGCTGGGAGCCCCGCTGGCAATACCTCATGCAAAGGCACCAACTCACATCACCAGAAATTCCTTCAGCCTCAAACTCCCATGTGCCTGGTTCTCTGTGATTTCCAAAGCCTGGAGAGGGCAAGGCAGTCACCGTGGCAAAGGTGTTATGATGAAACACCACGTAGGAGAAGGGACCTCTTCATCAGTTCTGGGCTCCCCAGTTCAAGAAAGATGAGGAGCTACCAGAGAGAGTCCAGCAGAGAGCTACGAGGATGATGAGGGGACTGGAGCATCTCTCCTATGATGGAAGGCTGAGAGGGGACCTTAGAAATGCCTCTAAATATCTGCAGGGTGGGGGTCAGGAGGATGGGGCCAGAATCTTTCCAGCGGTGCCCAGCGACAGGACAAGGGGCAACGGGCACAAACTGGAGCAGAGGAAGCTCCAGCTGAACCCGAGGAAGAACTTCTTCCCTCTGAGGGTGACGGAGCCCTGGCCCAGGCTGCCCAGGGAGGCTGCGGAGTCTCCTTCTCTGGAGATATTCCAGCCCCGCCTGGACAAGGTCCTGTGCAGCCTGCTCTGGGTGACCCTGCTTGGGCAGGGGGTTGGGCTGGGTGACCCACAGAGGGCCCTGCCAACCCCGACCATGCTGTGATTCTGTGATCTTACCTCTCTATAGGAAGCAGATTAATGTTTTTATTTTATAGTCGTAAATGGTACCTCCCTAATAGCCTTTGTAACTGTGATCATCGAGTAATAAGTACTATGTTTGATTTCATCTAGTTCTCTGCGCTGATGAGTAATTCAAATCTCTGTGAGAAATCATCCAGGGCTGCCAGAGCTGCCAGCATTTCTCTGAGGTAAGCTGGAGGGGGCTTCCTAAAAGTACACTACACGCTGTAACCCACCACGTGGGCCTTTTCTGCCCATGTGCCCCTTACAGCCACGTTTACAATCCACCTACCTAAAGTCTCTCCAACCAAAAGAACTTATAAATGACTCGGACATTTCACTCAGATAGCTCGTGTGTGTTATCAGCTGTCTCAAACGTTAATAATCCTCCTACTGTAAAGGCGTCTTTGATGTGTAACTGATTTGGATGAACACCAAAATGCTTTTTCCCTAACAACCCTGCTCATGCGGTTTCAAAATGGAGAAGTCCTTGTGTGACACAAGGGTGTAACCTTAGATGGTAGCAATGCCCTAGGACCAGGCAAGGCGGGCGTTAAGGCCAGCTGGTGTCCTTAAGCTGCTAGCAGCAAGGAGCTCTTTAAACGTGCGGTCTCCTACTCGGAGTAGCTGTTGTTCAGAATAGCCTAAACCAGATGGAATCTGCCAAGGTAAACATGAAAATAAAAAACTCAGAAATGTCTTTAATGTTTACTGTGAAGCAAAGTTATTTTAATGAATTCCAATTAGCGGTTAAAAAAAAAAAACACATTTGCTAGATGGTCCCTATGGTTAACAAGAGATGCAGATGTTTTTTGCACTAATTGTTCTAATCTAAGTGGTTCCCTGCTTTGCATTCAGACTGCACCAGCTCACGTTGTCCCATGGTATTTAGGAAGAAAACCTGATTCCATGGTGCTTTATTCCACCAAAATGGAGAAATAAAACCTGCTTGCTTTGCATTTCAAAGTTATCTGACAAATTTAATACATTTCTGAATTTTAAAAAGAGACAATGTCTCAAAGATCTTTTTTCAGCACAGTAACTAAGTCATTCTAATTCATAATTCAGGTTATCGTAGAAAAATTTATTTCACCAAACTCTTCCACTGCCCCAAAAAACATCCTCACTTGAATTTCTTGCTAAGTAACATCAACTAGGTTTGAAGGAGAGATAAACTCAAGCCCTCTGTCTCTCAGTTGTTGAATAGTCAATGTAAATCACGGAAATGCGTCAGAAATTAAACCACTGTGCTCCAGAAGAAATAATCTCTGCTTCACTTGACATCTTTAGTCTGCTTTAGACAGGAAAATGTTCCTGGGGAAATGTTTCTCTAGTTAAAGGAAAATTGTAATGCTGCAAAAAACACTGAACTTGTCAGAAACTTTGCTGTTATGCTCTTGAAAAAGAACACTTTCACTGGGTTTTTCTCCTGTTTTTCAGATCAGTGTCAGAAATGACTGTTTCGTGGTGCTGAGTCTGCCTTGCAACCATGCTCTGCTCCGGGCCCCTCAGGCTCCAGGTCATCAGCCTCTTGCTTCTATTTTGGACGTGGTACAAATGGCATTGCTAAGGTTCAGCTGAATGCTGTTGACTATGGGACCTGCTTTTAAAGTCCTCATTTATTTAAAATAATCAAGTCGGTGTTTCGTCTGGGTTTAGTTTCAGTTGTCCATATAAGCCTGGCTAACTACAGCCTTAAGCTTAAGCCTGTCCTCTAATAAAAAGTGATATTGAATTGTGCTGCTGGTGATCAGAATTCCAAAGGTTGGAGAGACCTTCATACATGCACAATTTATCTTCATGAAATTATTAAAAACCTACAGACCCTAGTCAAGAAAGCTTCTTAAGAATTACAGAGCAAGGGTGAGGTTCCCGGGAGCTGCAGTGCCTTCCGATCTGACCTTACCTGGCATCGCTCCGTGTCCCCTCAGAAAGGGGGCTGGCCATGCTCTGCCCTCCGCACGCGGACTCGCTAGGTGTAATTAGTCTAGCTCAAAATATTCATTCTGTATGATGTTTCTCAAAAAGCTGGTGAAACTTTGGGTAAGGTACAGCAAAGCACACAAAAAACGGGGAAAGTGGGTAAAGATGTTTCATTTCTGTGGGAAGGTCTGCTCGTTGGGGGTTTGCGTGCAATAGAAGGTCTGCGAAGTAGGGGCTCCTTCAAGTGTGGTGTTTGGGGGAAAAAACGAACAAACAAACCCAAAAAACATCACTCACAGTAAAACCTTGTGTGTATGCATATATATACACACACATAAACACTCCTAAAATTGTAACTGCTAGCTATTTCGACACTAGTTAATTATACTGCTCTCTACCATCATGTGTGGTAGAAGATCATGAGCTGGTTCACGATTCCATGTCTTTGATCTGTCTGTGACCTTCCGGAGTTACTGTCACATTCGGTGCTCCCTCATTTTCCTGAAAATGACATTTCAGGGAGAGCAAATGGGGTTTTGACTCAGAGCACTTAAATATGTCAACCACAGTCAGTGTAAATTAAGTGTGTGCTTAACTGAGGGCGACGGGCTCTTGATACTGATCTCGGTGGGGTTTAACAGAAACTGAAAATAACCCTTGTGTAGTTCCTCAGCTTACAGTTACCCCCAGGTGCCTCTGGCAACGGGCTGCAGCCTGGATGGGGTCCCTCGGCGAGCTGGCCCTCAGCGTTTGCCGCCAGTGGCAAAGTCCCCATCGATTCTGGCTTGGGTCCATGTGCTCACCGTCTTCTTTAACACATCCATTGCTTTTTCTCTTCATCTGCTGGGTTGGTTGTGTTGTAACATTGCATGTAGGAAGATGAGGAAATATCAGAGGCTTACGGGCACTGGGATGCTGGTGTCACCATCACGTAGACGTGTTCACTTCCACTGCAGGGCTGTAGATGGAGCGAACACGTGTTCCTGCTTTTCCCGCTGTCTGTGCGTGAAATGCTGCTGCAAGTCAACGCGACTGAAAACATTTTAGACCCCTGCTTCTAGCATGCCAGATCCCTTCTCAGACACTTGGGCAGGCACGCTGCCAAGCCTGAAGCTGCAGACGCCGAGAGAGATCCCTTCTTGCTCCGGCTCATTAGCAAGCAGCAGCTGTTAGTTCATTCAGTATTAATGTCAGCCATAACGAAAGACACCTACTTGTAGGCAGAGGTGAATTTGGAGAGAGCTGTAAAGAAGGACTCTGTGCCAAATTGCACGGTATCAGTCTGGGTGGCTGAATTACAACAAGACTCAGTTTTTGTGAAACCATAAAGGAATAATGGTAAAAGTAAAAAAAATGTACATACTCCTGACTCAGCAGACTCTAGCCATAATGCATGTGCTTGTCTTGAAATTAATGCAACATGTAAAATTAAAAGGACTTCTGCTGGGATGATTTTAAACAGTGAAACGTAAGTGAGAGAGAGAGATGTATGATACTGTTCATGCATGATACAACCTGACTCTGCTGCTGCTTCAAAATTTTGCCCCAGGGAATACCTGAAAAAAATCCTGAAATAAAACTTGTTTTATTTATTTTCCACTTCTGAAGATATAGGATAAGACTTTACAAATACTTAACCATTTTTCTCCCTTTTAAGAGTTAAAAAGGAAACAATAGATCTGTGGTGAGGATATTCATGGCGTTACAAAACCAGAAACCATAAACCCATAGTATTTGCTAGAGGAAATGTATTTTCATAGAGATTACTCATTTTGCAGAGATATTCAGGGATGGGGCTACTACGTGAGAGGAGGGCAGGAAAGAAAATAACCCAGAAGGTTATTGCTTGCAGCAATGGGCAGTAATTGGATTCAGATGAAACCTACAGATCTTTTTTTTTATAAAAGAGAGTAAAAAATAGCAAAAATTATCTCCTGACTTGTTAGTGATGGGAAAGAGTGACGCATGAGGACGGGAGGCTCAGCGGCAATTCCCCTGGCCGGCAGAGCGCTGGTGCTGCTGCCTGGAGCCAGCACCGCACCTCCAGTGACGCCGATTCTGTGGCATCAGTCCCCTCCGAGCGCCCCAAGATTTTTTCCGAAACGCTGCTCGTGTAGTTGAAGTTCAGAGGCTGAGGACTCGATGCTCATGGCAACCGAGCTCCTCCGCTGCCTCCGGAGATGCCGTCCCCAGAAGGCAGCCGGAGCCGGTTGTCGCAGGCAGCCGATATCCCCGCTGTGCCCCGTGTTAGGAGAAATCCAACACTTCTGGTGCAAACGCTGCCAGCGCGGTGCGGAGCAGCAGCAGAGCCTTCGCCTGCCTCGGGCAGAACGGCCCTGCTGCCCACCCGCCTCTCCCACCCCAAACATGGTGGCACGGAGCCCAGACAGCGGAGCAGACGCTGTGAGGGAGAAGAGAAGGCGAAGGAAAAGCACGGTCCCACGCAGCCGAGGTGGGTTTCACCGGTGCTTTGCCTGTGAGCCCCGCGCGCGCCTGGGGAGCTGAAGATTGCCTGGCCATTTCTCGCTCCCTGCAGCGGTGCTGATGGGCTCTGCAGCATCTCAGGCTTCGTGTTTCCTCGTCTCCTGCGTCGTTGCTCATGCGTTTCACGTGGGTGGAAGATGGAGCTGAAGGCAGGAGTGCGAACGGCACTGGAGCGGCACATTTCAGGGTTCAGCTTTCGTGTGCAATAAGCACATCCCCATGGATGGCAATTACAGAGGTGATGTCTGCTTCCCTGGGAAAGCTCCTCTGTTTCCCTGCCAGCCCTCCCAAAGTCTCTTTCTTCTCACCCCTTTCTCAAAGGCAAACCCTTCTTCCAGACAACACCAGTCTCATTTGTAAAACCTCTGGCCAGAGAGGCAGCTTTCTGCAGGCATCTCATTCCAAATGTCGCTCTCGGTCGTCTCTTCTCTCTGTCACAGCCTGCCTGGGGCTTGTCGGGCTCTTTCACTTCATTTTCTCACCTCCCCCCAGCACAACAGGATTAGGGCAATTTTTGGCAGTGCAAAACACCCAGCCAGGTGAATTCAGCTTGCTTGAACTTAGGCAAGTAATGACATCTGTGCCCAGCCCCACCTCTCCCGTACGGACCAGCGCTGCGGCCGTCAAGTGCAAAAATCTGATTTTTCTCCATGTCTTTCTCTGCTTTCCAAAGACAAAGGTTGGTGTTCCCCAGCAAACTGGCACCTTTCATTCTCATCATGTTGCCAGCACAGCCTGGGAGTGCAGAAAATGACGTTGCTCCCCAAGTGGGAAATATTAAGGTCATGTGCACGATCTCAGCATCTCTCCCAAGCAGCTCCAAACGTGCTAGAAAAGCACCCTTTTCCACCAGCTTCACCCCAGGACAGGGAGAGCGTGCGACGTGCAGAGCAAACGCAGGCGTGCGTGCTGGCGAGCTGCTGCCACTTGCCTGACCACCTCTCAGCCCCTGAAGCTGGAGATGGGGGTCTGCAGCTGGGGTTGGAGGAGACCTGGGCAGCACTTCTGCAGCTCTGCTGCCAGCAGCCATTCGCCTGACACAAGAGAGCAAAGAGTTTTAAAGGTCTGGGGGCTAAAGCAGTCTCAAGCAGGTTCTAGAAGGTGGGAGAAGCGGGAGGGTCAGGGCAGGGTGGGTGGTTGCCCTCACCGCTGGCACCTGGTGGCAATCCCACTGATGAGAAAAAAAGCCACAGCCGGAGGGGATAAGAGGGCTGGGGAGAGGAGGGTGCTGGGTGGGAGGTCTGCTCTGCTGTCCCGGTGAGTGGAAAGTCTGCTCTGCTGTCCTGGTGAGTGGCTCTGAGGGTATAGGGTGGTCTGATGGTTCCTGTTGGTATGTGGCTGCTTGGCTGGGCTCAGCTCTTGTGGACCATTTCTTTGCTCTCCGGGTTGCAGGGTGTTATCAGCACCCTGCCACGCTCTGCTTCCTCCGGCAGCCTCCTGGCCACTGAGTCCAGTGTAGGAGGAAACAGTGATATGACTAAAAATTACCAGTCTTAGGTGTGGCGTGAGGGTGCTATCAGACCTTCCTCATGACTGGCAAAGAGAAGTCCTTTTTTTTGTTTTTTTAATGCTATCTGTGGTTTGCCTGTGTCTGTTGTTCCTCTCTGAAATGATCTTGCATAAATGATGGCGAAGGGGATGCCTGGAAGGTAATTACAGAATCACAGAATAGTAGGGGTTGGAAGGGACCTCTGTGGGTCATCTAGTCCAACCCCCCTGCCGAAGCAGGGTCACCTACAGCAGGCTGCACAGGACCTTGCCCAGGTGGGTCTTGAATATCTCCAGAGAAGGAGACTCCACAACCTCCCTGGGCAGCCTGTTCCAGTGCTCCGTCACCCTCAGAGGGAAGAAGTTCTTCCTCATGTTCAGACGGAACTTCCTGTGCCTCAGTTTGTGCCCATTGCCCCTTGTCCTGTCGCTGGGCACCACTGAAAAGAGCTTGACCCCATCCTCCTGACACCCACCCTTCAGATATTTGTAGGCATTTATAAGGTCCCCTCGCAGCCTTCTCTTCTTCAGGCTGAACAAGCCCAGTTCCTTCAACCTCTCCTCGTAGGGGAGATGCTCCAGTCCCCTCACCATCCTTGTAGCCCTCCGCTGGACTCTCTCCAGTAGCTCTTCATCTTTCTTGAACTGGGGAGCCCAATTCACCTGCTGGGAGGTAACCTAGCACCATCCTGCCCTGCACCGGGCAAGGACCCGGTGTGCTCCCGTCCCTGCTGCTCTGGGGGTCTCCTGGCTGCGGCGCAATGTGCGTGCGGCTGCCTATCGCGACTCCACATTGCGACGAGTTGTGTCAGCGCTCAACCTGAGCACGGTACTGAATTTCCCTTCTGAAGGTGCAGTGCTTCACCTGCAGCCCTTCAGGCTGCTGAAGTGGGTCTTCGCTGAGATGTCCCCTCCCAAGTGCTTCTGCACCTCTGCTTCGTGAGGAGCCAGAGCACTGGGAGGGAGCTGCTGCTGTGCGGCACCAGTATGCGAGCAGGTTTTGGGGTGAAAATGGTGAAAATAACCAATTATGAGTGTGGATTTCCTCCCTTCTCAAACTAGGAGAGTATGGGGGATTTTGGCCACTGAGTAACTGCTGTTTGCTTTCCTGTAGATAGGGAAAGAGTTTTTTTTTTAGGCACAATAATATTATGAACTCATTAACATTAGCTCTAGCCACACATTTTATGCAAATACTGGATGAATTTATAAACTGTTACTTCTTTTCAATTTAGTAAGGAATAGTTATAAATACCTAGGCCAAAAATAGGCTTATTAGGATAGCTCTGTCCTCATTAGGAAATTCAGATGTGCGTTGATTTTGCATATACATACATTAAGTTCTCTGGTTTCAAGGATTCCCGTGGAATAACACTATGACTTAGACTATGTGGGTCGCAAGTGATGATGGTGGGAGAAAAAGCCTCAAAGCTCACTTTTAAAATTTCTTCTATGTTGTTAGTATTGTAAGAAATTAGCTACCGATTTGACTATGCAAAGGGTTTTTCTCTTTAGTTTGATCTGACTTTCCGTTGCACTGTACCCTTCTCCAAGCCCTCTGTGTTTAGAAAAGGGGGGGAGGTGAGGGCTTACCCTTTCTCAAGGCGCATGTTCAAGCTTAAAGAAAAAAAGAAATTCAAAATACCTGAGAATCATCTTTCCACTACTCAAGGTGAAGCCCTGACCCCAGTGTGTGTGATTTTTCTGGTGAACGCAGAAGACAGACCTGATGAAACGGTGGTACCGCTGCCGGGGGAGCAGAGCCCCTGCCCTGCTGCGTGGGGAGCACCAAGGCTGGAGGGAGGAAGGTGGCAGGGACAGCCTGAGCCGGGGTGTTCCTCAGCCCTGCTGTCGGCCGGTGGAAATGGCCTCGTGTCGAGGAATACCGCGGGGATGGTGCTTCCATGGGCAGCTGGCTGGGGGCTTCGTGGCACAGCGGCTGGCGCTGCCCTAGGCTCCCCTGCAGCAAGGGCGATTCTGCCCTGGGTGTGTGCAGCAGAAATAGTAAAAAAAGAGCAAACTATAGTGAAAAGTCAGACTGAGTCTCTATGCTCATGTAGTGAGGTTACAGGACATGCTCTGAATGGTCCGAGAGCTCCTGTGAGCATCCGGACAGTGCAGCAGCATCGATGACTGACGTCCCCGACTCGCCCGCGCCACGCAGCCGCAAAGGCAGGACCGGGAGCAGAGCAGGCAGGCTGCCTGGCTTCTGCTCTGGATTTCCTGACAAATCCTTTGCTGTGGGAGCAGACGGTCCATCCCCGATCACCAGGGGAGAGGTCTCGGTCGGTGCAAGGTGCTGGCTTCTGTCTGGGCTCCTGCCTGAGCCTGGAGGGGAGGAAGGCAACAGCAGGTGGGATGCTGAGTGACGGGCTTAGTGCAGAGGTCTGAATGCTGGTTCTGGGCACGCGCTTTCCAGCACGCCATTTCAGAAACCTCGGGGCTTTTCCTCATGAGCAGACCCCTGGCCTCGCTGGGGATGTGCTGCTGGCTGAGGTGCAGCCAGGGCTGGTGTATTACAAAGCATTTTTCTTCTAATGAAGCCGCAATCAAGTTTGATTTTTCCTGAGCAAAGCCTTATATGATGATGCAGGACGCATTCATTTTCAGCTGTCATCATTAATTAACTGCTATCAGGTAATTTTGCACAGTGTGATTTATGCAGCCAACTGTGAAACCTGCATTAAATGCATTGCTGAGAAGAGACCTAAAAGTGAGATTTATTGACAATAACAGAGGAGCAGTGGATTTCGTAGTGCAGTCCCCTTTTACAGGCTGTGAGGAAGGCGTGCACGCTGTGCGCTTGCTTTATTTGCGAGGTAATGTTCTGTCTTCATTGTGGGGCAACACCAAATAAAAGAAAACGCTCATTTAGGAGTGTCATGGTGCTGTCGAGCCGGAAAAAATGTGCATGAGTAGTGGCAGACTTGAGAGAAGGACCCACTTACCGTGACAGACAGCAGCAGTCACTGCCATGCACGAGGCAACATTTGTAATTTTGGAGATTTCTGAATTAGACAACTTCTAGAAGCACAAATGCTTCTTGTATTGATCCAAGACATGTTTTCCTTATTCCCTGTCGTCTCGCAATGAGAGCGTTGCTGCTTTTTCTTTTTGTACTTGACAGTTTTATACCTGCTTGTTCTTCAGCCCCCACCTTGATGGCTGACGCTGGTACAGAAGGGATGGTCCTGTCGAGTGGCTGGGGCAGGCAAGGAGACGGTTACTTTTTCAGTTTCCACGTGATTACCGTGATCAACTGGAGCCATGCATAGGCAGAAATATTTCTTAGCAGTACGCACTGTTTATGTATGCTAGAAGAGAACGAAGTAATGCGTATCGATGGATTAATGCTGAGATATATTTTTTAAGAACTGCTAATCTGCTGCTTTACACCAGAAAAATGATCTGTGGAGTTGCAGAGGTGCTGGATGGGGCATTCCTGTGCTGGCAGCGTGTGCTCCCTGCGGGCTGGGGTCCGGGTGCTTGCCGGCCCCCCAGCTCGTGTTTATAACCCACAGGGAGCAAACCGCTCATTTCTGTGTGTCTGCCTTGTTCGCGTTTTGCATATGGGTGCTCCGGTGCCGTCTTGCCCGTCGTTAACTGCACACATCCCTTCTGCTGATTTTTGTTCGGGTGTCTCTGCACGTTCAGTACTCAAAGGCTACGCCGGCGTGTGTAGCGGTCGTTGGAGCAGCCGCAGCACCAGCCCTTCGGCAGCCCCGCGGTGCGAGCTTCCCGGGGGTCTTCGCCGCGTTGGCGTGCCAATGGTTCAAGGGAACGCAGAAACAAAGCAGAGTCAGGGACCGAGCTTGCAGAAGCCCTGTTGAACCCGACACCTCGCTAGTAAATAACGTCTGTGTTCTAGCTGTCGCTGAGGGAAGGCGGGGAGAGCTGTCTCGGAGCCCAGAAGATCGTTGGTCTAAGCTGCTCTGCTCCAAGTCTGGAAACCGCTATTTCTCCAATACTTCAGGAATTGGCTATATCAGAGTTTGTGTAAACCACAAATATCACTTCTAATAAGCTGTATCTTGTTAGTGGCATGAACACACTGCTAAATCCTTGCTTTCCAGAGAGATGTAATGTGCGATCCAAGACTATAAAACATTGGACTCAACAAGCCCTTGTCTGCCTGACAACCAGGTAGTGATTAACTTAAATGATGCCTTTCTACACAGGGTATTTCAGTCTCTAATGAACTTCTGGGTAATACTGATTGCAATCAGTTCGCTGTCCAAAATTCACAAAATGATGGCTTTTATCTTTTGCAAAACAATTCAGAGACTTTAAGCATACATCTTCTGCCAACTGTCCAATGAATATTAATCTGCTCTAATAAACTGTCTTATGAATAATTCCAGTTTCACAAAATGAGTGAATTGAAGGTATTGCAAAGTTTAATGAACCATTAGCGATGTATCTCTTGTAAATATTGCCAATTATTGGATGTTGTTTCAGAGTTTTGTCACATACTTTTATTCCTTCATTTATGAACATGTTACAAAGAATCTCTAATTTTTGTTTCTTGTCTATTTTTTCATTGTCTCTATTGAAATATCAGATGGATTTGTGTTAGATCACAATGGCTATGGCCCATTGCTAAGCAGCAAAATACTGAAAACCTACCATCCAGTGAAGAACAGAAGGCAAGAGATAACCCAGTCGCTTGATAAAATGAGGGCTAAGGATAACGGAGTTAAGACATTGGATCTTAAATTACCTGTGCTACCCAGGGCAAGGCTTTCAGCCTGCCTCAGTTCCCTATATTATAAAATAAGGATGGTATTCCCTGTTGTGTTTAAAAATTATTTTCCTGACTAGGCTACCCAGACACCTTTCTGCGCATGCGTGTTGCTTAGCTTGGAGTATGAAGTTTTGTTGCCTGATTTTTTCATAACAAAGCTTGCAAAGGCTAACCAAATTCAGCTTAGATAGGTAAAAAATAAAATAAATGAAATCTTTCTTAGTTGTCTCCTCAGATCATCAATTTATTCCAGTGCCCCTTTGCCTCAGACCTGCATTCCTGCTCTCATCTGGAGTGCCATTAACTGTTATTTCTGCAAAGCCTCGGGACCCAGAAAAAGTGGCAGGGGGTGGGGAGGAGGCCCCCAGACTCACCTGGTCTGCATGGGTGCTCCGCCACAGATTAGTTAGGCACTGCCTCCTGTGAGGGCTCTGCCTTCGGGAAGCTTCACTCCAATATCGTAGTGGCAAATGTTGTGTGAAGGCAGCCAGTCAGCAGCACGCCAAGAGGCTTCCTCAAGACGAAAGTCTAATTTTAAACAAATCAATGTTATCTTACTAACGCTTTGTTTTCCCATTGTTCTCTTGTTTTGGAATGCAAGTTACTCTTTTCTGTGGCTGAGCATCAGAGAGGCAATAAGAAGATTTGCCTTTGGAAATCACAGAAATAGTCAAACCCACACAAGCTTAATTATTAATCAGTAAAACTGCAGTGAAAAATTCCTTAAACTGCTTTCTTCAAAATAAAAGGTCTAGTAAACAGTGGAAAAAGCAATTTTAAAGAAAATGTTTATAGCAGTTAGATGATTTATTCCCTGGAAACCACTCTCAGCTTGACTTTTTGGAAGTTATCAGTGAAAAAATAAAGTACTACTTTAAACCATGCAAAATTTTAAAGTAGACAGTAAAGTCATAATGACAGTGGCCTACTTTAATCTGCAATTTAAAGCATATTAAGAAAATAGATTCTTCATATTTAAAGCTTCTAAAACTGTTCTTATGCCTGATTATATGAATATCTTCAGAATTGCTGAAATTCATCCATTTATTTTGTTGAAGAATGTAATCTGCATGTGGGGAAGTGAAGGGGGAAGAAAATGGACCTTTTTTTGTTTGGATCACCTAATCCAGCGGTGGGAGGGAGTGTTTTCCTTGAGAGAAGGCAGCTCGGAAGCGGTGCTTTGTCAGCAAGTTGCCTCCTCCTTTTTGAAATGCTGCCTGGGATTTCCCGTGAGTGGCAGTGGCTGGGCTCTGGTATTCACGCTCCTGGTGACTCAGTACTGTGGAGGGTTCATCCAAATCACCAAGCTGAGGACCCCTGACTAATTAGAAGTTGGCTATATGGCAGACATAAATCTATTTCCTCTGAGAAACGAGGTGAGACATGAATCTCTTAGCTGCCAAACCTTGAATGGTTAAAGAATTTAGCTATTTATAAAAAATATGCAAGCTGTGCAGAGAGAGATAAGGCTTGCTTATGAATAACATTACCCTATAATTCTCGTCTGATGCTCTTATCCTTTCTTTGCCATTACTACAAAGATTGCAAAGTAGATAATAGAGCCATTTGTAAATTAAACAAAATGGTTTTTATGCTATTCTAACATTTCAATTTGTTTCTCTGTTTTCACTTTGGGCTAATTTGGACCTGACCTTCTTCTTGGCTCTTCCTGGCCCATCTTGGCTCGGGGCTCACCCCTCACTGCCTCCTGCCCGATGCAGAGGAGCACAGGGGTGTGTCTGCTATGGTGTGCGTCCTCATACGACGCGTCTGACCCCATCCATTAGTCCCGTTTCCATCTTAATTTGGATGAAAGCTACTCTCTGAGTCAATTCCCTGCAGAGCGATGCAGGTCCTGGCTGTCCCTCTGGTATTGTCCCGTTCTGAAAACTTGTAGTAGTCCTTCACCTTGCGGGGCGACGGTGCTGAGGACAGACCGCTTCTGCCATGAGGATGGAGATGTGCTGGATGGCTCTTCTCTGCACACTCAGCGGGGGTGAAACTGGGTGACTGAAGCCCAAAGGCATTGCCTTCTCTGTTTGCAGTTTGGTGATCAGTAGCTCTCTTCTCTGCACGAGGTGGCTGCTTTGTGCCCTCGTGCTGGCCCTGTAGCTCCAGGTGCTCACTTAACCTGCAGGAGAACCTACAAGAGCAAGACCCACACCAGCCTGTGCTTGCAGGTAGACCAGCCACATTTTACTGGAGAAGTCCTGCACTTGGGAGAGGTATTTAGTAAAAGGTTTCCACTCCAATAAAATCTGTACAAAGCCATCTCTTCCAGCAAAGCTCTGGCCCTTGTCCCCGTACCAGGGGTGTGCCTCCGTCCTCCCCGAGAGCAGCTGTCTGCACGTGGCTGGGATGGTCAGGAAGGAGCAAAACCGGAGCCGGATTTGTAGAGGTGGTTATTCAACTTTCTACTTTTATAGAAAATTAATTAGGCTATTATCAGGGGCTCAGCAGCAGCAGGTTGCCATGTGGTTCTTGTGTGTGGGTGTAGTCCTGAAGGTTTTCTGAATCTTTTAATTACTACTCATAAGTGTAGCAAAGCCTTGTGGAGATACATGCCTTTGGAGAAAATATTAATACTATCTGGATGGGAAGCTGTGGGGAATATTTCCAGCTAGGTGCCTGGCGGAAAACCTGCTGGAAACAGTCTCAGGCAGAAATAAAATCAGAAGGAACAATTCTGCGGGTTTGAATCAACACTACAACAGCAGTGGGGATATATACATTATGTTTTTAATTTTAACAATCTTATCAAATCTGGCTACCACAGAGAGGGCTTCAGAGGGCCTTTAGCATCACCAGCGTGTTTTTTTCTCCACTAAAAGCGTCTTTTCACATGTTCCCTTCTGGAAAAACAAACCCTTCCTGTTTTCAATTGGCTAATCTGGTTTCTTATACAGATTTTAAAAGGTTTGTTGCTTAAGAACAGAAAACACCTCACCCATACACAAGCTGTGTTACTTTCCTCAACTGTCACTGGAAAAAACAAATCCCTTAATTATTCATATCTCTGCTGGAAGCTGCCGGTATAGCATCGCCCAGGACAGACTGCCATGCTCTTCAGCAGCTTGGACCTGCTAAGGTCCATCAGGGTGTTTCCTGAGTGAGAAATGCAGCAGCTGGTCCTCAATCCTCATTTATACATTTAGATATGAAATGAAAAAATATAACAAGCTTTCACGTGTGGTTGCCCTGGTGGTACCTGGAGCTGTGCTGTTGCCTGGGTGGGCTCTTGGGTTGGTCCCTCTCAGGTGCACGCAGCAGGCACCAGCGGCACGGCATCATCCAGCTTCAGCAGAGGGAAGGTCGCTCTGTCAATGTCCTTGGCTGTATTTCTGCAGGCTCAGCTGAAGTGGGGAGGCACAAATCTGAAGCCTAGAAGCACTAGGCTCAAGCCAGACCCAGAGCTCTACAAACATCTCTTGATCTGGATTTATTCAACTTGTCAGAGGAACCTCTCTCTATCCCGCATTTGATTCTCCTGCTCCACGTTGATGGTGGCCAATAGATAATCTCCTATACTTTGGGACGTGGTATTTCTGCAAAAAATGGCATGTAAACCCTTGGGGTTTCTTTTTATTTGATAACTCAAAAGGCTGAACAACATCAGTGTTTCTCCTCCCCAAAAGCTCAGTGCTCCGGTGGCCGTGTGGCTATTTTAGGCCGACACTTTTCAGAAGTTGATTGTGCAAAGCAGCACGCGAGTGAGATGGGAAATGGCAGAGTTGGCCGAAGGTATTCAGCCCCTTTCTGGGGAAAAAAGGAGCTAAAGGAGCAGTAGTACCAATAACGGCATTGGTTGTTTTGTTGGTTTTTTTTGGGTTTTTTTGGACTGTGCAGTGTCAGAAGAAAAATCCAGCACTTAATTCTGCCCTGAAGTTGAGAAACATCCAAAACATGATGATTATTTTGTCTGTAGCTTTGGACAAATTCACTGAAAGCGGCAACAAGTAATAATAATTCTTCCCTATAATCTCCAGCAGATTGCTGGTTAGAACAGTGTTTATTACCTATAATGTTACCTGTGATGTTGTGTAGTCTCTGGCAAACCTTAAATGTCACAAAGATTGTTAAAACTGGAGATTTTGAGCCGTAACAAAAGCAGCCAACTTTCTTCTTTCTTGACAATATTTAGATTGTGTTTGTGTGATTGCCAGTCAAAGTTTCTGCACCTAATTTTTATTCTGAAGACAGACCTTAGTTAAAAAGGAAACAAAAAAAATCTAATAGCCTGTAATAACTCATAACGTCGTTTCCTAAATCGTGTTTCTGTGGCATTGAGATTGGCACTGAGATTACAGAAAGGTGTTCCTCCAGCTGAGGGTCTGAAAGACCTGCATGTTTTATTTTGTTGATGAAGACAAATTCTTCATCTGTTCAGTTGCATTAGTTTAGTGTTTGAATGTGTTTCCTCAGAAATATGATGGTAAATTAAATTGGTTGGTGTTTGGCATCTGCGTGTGCAGTTATCAGTACAAGGTTTCAGGATAATACGTAGAAGTTTTCTACCTATAAAGTTATTCTATGTCTAAAAGTTCATTCTATCTGTGCTGCCACCATGCCTCCTGGGTTCCCTCCCACCTCGACTTCAGCTGTGGGATTCTGAGCTTTTTCTTTGCTTTCACCTCTGCTGTGCTAAAATTTAGCTGGTTTTCAATGTTCAGCTGAAGCATTTGGTAAAAGTCGAGTTCTGCCTAACCTTGGTTTCGTCATGTAAGGAATATTTATCTGCGAGATGGTTGAAAACTTGTTTTTCTTTTAACTGAGCTTCTTTGTTCTCTTTTTCTTTTCATTATTTTCTCTCCTTCATCTTACTGTTCTCACTTGTTTTTAAGCATCCATTTCTCTCTCCCCTTGGCTTTACCTATCCTTCCTTCCATTTCTTGTCTGTTGTCTTGACAATCTTTCATCAGTCTGCTCTCTCTGGCTTTTCCTTAACACTACTTTCTTTGCATTTCCTTTCAACATTATTTTCTTAGCATTACTTTCTCGATACACATTTTAAAAAGCCCTGATGGGAGGTGTGCCAAGGTGGAGGCAGGCAGTTCTACCTGTGTAGAAAGCTGACTTCTGTTGTTCGCCTTGAATTCAGAAACGTCTTCCACATCCTGGCAGTCAAAACCAGATTTTGGTCCTGCTTGAAGAAGGTGGCTAAATTCACACATTAACCTTGCTGGGAATGTGGTGACCTACAGCCCGCTCAGAGCTCGTGTCGGGTTAGTTACAAGGAGGAGAGGTGAACATGGTGATGCTCATCTCCACCGGTCAAGTGCTGGTTGGATGTCGATGGAAAATTTTCTGGTAATCTTATTTTGCTAGTTCTGTACTGCTGTCTGAAAGGGGGGGGGGGGAGTGATTCAGAATGTATTTGACTCCAGATAATGTCTATCCTTCCTGCAGAAGCAGCTTGACCATCTATGGAAGAAATATGATCTATTTAGTTTCATATTTCAGACTTCTTCATTTTCAACTAGTGCAGCAGTAATGAATCACTGACCCTAGAAAAATATCACTGATTTGATTAATTAGCTCTTAAAAGAACTCTTCAGAAAGAAAACTTTCAAAGGTTGGAAATAATGCTGGTATTTTATTTGTCCTTTCATTAACTGGAATCCTAAGGAAAAATCTGACATGATTTTTATGGGGATTACTTTCCAGTTGGTGCAGTCTAAATTTTGATTAGGCCAACCTTCAGCAGAAATATTATCATGCATAGATCAGAAGGGAAATTCAAAGGGAAGTGGCTTTCCTTTGACTGAGTGGGTATTTCTCTTTAAATTTTACTTTTTAAATTTAGAAAACATGGGTTCTATTCAGGATAGACAATGTATATTTTGAGGGTAGATTTTGACTGGATATAAGGAAGAAACTTTTTAAGATGAGGGCAGTGAAATGTCGCCCAGAGAGGAGGTAGATGTTCCATCCCTGGAAACACTCAAGGTCAGGTTGGATGGGGCTCTGAGCAAACTGGTCTGGTTGAAGATGTCTGTGCCCATGGGGGGGGCGGCTGGACTAGATGACCTTCAAAGGTCCCTCCCAACCCATTCTATGATACTTTCCTTTTTATTCATGAAGATAGTATTAATTATATTTCACTGTTTTCAATGAGATCTGTTACACTCGGACACTTATACTGGTTTCATCCTTCAACAACACAACTGCATGACAGCGAAGGGAAGGCGCGTTCTCCAGTCCTCCACAGGAGCTGCTCAAGGGGTGTATTTTGCAGTGCTCAGAATTTCTGATGAGATGCGTGAAAACCTCTGTACAGGGACAAAATACTTAGGAGCTGACTGGTGCTGTTGCAGGTGATCAGCTAAATCTTTCTGCTGTGTTGATGACCTACCAAATGCAGTGTTTGCTCTAGAGACTTGCCAGAGAGTCTCATCAACAAACCAAATGAACTTCTGATGAGTCAGAAACAGCTTTGAGTGCAACTTTTGCTACAGGGAGTGCAAAGCCTGGCACGTGACCGATGAATGGTGGAGAACTGTTTCTGAGTAGGGAAGCTCAGCAGATACCTGGAGGTGTTTTGACTGTGATTAAAGTTCTGCCCACAGAAAACACAGGTGTTGGTGCCTGTGTAGCAGCATACAGAGAGTCGCAGTCAGATGGCACTTTGGACGGGAATGAAGAGCTTGTCTCTGCTGGCTGCCTGGAAGTTGCTCTAGGTCAGAAGTAGCCTTGCTGCGACCTGGGCAGAGACACCCAGAGTACAGAATAAAGAAAAAGGAGCAAAATCCAGTGGAATTACAGAAAATGATGTTATCCCAACCTCCTCCCGCTGCCTCCCTCTCTTGCTGTATCGCTTTCCTCTCCTCTCCCATCCCTATGTTCTGTGACTTCGCTTTCCCCTACCCTTTCTGCTGGACCTGACTTGTGCTGCAGCCAATTTCTTAGCGTTGTGTTCACACAGCAAACAATGCTGACGAGCAAGTATCTTTCAAAGCACTATGGGCTATTTGTCACTTGCCCTTTCATCAGGATTGCTGTTTTGAAAGTGATCTTTATTTCTTTTTGCTATGCTTTCTAGTAGACCAAAGCAGAATTCCAGAGAGGCCGGTGTGAAATGCAAGCTGAGGTCTGGCAGCGGAAAGTCCCCTGGGCTGCCTTGGTGCTCGAGGCATCTTGCTGAGACCTGGGAAGTGGTTCCCAGGTTTCTTGGAGAACAGGGGGGCTTGTGTCTGAACAAGAGCTGAAATATCAGGAGCAGTGTCAGAAGTGCCAGCCAACTGCTGTTGATTTGGTTGCCCTTTGTGACCACCCAGGTGGCATGAGCCAGGGAGGGACAAGCTGACCACCACTGTAACTGGGTGTGGCGGTGTTCTCCTGGCAAATTCTGAGGGCTGGCATCGGCCCTGTACGCTTCAAGAAGCACACAAATAGCTGGGACTAACTGACACCTATGGATTTCATGAAACCCGTACATTCACTTAATGAATTGACTTTTCCAGAACTTGTGTCTGTGCCTGTTGATAAAAGGTGCTAGGAAGAAAAGGGAGAAAACTAGCTTTCATTTTTATTTCATTTAGGAATAGATATGTTCTGCAATAATTTAGAATTTAATCTGAAAACAAGTTACGGTATTATCTTTGCGTGATGGTATTACATGTTAATTAAATTAATTGAAATATGTTAACTGGTGATTAGTCAAATGCACTTTAATTGGATACATGGCATTACTGCACGGGGAATGAAGCAACAGACACGTCTTGCAGATCTCTCCTACCTTTGGGTTGTCTACATATGAAGTAAATAGGCTTTGCGTTTTATGTTGCTGAACTTTACACGAGCGGTTTTCTGCGTGTGGTGCCTCTGGGATATTCTTTGATCCATGCTGCTCTTGTTTTATTGGATTAAAACTACTTTCATAAATGCAGAAAGCTGTGTTTGGATTATGGAGGAAAATTCAGGCTATGAGGAAGGAAATACTGAGACTGATCGTACGCCTTGCTCATCTGACTCCAACTCATCGCGCATGAGCAAAACCTGTTTGTCAGTGTGTGGGGCCGGTTGACGTCGGCGCTCCTGGTTGCTGTTGAATACCACACAGCAGTAGGAGAAAGGAAATGTCTACTGAACTTTTCATAACTCTAGCAGAAGTTTGTCACTTGCATTAGCAGCGCCGGTGAGGAACCACCGCAGTGCCCGCTCCCTGGGCAGAGGCAGCCCCTCTGGAGCAGGCTCCGTGTTGACCCCGCGTTGCCATCTGCTGTGGTGTGAAAATGGATGAGTTCAGCAGGGGTGGTGGAGGAGACTTCTGCGAGGGAGCTGAGCCTCAGGGGAAGGCTTCCAGGTCCAGAGGTTACTTCAAAAGTTACCCAGTTGAAACAATTTTTTGTGTTCCACCACCTTATGTGCATTTCTAAGATTCCCCTAAGTCAGGGTTTATAATGGATACTGGATAACTTTTAGCTGCCAACTATGCAAAATTAAATTTTTCGTAGTGCTTTGGTGGAGCAATCCCAAGTGTATGTGCTTCCTGAGACTAACAGAAAACTCATGTCTCTCATGCAGAAAGCACTTCAATTTAGTGAGGCAGGTGTTGGTCTCCTCTCCTAAGTAAACAGAGATATGATGAGAGGCAATGGCCTCGAGCTGCATCAGGGGAGGTTTGGACTGAGAATTAGGAAGAACTTCTTTACTGAAAGAGTGGTCAGGCATTGGCCCAGGCTGCCCAGGGCAGTGGTGGAGTCCCCATCCCTGGAGGGGTTCAAAAACTGTGTGGATGTGGCGCTTGGGGACATGGTTTAGCAGGCATGGTGGGGTTGGGTTGACGGTTGGACTCGATCTTGGAGGTCTTTTCCAACCTTAATGATTCTGTGATTCTATGTGAAGAGCCAACGCTTTTTCTAACACCGTAAGAGGCTTTTCAATGGAGTCATAACATTGATATATCAATTCATTTTGGCCATTTCCCTGCGGAGGGCTGGTCCCACCCGTGAGCCCCGTGCCCACGCGTGCGTCCCAAGGAGAGCCGGCGATGGGGGCTCGCTGCCCACCGCAGAGCTGGGCTTTCACAGAATCACAGAATAGCAGGGGTTGGAAGGGACCTCTGTGGGTCATCTAGTCCAACCCCCCTGCCCAAGCAGGGTCACCTACAGCAGGCTGCACAGGACCTTGTCCAGGCGGGTCTTGAATATCTCCAGAGAAGGAGACTCCACAACCTCCCTGGGCAGCCTGGGCCAGGGCTCCGTCAACCTCAGAGGGAAGAAGTTCTTCCTCATGTTCAGACGGAACTTCCTGTGCCTCAGTTTGTGCCCATTGCCCCTTGTCCTGTCGCTGGGCACCACTGAAAAGAGCTTGGCCCCATCCTCCTGACACCCACCCTTCAGATATTTGTAAGCATTTATAAGGTCCCCTCGCAGCCTTTTCTTCAGGCTGAACAAGCCCAGTTCCCTCAACCTCTCCTCGTAGGGGAGATGCTCCAGTCCTCTCACCATCCTTGTAGCCCTCCGCTGGTCTCTCTCCAGTAGCTCTTCATCTTTCTTGAACTGGGGAGCCCAGAACTGGACACAGTACTCCAGATGAGGCCTCACCAGGGCAGTGTAGAGGGGAAGGAGAACCTCCCTCGTCCTGCTGGCCACACTCTTCTTGATGCACCCCAGGATCCCATTGGCTTTCTTGGCAGCCAGGGCACACTGCTGGCTCATGGTTAACCTGTCGTCCACCAGGACACCCAGGTCCCTCTCCACAGAGCTGCTCTCCAGCAGGTCCACCCCAAGCCTGTACGGGTGCATGGGGTTGTTCCTCCCCAGGTGCAGGACCCTGCACTTGCCCTTGTTGAACCTCATCAGGTTCCTCTCTGCCCAGCTTTCCAGCCTATCCAGGTCACGCTGAATGGCAGCACAGCCTTCTGGTGTATCTACCACACCTCCCAGTTTGGTGTCGTCAGCAAACTTGCTGAGGGTACATTCTAAAATTCTTTCCCTGCGAGCTCGCGCTGCTTCCTTGGATTAACAGCCAGCTCCAGCTCAGCCCCGGCAGCCGCTTCCAAGGCGAGCTTGTTGTCATCTGTTACGACTAGCAGTTTGATCAGATCTGATAATTTGGCAATTCTTCTTGGGAAGATCCCAGCACAAGTCTGAACTATTTAGGGTGATTGCTTAGAAATGAGAGTAACTATTTTTTTTATTGTTGTTATCATTCTGATCTAGTGCAATAGTTTTTCACGCTTACAGCAGTGAAACAGTCTCTGAAAGAGAAACCACGTGTAGTAACCTGTTGCTGGTAACTTCTCTTCAAAACTAAATTTGTCAGCCTGAAAAACCCTGTCACAGACCTGTGCAACCATAGCGATCCGTGTCTGGAAGGCTGTCTTCCGGAGCAGGGTTGTCTCGAAGCCAGGATTTTGTTTTCCAGAGATTAATTGCTGACCCTGTTGAGCCAGTGAACTGTGTGACAAGTTTGCGTGTTCTCGCAGAAGCAGCACACATGCTGTCTCACTTCTTTCCATGCTGTCACGCTGGATCAAGTCACAAACTCCTTCCTTCCCTTCAAACTCTCTCTAATGTATCTCGAGGTCCGGGCTTGGCAGCAGCCTGTGCTGTCGTCTGAGGAACGTGGGTAATGGCCTCACTACTAAAAACAGATGGCCAAGAGGATTTCCCAGCCATCCTTCTGCATGCAGGGCCTCCAGACGGAGCAGCGCATCCAAATATTGCTGCTGATACTCCAAGCACTATTGCACTGCTCAGCACCCCTCATTTGGACATCAGCTCCACAGCCGGAGAGCAGTGCTCTGCCCGAACACCATGGCTTGGCCGTTCCATCTGATTGCTGGAGCGAGCGGTGCTCACGAACGAAAGCTGCCTAATGACAAAGCCCTGGTATGAAGGATCTGGAGATTAATCAGGCACACCGCTTTTTCTGCAGGAAACAGCCCACTTCTTTAAAATTAATGGCTTGAAAGACTTTCTAGTAGATGGTAAAAAAAAAATCCAAACCCAACGAGGCGTCACATTTGCTTGGCGAGTTGGAGGAGCAGAGTCCACTGGCATGAAGCACCACGTCGATGCTGTGGGATGCTCCATCATGGGAGCCATCAGCCCCTGCTCCACGGAGAGGCTCCGGCTCTGTGCTGATGGCTTGGGGAGCTCGTGAGGAGCCCTCCTGCTCCCCTCCACCCCGTGGACTTGCGCTCACCAACCCCCGCTTTGGGAGCTCGCGAGCGATGCTCTGTCCCCCCCGTGATGGCCCCTCGCAGCACACCTCGCTGCTACAAAACAAGTCGGGAAAAGAGATTTTTTTTTTATTATTTTATTTTTAAAGCCTGCTGTTACTGCTATTCAACAAACAACAATAATGTAATCAGAACGAACAAATCTTCAAGTACTGACAATTTTTTTTTCTGGAAGATGAAAGCACAAAACGTTCTGTGCTGCTGGCAGTTTTTGCTAAAGAAATTGAACAAACTGGACAGTTTGATAATGCATTAATGTTACCAGTTCTAAGCAGAGCTGCATGAAATGCCACTTTTCCCTGCCACGGGATCGGTGAGGATTTTTTTCTCGTCGTTTGGTGTGTTGGGGTTTTTTTCTCCCATTTCTGCATGGTCATGCTCAGCTCTCACATAAAACCCTGCATGCTCCCAGCAGTGCAGCATCGCGGCTGAACTCCTGGTCCCACCCGGGGGGGAGTCTGAGCTTTGCAATGGACTGGGGAGCCAAAAAGGCTGTCCCTCACTGCTAAAATCTCAGAGGAGATATGAGAAACCAAGCCTAATTGTGGTGAAATGTTTGGGTGTCTGTAAAAATTCCTAGAGAATGAAAAAGAGGCATTTAAAAGACTTTGTTTATTTATTTGGCCGAGCTGATAAATACAAGACTTTCCATCTTCTCTGAGGTGTGTAATGTGGTGTAAGGGAAGGTGAGATAAACCAAGGCCTCGGGGGTGTGCTGTGAGCTGGGCTGTGGTCTGGACTGAGCTGCTGGAATTCCAGAGAAGATGAGAGCCTGAAGGTGGAATTGCTCATGGGATCACAGAGGGGGACACCTTCCTGCTTGTACCAAAAGGAAAATAATTGATGGACTTCAAGTAAGATAAGAAAGCGACTTAAGAGAGGAACAGCAAAATTCAGAGGTTTTGCAGAGGAGTGTTAAAAGCAGCGCTGATGTTTTGAGAAATTTTTAGAAGACATGGGTAACTAAACTGTCTGCTGCAGTGCCGTGAGATGACACGCCTGCCGCTCGGCCCGGACTGCTCAGAAGCCGCTCGGATCTACACGCTGCACCGCTCGGCGATGCGGGGCAGACGCCTGTGCTGCATCCCCATGGATGGAGAAGGGCACCACCGCCCGCCTCTTCACGGGGCACCGCAGCGAGCCTGCCAAAAGCCCAGCTCGCAGGTGGTGGCCTGGGCAGCGGGGGCCAAGGCTCAGTGGCAAATCTCCGGCCGAGCCCTCGGCAGGGAGGGCTCCAGCTTGCAGGCGGTGCTGGGTCACGGTCGGTGCAGCTCGAGGGGTGAAGCTCATGGTCAAGTTACAGGCTGGGTGGGAAGGGAGCACTTGTATTTATTTATTTTCAGATTGTTAGCAGAAGAGCTGCTTCCTTTAGCTCACAGCAAGCCTTCCCTATGGCAAGTGGCAGCCTCTACTGGACAGGTTACTCTTTCTCCACCTGATGAGGAACTTAGTGCGTTCCGCTGGCTCACTACCATAAATATGGATGGATTTTCAATGTGAGAGCTTAGGAGAGGTCAGGGCACAAAGTTAATCATGTCATTACCTAAGCAGACAAATAATTCTTCAGGATGGCACTAAACTCTCCGGGTCTGCTGACTGTATTGTTACAAAGGTTGGCCAGGTCATGTAGAAGTGTTTGTGTTTGGGTTTTTTTTCTTTAGAAAGTTACTGGGGAATCCAGTCCAGGTCCTTCCACCAAGTCCACCACTACCTCAGGGCAGTCTAGCAGAGCTGTTAGTATATCTACAATTTTTATACATAGTTTTCTCTGAAAGACTTCATGAAGAACTTGGGAAGGCCTTAAAAAAACCACCAGCAACCAAACCCCAAAGCAACACAAAAAAACCTGTGATGAGCTTGGGGACCCTCCCCCTGACTCTTACCTGGGGTCACAAGGAGAGACACACAGCACTCTTACCAAGGAGAAACGCTGTGCAAGGTGTCACTGCCATCTGCCAGCAGGACCCTCTTGAACGGATCACTTGTTCCCTTTAGGAGCTTGCTTGTCAGGTGAGCTTTGCTTTCATGAAAGTCCTGCTTTTTCTTTCAACTTTTGTCTGCTCAGAAACATCCTGAAAAGAAACTTGGGTTTTTTTTTCCTCCTCAGTGCAATAGCGCTACCAGCAGTTGCTTAGGCTTTTTTTGAATTAAGCAGAGTGGAGGAACTTTCTGATAAGAGAGGATTTCACAGAATCACAGAATAGTAGGGGTTGGAAGGGACCTCTGTGGGTCATCTAGTCCAACCCTCCTGCCCAAGCAGGGTCACCTACAGTAGGCTGTAGAGGACCTTGTCCAGGCGGGGCTGGAATATCTCCAGAGAAGGAGACTCCACAGCCTCCCTGGGCAGCCTGTTCCAGTGCTCCGTCACCCTCAGAGGGAAGAAGTTCCTCCTCATGTTCAGATGGAACTTCCTGTGCCTCAGTTTGTGCCCGTTGCCCCTTGTCCTGTCGCTGGGCACCACTGAAAAGAGCTTGGCCCCATCCTCCTGACCCCCACCCTGCAGATATTTATAAGCATTTATTAGGTCCCCTTGCAGCCTTCTCTTCTTCAGGCTGAACAAGCCCATCTCCCTCAGCCTCTCCTCGCAGGGGAGATGTTCCAGTCCCCTCATCATCCTCGTAGCCCTCCGCTGGACTCTCTCCAGTAGCTCTTCATCTTTCTTGAACTGGGGAGCCCAGAACTGGACACAGTACTCTAGATGAAGCCGTCCCTCCAAGCCCGAAGCAGGTAGCTTTCCCCACCTCCAGCTGTCCTTTTGGAGAAGACAGGCACACAGGCCTGCCGGTGTGCCAGGCACGGGGTCTGGTTTGGTTTGTTTTATTTTTTTAATGTATAACTTTTGACTCATGTCTTAAATTTGCAGTCCTCGAGGTGTCTGGAGAATTAGACTGCTTTACAAGGTCGATCACTGGTCTTTACTAAGTAGTAACAGTGACTTTTTTAATGAGCAATACCAAGAAGGCTGGATGTGTATTCCTTCCAAAAGCCTGCACTAACTGATATTTTTTTAAGCTGCTTAGAAAGTCACCTCTCTGCCCCTGTCTCTCTTTCCAACTTCTTATGAAAATTTAAGATCTTATCCACTTGTACCTTAAAAATAACAATGCCTTTTCCTACAAGAGAAGAAAGTAATAATTTGGGATTCTGTCTTAATGACTTTTAAGTATGTATTTCTTTGAAATGTACTTGAATATTTTTTAAGTGCTAATCCTATAAAAATAAAGTTAGGAAAGCGTCATTATGGATGGGTGAAATAACAAAGCACATTATTACTTGAACAAAAGGAGCTGATTTGAATGTAGCAATGATTAGTTTAATGATAATTATTAGCTAGAAATACTTTGAGCCAAGAAATTTTTTTTAGGTAAGCTGGATCTGTATTTATAATTTACAAAGTGTATCTGGCACAGCAGAAGTCTTTGGAAGCAAAATAATAGACTGTCATATTGCTATCAAGACTTCAGAAAAAAAAAAAAAATACGAGATGTGCTCCGAGGGAAGGAGAATGGACGTTACAGCAAAGCCCGTTTTCTGGGGTTTTCTAAGAACTCTGATCAGGTCTACAAAACAGAGCGGAAAACCACGTAGATGACTATGAAACTTGAAAGAGTCAGGTATCTTACCTAATTGTATTAACGAAATAAAAATACCCACTTGTAACAATAACCAGTGCAAAATCATTGCTGGCGTGGGGTGTTGAGATGAGAACCTACGGTGCTACTTCTAAAGCTGTGTCGTGGGTCCTTTTTTCTTTAATATGTTAAGTGAGATAAGGCAAAGTGAATAGAGAGGAGAAGTCAAGCAGGCAGCGATCGCAGGACTTGCCACTGGCCGTTACGACAAACACCGTGGGTATTTACAGGACTGGAAGGACATCTGATAAGGATGGCATTTCTTCTGGTGCCGGTCACCAGCCCAATGCCTCGCGGCACTTGGTCCCGTTTAGTCTCGCAACGCCAGGTTGACCGGTACGGGAGCTTCGTGCCTTCACGTGGCTGGATTCCCACCGCTGCGAGCTCAGCAGAAGCTGTGCTGAAATGCAGCGTTGTGAGACCTTCCAGGCCAGGAGCCGGCCAGGAGGAGGAGGATGGGGGATCTCCGTGGGTGATCTCGGAAACACGCATGTGTTCAGCTCGTCTCGCAAGGCTACGTCTGCGGAGAGGTTTTGCTTCTTTCTGCAGCTGACAGCCGACTCTGGCATCTGCAATGAATCCTTCTGCAAAAGAAGCCAAGCGAAGAAGGCTCTTGATGTCAGCTTGTAGCCCGTAGGAAAACTCATTAAGAGACGAGCTGCTCCACAGACTGTTTTGAAAATAGGAGTTCTCGCACAAGGAAGATTATTATTCAACAAAACGATTTCTGCAAGCAGCAAACAGAACACAAATGGGGTCTGTGACATGACTGACGCATTGTGAAGAAGTGTCAGTTGGGAATATTTGCCTTAAACCAGCAAAAGCACCCGCCCCAGCCGTGGGAGCACGCGGTCTGTGAGGAGCCCTCCTTCCCCAGAGCTCTGCACGGAGAGAAGAAAGCGGGGATCAGAGGGAGTCTCCAGCTGTAATGAAGGGAAGCAGGCGAGAGAGAAAATAACCCTCACTTCTGCCCTCCGGTATTTCCTTTAAGCACTGGAGGGGTTGTCCTCTTCAGCTGAGCAGGACATAAATAAGTTATGATGCTGGTAATGCTCATCCTGCAGACAGAAACGCACCGCTTAGAGGGCTCTGGAAAGAAGAGAGCATGCATTTACCTACTGTGGACAGAGATAAAATCAGTCCTTGAAGGTCTTTTTTGTTTTGTTTTGGGTTGTTTTTGTGTTTGGTTTTTTTTTTATTGAACAAAGTGTCAGGGAAATAAAGAGGGAAGATGAATGGCAAAGGCTAGCTGAAAAACAGCAGAAACAAACAAACGCAGAAATGTATTTTTGAGATTTCAGAATCAGTGGAATAACCCTAACTGTCTGAGAAAAGGAAAAAAAGACCTGAAAACCAGAGTTAAACCCAGCCTGAGCAAACCCCTGAGGCGGGGAAGGAGAGGGGAGGCTGCCTGGCAGGGCCCAGAGCCGTACAGCAGCTCCGGGGGGATGGGGTGATCCCCTACAGCCCGATCTTGAGTGATGGGAATAATTCTTTGTATTTGCTACTCAAGTCGATATCATGTAGTGGGATAACGCGCTACCAGAAACTGCAAGTATACAAGAAATCTATTTATTGCTATTTTTTGTGTAAATCTGTCTATTAGAAAGACATAGTAAAAAAGGAACAATAGAACTACTCCACCACTTTCCATAACCTTTCCCAGTCTTTCCCTTCGGACTGCGCCGAGCGCTTTCTCCCCTTGATCTGGGGGGGGTGAAGCCGTGCCCACCTGCGTGCGGCTCTGCAACCTGGCAGGGGGGTCAGTGGCGTCTTCAAGCTGGAAATTCACGTCGGGCTGCTACAGGATGGTTTAACCGTTTATGCAGTTCTTAATAGAAGTTCCTTCTGAGCTAAAAGTTTCTTCTTAAAACACAAGAAAGTAACCTTTTATAGTGTTTTCTGCACTAATTTTCAAGGCTGAAAGCCACAGCTCGGTCAGTGATATTCAGGGCCTGTGTGAAATGGGGGGACCAGTAACTCTCTCTCTCTTTCTCTCTTGGAAATGTAAGAAGCTGCTGGTGTGTCCTAACGAGCAGCTCCTCGGCATCAGTTGCTGGCCTCACCAGTTTGGCTTTGCCAGCCATCACTTACTGTGTGCTGGACCATATCCTGACATGGTGACTGCATCCGAGCCGGCAGCTGAGCCTTGGGCTTCCTGGGGAAAGGAGGGAAGCGTTGCAGCTCCGGAGCCCCGCGGTTGGCAGACCAAGCCCTGTTGCTGCTTCTGTGAGTGAGAGCCCTGCAGGGACAGATCCAGCACAGGGACTGGTGCGGGGTTTGGGGATGGGGCTGGATGCAGGAGCTCTCCCTCGCTCCTGGTGTGCTGGTGCCCAGCAGCATGCACCATCACCCGCCTCCCCCCTTGCCCATTCCCGCACCAGGGCTGGGAACTGGATCCGAGAGATGAGCTGGAGCCTCCCCAGCATCTCCTCTTCCTCCCCCTCCCCTGGGCATCCTCACTGGAGGCAGACGAAGTTGCAGGCTGTTGCTGCTGTACCTTGCGCCCTTGCTCTGAGCTGCGTGCCCTGGGGATGAGGGTGCTGGAGGGATGCTCTGATCCCTCAGGGATGGAGCACAACTGCTCCTCTGGGACGGTGGCTACCCAAGGCAGCAGGTCCGAGTCCTACCCCCAGAACCAAACTGTGAGATGTAACTGGCATCTACTCCAACTGGCATCTACTCCCAGCGTACTGGTATCTGCTTACCATGCAACAGCCAGGAGCTTAGCACTTACTGGAGCAGCTTGGACCGGGTTTTGTTCTTGGCCAGAAGACTTCCAGGCGCTGGAGGCTTCTGGCAGACCGTGGACCCCCCTTCTCTGGGGCTTGAGTGCCTCATGAGCACGGCAGCATGGCCTTCTCTGGAGGGCAGCAGCACGCGCCCAGCTCAGGAGCAGGGATTTTAGTGCAAGCATTTGTTTTTAGAACAGTTTTACATTCTACCTGATTCCCAAGTGAGTGGCAGAGCGCTTTAATATGTCTGGAAACCAGACGCCTTCTATCCAGCCCTAGCTGGCCAGCCTGCCCGCGACGGAGGTGAAACGCGGTGCCCGGCCCCGCTCCTAGGCTTGCCAGCCCTCCGAATGGCAGGAGAAGGGACTGGGGGTGGAATAAACGACCTAAGCCAACCACCAACTGCAAAGTAAAATCACCCCTGCGATGGGTAATTAGGCAGCAGGCGACAGTAGCTGCAATCAGGAGGGACCGGGAGAGCTCTGTCCTGAAATCACGGTGAAACGCTGCGCTGGGAGCGGAGCAGAACCCATCACAGCTGAGCGACTGAAGAACGACACCAGCGGATTTAATGCTGGGGAAATTAAAGCTGAAGGTTTCCAGATGGAATAATTAGTTCTTGGTACATTTTTTTTGTAACTTGACACTGATTATTTCCACATTGGTTCCCAAAATGGTTTTGGAGGTAGGTACGTGATCTGGTATGCTGTCTCCACCACGGAATCCAGAATAGTAGCGATGTTATTTAAGAGCAATAATCTGGGAAGAGAAATAATTAGGTACGGAAAGTGTATTAAAGTTACTACAACGAGGATAAAGCTCATAAAAATTAAATTGCTCGGCTGATAAAGTGGAGTTTTAAACTTGTAACGAGCTTTGACATAACCGTGTTAACACGGGGAGGTAAACCACCTAATTAAGAAGCTAAGAACATGTATTTGTACCTTGGAATAATGTGTACAAAGTAGAGGTAGTAACGATTTTTCACCTTCTGCAAGGGACCAAAGTGCCCACGACTCGCCCTCCCTCCCCTCATGTATTTTAAATAACCTGAGTTCAGCGTAACCAACTGTCTCCTCGCGCCGCCTTTGCAATCAGCCCTTCCAAGCGATTTGTGAAAATAGCGTGTGGGCTGATGGTAATTAGGTGCCTCAGGAGAAGTCTGTCCTTGGCACGAAACGCTTCTGTCTCTTCCCCAGCCGATCCGGTGCGTGGTGTGTACGTGGGGAGAGCGGTGGGTGGGTGCAGCACCTTTCAAACCCACCCACGGGGCATCCAGGACGTGGCTGGGGGCATCACGGCCGCCCCCAGGAGCCTTCTCCTCGTCTGGTGGATGGTGTGGCCATCCTTCGAGGACCAGCCATCGCTGTGCGTGCTGGAAACGGAGCTCTGGGGTGGAAAATTGCGCCCCGTGGGCAGTTTTGAAGACTTTGTTCAGGAGGCAACCTGCTGAATGGCTGTGTCCAGCCAACGGCAAAGCTGACCACGCTTTTTGTTGTTCTCAGCGTTACCCGCGTTTCAGAGCTGTTCTTGTTGTTCCTGTCGTTCAGAGGTTCACCGCTGGGTTTCAGTAAAGCAGATTTCAGGAAGGGCCTTGCGACTATCAGCTGAAGTGTGGGGCTGTTCTGTCTGATGTCTTACCAGTTAATGCAGTGCTGCTCCCACCTCTTTTCTGGAAAACTGAGCTTTTCTAAAGCGGAGATCAGGCAATAACAAATGGGCTTCCAGGACTGCAAGACCTGGTACGAAGACACCTCTACTTCCAACTTCCACCCAAACCACCATGTTAAAATGCTGAGTGGTCTACAGCAGTGAGGACAATTTTTTTGCCCCTCCAGCATGAAATGCACCTTGCATTTGCGAGCAGACAAACAGCTTGCTGAGTAAGGGACAGACTGTCTTGCTGGACTGTGGGACCTCCTGCCTGCCCGGCTCCTGCTTCGGAGTGTGCAGATTTGATTACTGCTCTTCAGCTTTTATTGATAAACTAGCTACTAGTGGGCACCAAAAAAATCTGAATCTTTATACTCTAAACCCTACTTGTCTTTCTACAAGGGAGCTCATCTGACTATCCATCAAGTATCTCTTCAGAGTAGTAGGTAGATGTGAGATGGCACCATCTGTTGTTTGTTGTTTTGGAATCCACAGCTTTTTGACTAGCTAGATGTTTTGAGCTTGTCACATACCTATTTCTTCTAAATTTAATGAAACAGTTAATTTCTAAGCAAGTTATTTTGAGCAAATTCATTGATCCGACTTCACTGAGAACCTGGAATGCTCAAAATGTCTTCCTAGCTACCTGAGGTACCCGAAACACATGAGGCACATGGTGATGCAGAGGACCAGATCTCCAGGCTTTCAGCGATTGCTGAAGAATGTAAATCAGGAAAGCATCCCTCTTTTGCAAAGTTAAAAATAAAACACCCCTACTGATTGTCTTCTGGGGCATACCAGCTGCAGTCCAATGTCTTCTCTGGAAACCCTCAACGCTAAGCATGTGCCTCAGTATTCTGGAGGACTAGGAAGGTACAAATCTGATTCTGAGCAGGCTCACTTTCTGCAATAGTTCTCCTCGGAGAACCATGGATTCCTCCCAGACAATCTTTAGGCTCTGAAAGACAGGAGGAAATAAGGAAATTTTCTCTTTCTGCTTGTGGTCAGCAACGCCTACCAGGAATATCTCCTGTGGAAAGCCCTTAGGGCCCTTCATGAGCATGTAGACCAGCACTGGGTCAACACACTTGCCTCAGCAATGCTTGTACATAGGGGAGGTGACCATAGCTGGCTAGGAGGGAGTTTCTCCCTCACATCCATTTCCCGACATCAGGGAGAAGCTCCCCTCCCTTCACGTAACGCTTTGCCAAAAGCAGCTACTGGACTTCCAGATTTCACAGGCACGGGGTGCTTGAGGGCAGGATCACTGCCCCGGCTGCATGACACGAAGTCCAGGCACTGATTGAGGATGCGGTCTCATGCATTTTAGCCATCCTCACCTGACCTGCCTGGATTTAGAGGGGAGATGGTTTGGTGCATCTGTGGATTGCTTGGTCCCAAACTAGCATGGGAACTTTCTGGAGTCTTTTAAAGGAAAACCCCGATCAAAGTGAGTTGTGTGTGCTCTCAAGAGTGTTCTGGGACAAAGGGTGGCCAAAGGTAGATAGCTTTATCCTAGGGGTTTTGTATCCTTCTGCACCTGTGAAGTGGAACTGTGGGGATGGCTACCAAAAAGGGTTAACATTTGACCAAAGAGGTATTCCATCTGATTAGTTAAAGAGCAAATCCTGCCTTAAATGACTGTGCTTTTTGCTTTTTAATTCACAAGGGAAATGTTTCCTGCTACTTCTTCTCTTGCATGAGCATGCAAAATATGCTGGGTTTTTGTGTTTCTCTTGGTTTGAACGCCTTTCTGTTTCTTTTCTTGGCTGCCTGAATTGATCTTCCTATATGCAAAACCCTGCAGAGCTTTACTCTGGACTATGCATTAGTTGTTCTGTTTTAAAGAAAAGGAGGCACGTTTGACTTCTGCATCCAACATAATTAGAATAAATTTAGGATTTTATGTGCCTGCAGTCCTGGTGGGTGATGTTTGCCTGCCCCCTCCATGTTCCTGCTTGCAGTTGACCATGCAACAGAAGGACAGTGATCTCTCTTTTGTTTTCCCTTTCTAAACAGCCACTGTTTGAAATTTTGATATCAATAACTCCATCTTTGTACTAAAGAAAACACGCTTAAGGATATTGTATAAGAAATCAGAAAGCAAATTGATTGTAGTGGAAAGGGAATTAATATTTTACAGCTTAACTTGCCAGTTAAGCATCTTTGTGCAATCATGTCCTTCTCTGACAGCTGCTCAGACTGCCAGCAGGTCAATCTGGCACCCAGCAAGGTGAAGATTAGCCATAATCTCCTGGTCGAACCACCAAGCAACCTGAAGGCTGGCAAGTGTGAAGAGAGAGTGAAAAAGGAACACACGGCTAACTTGAAATGGAAAAGTGGCAATGGCAGCGCAGCTCCAGAAATCAGCAGCAGCATTAGGAGGACCCGGTTCATTCGCACCAGCAGAAGGTGTTGAGGTCTGCTGGGGCAGGCTGGGGATGGAGGAATGCTTTCCCACCCATTTCCCCACCCAGAAATGATTTTCTACACTCACCTTTCTGTAAGTCGCAAGCCAGCCCCGCTCCCCGGCTGACCTGCAGGACCACAGGCAAACCCGCAGCTGTTCTGCCTGGTCTCCAGGCCACGGCCAAATCCTCCTGGTTGCTCCTCCATCGCTCATTCTCACACCAACTCATTTCAGTATCTCTAACCTCTGAGGGTTACAACCTGTTACCACCTCTGGAACTCGTTAAGCATGGTGATCCCTTCAACCCAAAGAAATCCAGACGATCTCTTTGTAGGCTTCTATAGTGTCTTCCCTTATTTAACCACTCTTCTCTGCTCTCTGACTTCTTAATTCTTCCTGCCTGTCTCCTGTTGCGGTGCTTGGGTACTTGGCGGTGCTGGTCTGACAGCCCGCCCAGGTTTGCCATGGATCATCCCATGCCGGAGAGCTGGGAGAGCCCTCCCGGGGAGCCGGGTCCCTCAAGGCGATTCTCATCTTTGCCAGGGACTGAAAAAGGACCCCTAGGAAGGCTGAAGTTACGCATCGTTCATGTTTTCCTGCAGTGATTTTTATGCATCAAAGCTACTGTTCACTTGACTCCTTTTTCTTTGATTTCTCTTAATGGGGTTGAAACGGGCTTGGTGCGCTGCATGTGGAAATCGATGGAATCTAGCACAAACCAAATCAGGGATCAGGTATTTCACGCTACAGGGATGGCATCAAAAGGTCATTTTACTCTGGGATTTTTCATTTGAAATGTCTGCCCTGGAGACTCTGTCCAGTGGAGGACTGACTTCTGCTCCGAGGAGCGGTGGGATCCACTCATGCCATGTAGCTCCTCCTCGGTGCAGGCAGCAGCAGCTCAGTCTCACAAGAACCTGACTGATTTAGGCATCGGGGTTTAATCCCTCTACCCAGGCACAGAGGGACTACGGCTTGGTAGCCATCATTTCCAAACAGCGAGATCTGTCAAAGCTTCAGATGAGCTGCACAGGAGAATAAAAATAGCATCTGTGGTTCTGCTAGCTAGAATAAAAGATGTAGGAACAATCAGTCCTGGTGCTGCAGACTGTAAGCTGATTGCTAGCTGGACTCCAGCTCGTTTCCCTTCGTGGTGTGGTACTGCACAATTAGGCGCATGGTGGGTTTATCTGACACATTTCTGAAATATCTGCTATTTACCGCTGTTGGAAACAAATGACTAATGCAGCAGATAAGGCTTAACCCAAGGGAAAGACTATTAGTCTATGTTGTTAGGAGAAAGCTCAACAGAATAATCACCTCACCCGGTCATTTGTTTGGCCAGATATTGTGACAGCTCTGCTTGGGCAGAAAGAAGAGCTCCCCAGATGGGGTTCCTGCCTGCTGCACAGTACCCCAAAAGAAAAACCTGCCTGCCTTCACGCTTGCTTCCTCAGACAGCACCAGATGCCTAAGGATGGTGGAGGAGATTCCCTCTTCTTGCTCCAGCCCCTCTGCACGGTACGAAACGAGCAGTTGAACCCGAGAGGCAGACGCTGGCAAGGATAGCTGCAAACCTCATTCCCCGGGACTCAGCTCACAGCGTGCGTGGAAGCAGGGAGGAATTTCTTTATTAGGGATCTTCTGAAGCGTGTAGCTGCCGAGATTCTGGTCAGTGCTATCATCTACCAGCAACTTCAGCTCGTTCAAACATACATGGCTACAAATATGCCTGTATACAGGGGCTTCCACATAATGCCTTCTGCGTCGTGGTACAGAATGCTGTTCTCTTCATGTGCGTCATACCAAGTTAAATTTATCCCTATGGATGGCTGCTGTGCTGCAATGGAGAGTTAGATCGCCTGTTCCATAAAATAGTTTGGTAATTACCTGATATTGTCTCGCAAGACAACGGCGGCGTGAAGAAAAGTGGTGAATAACAAAAGAAAAGTCTGTATTTAGATTTCAATGAAAGGGATCCCTTTTTGATTGTTTAGACCCATTTTCAGACTTAAAAACGAAGATGATGTGTCTAAACCTCTTATTCCAGTGCTACATTGGCTTTTTGGCTGCCCAGGGTGCGCTTTGTGGCATCGGAGGGCTGACGCGCGCACCCGACAGGAGGCTGCTCAGCTGTCCCTGGTGCCTTTTTCCCCCCGAAGCGCTTCCAAGGTGAAGCTGCAATAGCTGAAAGATGTTATGCCCTAAACACTTCTCTCTTCTTTCACCACAGCCTTTCTATTAACTCTCACTTTGGTCATGAGAGGTGAAAAATACCCCTTCTGTGTCCCTTTCTCACCCTAAGAAAACTCTTCCAAGGCCTAAACTCGATTTTTCTTGCTACAGTTGAGGACTGCTGCTACGTGTGCTACCCACCAGGAGCACGAAAAGCAGACTAACCCCTTCTTCTCGTCAGCAGCCCTTGTGCATATTTACAGCATATTAACCCATCCCTGCTCCCCCCTTTCCTTTCCACTCTTCAGCCCCAGCAAGCCCCCGGCATCTCCAGCCCACCAGCGTCACTGTCATGAACTTCACCGAGCACTGGGGAGAGACTCCCCGAGCCAGTTAGCACCGGAGCTGGGGTGACTGGGAGGGCCTGTTGCTGAGTGCTGGGTGGGTGACTGCACCACGCTCTCGGTGATGTACGCCGTTTCAAGCACATTGGGCTTTAAGATGACTGTAAATGCCCCCTGCATTCACGGCAACGTGTAGCATCATCTTCATCAGAGGAAGAGCACGATTGCCACGGGCGCTGGGAATAAGCTCCAGGAGGAACTGGGGAACTACCCAGACCCGTGTTACTCCTCCCTGGTACTCAAGGACATCCCTCCAGCCTTTGCTTTACGGAAAGTGCGAGGGTCGGGCAGGAGCAGGGTGTGCGTTCAGGGCAGCCCCGGTAAAACGAAGCGACCTGAGGAGGGAGGAAGCAGCCGGTGGCAAGGAGCACTGGGGATGCCACCCACTGCTTTGGGCAGGCCACCCCGTGCTCTGGAGATGAGCACGATGCAGGGACCGAGTCCAGAACGTGAGAACTTTATCTGAACCTTTTCACCTTGCAGAGCGGGGTGAGCGGAGGCTGCCCTCGGCCTCTGGCACCGCTGCTGGGGGCTTGTTCCCAGCCACGGCCATCGCTGCCGGAACGCTGGCTGCGGGCTCGGCTTCATCGCCGCGCTGAGCTGGGCTCGGCATCACTGCCGCTCGCTGGGCTGGCCGGGAAAAGCAGAGCCCGGCAGCGTGCATCGCCTGGCTCTGCTGGGGGGTGCAGCCCTCGTCCCTGCCATCACCCCGCATCCCTGCCGTCACCCCGCATCCCTGCTGTCACCCCGCATCCCTGCCGTCACCACTCGCCCCTGCTGTCACCCCTCATCCCTGCTGTCACCCGGCATCCCTGCCGTCACCCCTCATCCCTGCTGTCACCCGGCATCCCTGCCGTCACCCCTCATCCCTGCCGTCACCACTCGCCCCTGCCGTCACCCCTCATCCCTGCTGTCACCCCGCATCCCTGCCGTCACCCCGCATCCCTGCCGTCACCCCGCATCCCTGCCGTCACCCCTCGTCCCTGCTGTCACCCCTCATCCCTGCCGTCACCCCTCATCCCTGCTGTCACCCGGCATCCCTGCCGTCACCCCTCATCCCTGCCGTCACCACTCGCCCCTGCCATCACCCCTCATCCCTGCTGTCACCCCGCATCCCTGCCGTCACCCCGCATCCCTGCCGTCACCCCGCATCCCTGCCGTCACCCCTCGTCCCTGCTGTCACCCCTCATCCCTGCCGTCACCCCGCATCCCTGCTGTCACCCCTCATCCCTGCCGTCACCGCTCCCCTCCTGGGCTGCAGCGTGCGAGCACTGAGCTTGGACCACGACGAGCCAACCTGCCGCACAAACAGCCTGGGAGACACCCAGACACTTCCCCAGCTGCAGGGAGGATGGCAGCAATAATTTTATTACCTTTTTTAAAGTGTAGAAAAAGGAAGGCTAAGGAAAAAACGCAGTTGGTGCTCGTGTGTGCATCCCTCAGCCAGATGAGCAGCTCTGCCCCGGCCCCCGCTGACCCAAGCAAGCTGGGACTTTCTGAAGCCACGTTAGATAGACAGACTTTCCCACGTGTTACTAAGAAAGTGTCGAGTAAGACTGCCCACGGGCGAGAAATCCTAATGATTTGGATCTATTAATCAGCGGTTTCGATGGTCTAAATAACAACGCTGCTTTGTGCTCGGAATAGTTACACAGAGGCTGCCTCTAGCCTGGCCCCCGGTGAGTTCGGTGGGCTGACGCTACTCATGGCTTCAACGCAGGGAGTAAAGCCCTCGAAGAAACAATCTTTCTTCTGGACCCTAAACAGAAGGAGCAGCCGTGGGGGTGCTGCGTGCCTCGGGAAAGCGCGGCCGTACGTGTCCCCCCGCTCTGGCAGGGGTGCAGCCACGCGCGGGGCACTCACGGCTGCTGCACGTCTCCAGACGCCCCGTCAGCCTGCTCCCTCCCCACAATAAGTCTTCAGCCACTAACAACAAAAAAAAATGCTCTATTTTGCTGTTATTTTCAGTATTCTATAGATGAACTATTGCATTTAAAACCGACTGCTCGAGGACCGCTGCATTTCGGAGGAAACAACCTTCTCCTGGTTTCTCTCCTTGCTGTTGCCGTTATGTTTCGGTTTCTCTGCTCACTTACAATTACCAGGCAGTGATTTTTGAGTTTAACAAACAGCCAAGCACTAAAGCCTTTAGGAGTGATCTTCTCTTGATCTGATTTAGTCACTTTGTAGATGACTCAAATGTGCATTTCCCAGTCTCTCCATGAGGATAATTGTTAGCGATGCATTGCCCTGATCGCGTGTTTATCCACAGGTCATCATAATTTGATTTCAAAACTCCTTGGGAATTACCTTTGCTAAGGTTATTCGCTGCCCCGGGAGGTCCAGTTCCCTTGCAGACCAAATAAAATTAGAGAGCCTGAGGAGTTAAAGATGAATTTCTGAGACCTTTGACTTTCTCCCATGCAGGAGGGAAGAGAAGGCAGGAGGAACAAGCCCACAGGCTGCGAGCAAACCAGTTGCTCACCCCGGGACTGGCTGAACTGGGCCGGAGGATGGAGCTGCTCTCGGGCGGTTGCAGGGGGGGTCGGCGCTGGCTTTTCCCCAAATCACCATGCCCAGGTATGACAGCTCAGGGTACCCGCGTCCGAGCAACCGGGGCTTCATCTTCAACAGGCCACCCACGGCTTCTCCCACGGCCATGCGTAGGGGGGGTGGGTTCGGGTGGTCTCCTGGGGTGCATCAAGAGGAGTGTGGCCAGCAGGTCGAGGGAGGTTCTCCTTCCCCTCTACTCTGCCCTGGTGAGGCCCCACCTGCAGTGCTGTGTGTAGTGCTGGGCTCCCCAGTTCAAGAAGAATGAGGAGCTACTGGAGAGAGTCCAGCGGAGGGCTACGAGGATGATGAGGGGACTGGAGCATCTCTCCTATGAGGAGAGGCTGAGGGAGCTGGGCTTGTTCAGCCTGGAGAAGAGAAGGCTGAGAGGGGACCTTAGAAATGCCTCTAAATATCTGCAGGGTGGGGGTCAGGAGGATGGGGCCAGACTCTTTCCAGGGGTGCCCAGCGACAGGACAAGGGGCAACGGGCACAAACTGAAGCCGAGGAAACTCCAGCTGAACCCGAGGAAGAACTTCTTCCCTCTGAGGGTGCCGGAGCCCTGGCCCAGGCTGCCCAGGGAGGCTGTGGAGTCTCCTTCTCTGGAGATATTCCAGCCCCGCCTGGCCGCGGTGCTGTGCAGCCTGCTCTGGGTGACCCTGCTTGGGCAGGGGGTTGGGCTGGGTGACCCACAGAGGTCCCTGCCAACCCCTGCCATGCTGGGATTCTGTGAGTCTGTCCCGGGTGGGGGGGGGGTGTTCGGGGCGGGGGTCTCCCCCTACTCCCCGCTCAGCAGCATCACCCGCCGGGGCGGGCACTGGGGACGCCCCTTCCCAAATCGCCTTTTTTCCCCGCCCGTAAGGACCGCGGCAGGACCACCCCCCCCCGCCCCCCCCGCCCCTCCCCTCCCCCCGGGCGGAGCCAGCCGCCGCCTCCCTCCCCGCCGCCCCCCTCCCGCAGCTCCACTCGGCGGTGCGGCGGCTGCGGTGCGGAGCGTGGGGCGGCCGGGCTCCGCCGCGCCCCGTGCCATGCGGGATGCTGCCGGCCCCCGCAGCCCAGCGCCCGCCGACCCTGCTCTGGGCCCCCCCCCCCGCCGCCGCCGAGCCCCCGCCGCCCCCCGCCTGGGCCTGGGTGCTGCCGGCGGCCGCGGGGCTCCTCCGGCTCGGGGCCGCCGGGGCTGCCCCCCCCCCCCCCGCCGCCGCCGCCGCCGCTGCTGCTCCCGGCGCCGCCGCCCCCCGCGCTGCTGCCGCCCGCCCCGGGCTGGCGGGTCCGCTGCTCCCCGCCGCTGCTCCCCGCCGAGCCGCCCGGCCCCGCGCTGCTCCGCCGCCAGGTGAGGGGCTCCGGGGTGGGGGGGGGGGGTTGGGGCTGAGCCCCGGGAGCGGCGGGGTCTTCCCCGGGGGGAGCGGGGCTCAGACCCCGCCGCGGCGGGATGCGCCTGCTGCTGCCCGGACCGGGGAGGGGTGCGGGCAGCCCCGCATCCTGCCCGCTTCTCCCGAATATCCCCAGAAACCAAAGTTCGGAGCGGCGGCGGGCTCGCCGGTGCGCGCCGCCGGGAAGATCCCCGTTACTCGCTGCCGTCGGGAGGCTGCGGGAGGTTCCCCGCGCATCCCGCTCCGTCCTGGCGCGGTGGAGGTGGTCGCGCAAGATGCGCTCCTCGTTCTGCCTCGGCTTTACGGTTTGTTTTCCTACATGGAAGGAGCGAAGAGGGCTCGGGGGTTCGCTCCGTGCCGTGGGAGGGTTTCCAGCCTCTCCGGGCGTCTCTTGCGGTTCGGGGTGCGTGGGAGGGTGAAGGCGGGAGCTGCGGGGCTGGCGGAGCGGCAGCGTGCGTGATGCCCCAGCCCGGGGCCGCTCCGGTAAGCGGCAGAGGCGGCTTCGCTGTGGCAGCCCGAGTGCCGGGCGGGTCGGAGTCGAGGGGAAATGCGTTTCCGACGCTGCCTTTGGCTCGCGTTTGCCGGGGGATGGATTTTAAAGACGCTTTCGGGCGGTGTTTTTGTTCTGCCTGTGAGATTCTGCTCGAGCGGAGGAAAACCGAGCTCGCCGGGCGACGGGCAGCCGTGAGCCGGGCACTGCGCGGCCGGGCTGCTGCCGTGGGGCTTCCACGCAGGTCGGGACGGCGGTGCCGGGTGCCCAGGGAAGCACCAGCAGATGGACTGCAGAGACCTGTCAGAAACTGGCTGTGCTCGTCCCTTATCTCATGAGGAGATCGTGAAAAGCATCGGTTTACTCAGGGTAAAACCCCGTTGTTAACTTTTCTTCTTCTTTGTTTTTTTTTTCTCCTTCCCCCCCTCAGTGGATATTTGGAGCTCATTCTCCAGTCATAGGATTTTCCCCTTCTTCGAGCGTGGAATTTGTTCCTGTTTTTCCACCTGTCTACGCGTCTACGGTTCCGCCCCACGCCGGGAAAAACTGGATCGACAAAAGGCTCCCGAACTGCAAGGTGAGTCTGATCCTGGTGTGCTGGGGTGTTCTTAAGGCTAAAGTGCGTAAGCTGAAAAATGCGGTGGGTTCTGTGGATTGCGAAGGCGCGCGGAAGGTCGGTGGTTTGTGAGGCGAAACCCCGCGGAGCAGGGAGGTTGGGAGGGATGGGGAATGCAGCCGTTACACATCTTCACTTCTCTAAGTTATAGAAAGACCAAAATGCCTGTAATATTTATCTCTAGTACGCTGAGTAGAACGTTTTAATTTTGCTACCGGGTGTGGTTATGAGAGTTTTCCGCTCTCCCTCTCCTCTTGGTACTCCCGCTGCTTTTCCCCCAAAGGGATGCGCGGTACGGCGCTGGCAGCGGTGACGTCACCCCGAGCGCTGCCGTGTCCCCGGCGCCCGGGTGCCGCAGGTGGGCCTCGTGCCGCCCGTGCCTCCCGCCAGCCGCGCAGGTACCCACCGGAGCCGGTAAAGCGCGGCTGCGTGCCCTGGTCGCGCCTCGGGAGGCGGCTGGGCTCGCGTCGGCGTGGCGGGTTGGGGACACAGCTGCCGTCAGCTGCGCTCTCCTGCGCGTGATGCTGCGGCAGCTGATTAGTTGTGTTAAATCTGATTAATTTTTAAATGGTCAGAGAAAGTCAGCCTGCAACACCTATGGAGCAGAAATCAGTCTGTTCTTGGAAGTTTGTCCCTGGACTGGGATACTATCGGTCCTGTAGTAGTGAGTTAAAGGTGCTTTATTCTCACTTTTATTTCTGAATCTTGTCTCTCAAACCTTAACGTTCTTTTATTTATTTGTTTTGGACAGATCTACTTGAACAATGCATTTGCTCTGGATTCAGCAATACAGTGGATACATCCCGAGGAGTCGAGACTCTTCCAGGGAAACGAGAAACCTCTGTTAATGACCAATCAAGTAGCCATGGCTGTCGCCAGGCCAGCTGCTGCCTCCAGGCCTCTTCCCACAGTGGTGCTGGCACCTCAGCTGATACCAGGTCAGTAGGACATAAATAATTAAGTATTTACTTTTTTAAAAATGCATCTTCCCACAGATGCGTAAGCCGTTCTCTACAGTAAAGGGTTTCATTCCTCTTAGCTGAAGATCTCTTGCTTGACGTGAGCCTTGATGGCAAAGTGCATTTCATCCTCTAAATGGCTTTGAAGGGAAGAGAAGTCCCTGTGTAATTACAGAAGACTGTAACAGATTATCCATAACTGGTGGCTGACGTGTGGCACGGAGGGGCCGGCCGCTCCCAACGCACTTGGTTTATTTTCAAACGGGAAATTGCCGACGCAGTGCGTGTAGAATTCTGCTTCTGGCCGCTCATTTGAAGGGTGCGGCGTGGCCCGTGTAGACAGCTGTCAGTGGAGCAGAGCGATTGATCCATCGCCTTGTTGAGATTCCGTTGTGCACGGTGATAATTGTGCGATAAATTCCATTAATCCGCGTAACTCGGGTACGTCACAGCCGTTAGCGAAGAGCTGAGCTTTAGGCTTGGAGGAGGACAGGACACACAGCTTGCGGGAAGGCTGAATCTCCGCCTTGGCGCTGCGGTACTCATTTGAAATAGCAGTTGCTCGTAGGAAAGGTTGGGAAGCAAAGTGCTACTGATGCTGAAACTCCTGGCGTGTGTTCTCACCTTCAGAGTCGGGGTACCCGCAATGGCTTGCTGTCATTTCTTCCTTTCTCAGACCGAAGGGGACGTCTGCTCAGCTGGCAGCAGAGCCCCTCTTACTTGGCCCTTGCCCTGTCGAGCACCCCTTATTTAGCGGCGGGGTGGCCCCCGGGAAGCCTGCCTGTGCTTTGCCAGTGGGAGGGTGCTGGAGGAGGTCCCTGCTGTTTGGGTTCGTTTGCCAGGCCGATGGATGAGCAGTGAATATTGTTCTGTGTTGAGAAGTGTTGAACCACACGAACCAGGCCCAGGTTTGGATGTGTTCACAAGCCGTCGCAGTGAGCTGCCATCTCCCCCTGCCAGAGCCGGGAGCTGGGACCGGAGCCCTGGAGTGTGGCCGCATCCTGCCCAGGGAGCTGGTGAGGAGTGAACCCCCCGTGCTCCCGGTTGGGTGGGAGAGGCGCAGGGAGGAGCACGAAGACCCCCCCAGCCATCTTTCCAAACCTCCCCGTCCCTCTTGACACCTGATTCCTGATGGATGCTTGTCCAGCGGCATCCCCAGCCGCGTGCGAGCTCCCGAGCGGGCGCGGAGGAGCGTGCGCGGCGGTGGCGATGCTGGGGGGTGGCAGTGCCAGTGCCCCACGGCCGTAACCAGAAGCTGCTCCCAGGAAGCGTCGTGGTGGTGCTGGAGGTGCTTCCTATATAATCTTTACACTTAAAATGAAGAGTAATAAAAATAACTGAGGGCAAATTGCTTAGTTAAGTGGTTTAAACTGAGAAATTAATAAGCTTTTTGCAGGCTGTGCGGCTGCATTCGTTTGGAAAGCGTGTCTCACGGCAGGCCTGCCTTCTGCAGGTACCGGTGATGATATAATTGTTTTCCCAGTGTATCAGCAAAGTTACCAAGATAAAGGAATGGAGCACTGGAGGCTGGTGGATGGTAGTGCACATATTTAACAGCTGCGAGCTCCAGCTACGAGAAAGTGTTATTTTCTGTAAGAAAAGGCAGCGTGCATATTGCTAAACACAAATTTACGTACGTTTTGCGTATCTGAAGTGAACAGTGACACCTTATTTTCCCACCTTGGAATGACAGCTTGTTTTATGTCTGCTGGATACCGCGGTTCTTGCGAGGAAGGCAGCGTCTAGGCATTTTTGTGGAGAATGGACTAATATTTTTGTCCCCTGCTTTGTGCTCTCTGCCGTGCAGATGAAGTCGGGGCTGGTTTGGTCCCGAGCTGGGTGTGCCTGTCTGACATCGGCACGTTCTGCGCATCCCTCTGCGGTCAGTGCCCGCTGGACATGCGGTGAGGGACCACCGGCAGGACCCCGTGGTGGCACCCACTAGGTGAAAGCTGGAGCCCACCTTGTATATGGTGTCCAGTGCTTTTACTATTATTGAGGCTATTTTAAATGTTTGAAGGTGCGGTCTTGGAGTTTGGCATTCCTGGCTCTCAAGAGCGTCGCTGACAGTGGTTTCTTGCAAAGGGTGTGTTCTTACTGGTTTGTTCAAAGCAGGTTTTCCTAGGAAGCCTTGGAGAACAAGCCTGTCATCCAGCCTCCTGGGAGGGAGGGAGCTGGAGGTGCGGGTGGAAGTGTGGTGGTATCCCTTCAAGAAGCAAAGTTCCCCAGAACTGGTCCAGGAGCGGCCGGTGGGAGAGGCCGGGCAGAGCCCGCTCCGACGTGGCTGGGTGGTGAGGGGACAGAGGGAACCATCCCCATTGAGGTCAAAAATTCAGTGATTTTGCTGAGTTGAGGTGGTGGCTTTCAGCTTAGAGCCCTTGAGATCCGTGTTTGCCTCCTGCTTGCTGGAGGGCGGCTGTAACGTGCGTGGTTAGCGAGTTGATGTCTCCTCTCGTTGCGTGCTCGGCCCCGTACCGCACAGGCTCCGGTGTTGGCAGGGGCTGACAGCGTGCTGGCTCTCCAGCAAACCCCAGTGTGATGTGAAGCCCAACAGTACGTAGGCACTGGGGTAGAACCAGTAATGTAAAGGTCGCTACTGGGCTCCTTACTGAAGGCCATAAGACTCTGCAGCTCATTTTGGGGTATCATGCTTTGGGCAGATCGTCTGCACGCAGACCCAGGAACTCTGTAGGGGGACCTTCGTCCCGTGATAAGGATGTCCATCCTCGCCTCAACCAAGGCCCGGCACAACCAGCGTGGACACGAAGGCTGCTTCCCTTAACGTCGCCGATGGCTCGTTGAATAAACGTCCTCCAGAGCTTCTTGGGGTTCAAGCTGCGGGCAGTTGCTCAGCAGCAGGTGGGAGACTTGCCTAGCTTCGGAATTAGTGTTCACGGTGCAGGAGCTCCAGCTGCGTGGTGCGGTGAATGGAGCCTGGGCGCTGCTTCTACCCCGAGCAGAGGAAGCTCTAGCATGGGAGCATCTGTCTTGGTGTTGAAACATTTGACAGTCCTCAAACAGGTATTTTTTCCCCCCGCATTTCAACAAAAATCTCATTTTCTTGGTGATGATGAGGGTTGTGCTGGGTCTGGTGCTGTGGACGCCTGTGGTAAGACCTGCCAGGGTGCACACAGAGGAACGCGCCGCGGCACGCGCCTTGCGTTCGCGGGGGTCACCTGAGAGCGTGGGGAGGAGACGCTGCAGAGCTGGAAGCCTGGTGATGTTTTTTGTCTTTAAGAAAATGCTCAGAGTATTTTTTTCATTTGTAGCAGGGGCAGTCCAACCTGGAACGAAGCCTTTCACTCTTGGTTTCCTTGGCAGAAAATAGTCTTCTTAAATCAGATTTATTCTTTTTTTTTTTTTTATGGAATGATTTTTCAATAGAAAATATTTTCTGCTAAGTCAAAGCTTCATTGCTGCCTCTACATTTCCACAGTGTCTCTTTGCTCAAAAGCAATCTTTTTGCTCTTTCATCCACTGGTGTTGAGATCAGAAGTGCCAGAATAAAGCGTTCATGTACATTCTTTCACCAGATAGCTTTAGCCTTACCGATCCGATGTAGATGAAAAATTTGATCCTTCCCATTAGTATTCTTGTCTTTCTTTTAATCCCACTAACCTTTAGAGAACTGATCTAATGTTTTTCATCGCAAGTATCAGTATTAGAGTTTATAGACGTGTATCTGTACAGGTATAGTGTTTCAGACACTATGAGTCTATGAAGAAATGCTGTTGCTCTGTTAGATTTGGGTTGCGTTTTCTTAGGGCTTTTCACAGTTTTGAGATACACGAGGCAGGACCTCTGCCTGCTGTGTTTCCTAACCACAAGCTTTGTGTTTGGAGCACATGTGTGTATAGAAGTAGTCAGGCTTTGGGCCTCTGGGGTTGGGTTTTTTTGTGTTTAATGTGCGCATGCTGGGGCTCCCTGGCTGTAGAGCGAGAGCAGCTCGGCAGGAGCCTCGGGACGCCGGGAACCCGCTCTGTGCGGACCATTCAGGCACTTTATGAAGTCTCTGGGCATGCTTGCCTTGAATCATGGCCCTTAGAAAGTTTTGCTTTTCTTACAAGGTTTGTGCTTTTTTGGTGCCTTTTTCGCTATCTACCCTAATCAAGTGCAAACTTTATCCCAGTTAAGATTTTATTAATTTTTATTTTCCACTTAAATTGTAGAAAGAAGACTACATATAATGTGTTTGTGGGAGAGGCCAGTAGTTCTGACCCTTGCATAATGTTGCCTTACCTGCCCCAAGACCTCATTATAAAGAAATCCAGATCTGGGTGATTTGCAGAGGCTGTTTTTGTTTGTGAGGAGCCAGGCATTTTGATTTATTGCGTAGGAGTGGAACAGTGAGCCGTGAGTGGTGATGTTACCGGCAGACTGGTGCGATAGACGGAGTTTACAGATGGAGAAGACAATAAGCTGCTCTGCCTCCCCTTGGGCTACAGAAGATGGGGCTATCGATATGTTTTCCTGTGCGTTGAGATAAATATGCTATTTCGATCAATCCATTGCTTCATTTTATTGACGGATCAACGCGGCTCCGGTTGCTGGGCAGCGGTGTTTCAGACCATGTGCAGTTGAGGTAGCGGGGCCAGCAGGTTCCCCATCATCTGTGTTCTGCAGGTGTCAATACTGGTGCTACAGACGTCTGTGCTGCAGGTCCTCCAAGCGTTAGTGCTTGGTGAAAAGAGAAAATCTCCTTGCGAGAGGCGTCGGGCAGGCTGCGGCGTTTAGAAATTGCTCTTCGGTGAAGTTTGGGTGGCGTCAGAAACGACAGGAGGGGATTAACCAAGAAGCAACCATGTCTCCATCTCCACACAGAATCACAGAATCACAGAATAGTAGGGGTCGGAAGGGACCTCTATGGGTCATCTAGTCCAACCCCCCTGCCGAAGCAGGGTCACCTACAGCAGGCTGCACAGGACCTTGTCCAGGCGGGTCTTGAATATCTCCAGAGAAGGAGACTCCACAGCCTCCCTGGGCAGCCTGGGCCAGGGCTCCGTCACCCTCAGAGGGAAGAAGTTCTTCCTCATGTTCAGACGGAACTTCCTGTGCCTCAGTTTGTGCCCATTGCCCCTTGTCCTGTCACTGGGCACCACTGAAAAGAGCTTGGCCCCATCCTCCTGACACCCACCCTTCAGATATTTGTAGGCATTTATAAGGTCCCCTCTGAGCCTTCTCTTCTTCAGGCTGAACAAGCCCAGTTCCCTCAATCTCTCCTCGTAGGGGAGTTGTCAGTTTTAATTCTGACGACAGTCTAATAAAGAACTGTCATCTAAAAAAATTTAGTTTATGGACTCTACAGATGAAGGGAAAGGGAGTGAGGGATGATAAACAGTAATTCCCATTTTGCTTTTTTTCTTTCTTTCTTGCAGAGTTGTTTTTCACACATCTTTGGAAGCTGTGTGAAGTGTTTTGTGGTGGCTGTTGCCCGAGAGTTACACCGGCCGCGGTGCTGGGCTGGGCTCTGGTCTCAGTCTCCCCGGGCTGGTGCGTGTGGTGGGTGCAGATGCGATGGAGCTGCCGCGTCGGCTCCTCGTTACTGCTCCCTCCTCTCGACCCCTCCGGCAGCAGGAGCTGATCGGGGAACGTGTTCTGGGGGAAGAACTCAAAACCCCTTCTCGAAAGGCACGGGTGGGCTTCAGGCCGGCGCGCTGGGCTGGCTGTGGCTGCGTGACCCCAAACCCACCGCTCCCGGGGCAGCCGAGCTGGGCAGCAGCAGCGGAGCTTCAGGGAACGCTGCTGAAATGGCTTTGCAGTCACAGATGGTGGCCTTGTGACATTTTGGGGTTTTTTTTGAATAGCGGTGGTGATCGTGGGCAGCGGGGAGACCCCAAACCCGGAGATGCAGGCGGTCAGGGCGTTAGGGATTAGCTGGGTTAGGAATAAAAATAAGGAGCTCGTGTATTGCTTTAAAAAGAAGTGAGAGGGGTGTACATCCTTCTGCGAGGGAGGTTTAGGACCTCAACATTACTAACTCTTATTAACTCTGGGGTCAAAGTATTTAACTTCTATTTAATTGAATTGGTGTTTAATGTTATATGAGCTCCATAGCATACACAAACTTGAAACCCTTCAAGATATTTTTTATTTTAAATACCCTTGGAAAATATTTCAGATCCCTTAGGAAGCTACTCAGTAATTTGCTATTTTTTTTTAAATTTTTTTTCCTGTAGCGTTGGGTTCTGGTGGCCTTTTCCCATGCCACTCTCACAGCCGAGCACGGGAACCAGCGCTGCCGCGGGAGGTTTGGTGGCTGGAAAGCTCTGCCCGACATCAAGCGCTGTGCGTTTCCCTGTGCCGGGGGTTCACCCGGGCAGAGACGGGTCAGCAAGTTGCAGTGGGGATCCGTTTGTGTCGTAATGGTGTCTTTGGGCTATTCTGGGCAAAAAAGAGGAGGTGGCCAGGTCGGTGTCTGCGCCCGGGTCCTGTGGTCCTGCCCCGAAGGAGGACCTCCTATGTGGACCTGCTCTTATGGGGCCTTTGGGTGCTTGCGGTAGCTCAGGGGCTGAAGGGCAAGCAAAACCCAGGGATTCATGGGATCATTAGAAACCGTTACAAAGAACGTTATGCTCATGCGTATTAATAAATGCTTACATATATCTGCAGGGTGGGTGTCAGGAGGATGGGGCCAAGCTCTTTCCAGTGGTGCCCAGCGACAGGACAAGGGGCAACGGGCACAAACTGAGGCACAGGAAGCTCCAGCTGAACAGGAGGAAGAACTTCTTCCCTCTAAGGTTGACGGAGCCCTGGCCCAGGCTGCCCAGGGAGGCTGTGGAGTCTCCTTCTCTGGAGATATTCCAGCCCCGCCTGGACGCGGTGCTGTGCAGCCTGCTCTGGGTGACCCTGCTTGGGCAGGGGGTTGGGCTGGGTGACCCACAGAGGGCCCTGCCACCCCCGAACATGCTGGGATTCTGTGAATACTTTTTTTTTTCTCCAAGAGAAACGAAGAGTTCAAGAGGTCTTTAACCTGCTTGAAATTTTCCTCCCTTTTTTTTCACATGGGTCTTCTGGGGAAGAGACTCATAACCCTTTGGAAAGGGTGTTTGCCTGTAGGCAAAACTGAAGACAAAGACTGAAAGACTCTGATGATGATGATGATGAGTGCAATTTAAAATTCATTACACTGTGAAGACTTACTTTACAGACAATACCGATAACTTTTTTTTTTTAAATCTGAAAGGAAAGGTCTTGAATTACCCTTTTTAGGTAAGAGTGGGCCTTCATCTCTCACAAGTGTTGGTAGCCTTCACCCTTGTCTTGTTAAATAGAGTAATTTCTGTTCTTTTAGGTGCTTTTTCTTCAAGGAGGAAAATCTCGTGGTTTCAGTTGTTGAGGAGTGAGATGGTATCAGCAGCCTCAGGGTGGCTTTGGTGTGCTCTGGGTGCAGAGGCCATGTGAGAGTGTGGAGGGGGCAGGGGGAGTGGGGGAGTTTGGTGGGTTTTGGAAGGGGAGCTGAACATGTGCTGTGCTGGATGCGACGCGGCTGGTGGGTCTCAGCGGGGTCGGCCGTCATGTTGCTGAGGGTCGGCTTCCTTCCCGGCAGGCGATGGAGTCTTCTTGAGGGCACAGCATCGTGCCGCGTGATTTGGTGTGTGCCGTGGGACCACCATGTCTGTCTGTTGGGTTTGCGTGCCTGTGTAGGGTGGGCTCGGAGCCTGTTCTTGGTGTCCTGAAACCCCAGGAAGCAAACGCTGGCTTTGGGTGGTGGAGGTTGTGCTGTTCCATCGAGCTGTCTGCTGGCTGGGCACAGCAAGGTGGCCCGGGCTGGTTTCTTCTACACCAGGAGCGGTACCTGATGGTTCAGTGACATACAGGTTTGCTGCGTGAAGATGGGTCTTCTGGATCCAGAAATCGGGTACAATTCACAAACTTTTGTGGACGATGATGCTGTGCTGGAAGAGAAGGCACAACAGAAACATCTCCTCTTTGACGCCTCTGCACATGAACCCTTCTCCACACGGATGGTAGCAGGTAGATACTTGGTGATCAGGCGTCATCCCTTGTGAGGGGTTTGCTGCCTGGTTCCAGTGCCTTCACCTCATTTCACCACCCTCAGTGAATTAGCTGTGAATAATCTCTTCACTGCTTCTTCAGCTGCTCTCTGCTCTTCTTCACGCCAAAATGTGCTGCCCGTTGTGGATGTTTCCCCCCAGTCTGTTTGCCTGAGCAGAGCTGGGAGGCTGGGGAAGGGACTGCAACTGGGGGTGGTTATTTCAGCAGGCAAGGGTTACCGTACTACCCAGCGTGCAGTGGAACGTGGCAGAAAACAGATTGGGGGAAACCACTCTTGCTAGGAAAAAAATTGCATTTTTTTTTTCCCTTGAGGTTATATTGGTGATAGGGTTTTACTACTGTTTTCAAGGCATTTAACTCTTGAAATGCATGTAAATGTAGGGGGATGAATGATGATTCTAAGAAGCCCTTTGAAGAAGTTTTTGGGACTACTGACAGTAAAATCTGGTTTGTTTCTGAGAACTTCTCTCCAGGTTCGCTGAGTTCGGGTGCAAGTCCCTAGCTCCCAACAAGCCACGTCCTAGGCCGGCCTCCTGTTGCTTTGGCAAATCATACGTTACGTTAGAGGTTGGTAAACAGCTGAGATGGTTGTTCAGTTGAATGCACAGCGAGAGGGTGGGCTTGATGACCCCCAGACACCCTGTCCATACTCTCTTCTCAAGTATTAGCAGTTATTGGGGTAGTCCTTTCTTTGTGGAATTCTATAGCAGGAGAGAGGGAGAGAGAACTTCATCAAAGGTGGGGAAATCACCAAAACTTCGCTTTCAACTGACTGATGAAAATTTAATAAGAGGATTGATGAAACTTTAATAAGGAAGCCCCGCTTCAGGAGCGTTACTCATCTGTGCTGGTGGAAGACTTCGGCTATCCGAGCAGCTCGGGCTGAACGTTATTGTGCTGCGTTCCTGGGCTCTTCGGGGAAATTGCGTCTCCTCCAAAAGGAAAGATTCGGATGAGAAGTAAGCAACCTTGCTGCTCACGTACCCTGTAGGAAACCAGTAGAAAAGTCATTTTTCTAGACAACGTTGGTTTTCATGCGAGCTGGAGAAAATGTTTTGTGAATTTTTCCCAACTGCCGATGTCTGGAAGTAGGAATGAGTGCAGGCTCTGGGAGGCCGGGTGTTCAACCAGATCTAATGGTGTTGGTCCTCAGGAGAATGAACTCGTGTTAACTGGTTGGATTAGTTGGGCACTGATTATTTTTTTCTTTTTTAATTTCCATTGTGAATGGGGCTGGCTAGATAATCTGTTTTTTATCTGTCCACGTTTGAATGATCAAAACTTTAATATTTCAGGTTTTTTTTGCCTGCGTGCCTGTTAATTAGTGCATGTGCAGCTGTTTTACGTGAATTCTTCTTGGCATTGACGAGTGCAGTAGAAATAATAGCAGGGTTTTTTGTGATGCTTACTGAAAATACTTGACTTCTGTTTTGCTAATGCAGGGCTTGTTTTGTTGGCAAATAATTCTTTATAAAGAGTCAGGAGCAAAGCTGCCAAAAGTTAGTGTAATAGGTGGCCTCAGGAGCCCCAATTAGCTGCAACCAAAGCGGGTTCCTTTCCAAAACCCTCTCACCCACTCTTTCACCGACGCCAGCTGAGACCAAAGCAGCATTTGGTGTCTGAAAGTCAAGACTTTTTAGGTGTCTGAAGCCAGAGCAGGATGGAAGCATCTGGGCTCTGTAGCTCTGTAGGCGACTATGGTCTTCACCCCAAGGCTTGCCAGGCTGCGGTTCTCTCTTACCCACAGCAGCGGTGTTCACAGAGTCACAGGATGGTTTGGGTTGGAAGGGACCTTACAGATCATCTATTTCCACCCCTATGCCCTGGGCAGGGACCGCTTCCCCCAGCCCAGGGTGCTCAGAGCTCCATCCAACCTGGCCTTGAGCACTGCCAGGGAGGGGCCATCCACAGCTTCTCTGGGCAGCCTGGGAAAGGGCCTCACCACCCTCAAGGTGAAGAGTTTCTTCCTTATGTCTAATCTAAACCTACTCTCAGTGTAAAGCCATCACCCCTTGTCCTGCTGCTCCATGTGCTTGTCAGATGCCCTTCTCCAGCTCTCTTGCAGGCCCCTGCAGGTACTGGCAGCTGCTCCTCCCCGTGCAGAGGGGCTGCATCACCCACCCCAACGCCCCAATGGCCACGCAACCCATGGTCGTGGGTCGATTCCGTGTGTTCCTTGCAGTGATGCACGTAGAAGAGCAACAGCTACAGGCTCATGGGACGCCTGAAGTGAGGAGTCTGATCAAACCGATCTTCTGCAGAGCTGCAGTTGGCTCTTGCTGCCTGAAGGATTTCCACACGAATGGAAAACATTTGCTAAATGACATAATAAGCTAATGATTGCTTAATTTTTGAATACATAGCTCAGCATAGAGGGAGTAACAGCTGGTGTTTGTCAAATTAGGTTTTCTCCTTAAGATTTTTACTACTCATTTTCTTGTTTATTTAACATACTTAGCCAAGATTGAGCTCCGAAGGTCTTCCCCCCCCAAGCTTGTTAGACTTAAAGGTAAATGATATATAGTGTAAAGTGGGTTTGAGCCTGAATCTGGGGGACTTCTGAGTTCCGTGTGAAACAGTTGGAAGTTTCCTGCGTGGCGTGTTGTCAAGATGAAGGACACCGGCGTGTAAAACTTGTAAAACTCAGATGTTTGCGTGCACGTTACGGGTGAAAAACTGGCAGATAACAGTAACGTGGGGTGGTTAATACAGCGAGTAACAGAAGTGTTCAGCTTTGAAATCAGCCAACTTACATTTAGGAAAATGGAGAACGAGGACGGTCGTGCATCATTATGAAGCTGTGGGAGCTGAAGAAAATGCCGACCAACGTGTTCAAATATTTGACTTTTTTATTGAGTTTTTGTCATTTAAATTTCATAGCTCTGCTCAGTTTATATGTGCCTCACTAGTGTCTTTTCCCTCTAGGTTATAATGGTATGTTCGCGTATATGGCGTTTTAATATCTGAAAATGCAGCACCCATAACCTAGGGCTCTAAGAACAACGATTAGGAGAGGGGCTTTGAGAGTCCTTAGAAAATAAGTTATATACTATATTCAAAAGCTAGTGTCTCGCTGAGAGGGACACGCAAGCAGAGGAGGCCAGGTGGAAATTGTTGCCGACTTCTGTTCCATCTTGTGGTGAAATTCGGAATGCTAAAAACATCATCTTAGGTAAATCCCCTGGTTTTCAGTTAAAAAAACTCTGTTGTCTCTCGCTCTTCCGCAGGGGGTTGCCAGAACAGCCTCAAGGCGGTGGGCGGCCATCAGACCCTGGCACTGGCCACCGCCGCCATGGTCTCGGTGGAGCCTGAAGCCCCCCAGGGACCTCCCGCACCCAGCGTCCAGCCCTGCCGCCTGCTGACCTTCTCCCCCATCAAAATTCCGGTGCTGGCTTCGCCGTTGCCAGGTAAGGTCACTCCTGGTGGCACTGACGGGCAGCGTTTTGTTACTTACTTTGCTGCTGAGCGTGAGTTTTGGTCAATACTCGGGGGATATAGGTGGCATTACTGTCATCTGGAATTAAAGTTATTTTTTGTGGTGCTGCTTAGAGGCGTTGTCTGAAATAGCGTGTTAAAAGTGAGCTGGGAGCCCCGCCTGCGTCTGCAGTGTGGCTGTGACGCTGGCAGGCAGTGTGTGAGCTGAGATGCTCCCTCTGCCACCTTGGTGGCTTCTGTGAGAAAGCGCGGTCGTGGCGGCACCGGGTCCGTGCAGCAGATCTCCGGGTGCAGCTGGAAGGCGTCTTCTCGACGTACGATCAAGACTGAAGTGTATTGTTTGGGTGTTTAGAATTATAAAATATGCTGGAAGAACGTAGCCATGGCTTTGTATTTTTTCTGATAGGTTTACATGTGGTTGCTTACTGGAAAAAAATTATATGTTCTTAGCATGACTTGTGTAAGAACTTTCTGAACGTGGCAGCTGGGGCAGGGCTGTGGCATCCCTGGCTCGCCGTGCACGTCGGACTGATTTAAAGCCTTTAGGGGAATTTTTGAAACCGTTTGCACTTTGAATGCTTGATGCTGTATTTCAGAAACGCTGTGTACCAATTAAGTTAAGAATTTAAACTAGTGTGCATTTCCCATCTTTTTGGTACTTGAAGTGTAACACAGCAAGATAGATCGAGACTGAATTTTGCAGAAGGTGTGCGGGTAGGGTTTTTGATGTTCGGATGGAATCTTCATTTGGGGAACGCAGCTTGGTAATTATTGCTCCTGTGGAGCAGCCGTTGGAATCGGCGGGGAGGTGCCTGCCCGGGTTGCGGGGCTGGGGGTCCGGCGAGCAGCCGGGAGTGGAGGCACGGTGGAAGGACGGTGCTGGGGTGAGAGCAGAACGCGCAGCTAAGCGCGGCGGTGGGCAGGGAGTTGGTGGTGCTTCCCCCGGGGGTTACTGCACCCACAGAAACCCGTTTGCAAGTGAGCAGCTTAGAGGAGAATCCGGAGGGGAAAAACCTCCTGCTTGCTTGGTGCTGAAGAGCAGAATGACATTCTGGATGTGTTCTGCCCTGAACTGAGCTGCTCGGGCTATCTGGGAAGGAGCCGGCGCAGGACTCGTGATTTACAGCGGCGGAGGTGAGCTCAGCGTGAGGTGTGTTAGAATCACAGAATGGTAGGGATTGGAAGGGACCTTTGTGGGTCACCCAGTCCAACCCTCCTGCCGAAGCAGGGTCACCTACAGCAGGCTGTAGAGGACCTTGTCCAGGCGGGGCTGGAATATCTCCAGAGAAGGAGACTCCACAACCTCCCTGGGCAGCCTGTTCCAGGGCCCTGTCACCCTCAGAGGGAAGAAGTTCTTCCTCGGGTTCAGCTGGAGCTTCCTGTGCTCCAATTTGTGCCCGTTGCCCCTTGTCCTGTCGCTGGGCACCACTGGAAAGAGTCTGGCCCCATCCTCCTGACCCCACCCTGCAGATATTTAGAGGCATTTCTAAGGTCCCCTCGCAGCCTTCTCTTCTCCAGGCTGAACAAGCCCAGCTCCCTCAGCCTCTCCTCATAGGAGAGATGCTCCAGTCCCCTCCTCATCCTCGTAGCCCTCCGCTGGACTCTCTCCAGTAGCTCCTCATCTTTCTTGAACTGGGCAGCCCAGAACTGGACAATAGTACTCCAGGTGAGGCGTGATCGAATATTGTAATGCCGGGAAGCTCCACCACCCCGGCAGCGGGCTGAGCTCGTGATGATGACCACGTCAGCCCGTGAGAGCCGCCGCTTTCCTTGTGAAGGAGGGTATGGCCGGCTATCAGATACCCCGCTCGGAGAGCCTGAGCAGTCATCCCGTTATCAACCATCCGCAGCACCACACGCTGCTGGGCGTTTGCTCCTGCAGAATGTAGAGCAGCTGTTTGGAAAAGAAAGCTTGGAAATGCGCAGTCCACGTACAACAAACCGGAGATCCCGCTAACCGCTTTTCTCTGTTAATCATCGTCTCTGGAGGGAAGGCTGGCACCTTCCTTGCGTAAAATGCTTGTGTGAAGTTCTTTTTTATTGTGCTGGTGAGGACTGGCGGGTGCTGGGTTTGGCTTCAGCCCCATGGGTCACCTGCAGCCCGGGGAGCTGGGTGGGAGCTGGGTGGGAGCATCCCTGTGTCCCGCATCTGAGCGCTGAGCAGGGCTGGCGTCTGCTGCCCGGCTGCGGGGAGGACTGGCCGGAGCTCCCTGGTGGAACAGGGATGGGAGCTTCCAAAGCTGCGGGCAAGGAGCCGGGCTTGGGGTGGGCAGGAGGGAAGGGCAGGGAGAGGGATGTGCAGAAGCTCTGCGCCCAGCGCGTGCTCGGCAGGGCTGCCCCGGCTCTCGGCTGCCGAAACGCGGTGGGCGAGGTGCTGGCACTGGGTTCAGCTGAATTTACAGGAAAAAAAATGGTCGGTTGGCCAAAGGTGGCTTTCTACTTCAGAAATAAATGTCTCTGTTGCTGTCTAAGTTAGTGGCTGGGAAAGCATCAAGAAAGCGTAATCCAATGTACAGGTAATCCCCAGTGTGGAGCGTGCTTTATAACCCTGTTGGCCCCTCGGTTAAAAACATCCGTGGGTTGGCGTTTATTAAAGATGATTTATTGTTCTCAGAGAAATATGTCTTGGAGAGAGCGTAGTCCGTGGAACCTGGGGGAAGCTGCGTTTTTCTTGGTCCTGGTAGGATTTATAAAGCAGCATGGCAATTAATGAACTTCCCATGTTCTCCTTGTCTAAAGCTGATGCGGGCAATGTTCACATCACAGGAATGAACTTGGGAAACAAGAGTAAATGATTTCCAACTTCCATCTACGTGTGAACTACTTCAATCTACAGGGGTGAATGCTGTGTGCTTAGTTATACGCTGTTAATTGGTTATACTGGAGATCGCTCGTATAACACCACCTTGTGCAGTGCTGTGTTTCTAATCGCAGCGCTTTGTTCAATCAATAATCTTATAATTAAATATTTACTTTTAAGGAGGCCTTTTAATATGATTAGTTTTGCAGCCTTACAGTTTGGCTCTGCTTCTTTCCGCCAGTCTAATTAGTAAACTTGTGGAGTTAGTAAGAACGAGCAAGTTAATGAGAGGAGGTGGGCTGCCGGGGAGGTACGGCCCGGGTCCAGGCTCCGGTGTTTCTCCAGCCTCGCAGAGGGAGTTTTTAGGAGCTTCCTTGAAGCAAGTCACCAGGTCCCGTGAGCGAAGGAGAGCAGGAAGTCTGCTGAGTGCGGTGGTGATGTTTACAAGCTCATTTTAACCCCAGAAGAGGTGTAATAGAGTAGAGGGGGTTTGGGGAGTTCCAACCCTTTGGTGGCTTTTCCGTGCGCGGGATGCGGGGAAGGGTCCGGCGGGGTCTGTGGCCCTGGGCTAAGCAGCCGAGGGAGGGGTGCGCTGCTCCCTTGGCTCTGGGGCGGGAGAAGCTTCTGGAGTGGTTTGTGCTGTTGGGTGTTTGGCACCGTGCTGATCTTGGAAACTTTTAACGATGAAATAAATTTATGGGAAAGATGAAACATAATATAGCCTATATTTAAGGTTGAGGAACCTGTTTGTCGCTGCATGAAGTGGTCTGTGATCATGAGGGGCTACGGCTGCGTGTTACAACCTAATGCAAAACCAAACACAAGCAAAACTCTGACCACCAGCGAGCAGCCAAAAAAAGAAAGGCGGAGGGACACGGCTCTTTGGGACCCTCAGAAGCTCGTGCTCGGGCGTTTGTGTATCCCCCTGGTCTTGGGTTGAGGGCTCGGCGCCTCTGTGCTGAGGCCGATGGCCAGCTCGGGGCACGGCATCCCTGGACGTTACAGAATCACAGAATCCCAGCATGGTTGGCGTTGGAAGGGACCTCTGTGGGTCACCCAGTCCAACCCCCTGCCGAAGAGGACCTTGTCCAGGTGGGTCTTGAATATCTCCAGAGAAGGAGACTCCACAACCTCTCTGGGCAGCCTGGGCCAGGGCTCTGTCACCCTCAGAGGGAAGAAGTTCTTCCTCATGTTCAGACGGAACTTCCTCTGCTTCAGTTTGTGCCCGTTGCCCCTTGTCCTGTCACTGGGCACCACTGGAAAGAGCTTGGCCCCATCCTCCTGACACCCACCCTTCAGATATCTGTAAGTATATATTAGGTCCCCTCTCAGCCTTCTCTTCTCCAGGCAGTTACCCAAACCCACCGTGCTGGGGCTTGGTGTGTGGGAAGTGTTGCTTTTTTCTAGCCGTAAGACATTGCCTTGGGCCCGAGAACCCGCTGCAGCCGCAGTCCCTCCTGGTTCAGGACACGAACCTTCTGCTCTTAACGCTTCTGGGCTTGACGTTTAAACTGTTAACATCCATTGAAATCAGAAACCCAGCTGAATTTCGGTAGGATGTGGTCATTTGGATAAATTGGTGCTACAGAAGCTTGCCTTGGTGCTGCGGGGGCTGAAATGGAATACCAGGGTCCTGCCCGGTTTGTGTTTGGGCTCGTTTTCCGCTCGCAGGATTGACAAGGGTCATTCCTGATCTCTACCAGACGGTTCCTGCCCTTGCCCTGGTCAGGGGCTGTGTGAGGGGGTCGTGCAGTTCGCCTGGGAGCTGCCGGAGTCGGAGCAGCGCGGGGGGCAGACGGGGCCGAGCAGGGGGTTGTGGCTCTCCTTCCTCAGAAGAACCTTGACTTTGGTGAATGTGCGTGGGGAACATGGATATTGAGGTTCTCTTCAAAATTATTTTTATTTGATAATAGTTTCAGAGCAAATCTGTTTCTTGTAGCCACCAGAAAAGCACCCCATTCCCCGCTACCCTTCCAAACCCTGCTGGTGGCCGGGTTCCCGGTGCCCTGACTCCAGCGTGGTACCAGCAGCGGGGATTTGCTGGTGACTCGAATGGCCGCAGGGTCACATCTGCAAACAGGGAGGAGGTGTTGGAGACTGAGAAATCTTGATATCCTGGTATGTGGTGTTAGGGAAAGGTGAAGCTAAATGCAGACCAGATGTGATCTGGAAAGCAAACAGTGCCTGGAAATAGTGAGGCTCTGGGAGACTGCAGAAAATAAATACATAAAATGAAATTAAAATTAAAACAGAATGTCAAGTCAAAAGTCTCTTTGAACTGTGGCACCTGGTGGTGCTGGCTCCTCTAGCCGTGCCCCAGGGAGGTGTAATGGGAGGTCCTGGGCATCTGTGTCGAACTGGAAGAGAGCGTTGTTCTTCCGCTCTCTGCTTCTCTAGACTGGTTGGGTTGGGTTGGGTTAGCCATTGCTCATTTGGGGTAAAAAAAAAAAAAAAAAAAAAAAAAAAAAAAAAAAAAAAAAGGCAAGTGGTGTGGAAACACACGGGGAAAAGCGGAGAATTTTGTTCTGGAAAGTAGCTTGATTAGTTTCTGGAGGAATGTGATACTTGAAATGTTTGCAGGTGAAAACTGGTGCCCCTTAGACTTGGTTTTGAGATTTTTATCCTCTTCAGCCATTCCTGTCTTTAAGTGCTGGTCTCAAGCCATGCAAGACGAGTCCTGTGGTGATCAATCAGTTTTGTAACATAGTTTCTAAATATCTCCACAATTACCAGATGCATTATTCTGTTTTCTGTCCGCCGGAATGTAGGATTCTGTCTCAATTCATTGTGGCATTTTCCCACAACCCCCTAGCAGGCTGCACTGATGCCGTTTTTGTTTACAGAAGTCCTTTTTTTTCCCTGAGATTTTGTATACAAAGTTAAATGTTTCAGTTTTCCTTTGCTGACAGAGATTTTGATGTGCTTGTGATCTTTTAGTGAGGTTGCACTGGGTTTAGCGTTGGGTCTCGTACTGTTCTCTTACGGTGAGCTCTGCTTCTGACCCGTGAAAACGCAGAGCAGCGGCAGCCCCTCGGAGAGCTTGGCTGGAACTATGTGGTGTCTTCCATACAGTAGATAGAGCCAGATAAATGCTGATTTAACCATCTTCTGGTGGTGAATATCTTGAACTTTGTAACTAGACTTCTCTCTTAAAGTGGGTAAAGCTGTGATTATTAGGGACTTCTGCAGTGGTGAAATTAATTCTTTGGCACCACTTTACGTTTGTTTTCATAGAAGCATAGAATCAGCAGTTTGGGTTGGAAAGGACTTTTAGAGGTCATCTAGCCCAACCCCTCTGCCATGTGCAGGGACACCTTCCAGTAGATCAGGCTGCTCAGAGCCCCGTCCAGCCTGGCCTTGGATCTTTCCAGGGATGGGGCCTCCACTACCTCTCTGGGAAACCTGTGCCAGGGTTTCACCACCTTAATTGTGAAAAGTATCTTCCTTATATCCAGTCTAAATCTACTTTTAACCGCTGTTAAACCTCCAGCGATCAGTTTTGGGGAGGTCTGTGTTGTGGTCAGACGGCGTTGGCTCTTGGAGAGAGGGATGTTCAAGATGGCAGTGTGTGACCTAGAGTGCTCACGCTGCGATTATCAACTGGCAGCTTCTGGAGGACAAGGTGGAGTTATTTTACCTTACGTTTTAGCTATGATGACTTGAGATAAGCCTCAGCCAAGCTGGAGATACAGTGTCAGTCCTGTTGGCTCAACAAATGTGAAAACGCCGGCAGCTGTGTCATTCATAAGCTGTTCACTGAAACATCCCTGTGTATCCGACGTAGCCGTGTGAACGCTCCCTTTAACGGGCTTCAGGCGTTAGTGTCTGCTGGGAAAAAATACCAAATACCCTCATCCTTGGAAAAAAAATTGTCCTTGAGCAGATGGCAGCCAGCTGGGTGAATCTGAGATGCGGGCTTGGTACGTGGCACTGTGACCTTCAGGGTGAAGCGTCTGCTTTCTGAGGGTTCTGCGTCCCAAAAGCAGTTGGACCTTTGCTACATCATTTGTTAAATGGTCACTTTGCTCGTCCCTTTTCCAAAGAACCTCATGATTTAGGTTCAACTGTTTGCAAGCAGCAAGTGTCTTATAAGCAATGCTTCTTTGAAAAAATTCAGTGTTTCTTTGAATACAGAATCACAGAATAGTAGGGTTTGGAAGGGACCTCTGTGGGTCATCTAGTCCAACCCCCCTGCCGAAGCAGGGTCACCTACAGCAGGCTGCACAGGACCTTGTCCAGGCGGATCTTGAATATCTCCAGAGAAGGAGATACCTCTAGCTTCCATCAGCCGGGATTAAGAGAGGGTGTAAAAGCTCGTGAGGAGCAGTGGTAGGAAGAGATTCAAACCAGACTGGAGCCCGGAGGTCGTTGGTGATGCAGGGCCGGGGCCGGCCGTGGTCCTGCCTGGAGCATCGCCCAGCCTGGGGAAGCATCCCTGGTTGGTCAGGTCTCCCCCCAGACGGGCTCTGTTCCGACGGTCTGTGCTGGGGACAGCCTTGTCTTGGGATCGGGCACGGGAACCTTCACTGGAATAAAATTCAAGTACCCGGGCATGGAGCTGTTGATAAACGCTGTGCAGCGAGAAGGGTCCTCGCACACTTTCTGTCCTTTCTGCTGAGCACGGGGTCAGCTGTTCTCACATCGACGAGCTGAAATGGAGAAGGTTCCAGCAATGTTACCCGAGCTCCATTTTGGGTTATTTGTTCCTTCTTTTCTTTCTTCTTTTTTCTTCCGCTGGTGGTTCTGCTCGTGCGTGGACCAGGCAGAATGTTCCCTGGCATATTTAAAGTCAGCCTTGCTGCTAACTTAGCTTTTGTGCCAGATTTAACATAAAGACTAAATAGGAGCCTGTGGAGATGCAGCTACTCAGTGAACTGGGCTGCATCTTCATGCTTATTTGCTCTGCTGGTAAAGAGAAAACTTAATTTTCCAGCGCTATCAAGCCAAGTCTGTGAAGAGGACTCTGTCTTAAAAAAACCAAAATGCAATAAAGTTTGGGAATGTAAATAGTGATGTGGAGTAATTGAGATATGGGATATCTAGTAGTCTCTAATACCACTTTTATGGCTGCTGTATTAAGAATTGGGATATTTATTTTCTTACCCTCATATACGATTTCTTAATTATTTGAGTGAAAAAGGTAAGATATGAGGCTGTGGTTATGGACTCTGTAAATTAGCAGTGAGTACAAATATTAAAAAAGGCACCATCTGCCATGTAAACCATTTGCCACCTGTTCCCTTGCTTTCAGAATTATTTAATGGTTTAAATTTAATGTTTTAGCCTGCCACAGAACAGCTGGGAAGTGACTAAGTATTTTTCCTATCAGTACCTTAACGGCCAAGCAACATTCTATGCTAAAAGCAGCTCTTAATGCCAGCGTTTTTCTACATGCGCTTTCGTGTGGCTGTCAGCTTGCTTCATTAGCAAATTCTGCTGATATAAAACACATTTTCATAACAACAATTACTCAATTGTTTTTGTGGTGTTGTTTGGAAGAAACCGCTTATCTTCAGCAGCAGGCAGAAGCGATGGCAAGCTCAGAGCGGTCACGGTGCCTCGTAAGGGGCCAGCGCACGCTGGGGGAAGGCAGCGTGAGTTAATCCTGCGAAACCCCGAAGCTCAGCCTAGCACCTTCCCTCCCCAGTTGCTTACTGCTGTCGTAGGTGAGGCTGAATGAATGAGGTGAGATGAAATTTGTCTGTAAGAAATATTTTCTTCCGGGGAACAGAATTTAATAAATCGAGGAGAGTGAGGTTGGACATCTCTAGCGTCTTCCAGGAGGTTTGTTCTGCTCACCTTCCTCCCAGGGGCCAGTGAGCTGTGGGGCTGGGGAAATTTGTGTACTGCAAGAGCTTTTCTTTCTTAACAAGGTTAATTTAAAAAATGTAATCCAGTGAGTAAATACTTGGAGAGCTTGAGCAGTTCTGGGCCTTTGGATGGTTTCTGCCCGCCCTGCGGGTCCGGGTGCGCTGCGGGGCTGTATCCCCACGGACTCATGGCCATAGTTGAGACGCTTCACGCGGTGGTGACTTGCCTTGTGCGTTTGTGGTTTCAGGTAGTCTAGCCATCATACGTACCGGAGTTCCTAGATTTTAGATGAGCAAGAAATAGCATTTATGGAAAAGCCAGTGAGCAGATGGAAACATGCCAGCCAGAAGTGGGATGCTCGTCTGTTCAGGAAGCGTTTCTTTCCCCTTCCTGGGTGTCCTGCGTCTCTAGGAGTAGAACAGGCTCGACTTGGAATACTGAGTAGCTCTAACAAGCTGCTTGTAAATGATCTGCCCAGCTTTAATGCTGTGTAACGAAGCAAGCAAATGAATGTTTATAGTTATTAAAGTGATAACTTCCTACTCGAGCTAATATTCAGCATAAAATTACTTTTCCGTTTCATATCTGTGTTGGCACGTGCAAGGCCGGCGTGCGTGTACCGTGGGTTTCTAAGCTAAAATAATGCCAGAGATCACATTTAAATCAGTATCAATTTTCTTCTGCCGCTGAACAGTAAATCTCTGCTGGAAACCGCGAGTGCTCAGCTGCCCAGTTAAGACTCTGCGAGAAGCGGGATGATCGTGCTGGAGAAGGTTCTTGTTGTTTGTGTGGAAACTCAGCCATTTCTTTTCTGTCCTTCTTAAAAAAGCTGGATGGCCCCGCACGGCGTGGGTGGTGAGGAGGGCTCACCGAGGCAAACGTGCTGCGTGAGCAGGAGATGCAGAGCAGGCACAACTCTTTGATACTGCAAATTTTTCACACGGTCCCCAAGGAGGAATAAATTCAGTCATGGAGCGTTTATTGATGCGGGTATGTGTACTGGAGTACTGTGTCCAGTTCTGGGCTCCCCAGTTCAAGAAAGATGAAGAGCTACTGGAGAGAGTCCAGCGGAGGGCTACAAGGATGGTGAGGGGACTGGAGCATCTCTCCTACGAGGAGAGGCTGAGGGAGCTGGGCTTGTTCAGCCTGAAGAAGAGAAGGCTGCGAGGGGACCTTATAAATGCCTACAAATATCTGCAGGGTGGGTGTCAGGAGGAAGGGGCCAGACTCTTTCCAGTGGTGCCCAGCGACAGGACAAGGGGCAATGGGCACAAACTGAGGCACAGGAAGTTCCGTCTGAACATGAGGAAGAACTTCTTCCCTCTGAGGGTGACGGAGCACTGGAACAGGCTGCCCAGGGAGGTTGTGGAGTCTCCTTCTCTGGAGATATTCCAGACCCGCCTGGACAATATCCTGTGCAGCCTGCTGTGGGTGACCCTGCTTCGGCAGGAGGATTGGACTAGATGACCCACAGAGGTCCCTTCCAACCCCTACTATTCTGTGATTCTGTGGATGGGCCAAACTGGCTGTATGGTTCGGGACGCAGTCACTCTGTGCAAGTAGACAGTGATTTCCAGGCGCGAAGATGACGTCTGTCTGAGCCTGTCTTGTGTGTCTGTAGGAAAATACGTCTCTAATCCTCCTTGTCCTGGAATATCATTGCTATAACTAACCAGAAGTAGAAGGCAAGATCTTCTGACGGGATAAAAAGGCACTTGTGTCCTGCTGGGGTAGTCCATCGTATCTCTTGCAGGAATCACAGAATCACAGAATAGTAGGGGCTGGAAGGGACCTCTGTGGGTCATCTAGTCCAACCCCCCTGCCGAAGCAGGGTCACCTACAGCAGGCCGCACAGGACCCCGTCCAGGCGGGTCTTGAATATCTCCAGAGAAGGAGACTCCACAACCTCCCTGGGCAGCCTGGGCCAGGGCTCCGTCACCCTCAGAGGGAAGAAGTTCTTCCTCATGTTCAGACGGAACTTCCTGTGCCTCAGTTTGTGCCCATTGCCCCTTGTCCTGTCACTGGGCACCACTGAAAAGAGCTTGGCCCCATCCTCCTGACACCCACCCTTCAGGTATTTGTAGGCATTTACAAGGTCCCCTCGCAGCCTTCTCTTCTTCAGGCTGAACAAGCCCAGTTCCCTCAGCCTCTCCTCGTAGGGGAGATGCTCCAGTCCCCTCACCATCCTCGTAGCCCTAATCCTACGGCCAGGCTGGTATCGGTGACAAATCGGTCCCGCTTCGTTTATGCTGTGTTCCTGGATAAACAGCTTTTTTCTCTCGCGGGAACCAGGAGAAACTGGTTCGGTGTCTTGAATGTGGTATCAAGATATTAACAATAGCAAAAACTTAATTAAATATTTCGTGTAGTATTTGGAAAAGAGAAGCAGCCCAGATCCTTTCGTTCATGCCCAGCTGTTTGCTGGGTAAATGTCATGAAAGTCAGACTTGTTGTAACAAGCAGCTGAGCGTACAGGCAGTGAAGGAGTAGGGTTTTTCCTTTGAAAAATGCCAGCACGCTGCTGCGGAGAGAGCTGAAATCAGATTTCTCGTGTTAGTAATAGCATTTACGCTGTTAAAATACCTGCGGGGTGGATTTTCCCTGTTCAGGAGACAAGCGAGTGGTGCAGACCCAGGCAGTTGTTGCTGCTGGAGCTTGGAAGATTAATACCAACACAGCGGTTAGCAATTTTCCCTGCGGAAAGCACAGGCACTTGGAGGAATTTGGTCTGAACTGGCCACGTTTTGCTTTGTCCCCAGCAGGATGGGCCTCTGGGCCACCGTGCTGCCCGATTCCTCTTGTGCGTGGGGAGTGAGCAAAGGGCGCGCTGGAGAGCCCTTCGCTTCCGATTTTGTGTTCAGCAATGGTTTGCCCGGCCTCATCGTATTTTAATCTCTGTCTTGGAGGTCTGAGCTCCTGCCTGGGCGGGGTGTGGGGGCCCCAGCCCTCTTGATCCCTGCCTGAGGTGGGGGGCTGGGATCCCTGCGGGTATCACTCATGGCTTTCTGGGCAGATCCCTCCCAGTACGGGCAAGCGGGACCCCAGGCGTCCATGGGGGAAGGGTCTTCTCCTCTGGGCATCTGTAGGGGGGAGCATCCCTAGGGAAAGGGTCTCCTCCTCTGGGCATCCATGGGGGAAGGGTCTCCTCCTCTGGACATCTGTAGGGGGGATCATCCCTAGGGAAAGGGTCTCCTCCTCCGGGCACCCGTGGGGGAAGGGTCTCCTCCTCCGGGCACCCGTGGGGGAAGGGTCTCCTCCTCCGGGCACCCGTGGGGGAAGGGTCTCCTTCTCCGGGCACCCGTGGGGGAAGGGTCTCCTTCTCCGGGCACCCGTGGGGGAAGGGTCTCCTCCTCCGGGCACCCGTGGGGGAAGGGTCTCCTCCTCCGGGCACCTGTGGGGAAAGGGTCTCCTTCTCCATAGGGCGCCTGCCCGTGCGACCCCGAGGCCGGATCCCTGGGCTGGGGGCAGTCGGTGGGTCAGGGCGCTTGTTTCGCAGCCTTGCGTTTCAGACCAGCTCCTCGTTAGCTACAGGAGACACCGCTCCCCCCACCCCCCCGAAGGCTTCTCAAGGAGGGATTCTCCTGCTTCGTGTTTTTTCTGTCGCAGACAAATTGCGTTGAGATTTCGGTGGCTTAAAGCAGAGCCTTGGCTGAGCTTGATGGATCGTAAGTGGAGCAGAAGTCTTGGAAGAAAAAAACAAATTGACTGAAAGGAAGAAATAGGTCTTGGGAGGAGAACGTGGTGGTTTCAGGAGGGGAGTTGTTAGATTGCTCCCATCCAGGAGAAGATGAACAGGCGAGAATTAGTGTTTACGATCGTGAGTTTTAAATCAGAGCTGAAGGAACCGATTGTTTTGGTGGCTGCTGTTGTTGTTTCCTTAAATTTATTTATGCAATTAAGCCATTAGGAACTTTGCATGCATTGCCAAGGCTTAATACAGTTACGATGTAATGTTGCTGCAATGCAGAATAATTCAAGGTACGATGAGGCAAGGCCATCTCTTCCGAACTGCGCCTTGGTACCCACAGAAATGTCGTGGAGATCTTGGGATTGGTGCAGCGGAGCAGATATTGTGAAGGTGCATGTGAAAGGTGGAAAGATACAACAGGAGTGACGTTACTTGGTGTGCGTTTCTCTTGAGACAGAGAAAATTTCAAGTATATTATTAGTAAGAAGTGCCTGCTTTTCTTAAAATCATTTTTCATAATACCTTCAGCCGACTTCATTCTATTTTTCAGATTGCTTTTTTTTTTTGGGGGGGGGAAGCTTATTCTGATCTTGTAAAATGAAGCTGTAGTGTGGGTTTCAACCACCACGTTCTCGGTGTTTGACCTGAATTTGCAGTGCTGGATCAGGTCTGTAGGTAGTGTAAACGTGGTGCAAAACCGCCATCGGATGGAGGAAGAAATGCTGTGGTCTCAGTGGATCAATCTCCTCTTGTAAAAGTTGCATCCGCAGACTCTTGTACCTTCTGGTAGAAAATTCTCAGTGTGATGTGTTAGAGAAGGAAATAATTTCACAGCATTCCCTGAAATAGAATGGGTTCTCGAAAGGCTAAGAGTTCGTTAATTTTCTCCTGAGCAGTTTGTCTAACGTAATTGTGAACCGAGTAAACCCCGGGCCACAAAAGCTTCCTTCAGATAATTGAAGAACGCCATTGCGCTTAATCTTGGAAATTAAAAATAACGTAGAAATACCTGTTTGGAAGATTATTTTAAGGAAACCCAAATGTAAATATGGATTCTGGGGAACCGTAGCAGTTCCGGGCGCTTGTGGGGAGCTGGCACAGCCAAGGCAGGACAGCAGGCAGGGGACGCCTTCCCGCTGCTGTCACCAACATTGGTCCAGCGCAGCGGCTACGCCCGCTCAGCTGCTTCGGTGGTGAGGAGCACGCTTCTGGTCACTGCCATGGCATTTTTAACCCGCTGTGGCTAGGAATCGTGCGCCTTTTCTGGTTGGCTTCATGCGTTTCTCAATCAGGCCCCACTGTATAAGTGTAAATAAATTTAACGAGGGAAAATGAATCTTAGTTTGTTGGCCAGAATATAAATAAGGAAAATTAATTAAATTCCACAATTTCAAGTGTGCCATAGCTGCTTCCCTAGAGTAACTAAATAGAATTTCATTGATTTTATTGCACGTTTAGTCCCTTTGCTTCCATGGCGTGACGATGCTGTTCCGGCGGCCGAGGCATCGCTGGGACGGGCTGGGGGCTGGGGCCGGCACCGCGCTGACCCTCACCCCGTGCCGGAGGCAGGCGGGGGGCTGTGGGTGCAGGACCCCACTGCAAACCCCAGCGCCGGCGGGGAGGGGGCTCTGCCTGCAGCCATGCCGGGCACGTGCGGAGCCCGCGGCGGTGACGTCAGGCCAAGGCACATGGCATCACGCCGTGAAAACCTGGAGTAAGATACGGGGGTGAGAAGTGTTCAGCTGAAGGTTTACCAAGGAGCCGGGCTGCTGGGTTTGAGGAGCTGGCAGCAGATAGCCCAGAGCAGAGCGTCCGTCTGTCTCGGGGTTGTTTTGGAGAACGGACGAAGCTACGGAGAGAAGCTGGACCAGACCCCCACCGTTTCAGGGAAGAAAACCCCTCCAGCCAAGTCCTGTATCGTGTCGACTTCCCACTGTGATTTCAAGAACCACTTATCTTAAATCTCGGCTCAGATGCCATCATCAAAATTGTGCAAGAGTCACATTTCTGGTTTCTGCTTTACTGGTTTCAAAATTCCAAACCTAATTTATAACTCAAACCCTCATAGAAATAAGTATTTAAAGATTTTACTCTGAAACACAAAGGATTAGTTCATGCAGAAATAATTACTCTGATACGACGGAGAGAAAGTGGAAGTTCTGGAGGTTTGATACTGCATAATTTAGTGTATTCTCTCAGAATTGCATCCTATTAAATAAGAAGATTGAAATTTTATGCTGGAGTTAGTTTTCATAAGGCTGGCAATGAATCATAAAAGTTTTGCAAATGGGACTGTGTTGAGGAGCAGTGAGAAGCGGTGCGGGGTGATCGTCGTCGTCCCCGGCCCCGGCGTGGGGCCAGTGGGTGCAGGACGGGGACGCTGCAGCCCTCGTCCCTGTTTGCTGCTGCGTCCCTCGGCCTGGGGACCCACCGTGCTCCCAGCCTCGGAGGCTCCGTTACCTGCAAAGTGAGCTGAGGTGCACGTGGCAGAAATCATGGCTCGTGGGTTTGGGGCCCTCCATCCTTGTTTTGCATTTTCAGATGATGGGTTGGATGAAAATCCAACAGGAGCCTTTCATCTGATACTGGCGGTCGTGTTCCTGGGCTCGGGAGGTCCCCCTGCGCAGGGGAGTCACCCCCCTTAGGTGCTGCTGCACTCAGAAACTTGCCGAAAATCCAATACAACTTTTCCTTCCAACTGAGGGGACTGCGTCACGCTCTGGGTCGCAACAGGAGCCGGCGGTGCCCAAAGTGCCCTCGGCGGAGGCTCAGACGTGTGTTCCTCGACACGCGTCCGAAGTGCCGCGAGAGAAACGCGGCGGCGCGGGTGCCGCTCCTCTGCGCCAGCGGTTACACCTCGATTGTGTTTTACTGAAGGGCAGAACAGTAATGGCACGGTCCTGCCCTTCATAAAAGGGAATTAAGAGGAGGCAACATTTAAAAGGAGAATCCATAAAAATTTAAGTTGTTGGTTCTTTAATATCAATATTAATAATTACATAATTTTAAATATCAGTAATTCAAATGTTGAACATGCTTGTTCAGTTCTGGATCTATAAGTTACGACGGCAGAATAAAGCGGACTTTAGGGTGCTGCTATTGTAGCGGTGGTCCCGCTGTGGGGACCTGGCACAGAGGATGCGGTGCCGTCCTCTCTCCCTCCCAGTCTGAGCAGGAGGGGCTGTCAGGCGCGGAGGATGATGGTGGCAGCGAGCGATTCCCCTCTGCAGCGGTGGCAGCGGCTCTTTGCATCCAGCAGTCTGTGTCGGTTCCTCTAGCGTCACGCAGAAGGGATCTGGGGTCATGAAGTCGCAGAATGGTTTGGGTCGGAAGGGACCTTTAAAGGCCATCCAGTCCAACCTGAGCAGGGACATCTTCAGCTGGATCAGGGTGCTCAGAGCCCTGTTCAATCTGACCTTGAATGTGTCCAGGGAGGGGACATGCACAGCTTCTCTGGGCAGCCTGGGCCAGGGCCTCACCACCCTCATGGTGAAGAATTTCTGCCTTACATCCAGTCAGAACCTACCCTCTTTCAGTGTGAAGCCATCCCCCCTTGTCCCATCACCCCCTGCCCTTGTCCCAGCCCCTCTCCAGCTCTCTCGCAGACCCTCCAGGCCCTGGCAGCTGCTCTGAGGTCTCCCCGCAGCCTTCTCCTCCCCAGGCTGAGCAGCCCCAGCTCTCCCAGCCCTTCTTTGTAGGATCTCTTGCCCAGTATCCATCAGCTGGGAAGGTGCAGGGCCCTGGGTCTGTCGCCTGTTCTCCCGGGAAGGGGGGCTGGGAGCAGGAGGCACGGCAGCCCCGGCAGCTGCCCGCACATCCCTCGGGAGCAGCGGGGCTGGAGAGAGCTCCTGGTGGCAGCAACCATGGCCCTCCGTCCATCTTCAGCAGCGGCGAAGCTGGGGCTGGAGATGGATCGGGGACCCAGAGCCCCGCTGCAGCCCCCGGCACTGCCAGCGACTGCTGCTTGTGTGTGCATTCGAGAAGTCCCTTCGGGAGTGACGGTCTGCGTGGTGTCATCTTCTGTCGGGTGGCATTGGTTTTACTGGCCGTGAAAATGAAGCTCGGAAGAGAAACAGTCTTAAAATAAAAAGGTAAACTATCCTTTGTTTTTTTTTTTTTTATTTTAAAGTAGACAGAAGAGCTTGGTTTCGCTTCACACGTTGCTTATTTTGATGGTAAATCTGGAGGAGGATTTAATTCCAGGGGCTTTGTAGCTCGCACAGAGTAAGCATCCGGATTTCACTGGCGTTTTGCAGCCGAGCAGAGCGCGCTCTTTCCTGTAGGTAAAGATGATTTTGCTGCGGGAATGGTGCAGTTTGGAGTTTTTTTCTGAATTAGCATATTGTTTGCTTTGCAGAGGATCGCACTCACCAGGCTGCTCGGGTTTAGAAGGCTGTAGTGGCTTTGGAAGGAATAAAGACGACTGCGCTCGGCGCCGTTGTGGACGCTTCCTCTGCAAGCGTACGGTGCTGGCCGTGGGTTCCCGAGGCGTGCGGCGGGATTTAATTTAATTGTTACGCGGTGGTGGGCTCAGACCGTGCGTGGGAATGGAAAGGGGCATCAGTGCTACCAGCCAGTGAGGTCTGCTGGGTGCTGCCTGGTCCCCGCCTGCGCGTCGCGGGTGCTGGGGGGTCGGACTGGAGTCGCTGCTGGAGCCGGGTGGCATCGCGGGTCTGACAGGGCGCGTGCTGGGCTCTGTCCTGCCGAGCAGGCGATGTCGCGGGGGGCAGAGCGCTTCCCTTTTTGTTATTGTCCCCCTTCTGTCTTTTCTTCTGTCTTTCTTTCTTTTCTTCTGTCTTTCTTTTCTTCTGTCTGTCTTTTCTTCTGTCTGTCTTTTCTTCTGTCTTTCTTTTCTTCTGTCTTTCTTTTCTTCTGTCTTTCTTTTCTTCTGTCTGTCTTTTCTTCTGTCTGTCTTTTCTTCTGTCTGTCTTTTCTTCTGTCTTTGTCTTTTCTTCTGTCTTTTCTTGTGTCTTTTCCCTCTCCAGCCTCCCAGCCTGGGTCAGCTAGAAAAGTTTTCAGTATTTTTTATTTTCCTACTGAATCCCACTGCCTCAGACATTGCCACCATTACCATAATGGCAGCCAGCCCTTAGGTGCCTCATTTTTTGACACAATTCTGGCAAGATTTCTCTTTAACCGGTGCTACCACCTTGATACGTTTTTCTCAGTGTGGTGTTTTGAAAAACCAGGAGAGTGCTCAACGGGAAGGGTGTTGGCGTGAGGAGAGCAGCAGACGTGGGGCACGGCCTCTGTGGGGTCAGGGGCACGAGCCGGTCCCGGGGAGCGTGGGACGCGGGGCGTCCCTCTGTGCCGCTGAGGGAGTGCCACTGCCCGCCTTGCCGGAGCAGTGCCGTGACTCCCAGAAACCCGTCAGGAATCGGAATAATCCCAGGAAGCGCGCCGTAGGGGTCTGCTTGTTTGCGGTTTCCCAGCGGAGGGCTGCGAGGATGAGGAGGGGACTGGAGCATCTCTCCTCCGAGGAGAGGCTGAGGGAGCTGGGCTTGTTCAGCCTGGAGAAGAGAAGGCTGCGAGGGGACCTTAGAAATGCCTCTAAATATCTGCAGGGTGGGGGTCAGGAGGATGGGGCCAGACTCTTTCCAGTGGTGCCCAGCGCCAGGACAAGGGGCAACGGGCACAAACTGAAGCAGAGGAAGCTCCAGCTGAACCCGAGGAAGAACTTCTTCCCTCTGAGGGTGACGGAGCCCTGGCCCAGGCTGCCCAGGGAGGCTGTGGAGTCTCCTTCTCTGGAGATGTTCCAGCCCCGCCTGGACGCGGTGCTGTGCCCCCTGCTCTGGGTGACCCTGCTTGGGCAGGGGGTTGGGCTGGGTGACCCACAGAGGTCCTTGCCCACCCCGAACGTTCTGTGATGCTGTGTGTCTTTTGGTGTCTGTTGTTACCCTGTCCCCTTCCCACCAAGCAGGCTGGAGGAGAAGCAGCCCCTGGGGCTGTGCTGCCTTTCTGTGGGCACACAGGGCAGGGAAGGGTCTCGCGGTTTGGCTTAGACAGCATCGGCACAGGAAAAAAAAGGCAAAGAAACAAGTAAAGAGGATTAATTTTCTGTACTGTGGCTTGTTGGGTGGGCAGTGTGCATGTGTGTACCTCGATCAATGGCAAGGCTGGGCCGGGCGGTGGAGGTGCTGCCGGGCTGGCAGCTCCCTCGGGCACTGGCACGGCCGGTGCTGGGAATCGCACGGTGCCAGGCAGAAAGCGAAAGCTTGGGGCTAATTTTCTTTGTTGACTAGAGCTGCGGCAAATATTTGTTTTCCTTTTTAATCATTCATGTGTGAGCAGTGGTTATTGTCACATCCCTTTCCAGGGGCAGGCGACGGCGGGGGGGTGCTGGGCTGCTGCCTCCTGCCCGTCGCAGTGGCAGAGCGTCACCCTCAGCTGGAAGCGGTGGCACTCAGATTTGAAGACTTAATGGGTGCTTTCTGGAAGCCCACTCAGGTTACTGGCATAAAATACAGGAAATTTCTCTAGTCTGATACTTGGCCTTTTTTTTTGTTTTTACTTTCTTTTTCTTTTCTATGGAACTGCCTCCCTTCGGCAGGAGGGTTGGACTAGATGACCCACAGAGGTCCCTTCCAACCCCTACTATTCTGTGATTCTGTGAATCTCGTTTCATACTTGATGTACGCTGCTGTTAGGAAGCTTGCTGTAAATGGTGGGAAATGGCGCTGCAGATCTCTGCTATGAAATGTATCAAGGTCTTGCCTGGGGTTGAAATCTCAGGGGCGTCTGTCGGTCCCCTGCTGTGGCCGCCCGCCCTGTGAAACTGCAGGAAAAGCTGACGTGTTAGATATGGGGGGTTCCACCTCTGGGACTTCAGGTGGGGAGTCACTGTTTGATGGCTCAGAAGCTGGGTATCTGCTGGGTCGTACTATTCATCTTTACAAATAAAAAGGGGGATGAAAAACTGCCGGACGGGATTTGTGTTTCCTGTCTTCTCAAGATGTGGAATCTAAGCCCGAGCCAAGCGTCTCGGGCGCTGGTTGAGCAGAAGGCCAGAGAGCCGAGCAGTCACGTGGGGACACCAGCTGAGACTCTGGGGATTCGCATCATTTGCTTTTCTAACTGTGGGCCTTAAAGTGGTGTTTAATAGTCTTGTTATTTCTGTTATTAAATATGTCATTTTCCGTACTGTTAGGGTGACTCTTGCTTTTATGGTGATTTTGATGGGGAATCTCATTAGAAATTGGAAAATGGTTTGTGTTGACTTTTGCTGGCCACAGAGCTCTCGTTTGAATTGGGACTGTTTTTTTACAGTTAAAGCCCAGTGACAGAGGAGCACAGAGGGGATTAATTCCTGCTGGAGCCTGCAGACGTGTGATGTCCCCCAGAGGAGGGGGGAGCGGAGCGCTGTCGGCTCTGGGCGAGGTGTCTCTCGGGGAGGGTGTAGGGACTGGAAGAACCATTTCTCCTCAAAAGGCAAGAAATGAGGACACTGAAATCCCATCTTAAAAATAACTCCTCTGAGAAATCTTTTAAATCGAGAAGCTTCAGCTTTCCCTGCCGTGACAACAAGACTTTTGAGGAGCTGTCGGAGTTGTCGCTGCTGCGAGGAGCGCCTGTGGAATGGCAAGGCCATGGCGGGGAGGGGACTGGGGACTGGCCTGACGGCTGTCTCGGGGGGCTGCTGGGGCTGGCTGGCCGTGCGGGAGCCGTGGGAGGTGCAGAAAAATCCGGGTGGTTGGGAGAAGAGAAAGCGGATAGAAGGATCTCAGCCCGGCTCGGCTCGTTGGCAGAAGATGCTCGTTGACACTTAGTACTTACTCTGCAGATTTACAGAAATATTTGCTGACTTTCTATCTGCACATCTTCAGTTCCCACTCCAGCGAGCAATTTACTTCAGCGTTTACTTGTTCCTGAAGTGGCTGTGCCAGTGCAGATTGAAATGAAAGCTTCAAATTATCCTGCCGAAAGAGCAGCACAGCCAGTGCCCGAGCCGCAGCGGGTGCGGGACGCGGGTGCCAGCCGGGGTTTCGCATTCACCGTTCGAGGTATCCCAGCATGGTCGGGGTTGGCAAGGACCTCTGTGGGTCACCCAGCCCAACCCCCTGCCCAAGCAGGGTCACCCAGAGCAGGGGGCACAGCACTGCGTCCAGGCGGGTCTGGAATATCTCCAGAGAAGGAGACTCCACAGCCCCTCTGGGCAGCCTGTTCCAGGGCTCCGTCACCCTCAGAGGGAAGAAGTTCTTCCTCGGGTTCAGCTGGAGCTTCCTCTGCTTCAGTTTGTGCCCGTTGTCCAAATGTGATGACTTCAGCGTTTCCCACCTTCGTTGGAGAGTTAGGGGAAAGCTGCTTGCCTTTACGGTAGGACCAGATACGGAGTGAGGCCTTTGGAGCTTGGGTAAAGGAAAAGTAAGACCAGATTGCGGCAGGCAGTGGTGGAGGACAGCGGGAAACCGTTTCATGGGAGGAGGAACAGCATGGGGAGCTTGCACGAAGGGGGCTGAAACCCACCTTTGCTCCCCCTTACAAGCAAGCATGGGCTGTAGGAGCTTCCCCACTTGACCCAAAGATGTCCAGATTTACTGTCAGAGACTTGCAGAAGTGTTGGGGCTCTGTTTAATGATTTTAACGTACTGGGCAGGGTCAGCTGCCGGTGGCACTCCCACAGGTGTTCCCGATACCTTCTGCTGGTGGTTTGCCATCTCCACTTCTAGACAGCATCCTCCAGCTACCCAGTTAGTGCACGTGCTTGCATTTTGGTTTCCTATGATCCTATGTCAGATGTAGTTACATCCTCACCTTGTTTTTCAGAGCAGCTTTGCTGCCGGGCTGCCGTGCCTCCATCTCTGTCCATCTGATCTCTTCTGCCACCCGAACCTGTTCCGCTGAGGAGAATTTGGTGTCTCTCCTCAGATCATGGCTCCTATTTGCCAAAATAATTCTGAGAAGAAGAAACAAAATAAGTCTCAGCTTTCTCTTTGATATTGGTCTTTACCCAGCTTCTGTTTTCTACTAGGAGCAACGTGATGGAAATTCAAACCTGGCTGGAGGTCAGGGTGCCCTGGGCGTCCAGCTCGGCTGCTTGGTGGGCTGCTCAGGTGGCTGGGGAATTTTGGAAACTTTTATACCCTCAGCCTTTCTGACAAATTCATTTTGCTTGCATAAATTGGCATAAACGGGTAGTTGGAAGATTCAGAAAAACTTCCTGATTCAGCTTGGCTGCAAAGCCAGATTCTTCCTTGAGATGTCCAGTTGCTGCTCAGGGCTTTCCGTGGGAATCTGGGCGTTTGGCTGAACAGGCGTCGCCAGGGGTTTGTGATCAGGTGTGAAGGACGAGGGTGAGGAGGTAGCGGTGAGCCCTGGCTGGGAGTCTGGGCTTGGCTGTGGGCGGGTGGATCACACGTGGGTCATGGACTCATTCGCCTCCTCCAGCACGTGTAGACCCTGCTCTTTTTTCAGGATTTTAAAGTCAGGATCAGATTTCTTTGCACTGCTGATTGTTTCCTGCACCGGTCTCTCTTGAGCTGGAGATTTGTGTGCCCGGTGTCTTTTTATTAAAAGTGACAACTCGTATCGCCGCTTGAGCAGCTGCTTATGTCCCACTTCGCTTGGGGCTGCGTTTCCTGGAGACTCCGTCAATAAGGTTTTTATCACGTTTATGCTGGAAGAATTTTTTTCCTTTTTTTTTTCCTTTTTTTTTAAGGAAAGTCATGGCAGCACATTATGGCAGGTGCTTGCACAGGCGTCAGATGAGTGCCGAGCTGCTTTAAATGCCGTCGGTGTCCATCCACACATCGCGTGCTCCTCCTGTAGGGCTCCAGCTGACGGGGAATCCAGGCTGGAGAGCACCTACAATCTGCTAAACAAGGCTCATCATCAAAGTGGAGCGGCTGATTTTGCTCTGTTTCCACCCAATTGTTATTTCTCTGTGTGTGTCTGCAATATATACTTGATATCAGTACACATCACTCTGAAGGAGAGATTTTTCTAGTGTAAGCTTTAGTAGAAGCGAAGTAATTTAAAACCATGTCAGTCTAGCACAGATTGTAATCTAATATTTGTGGCCATCTTGTCTTTATGATTTGTATCTCGTAAATATCCGCTTGCATGAAATGAGATGAAATCATATTTTCCCTTAGTCTTTAAAAATCAATTGTCCTGTTAACATCGCAGTGAATGAAAATTGTGCATCGTACTTTGCAGTTGTGTGGGGCGGTCTGACCATTTTTCTGGTCTGTTCGTGGCGATGAGGACGGTCACCTCCATCCTTCCTTTATCAAGGAGAAGGGGGGGAGGGTGTAGTTAGGACCCGTGGCGGGTCCAGGTGGTACCCGCGCCAGGAGGTGTAGGAGGGATAAATGGTACCAAACCCATCAGCGCAGGAGGCTGAAGAGCACCCCGAGGTGGAAGGCTTCGGCGGGGGGGGCTCCTGGGTGGGGAGGGCCGTTGGTCCGTCCAGCTCTGGGCTGGGCTGGGTCGGTCCGTGCTGGCGTCGTGCAAATTCTGGCTGCGGAAGGATGACGCCGAGCCTGCCGTTACTGGGCAGCGATGTGGAAGCGGCGGTTTTGTTTTTCCAAAAGCTCTTTAGATAGTTTAAGACCCGAGTTTAAAACAAGACAGTAATGAAGATGCAGGAGGACAGTGCTATATGATCTCGACTGGGCTCTATAGAAGTAATTGCTGTATTTCTGCGATGTGGCTCTGCTCCAGAATACATCTCACTTAATTATCTGAAACTGATAGTGACACACAGCTTGCCAATTATTTGACATAACTTATTTTTGATTTGATCTTTAAGGGAACAAGGGATCACTGCACATAAAAATATAGACCCCGTGAACTCACAAATGTTGTTTTTTAAAAATGACGTGTTTCTCTTAGCACCTCATCATCTTGTTTTCCTGTTAAATTTTGTGTATTTCTTTTCTGAGGAAAACAAACGCCGATTCAGGTTTGGTGTAACCCAGTGCTTGCTGAACAATGAAATATGGCTAGAAAATAGGAGATGCTCCCAGAATTTTCCTCTGATCAGCTACGGTAGTGGAAGGACTCAGTTGCTTCGTAGGTTCCTAGCTGGGTGTTGAAGACTGACCCGTCCAGCCCCGTGGGCTGCAGATGAGCGTCCCCGTGGGCTGCCTGGTCTGATCCCCCAGCCCTGCTCGGGGGGAATTTGTTCCCCCAACCCCAATGCCCAGGTCAGGCTCTCGATGTGAAGGAACGGGCTCCTTTCTTCAGCCTCACGTGAGGATGGAGCAGGAGGTTGGATTCAGGGAGGAGGTTTCGAGCCGTGGAGCAGAGCGGGCTGGCGGTGCTGGGGCTGCCGTGGTGCGTCCAGAGAGCTCCGGCTGCCGAGCAGTCTTGGTGCGTGCCCGTGGTCTGTGCTTTCTGGGTCCCGAGGTGTCAGGAGCAGTCTGTCTCGTGATTTAGCCATAAGAGCACGCACTGGTGCTCAGCCTTGGCTATTTGCATTTGCAGGCAGTGTCAGCTGTGCAAGAAGAATGGACGGTTCTGCACACCAAAACGTTCAGGTTCAGCTCGGTTTGGTTCTGATGCATGGAACAGTGCGGAACGTACGGTCCTGCCTTTACCGTGATGTGGCTGCATTTTGTTTCTCCCTTTGGTTTGGAAAAAAAAACACCCAGCCCAGAAAACTAGTGTTACTTCCACTGTGGGCTGTAAAGTTATGGAGCTGGTGGCAATTAAATATTCAGCTTCCCCACCCTGTCTGTAAATCTGAGCTGGGTGGCTGTGCGCTGGTGGCTCTGTTACCAGATCAGCGTTGTGGAACCTGCACGCTGCTGGAGACCAGTCAGACGTAGAAGATTTCCAGTGAGAGGGCATCTTACGCGATGAAATGGTGGCCTGGGAAAATGGCGTGAGTGGGAAGCTGGAGGTGTGCCCTGTACGTGGGGGAAAGGGAGTTTTGCAGCGCTGCGAAGCCTCCCTGCCTTTGGGAGAGGATATTCATCAGCAGGGGTCTGGTGCGGTGCTTCGGGTTTGGTCTCGGGGGGAAACAGGCTTTGTTTTAATTTCTCTTCGCAGCCCACGTTCTGATTTCTGTGCCTAGCCATACCTGAGGATCGCTGAAACCAAAGGAAGCTGGTGGGGAAAAAAAAGGTGCCAAACAAATGTGTTTACTTAGGATCCCTAATTCCTCTTTAATGAGCTATAATGTCATGCATCATTTTAAGCCCACATTTTGCATATTTTTAAAATACATTTTTACAGAAAACTGTATCTGTTGCCCATACCTCCCAGCTGATCTAGACCTGGTGCAATGTTCTGCTTCCTTTAAAATTTCACGATAGAAAATGTTCCTAGCCCAGAACAGCTACTGTTGCTGTAGCTGGCAGAGAATCAGATGCAGAATACTCTGGTGGGTTTGCATTAATATGGATTGGTTTGGCTCAAGAAAGATCCCTTTTCTTTTCTAGCCTTTTTGGCAGCTTAGAAGGTGCCCTGTTTCAGTTGTTTTCTGTTGCTGATTCTTCCAAGCAGATATTTCAGAAGTAATGACTTCAGTCTGAGGAGAGTGGCTGCTGCGCAGTGCCAAGGAAGCCAACACTTTTCCACAGGCGTTGCAAATTAATTGATCTATTCCAAGAACTTGAGAGACTTCCAATATTTCCAAATATGGGAAACAGACAGAAACACGTTAAGAGCACGCCAAAGCCGAGGTCAAAATGATTTGAGGAGAATTCCCGCTGCAGAGGTTTCAGCAGGCTTGCCCTGGAGAAGGAGCCCAAAGAGCAGATGGGTGGGCTGCTGGTGTCCCTGGCCGAGCTCGCCCACCTGCTGACTCCGACGGCACCCAAAGGAGAGCAGCAGCATCCCCCACTGAGGAGCGGCGTGGGTGAAGGGAGGTGGTGGGGAGCTCGGCCGGGACGTGCAGGACAGCGTCCAGCACATCCCCAGGAGCCGAACGCCGGTGGAGTCCTCACAGCCAGAACCGAGCAGCCCCGAATTCCTCGGCGAGAAAGGATGGTGAAACAAGGCTTTCACAGAATCACAGAATGGTAGGGGTTGGAAGGGCCCTCTGTGGGTCATCTAGTCCAACCCTCCTGCCCAAGCAGGGTCACCTACAGCAGGCTGCACAGGACCTTGTCCAGGCGGGTCTTGAATATCTCCAGAGAAGGAGACTCCACAACCTCCCTGGGCAGCCTGGGCCAGTGCTCCGTCACCCTCAGAGGGAAGAAGTTCTTCCTCATGTTCAGACGGAACTTCCTGTGCCTCAGTTTGTGCCCATTGCCCCTTGTCCTGTCACTGGGCACCACTGAAAAGAGCTTGGCCCCTTTCAAAGCAAGGTGGTTCCATGGCAGTCGGAGGAGATAGCTTGTGCTTGATGGCTGAGACAGCCATGTCTGCTGGCCGGTAAGCACGTGAGGAGATGGGCAATTGCCTCCTTCAGTGATTCTCTGCCCTAATGAGGGCTTGTTTCCTACAGGTTTATGCCTCCTGGTATTTAAATAAGCACTAACTTCAGGTGAAGCTTTTTTGACATTCGGAGCACTTTCCTTTCTCCTGGGTGCTTGGGCACTTAAGAACAGATGACTGCTTTCAGTCCGAGTACAGAGAATCATAGGTTGGGAAAGACCTCTAAGATCATCAAGTCCAACCGTCACCCCAACACCACCGTGCCTGCTAAACAGTGTCCCTTACAGCATCTCTGTCCTCCTCCCTGCCCTGCTCTTCGTGAATGCAGAGATGCTCATTCAGTCTTTGAAAGACCAACCTTTCTTTTCAGGTTTGTACCAGAGCTACTAATGGTTTCAAACAGATTTGTGGAGCAACACAGGTACATTTGGGCAAATACCCTCTAAAAAAGAAGGTATAATGAAAAAACTCTGCTTCTGTAGGAGCCCAGCTGAGCAACAGTGTCCTGGAGCCAGCCCAGCAGTGCCTGGGGCAGCACTGGGGGGAGAAATCTCCTCACGGAGCAGCTCGGTACCGGCCTGCCAAAGGTTAAGTGTCGAGCGGGGATGATGGCTTTTGGGCTGATGCTGTTGGCAGCTGGGTCCTTGGGGTGGCTGTCATATTTCTGCGCCTGCCTTTTAAAAGGTATCTTCAGTCTGGGTCTCTGTTCAAAGCTGTATATACTTGTCCTTAAGATAGCTAAGCAGGCTGGGAGTCGGGCTGGAGGAGTTGGGCTGGGGGGGGCTGTGCAAGCCTCTGGTGCGGGCTGGCCGGCCGGGTGGCTCGTGGTAGGGCTGTGCCGCCGGCGTCACCACCCTCCCGGGCAGGGATGCGGGGTGCGGGACGTTTTGGGGGATGCTGCTGGGGAAGAGCGTTCTGCCACATCTACCTGCTAAAGCCATTCTGAGTCAATTGCAATTAAGAAGTTGGAATTCATTTATTTCATATTGATTAAATGATTTTTCTTGGTACCATATTAGCTGAATTCTGGTGTAAAGGTGAAAAAATGGGTGTATCCTTTAGAAAAGATATGGTGATAGTTCTCCATATTGTCTTTCTGCTGTAGAGTTACGCACGTGTACGTCTGTCTATCTGTCCATCTGTAGTTATGTGTCACGCTATTTTTCATTTAACCAAAGAGTGAAAGTCCCATACTAATTTTCTGACCTCCTTATAGGGCAATTTATTAATCTGATAGAATAGCAGTTAGGTGACTAATCTTCTACACTATCCATTTTTAACTGAGAAAATATATAATTCTACGTCAAAATTCATAAGCCGGCCAAAGCTTTTTCCAGCTTGCTGTGATGGCCCCGCGTCGCTCGCGTCTGTGCCAGGCGGTACCGCAACCTGCTGAGAGCGCTTGCTTGCTGGGAACATACCTTCATCTTGGTATCACCCTTCCATCTCATTGCCATGCTTCTATTTTCCATCCCAGGTCATCAAATATATTATTTCTGCTCCTTTCCAGTATAGTAGCAAAATAGATCTTGAATAGCAAATTCCTTTTTTTTCATTTTTTAAATTTAAAAATAGGAAAAGTCAAACCAAAATAGAACCACGGGGAACCTGGACAGAGAACTGCAAAGCAATCAGGGTAATTCTGCCAAGAGCAATGATGCTGCCAAACTTTGAAGTGTTGTTCCTGTTTGGGTAGGAAACTGTAAAGCTTTTGGTTTATAAAACCCTGCTCCTGTTTCTTCCCTGCCTCGCTCGCTCGGGGCTGTGCTGGGCTGGGAGCCGGGTGCCTGGGGCTGTGCTGCTTCGGCTTCCCACCCTGGCTGGGATAAGTCCTGCGGCGGCTGCGTGGGGCCGCTCCATGTGAAGGCTCGCTTGGACACCCGTGTAGAAGATCGTAGGAAGGGCTGGCGAAGCTCCGGGCGTTATCCCGGCCCCCTGAAGAAAGCTCGCCCATGGGTGCTCCCTTCACGTGCCCGCAGAACGGCTTCTCACAGAATCACAGACTGGTCGGGGTTGGCAGGGCCCTCTGGGGGTCACCCAGCCCAACCCCCTGCCCAAGCCGGGTCACCCAGAGCAGGCTGCACAGCACCGCGTCCAGGTGGGGCTGGAACATCTCCAGAGAAGGAGACTCCACAGCCTCCCTGGGCAGCCTGGGCCAGGGCTCCGTCACCCTCAGAGGGAAGAAGTTCTTCCTCGGGTTCAGCTGGAGCTTCCTCTGCTCCAGTTTGTGCCCGTTGCCCCTTGTCCTGTCGCTGGGCACCACTGGAAAGAGTCTGGCCCTGTCCTCCTGACCCCCACCCTGCAGATATTTAGAGGCATTTCTAAGGTCCCCTCTCAGCCTTCTCTTCTCCAGGCTGAACCAGCCCAGCTCCCTCAGCCTCTCCTCGTAGGAGAGATGCTCCAGTCCGCTCCTCATCCTCGTAGCCCTGCAGTGTCGTGGGAACCATCCCTCTGAATGACAGAAAACGCTGAAAACCAGGCCATATCGAGACAGTTTTTGCTCAGAAAGGTCCTTGCTGTGCTACCCGGCTTTCAGGCGCTTCTCCCCGCCAGCTCCCTTTCTGGCTGAGCTGCGGGCCGGTAGGTGTTCGGCTTGGCTTTGGCTTTGCGCTCAGTTCCGTTGGGCGGAACAGGCGAAGGCTGCTCGCGGGTCAGCCCCCCGACACTGCTGTGGGGGAATGGAGCGCGAGTCCTCCGCCGCTCCCCCAGCGGGTCCGGCCGTGGCTGGCCCGGGGCCCCGCGCAGCATGGCAGCGTGCTGGAGGCTTGCTCCAGCGACCCAGGGCTGGAGGGGAGATGGGCTGGGTTTGCTCCACCAGCCCTGGGTGGGAAGCTGACCTTTTGCTGGTTTGATTGGGGTGGGAGCGGGGACTGAACCTTTTAGCGGTCACGCAGCGTCCGTGCCAGCTGCGCTCATGACTTTCCCTGCAAGGGGTCACCCGGCAGCACCTTCGCCGATCGGCGAGGGCAGCCTCTGCTCAAAATACGGAACACGTTTTGCGGTCTGAAGCGGGGGGAAGATGATAATCAGACTCAAAAAGTGCTGAATGTTTTTAATGAACGTATCTGGGCCTTTCAGAGAAGCGGAGTAAGGAGAGAGAATTCGGCAAAGGTGGCTTCTAGGCAGCCTCAGCTTTAGCCAGCGGAAAATGGCCTTGAGGAGAAGCACGGTGTGGCCTTGAGGAGAAGGTGCAAGCAGAGCTGAGGGGCTGAATGTAGCTGGAGGAGTCTACGTGGTTTGTAAAAACTGATTTGTTTTTTATTACTGTTCCGTTCCTCCTTTGTTCAAGCAAAGAGACTTCTCTTGTCCTTTGCAAATAAGCAGCGTTGCCTCAAATTACCTCATCGTGACGGATGTTGCTTCTGAGGGAAGCAAGTCCCTGATCTTCACTAACTTCTGGGGTCATAAAATGATAAGAGCAATAGTAAAAATGAATTGGTGTGTCTCTGTCTGACTCTGTTACTGACTGAAATTATTAATTTCATTGCTCTCCTCTTTTTGATGGTAAAAGGCTTGTTTATGTCCCGGGCGTTATCACAGACTGACCCTCCCTGTGGCTGATGGACGTTTGGCCGCACCAAGGTGGGCGAAGGGGTTCCTTGCGGGGTACCAGGGTGGCAAGGGTCTGGTGGCCGTGTCTTTTGCCCAGCTCAGCACCCTTGAGACTGGAACAGGCAAAGTCCTCCCGAGCAGTGTTTCAGTAGTGGAAGAGTTGGGTCGGATACGGCTTGCTCGTGGTGCCTTGGTACTGCGCTGTCCTGCTGTGGGCTCCTCTTCCTCGCCAGCAGACAGGCTGCCTTTCGCTGCTGGGCTTGGTGCATCTCGAGTGGTGGGTTCGTGCTGACGCTGCTTGCCTGACCTGCTCCATCCTAGTTACACAGTTCTGCAGGTTATTATCTTCTTTCTCAGCATTTTTGAACTTTATCCCTGTTTCTTCCTCTCAATTCAAGCCCAAATCCCACAGGAGACGTTAGAGAGACAACAGAACCGAGTTAAACGTGAAATGCTGTCAGAGATTTTGATAAGCGAGCTGTGGCTTCCCCGCAGCCCCGTGCGCTGGGTGTTCGTTCCCAGTAGCTGGCTCCGGACCGCGGTGCTGCTGGCATTGCCGGCGTTTCTCACATCGGACGAGGGCTCTGTGAGTGCCCGGTACAAATCCCTCGCGGGCTCGGTGCCTCGGATGGCGAGGAGCGGTGTGTGGAATCGCTCAGCCGCCGCAGCGACCGGGCGACCTGGGTGCTGCCTCGGGCGCCCAGCAGTTTCCAGGAATCCGGGTGAGGTTCCTTCCCAGTTTAATGCTTCTCTTTACACCAGTTGTGTAATTTGGCCGTGTTAGAATAGTTGGGTTATTTTTGAGGAGCCAGATATATATGTGTGTATCTCCCTGCCTAAATACAGGCCTGGATTCCTGTTTGTCGATGACCGTTTGGCTGCGCAGTGTCTGGGACAGCCCCAGGACAGAGGAGCAGCCCTGAGCCCCCTGGTCCCTTCAGCTGGACCAGGGACGGAGGGCAGGGTGGGAGAGGACGGGCAGAGACCTGTAAGGCTGGGGGAGATGCGGGGAGTGTCAGTGAGTGTCAGCCTCTCCCGAAGGCACGGCGGTACCAGGTGCTGAACAAACAAGACGTAGAATACTTGGAACTCCTTCCCCCAAATAACCAAAACCCGTTAAGGTTTATTCAGTTCTTTCAGCCGTGGGTATTTGAAGGATTGGAAGAGTATCCGACTGAAATATTGTGTTTTCTCCGTCATCTTTTCTTGCCTTTTTCTGTGTCTGTCGCTACGTCCTGGCTCCGTTCCTACACTCCTCCTGCGGCATTTACCATTCGCCGTGGCTGGGAGCCGGGCGCTGCTCGGGGAGGCCCTTTGGGCCGACGTGGTCTGTCCCTCTGGCGCTGGACGTTTCCAGGCCCGCAGCGGTGCAGCGCGTGTGCTCGTGTTTGCGCGGCGAGATCGCCGTCCAGCCCAGGGCTCTCCCGGCAGTCGGCAGGAGCCGCCCGGTCGCAGCGTGCCCAGTGCACTTAGGGCTGTTTTTCAAGGATCCGCAGAGGTTGTTACAGAATCACAGAATGGTCAGGGTTGGAAGGGACCTCTGTGGGTCACTCAGTCCAACCCTCCTGCCGAAGCAGGGTCACCTACAGTAGGCTGTAGAGGACCTTGTTCCTCTGTTATGTTTTCTCTTAATTTGATGTCAGATTATCAAGAAGTGCTCCATCCTTTGCTGAGCACAGATTTGAATCTGAAAAATCCACAGAACCCAGGAAAATTTGGATTAAAATTCTGACCCTTGGCAGACAAGGGACAGTTTGGTGTGCTCAGTGCCAGAATTTCTCCTCTCGTCTCTGGACCAGGTTTGGCAGCACTATGTTCATCCGCTCCATGAGTTTCTACGCATTCAGGATTAACATCAGTAGGAAATCAGGAATTGGTGACAAGTTTGTGAGAAATGTGCTCTTCTCCCGAAACAGTTGCTTTCTGTGGGTACTCGCCACGAAAGGAAACATCAGCTAAATCTGCCGCTCTGAGGAAAGCTCTTTGGAGTGCTGAGATTCACTGCCAGTGGTTTGTTCCTATCGATAGGTTGTCTCCTGCTCCAGGCTTTGCTGCTGTTGGGCTCTGTTGGATCGCTCCGTGCAGAAGTGGAATTCCCCTGCACAGCATCACGGGGCAAAGCCCACAGCCTGCCTGGTGTTGGCACCGCACTGCGGGTCCCGCTGCGAGTGTGAAGGCGATGCCTCTCCCGAGCAGAGCCAGGCCGCTGAATATTTAATACTCTTTGTTAATACAACCTCATTACATTTCAATTTGAATGTAAAAAAGAATCGTTGCGGCTCACATTTGACTTAGAAATAAGCATATCTTGGAGTACCTGCTGGGCTTCTTATTGAGTGTGGGATTTTCGGTGTTGCATCAGTGACTTGAAACTCAACAAAATTATAGTGCTAATAGGTTTTCTGTTCTGTGGTCACGGGCACACTGTCGAAAATTACGTTCTTGGGCTTTATACCACTGAAAATTCTCGCTGTCTTTAGAAACCAGAGGTGGTCCTGTCTGTACACAGCAGAATGCAATGAATATACATAGAAGCAAGTAAGGATAAGGCTTCTGCCAAAGCAGAGGGATTCAAACTCTGGTGGGCCAGCAGCAAAGCAAGGTGCTGGGTTAGATTTCAGTGTTATCGCAAAGGAAGCGATTTCCCCATTTTCCCACACCTGAGACCAGCTGTGCTGGCACTGCCGTTTGTTGAAGCCACCGAAGGCGAAGGGCTCCGGAGCGGAGGTTCGTGCCGAGGAACCCTTCCTGAAGTGGCAAAACCACGGTGGAAAAAGCACCGGGAGAGAGAGGAAACCTCAGCCCTCCCATCCTCCCGGGTGGGAAAGAGCTGCTAAGGAGTGGGCACCGGGACGAGTGTGACAGTGGCCAAACCGCCGCAGGTAGAAGAGCAGCCCTCAGGGGGTGCGAGCCAGTCCCCCTCCTGGCAGCCCGACTGGTGGACATCGCCCTCCCAGGAGATGTTCTAGCCGTGGTTTCCACCCGCGCGGAAGCCATCAGCAGAAGGGGTGTGGGGACCGGGACAGAGGTCCCACACGGACACAGAGCTGTCCGGGTCTCTGCGGCAGGGAGTGCCCGAGCCCGGCGCTCGTCCCGGAGGACAGCAGGGACAGCAGCTGTGGTTCAGCAGGCATGGGGGTGTCAGGTTGATGGTTGGACCTGATGATCTTAGAGGTCTTTTCCAACCTATGATTCTATGATTCTGAGCTATTTAAGGTGTGAGTAAGCATTAAATATTTCTGTCCTCTTTCTGAGGCTCTGTGTGTCTTGCCCTTGACTCCAGTCAGTTCTGATGAGAGCTTTTCAGTACCAAGTAACACCCGCGTCCAGTCTCCATCTCCCTGCAGAGAATGCATGGCGATTTTTCGTGTTTTAAGTCGGTGAACTTTATGATGGGTGGTATTTGGATAGTAGTCTTACTTGAAATATAACTTGCCTGTTTTAAAGATGGTTTTTAAATAGCAAGTAGATTAGTGGTGCATCTCAATTTTGTAAAATGCCATAGAATTAATTTGAAACGCACCAAGGCAACGAAGCAGTTGTGTTTAGAAGCTGGTTTGTGATTAGGTGGAGGTGTTTCCTTCTCTGCAGCAAGGACCGTTTCCTCTTCCATTGTGGGTTTCTCACCAAACAAGTATGTCGATTGTGCAGCTGAATTTTAGAGGTTCTTATAAACGTTACCCTGCTCGATTCCCACGCGGGCTGGGCGTCTCGCTGCGTTGGCTTTGCGTGCGAGGTGCCTGGTGCCGCTGCCGTCACCCGGGCACGTTGTGCTCTTACGGTCGATGCCATTCATGCGGCATCCTTACAAAGCCGTTATTAAAAACAAGTCCTGAGATATATTTAGCTAAAATAAATATGAATGACAGACTACGCTGTTCAACGATGCATTAAGATCTTTTGTCCCACGGCGTAACAACTAGCTTTGCAGGAGGCAAATGCGTTACAGGAAGCAAAGCTTTGATTTCGGGAGCGTGATTCAGTGCCCATAAAGCTCAAATTGCGCTGACTTCACCGGGGGTGAGATTAGGCCCACGCTACAGATATTTGCAATATGAATACTTTAAAACAAACTATATGGCCCCTGTTCTTTTGGGTGCAGTGCTGTTAAAGGCTCCTTGAACCACACTGAGGACAATCAGGCTTAAACCCTTGCCAAACTGCGAACCTAGCTTGAAGATAATGTGGGAAGTACCATGGTTTAATTGGAAAAGGTAAGAATTAAAACTGAACAGCCAGCCAGCTCCGCCGTAGCCAGCTGTGGTGCAGTCCAGGACCAGCGCCGCGTTGTTTTGCCGTGGGCAGCATGGCTCCCTGCAACGCGGGTCGTTAACATGCGTGCGCCGTGTAATGGAGCGATGAGAGCCGATGGGTCTGCTGAGGCGCAGAGTAAACATTTGCTAAGAACAGTTCTGCCCTGAGAATCTGTGCTATCCCTTTCAACCTGGTCACGAGCGTCAGTAATGTGTCTGCTCCCTCTCCTGAGCTCTGTTTTGGCCACGAGCAAGTAGGGGAGGGAGCTAGCAACAGTGAGCTGTCTGTATGGTACGGGGTGAAACAAGAAATCGCCTTTAAATGCTCTTTGGTAGAAATAACAAAGGTGGAAAAGTTAGTTGTCTGCTCCAGGAAAAATCTACGAGCTAATTTAATTTGACTCCTGGTGCATGCCTGGGGACAGTGGTTTCTGCTGGAGGTGAGCACAGGCTGTCAGCTGTGTGATGGGGAACTTTCCACTCTCCGGGTGCTTAAGCAACAGCATAAAAATGCCAATTCAGACATGCTGGGTGACGAGGTTGTCCATTATAACCATTCCCAGTTCAGCCAATGCAGCTGTAGCCGTTCCCAGTTTGGCCAGAGCATTATGGGACTTGGCTTCCCTGAGCTGCCCGTGCTTGGGAGCAGAGAGGAGAGAAAACATTTCCTGGGGGTTATCATGGAACCGTAGAATAGTTTGGGTGGGAAGGGACCCTTAAAGGCCATCTGGTCCAAACCCCTGCCATGAACAGGGACATCTTCAACTGGCTCAGGTTGCTCGGAGCCCAGTCCAACCTGGCCTGGAACATGTCTGGGGATGGGGCATGAGGTTGACCTTGCCCGAAGCTGCTTGCGGGAGGAGGGTCCGTGGTACCCCCGAGCCCCACACACAGGGTGGGGAGCCCCAGCCATGGCAGCGGAGCCTCGGGCACCCCCGCTCTCCACGCTGGGTGCCACCATCGGGGGTGCAGAACAGCAACTGCTCATCAGCGACGCGAGTCAGGGCGGCGTGTCGCTTACATGGGACCATTGGGTTTCTGGACCTTCCACTCGTCGGCTGTTGTCCTCCTTTGTCCTTGTAATGTCCTCACTGCAGTTAAACTGGGGCGTCGGTTGCGGTGTTTGTAAGCCACAGTAAAACGCATCTGCACTGAACTAATCTTAAAAACGGACAGATGTTCTCAAAACGCACGGCTGGCTAGGCAGGGCGCCTTGGCTCTGCCAGAATCAGGAACTTCAGAGGAACGATCGCTTTTATCCTCCCTCTTCTCACTGTTGTTTTGTAGTAAAATCTGCCGAGACTTAATGGTAAAATGCGCGGAGTGTGTGTGGGTGCGTGTTAGGTTCTTTACGGTTCGGGTTTAGGTGTTGGTCCAGCCCAGGTTACGTTCAGCTCACGCTGCTTGTATCGCAGTACGGCATTGAACTCAGTCCGCGGAGCTGATTTGTATTCCAGATCCATCCATTGCAAGGACTGCTTCTTACGAGCGCACAGAACTAGAAAGCATAAATATTTATTCCTTAAAGGTTATGATTGCCTTAAATCATTCAAGCTTATTTGGTGAGCATCAGATATAATTAAACTAAGCAGCTGAACTCGATCTGCATGTGTGAAATAATATATATATGTGTGTGTGTATGTATAGGCTTAACTCCAGTGTGGATGGAAGCTGTGAGCTAATTGCTTCCATCACATCAAAAGATGCACTGATAATTTTATTGTTCCTGGATGGGGTAATAAATCAACATAAAGAAGCAGTTGAAATTATATAATGGCAGGTCACGTTTCAACAGGCAGCATACACAAAAACGGTAAGAAAAGAAGCAGGGCTCATCTCAAGCACTGTGTGGCTAACTGTAGGGAGATCATTAAGCGCGTTATGAAAATGACTGCGCTTTTGGATGCAGAGAATTGCTCACGTACTGAAATTCGTGTGCATACCTTCGTGGGTGCCTGCATCTACCGGGCATCCCTGCACACCTCAGAGCTCGGCCGCGATCCCACGAGTGCCTGCCCGTGGAGCCCCGGTGCGGGTGACGCGCCAGGCGGCCGCAGTCCCGGTGCAGCAGGGTCCATCGGGGTGGGAACCGGCGGTGGGATGGCACCGGTGGCCTTTCTGCAGCCGCGTGTGGCTTTGTGCCCTTGGGGGCCTTTCCCCCTTCCTTTGCAGGTTTGAAGGTGGAGAAGGGCAAGCCAGGGATGCCTGGCCGTGCCAGTCTCCAGCAGTTTTTGCATTGTTGTTGTCTTTAAAGATGGTCAGTTTGGATAAATTCAGAAGAGCTGCACAGCCTTTTCCGAGCAGGTTGGTGTAGACAAACAACATACCTGTGCACATACCTCGCCAGAAGCAGAAGAAACCAGGTGATGAAATACCATTTTAATCTGTCTTTGATGACTCTGGTAGCGATAGGATGAAAGTCTCCTTTTGGTTGTCATTAAAATTAATTTGAAAACCCAAGGAGAACCAAACTACTCTTGCTCTATGAAATGTTATTCATGGAATTAATCGTGTAGTAACGTACGTCTAAGGTACAGATGGAAATCCCAGCTGAAGAAATGGTCTCCAAGGATGTGGAAGCCAGGATTACAGTCCGTTCACGCGTGTGTGCTGCTGGGCGTTGCTGTAAAACCGGAGGGGCAGCTGCCAGCCTGCATCGCGTGGATTGCTCCGATGGTCAGAAGCACCTTCGACTTCGGTGCTGGAATTGGTGGTTCCTCAGCGTTTCTTTGTATCCAGCGAGCTCGTCAAAGTTAATAGTTTTGCCAGGGGCTTTGACAGAAGCAGAAAAAAAGAAACTGTCATTGCCTGAGGTCTAAACATCGACTGGAGCTGGAGAATGGTTCACTGTCGTGTTAGAGATGGCCACGTTACAAGTGCCTCCAGTTACAGTATTGTGCTGTAGGTAGCACAACAAGCATCACGCTGACCTGTTCCTTCTCCGTACATGTTTACTTATCTTTCTTTCTTCAAATCAAAAATGGATTATATTTATCATAGCACTTTGCAGGGTAATTTCTTTATCGTGCTACTGATCATGTCTTGCAGGAATTTCTCTTATCCTGACTTAATAGCTAAAAAAAAAGGAGAAAGAGAAATAATAATAGTCTTTCCCATTCTGGTGTTTTTCCTACAGCTTCTTGCCATGAATCTTCCCGTGCCCCCCAGGCAGCCCGTGCTGCTGTCCCGGGGAGGAGACCATACTGTGGTTTGAATTCTTCACCGGTTATGAGGGCGAATCCCACGAAGTCCGGTGGCAGCCTCAATTCCAGTCTGCTTCAGCACCACATGATTGATGATATGAGACAGTGCATTAAAACACCAGCTTTGAAAACGTGCTGTGCTGGCTAGGAAAGAAAATAGCCCCACAGTCGAGGGAATTGTGTTTCTGTAGAGAACGTCACCGGGGCCGGGTAGAACATACGGGCTTTCCCCGTTTCAGTAGTAATTGTGGGCTCGGTGCTTCCCGCTGGGCACCAGCAGATGTTCGGCATCGCTTGGAGCACCAGGAGCCCTTGGAGATGGCACTGCTGTTTTTGGCCTCACCAGAGACCTTTGCACGGTGCAGAAACCCCTGGGCTTGGGCGGTCAGGGTGAAGTCTCATGGACGTGCTGCCGGGCAGACGCTGAGTGGGGTAAACGGGGTTTTCTTCAGACTTTGGGGGGAATGGGTAAACTGGTGGTAGTGGGTAAGCTGGGTTTTCTTTACACTTTCTGTAGTCTCAGTTTCTACTTTATTCTCCATTTGAATAATCTGCTACAAAATACTCAGATTTATCTTTTCTTGGGGATTTTATGGCTTCCGCCACTGTTTCCTGGTCATTGGGGTGGGAGACAAGGGAGTGGAGAAGAGGAAAAATCACCAAGCATCTCACGATGCATATTTTATTTTACTCACACGGGTAATTCAGGTTATATTCATTAGGATATATGTCTGCCTAACAGCAAAACGCACGCTTCATTAGGATAATCAGCGTCATCGTTGTTTTTATTGCGTTTTGAAGGCGTCGCGCCTTGCCAGGTGCCCCGTGCAGCTCTGGGTGCGGACGGGGAGGTGCCTCTGCCCCAGCGGGGACGGCGCTGCCGGCTCCTGGTTTCTTGAGCCGCGTCCCGGAGCCGGGAGGGGATACCTGTGGGCGCTACCGCCGGCCCCGGGGGTACCCAGGGCTCTGCTTCCGAGGCAGAAAACGTGGCCTTTGTAATCATGAAAAATGATCGCTGCAGTCAGAAAGATGACCAGTGTCCCCGTGCTGGGGAGAGTGGCATTCAAGGATCTCCTTTGGCACCTGGAGTCGGAGAAACAAAAATCAGTGGCGAGGTTTGTAGCGTGCAGGTGGGTGTTTGCAGCAGCGATCCCTGTCACTGCGAAGGGCTGAGGGGTTGGGGTGAGAAGTGTTTGAGAAGGAGAAGTTAGGGCAGTAAATTCTGCAGCTTGGCTCGTGCCTGGGAAATACGATGTTATTCCCAGCGTCCGGGCTGTGTCCCTGCTGCCGGCTCAGTTTGGAAACGGTGGCTTCGGAACGGGGTGCGGAGGCTGCCGGTGGGACACCTGGATTTACGGCTGGAAGGAGATGAGGTGGTTTGGGTCTTCCAGTTTCTGAGACGAGGTTTCATGTCTAAATGTACAGTTAATGGGAAAACGATGCTCAAGGTTTGACCCCACATTCAGCAATAGCCGTGAATTCTCGGGGATTAAGTAGCCTGGTTTAATTAGCATAGTTTTAGCAGCAGACCTGGATTACAACTTTATCATGAATAATGTATGTGAGCAATTTAGAGATTTTCCGTTTTGTGAAGTGTCTGAGCAGACTGTGGTTCCCTTGGATCAAGCTGCTGGTTTAACTTCTTGGCAAAATAATTTTCCACGGACGGGGTGTGACGGAAAGAGTTTGTGGTGAGTAACAGTAGAGCCCGGCGGTGTGCTGGTTAGCGTTAAACAAGAAAACTGATCTTGCTGTAGTCTGTTCTGAAAGCATTTGTGTATTGTTGCAAATTCTTGTTTTGTGGGCCACATTTTTATTGGTTTAAATTTACCACCGATGCTTATTTGCTGAGAATCAATGGACATCGTGGGCAGAGCAGACCAGTCACTCAGCTAAACACCAAGCCTGTTGCTTCAACCACGGAACGGTGTAGGGAGAAACGCAGGAGGTTAAAAGAGCATTCTGTGAAAGATGGCTGGGAAACAAGTGCATTTGTTAAAGGCATTTTTATTTACTGGGAATAAAAAAAGAGGTTTCCTTGTGGTTTGAATACAGGTTCTGCCTCCAGGATGGATGCCCATGCGGGTCCACTGATGCCAACGCAGGTCGCCCGGGTCACTGCTGTGTCCGCACCGACCGTGACGTTCGTGGCTGCCAATCTGATGGACCAGACGTTTCCAGGTGGGGTTCTGTGTCTTGGTACCCGTCACTGGCGCGTGTGTCGTGTATTTGTATGCTGCCAGCCGAGCCGTGCTTCCCATGCTGCATAGGAATGGCGGACGCTGAAAAAATCGGCTGAGGTTTAATGACATTTGCTTTAGATAATTGCGAGCGTAGTCAGAGTGTTTCAGATCCTGTTTACTCAGTCTGGCAACTGGCAGCAGCTTTGTGTTTGATGATACGAAAGGCGAGTTTCTGAACTGTCCTTGGGCTCTGCATTTCCCGTGCCAGCGGTGTGGACGAGCGTTACAGGGATAACGCGGCTCTCGTTTGGGTGGCTGCTCCGCGGAGCCTCCTGGCTGAAGCCTGCGAGGATGCTCTGTGCTGTACCGTGTGGTAAAGCCGATTTATTCACTGCCGTGTGCGTGCGGGTGTGCTGTCGGGAGAGGAGGGGCACGGCTCTTGCCAAAGGCTGGAGGAAGCCTTGGGGCTTTATTTAGATCCACATACACACGTCGCAAATCATGATCAGATTTTCATAGGCATTTGGGAATCTCTGTACATGAACATGAAATTCCTCTTATGATACTGTTGTTGTGGAGGTGTTGAAGAGCACAAATGGATGTGCTTGTACTGTGTTGGTTCGTGTATGGATTTTTGGCATAAAAGCTCTCACTTGTCCAGCTAAGCCCTTCCCTTCTTGGGCACCTCAGGCTCACCAGCTCCACGCACGGCTGAGATAAAAGTTTCATAAAGCACGCAGAGGTCAGCTGCGCTGGGCAAATCCGTAAGCAGAGCTTTGAAGCTGGCCTGCCTGCTGCTGCACTTGTCTTGGAGGAGATCCCCTGGCTGAATTTGTGTTGCTGAGTGTTCCAGCTCGCTCTGGAAATCGCTGAAAATTTTATGACGCAGATACCTTAAAGCTGACGGGAGGTTCTGACACGTCTCTTCTGACGTGCTTCCGTGTAAAGTTTCTCCTCTGGTGTGGTGTGCTTTCGGTAGGCGCCTGCTGCTTTTATCAGTTCGTGGCCTGAGGACCACGAACCAGTGGCCAGTTCGTGTGTTTGAGGACCTGCGTCCCCTCCTGAGAGCCACCAGGAGCTGCGCTGGCTGGCTCTGCTGTCGGAAGCCGGCGGGGCAGAGGAGATGCTGAGACTGGTCGAGAATGCAGGGACAGAAAGGTGAAGATCTGTGCAGGAGTCGTGCTGGTCTGCAGGTCCTTGCTTGTTGCAAGATGAAATCGTGGTTTCTAATATATTTCATATCAAGGATGTTTCGTAATCATCTTCTTGGCAGACTTGAAAACACAAATACTCCTGATTTGATACCTCATGCTGGATGGAACTGTAGAAAGCTTTTTGATGAGCAGCTGACTTCTGGTGAGGCCAGCGTGCCGTTCGGTCGCTGGGCTGCCGAGATCAAGCGGCTGTGCTGCTGGGAGGCCGTCACGTTGGGACAGCAGTCGTTAACAGTTTTATATGCACACAAGTAACGTAAACGAGATGAACGTTCTAGTTTTGTTTCCAGCTTTCTCTTGAAAATACAAAATACCACCTTCTTGCTCCTTTTGTCATCTTTGAGTTGCTGCCAGCTACTTTTGAGGGAAAGTTGGTGATTTCCCTCAAGTATAGTATGGATTTTCCTTTTCATGTTTCTGAGGCGATAGCACTCTTTTCTATAGGCTGCTACAAACCGTCGTTGTCTCCAGTGGAAAAACAATCGAAGTAGGAATCATAATTAAGAGCAAACGACAGTAATAAAGGTGTTTTCATGCATCAGCCTCCAAATGCCACAGAAAAGCGAGCCTGCGCTTCGGAAGCTGTTAGAGATGCTGGGAGCCCGGCCAAGTCCTGTGGGTGTCCAGGGACAGCACTGGCGGGGAGATGGCTTAAGAAGATAGGCTCCTCCAAGTGATTTTTTTTTTTTTTTTTTTTTTAATTATTATTATTTAAAAGCTCTGGACCTTCAGAAATTCACTGAGCGTCTTCCACCCCGGAGCACTGAAGCACAGAGGCAGTTGTTCCTAGGAGAGGAGCGGGGCGAACGAGCAGCTGGATTACGGCACGGGAAGCCGTGGGACACGGAGCCCATCTGAACCCGAGGAAGAACTTCTTCCCTCTGAGGGTGACGGAGCCCTGGCCCAGGCTGCCCAGGGAGGCTGTGGAGTCTCCTTCTCTGGAGATATTCCAGCCCCGCCTGGACGCGGTGCTGTGCAGCCTGCTCTGGGTGACCCTGCTTGGGCAGGGGGTTGGGCTGGGTGACACACAGAGGTCCCTGCCAACCCCACCATGCTGGGATTCTGGGATTCTGGGATTCTGTACCGTACGTGCACAGGCCTGTGCCACCGTGTTCGGCTGCCGGGCCCTGCAGCGGCAGCATTAATCCGACGTACAGACGTTATGGGGCGTTACAGCCACGCTTTCCTTTTGCGGTACAGATAAGCCTTTCTTTGGCTCTGTTTCTAAAGAGAAAATTGGGTGTTCAGTGAGGCTTGGCGTGGTTGGATTTTGCTCATGACAGCACCAAATCCTTCCTTCTCTGAAGACAAAATTAATAAAACTTTCTGTATTTCTGGAACAGAAGCAGTCCTGGCAGTGCAACGGTCCTGGCTGCTAGGAACCATTTAATGTTGTACTGGAAGCTGGAGAAGTCCAGTCTCCAGTACAAATCTGACTTTCTGGCGTTACAGCAGGCAGAAGAAGAGCGGAGCTGTAGCTGCCACCCTCACGGAGCTCCGCATTATTTCATAGATAGCGGAGCTCAGACCATGAAGTGCCTTCAAGGTCAGGGCTGAGCTCTTGAACTTGATATTCAAAAAGAACCGCGTGTAAAGAGCTGAGAGGAAGGCCAGGAAGAATCAGCGAAGGTGTTTGGGTGGGAGCCCAACTTAACCAGGGCCAGCCCTGCAGAGGTGCGGGAACAGCTGGAGAGAGGCCGAGAAATGGTCTGGAGGTGTGAACAGGGGGGAAAGGCCAGGCCAGGTGGAACCCCGCTGCAGGTGAGCCCGTGGCGGCTGCTGCCTCCGGCTCGGGGAGGGAGGAGGCGAAGGAACGGGCCCCGTGCCCATGCTGGTGATGCTCTGCGGGCAGCGATGCTGGTAGTGCTGCAGAAGGGAAGAAGCACTGCTCCAGGAGACTTGTTCTACGAGGGGAGACAGCGTTTGGCAGGGCAAACTGGGCAGAGCAGAACATTAAAGGGTGAGGGAGAGCGTGAGGGCAGGAGTAGGAGCCGTTTCCCTGCAGCAGTGAGGATGGGCTGAAGGTGGGATCCCCGCGTGCGGCAGCCGGGCATGGACCCGGCTGAGGGGGTCAGCACTGAAATCCCACACTTGGCTGGAGCCAGGAGCAACAGAGGAGGAGTTGTGAGTCAGTCGGATACGGTTTTTAGGCTAATCTCAAAAAATAAGAGCAACAAGGTTGTGAGGAGAGACAGAACTGACCTGCAGAGACAGTGGTGCGAGAAGAAAAGCAGAGTGTAGGTGGGTGCACCCGAAGAAAATCCGATTCTCTGAAACATTTAGAATCAAAGTTTTAAACTCCCTTTGAATTAACAGAGGTTTGGCCTCTAAATACCTTTGCAAAACAAATTTTTGTTACCTCTTCTCCATAGCTGCTTCTGGAGTGAAGCCCTCTTCCCTCTTGTCTTCTTCCCTCTTCTTCCCTCTTCTTCCCTCTTCTTCCCTCTTCTTCCCTCTTCTTCCCTCTTCTTCCCTCTTCTTCCCTCTTCTTCCCTCTTCTTCCCTCTTCTTCCCTCTTCTTCCCTCTTCTTCTTCCCTCTCTAACTCTGCTCTTCAGAAGATATTTATGATCCCACACCTACATCCTCTGTGATATGCCCACAATAATTTTGCTATTCCACCTTTACTTTCCACACTGTGAATTATTCAAGTCTCTCTGCCTGCCACGGAGCCCGAGAGAAGTCTCTGTAGATACCGGTGTCCTCCCGTCGGCAGCGTCCTTGGCAGCGTGGCAGCGAGTGCGGGAGCACAGTGTCGGTAATGACGCTGCCAAGTCGAGCGGCAGCAGAAGCTGCGTGGTTACGCTGGAAATATGTCGTGGTGGCTTAATTGCCAGACTGCAGTTCATTTTCTGCACTTAAAGAGGGAGGAAAAACAGATTGATTAATGAGGAAAGAGTAAACCTGAGCGCAGACGTGTGCGAGCTGCCAGTGGAGAGTGAACACGCGTCTGGACGGCTGTCCTTTCCGGCGTGTGCAGGGGAGGGGAATCTTTAACGATCTAAGAAGCCCTAACGATGCGGTGGTCTGCTTGGTGTCCTCCTGGAGAGCAGAGCTGGCGGGGGGCAAGGCTCTCCCCGCTCAGGCACCTCCCGGGCTCCGGGTGGCAAACGCAGGGTGGAGGTTCTTTATCTGGACCTTATCCTAAGGAAAGCGGTCGCAAGGTTCGACTACAGAGGCAAAAATAAATCACTGGTGATGCACACAGTGGCTTGCAGGACTTTCTTTTGTTAGTTTATTTTAATTTTTTTACTTCCACGAGACTTTGGACAGTCAGCACATGTCAAATAACGTGGAATTGTATTTCACGTGGGAGTCCCTAGTGAGCTGCATGCTGCTGAAGCTCGCCTGCGTGTGCTGCGCTGTATTTCCAGCAAAAGCCACAGCACGCAAGTCCCTCCCGGGGGCTGCAGCTTTCCTCTTCGGTGCCGTGAGGGAGCTGTTCAAAGGAGGAGGAGAAGAGAGGATGCCTGGGGCGCTGGCAGCTGAAGATGTGTGAGTCTGAGAGGAGTGAGGACGGCTGCCTGTGCACAGCAGCCTCCCGGCCTGGCCGCGCCGGAACGTCCGTGTTCTGTCCTGTTCCTCATGCCTCTGCGCGCAGACGTGTACATGAACGGAAGGGCTGGGCTGCTGCTTAAACCCACGTGAGGCTGGAGACTATAAAAGAATCAAAATTCTAACAATAATAAAAAGCTTTTTTTCTAGGATTGGAGAAATAGTTAAAAAGAGAAAGAAGCAGATCTGGAAGTGGAATTGATGTGATTTCGTTGTTAAAAAGAAAGATAAATCCTAGGTCTGTTAAACATCGTTCCCTGAAGCGTGTTGCTCCATGTTCAGCTGCCCCGTGTTCACCAATATCCGTCTGAGTAAAGGGCTGAGTGAGCAGGAGGTGAGGAGAGGAGACTTGGAGCCTCAGGGAGTGGTTTGATTTTTCTTCGACAGTTTTGGCTTGTCGGGAATGTATTTACTGCACATTAAAAAGAAATCCTTTCCCCTCACAGATAATGGCAAAGAATCGAGTAGAGCCTCCTGCCCGCCAGCCTTCATTTTACATACAGAGAGGAAGAGTACGGCCGTGGAGAGCGACGGCGAGAAGGTCTGCGATGGAATTTCTTCTTTTAAAAACCTCGTGAAATTATTGAACTGCACGAAGCAGAGTCAGGATAAAGGACTGTGCTCTGGCTGGAGCTGGGCTGGGGATGCGGGGCTGTGTCCTACAGCCGGTTTTGAAGGGCTCTCTGTCTATTTAACCTATCTTGGGTGCTTTATAGAGTCTCTGTCACCGCAGTGTTGGAGGATCCGGGGAGGGATGCTCGCGGCTGGTTTTCTCCCCGTGCTGGAGGAGAAGCGAGTCGATGCGGGGGGTGTGCGTGTGGGTGCAGGCACGGAGCTGTGACACAGCCCGGGACAGAATTCCTGGCTAAAGTGCAACAGCAGAGTAGGAGGGATTTTCCTCTGGCTCACTGCGGTGGCAGGGACCTGTGGCGCTGGCTCAGCCCTGGTTCAGCACAGGGTCCCCTCGCTGGGCGTCCTGCTCATCGCAGCGTCGGGTGCGAGGAAGGATTTCCTTCACGGCCTCCGCCTTTCTGGGGTTGCTAATTCGACTGCGCTGTGCACGTGCGTAGCCTTCCTGTACAGATAATTGCAAGGTCTTTAAATAACACTGACAGGTGGGTGTAAACGGATAGGTAACATTACGTGCGACTTACAGATGGGTGATACTACATGTGTGGAACTTCATTAGCTTTTTATAAAAAAGCTGAGATTATTGTATAAAGGAGCAGAACCGAAATCAGACGCCCAGCTGCTGTGGAGTGAGGGGAACTATTTGCTTTCCGCACAGCTGATGCAGACTTCGAGCAAATGGCTAAAGCTGAAAGAGGGAAACCTTCGCCCGAGCATGGGGGCTGGAGGCCGTCTCGGGCTCGGAAGGCAGCGGTGCGGCAGATGCTCAAAGCCGCCTCGGAGCCTGTTCCCCTGCGCTTCTGCTCCGTGCTCCGAGCTCTGTCCCGCGGCGGGGGGACCTGGGGGCTGTGCCGCTGTGTGGTTCCTTTTCATTCAGCACGTTGCTGTCTCTGGGCTCTGTGCAACGAGACCTGCCCGGCGCTGCCGGCGTTCCCCACGCTGCGACTGCGGTGGCACCCGGGCACATTCCTCAGGGCTTCGGGTTGTAAAATACTTCCAAGGTGAAGATCTCTGGACACAGGCTTTGTTATTTTTTAATTAAGTACCTGCTTTTTGTGTTTTGGTACCGCACTGCGCTAGATGGCTGCCTTCCTCCCACACCTCCCCCTGGCAGTGTCTTCCCGTAGGCTCCTGCGACGAGGAGCAGTTCTGCAGCCGGTGGAACTGGCCGTGCCACACAGCCCCGCCGCGCTGTCCATTGCTCCAGCCTCCTGCAGACCAACCGGGCCCCGTCGCGGGGGGCTCGGTGGGGACGGCAGCGCGGCGGGGTCCCCTCCGCCTCGGGGGGATGCTGCTGGCCGAAGCCAGGGACGGCCGCTCTTGCCAGCGTTGCTGTGTCTTTGGGCAGTCCCAGCAAAGCCGCTCGGAGTTACGCCCGCTGCCCCAAGCGAGCCTGGGCAGGAGCACATCTGCTGGGGTTTTGTTTGCTGGGGTGACGTTTTTGTGATTTCCCGTTTTTCTGGGCTGTGGTCAAGGTAGCGGGTTGTCCATAAAGCCACTCGTGGGATGCTGGCAAGAAGGGTGATGCCCTTCACGTTAAAGGGAGCGATTTATGTGCCAATAACAGTCTGCTGCATCGGCTTTATTTGTTGACTAATCTCTGTCTGTCTTTCAAGGATCACTCTTTTAAACTCGTAAATGAGGATGACAGCACATCGAACGGCAACAAGCCCGTGGCATCCACTCCCGTGCCGGGATCACCATGGTAAGCAAATGCAGGCTGACCTGCTGGAAGCCACCGCGCCATGCCGTTGCCCTGGCCAGATGTGCTCGCGTCGTCTGCTGTGTGGGGGAAACACGCTGCCCTGGGCGTGAAGTTCCAACGCTGCGTTCCCGCTCCAGCTCCCCTGGAGCTTTTCCTCGTTGATTGTGTCCTTCGGGAAGGTGCGGGGAGGTGACTGCAAGGCCGTGTGAGCCAGCTCGCTGGGAGCTGAGGGTGAGAGCAGCGGGCTGCCGAGCTGCGGCTCGGCCGGGGATGAGTCTGGCAGGAGGCGACCGATGGCTTCTCTGCCTGCTTGTTGTGGGCACGCGTGGCTGCTCGCCTGCTGCGGGCAGGGCTGGGCTCGGCCCCGCTCCTTGGGCTCCGTCTCACATGTGTTGAGGATCCAGCCTTGATGGTGCTTGGATGGATCAGGGAGGAGACACAAGAGCCAGAAGAAACGTTCTTGCTTTTTAGTGCCAGATCGTCTTTCTCTCCTTCTTATTTCGTTGGCAGGGGGTGACTCTTACTGTCTTGCAAGAATGGGGTTGGTTTCAGGTTGTATCAGTAAAAGTAGGCTGGGTCTCATGGTCACGGTCTCCTGACCATGTTCCCATTCAGGTAACTACATGCTGGGTAACTGAAGCTCTCGTGCATTTTTAAAATTGTAAAATGATGACACCTTCCTTTGCTTTCTGTCCTGAATGGCTGCCTAGCAGTATTTTTTACCTCCTTTACCCGTATAATAATTAGCTGCTGCTTGGTGGCTGACGTCTGTGAGATCTGTGGCTGAGGCACTCCGTGTAGGCACCAGCCAGTATTTGTTATTACCATATTGTGCCATTTTGCAAACTGGTGTTGTAAGCACAGTTGGGTGTCCTGCTTAAATGCAACATCATAAATATGTGATTTATGTCCATCATTGCTCTTCTTGACCGTTGCTACTCTGTGGTGCAGTGTGGAGGAACCGTCTCAGCCCAGCAGTGCCACAGGCAGGTTACGGTTTCACCCGTTCTTACAGGAGAGAGCCACAGGCAGGGTGGTCTCACAGAGGGGTCTCCCAGCACCCCATCTTCTCCTCCAGCAGTGTCCGGGCAGCCGGTTCCTCCCCTGCACTGCACCGTGCTCGGATCCAAGCTTGTGATGTTTTCATCTCTAAGGAGAAACCTTGCGTCTCTGGATTTCCAGAGGACTGTTTAGTGACCCAGCGAATACTCCAGGAGTGGGAAAAGGTGTCCGGGTCTGGTCCTTGGGAGCAGAGGGAGGTGACATAGTCCCCAGCGCTGACAGTTGTCCCGTGTTCTGAGGCGACAACGTCCCGTCTGCCCCACGGCTCGTGATGGAGCGCGGAGAATGCCTGCAGGGTGCTGCAATCACAATTTGCTAATTTTTCTGATAGGTTGAAACTAGATATGCAACACAAATTCAGCAGGTCCTGAGCTGACTCCAACTGCTCCCCACCCGTAGGCTGGCTCCCTGCTTCTGCGGGCCCCGTGGCTGACGTGACATCCCTAAGCATCTGTCAGAAGGAGCTAGACCGGAATTTTTAACGGCAGGAAGGTTTTCAGGAATATTACCCAACTTTACCTACCTTAGGAAATAAATAAAAATACCAAAGCCAAATATCATCATCTTGTGCCTTTACTCAAATGGTGATTTTCTAAAGGGAGACATGAACAAAACTATCTGCATGGCCAGTCTGTGCTCTGTGACAAACAAAACACCATGCCCTCCCCTGTGGAGAACTGAAACTGTTCTTAGACCAAGAGGAACAGGTGAGATGTTACGTGGGGAAAGGGACATATAATTTGACACTTACATGAAGATTAATTCCTCATGGAAAAGTGAAGAGGTGTCATGAGGGACCCCATAATTTCTAACCTGGGGTGGCGGCATGTGAGACCTGGTGACACGTGGTGATTAATCAGCTCCATCAACACCTGACCGGAGGAGCCGTGGGTGCAGCAGAGGCAGAACAGGCGTTTCCAAGCCCGCTGGCTATCATCTCCATCAGATAACAGCTTCTCCCGTCCCACGTGTGTGTGGGAGCATCGCAGACCCCAGGCAAGGTGCTGGTTTCAGGTTTACCATCATTTGCAGCTGGCTCCCAGAGCAGCTCCGATTCTGCGGTGTGCTCACTTGCCGACGAAGGAAATCACAGCACGGGTCATTTCCAGGCAGCGTCTGCTCCTGGGCCGGATTGCGCCTGTGCCCTGACTGCAGTTCTGACATTTAATGAAAGGGTGGCAATAACCCATTTAAATTAATCAGCTGCGTCTGTCCTCCTCACCTACATGCCAAGATTTTTTCCCTTCCCCGGGACGAGCGTGGTATCTGTGGGCGCGGGGGGTCCTGGGTTGGGGTGTTCCTGCAGGAGTCCCTCTGGTGTGTCTGTGGACGAGGCTCGGGGAGGGCGGTGCTGGGAGAGCAGAGATGCCCATGGCTCCAAGGTGCAAAGTAAGAAGTAGGAGTTAGAGCCGATCACTGCGTGCCAGAGGATCGGAGCCTCTGTCTTGGGAGGCTCTGTGGTGATCCAAAACTTTTCTGCTATCAAAACGTTTGGCATGTCCATGTCGCTGAAGTCAGGGTGCCAAAACTTCCCTGGGGTGCGAAAGCGGCTGGAGTCAGCGACTGGGTTTGTGCAGCCAGTGTCGTGCTCCTGTTCGCTGGGAGAACGTTCAGCTCGGCGGAGCGTGCTGAGCGGGGTGCTCGGGCTCGGTGGCATGGTCACACCGGTGTCGTGCTCCTGTTCGCTGGGAGAACGTTCAGCTCGGCGGAGCGTGCCGAGCAGGGTGCTCGGGCTCGGTGGCACGGTCACACCGGTGTCGTGCTCCTGTTCGCTGGGAGAACGTTCAGCTCGGTGGAGCGGGCTGAGCGCGGTGCTCGGGCTCGGTGGCACGGTCACACCGGTGTCGTGCTCCTGTTCGCTGGGAGAACGTTCAGCTCGGCGGAGTGGGCTGACCGGGGTGTTCGGGCTCGGTGGCACGCTCGCACCCAGCTTCTCCTGCCACCTCGCCGCGGCTCCCTGCGGAGGCTGCGCGTCCTTCCCCACGTGCTGGGCAGGGGCGATGGAGGTGTCTGCCCGGGGGTGCACGGAGGAGGCCGCGTTCCCTCACCCCAGTGCCCACAGTGACGGAGCACTCTCCGTATTTGCAGTCTGTTACCCAGACCTGTAATGGCTGTGCTGCCATTCAGCGTGACCTGGATAGGCTGGAAAGCTGGGCAGAGAGGAACCTGATGAGGTTCAACAAGGGCAAGTGCAGGGTCCTGCACCTGGGGAGGAACAACCCCATGCACCAGTACAGGCTTGGGGTGGACCTGCTGGAGAGCAGCTCTGCGGAGAGGGACCTGGGTGTCCTGGTGGACGACAGGGTGACCATGAGCCAGCAGTGTGCCCTGGCTGCCAAGAAGGCCAATGGGATCCTGGGGTGCATCAAGAAGAGTGTGGCCAGCAGGACAAGGGAGGTTCTCTTTCCACTCTACACTGCCCTGGTGAGGCCTCATCTGGAGTACTGTGTCCAGTTCTGGGCTCCCCAGTTCAAGAAGGATGAAGAGCTACTGGAGAGAGTCCAGCGGAGGGCTACAAGGATGGTGAGGGGACTGGAACATCTCCACTACGAGGAGAGGTTGAGGGAACTGGGCTTGTTCAGCCTGAAGAAGAGAAGGCTGCGAGGGGACCTTATAAATGCCTACAAATATCTGAAGGGCGGGTGTCAGGAGGATGGGGCCAAGCTCTTTCCAGTGGTGCCCAGTGACAGGACAAGGGGCAATGGGCACAAACTGAGGCACAGGAAGTTCCGTCTGAACATGAGGAAGAACTTCTTCCCTCTGAGGGTGACGGAGCACTGGAACAGGCTGCCCAGGGAGGTTGTGGAGTCTCCTTCTCTGGAGATATTCCAGACCCACCTGGACAAGGTCCTGTGCAGCCTGCTCTGGGTGACCCTGCTTCGGCAGGGGGGTTGGACTAGATGACCCACAGAGGTCCCTTCCAACCCCTGCTATTCTGTGATTCTGTGATTCTGTGACCAGACAATATTTTAAACCAGATTTGTTCCCTGTGTTTCGTAACAGTTCAGTGTCAGGGTTTCTAATGGTGAGATCTGTTCCTGCCAGGTTTGTGTGCTTCAGAGACCAGCGCGTTTCCATCAGAAGCACGGGGGGAACGGGGGGAGTCAGAATGTGCCTATGATGCTTGTTGCTTTTCATTACATTCAGAAAGTGCAGGCTTGAGATTGATGTTCTCTGTGTTTATTGCATACAGATGTAGTGAAGTAAGACCTGAGGTTTGTGAATGTCTATTAAGGGTGGTGTGACACTCATTTTCGTATTGTTTCGGCTGATTTAAAATGAATGTTAGGATAAGAAGTTGTTGTCACGCGTATTTTAACTAAGCCAAGAAACTGCAGTTTGCACAGCAGCGACTTGTTCTTATTTTTCATATTCAAACCAGAGCCCATGAAGACCATCCTAGAGCTTTGGGGCTGACTGCTGCCGTGGCTGGCTGTGCCCCTCCAGCGCAGAGCGTGGTGGGAGCCGGTGGGGATGCCACCGGGATGCCGTGGTTACACCTCCTCCCGCCAGCGCAGCCAGAAAGGGCTCCCATGGCCCTGCCGGCAGCAGGCACAGCCCTGGCTGTGGACATCGAGGCCATGGCCACCCAGCCCCAGCCATGGGCATTGAGGCCATTGAGGCCATGGCCACCCAGCCCTGGCCATGGGCATTGAGGCCATTGAGGCCATGGCTGCACAGCCCTGGCCTTGGGCGTTGAGGCGATCGAGGCCGTGGCCACCCAGCCCTGGCCATGGGCATTGAGGCCATTGAGGCCATGGCCACCCAGCCCCGGCCATGGGCATTGAGGCCATTGAGGCCATGGCTGCACAGCCCTGGCCTTGGGCGTTGAGACGATTGAGGCCATGGCCACCCAGCCCTGGCCATGGGCATTGAAGCCATGGCCACTCAGCCCTGGCTATGGGCATCGCGGCCATCGAGCCCATGGCTGCCCAGCCCCACTGCCGAGGTTTCTGCCGCTTGCTGCTCCCAGCTATGGCTTTAGAACGTGAGATGTATTTTGCTATGGCTTCACTTGTTGAGCGCACCATGGCGTTCCTCCTCGCCTGGTTCTTTTTCCCTGCTGTGATGGAATACTTCACCTACTGCTTTTTTTGGGTTGTTTAGACCATTTCTATGACATTTTGTTGCTATGGAGAGAGTTGCTCTACCCGGGGCGACTGGGGTGGGCTGGCGGGGCCGGGGGCAGGCTGTCAGTCCGGGACGAGTCTCACCAGCCACCGCAGACAGGGATGAGGTCAGCCAGCCGCGGGTTGATTTCTTGTTCGTGGGTGTACTTGACGTTATCTAAGCACGGCCTGTCCCTACGCATAGGTGTGTAGTCTGGACGGGAGATGACCGGGTCTTCTTCTTCAACCCTACAATGCAGCTGTCGGTCTGGGAGAAGCCGGTGGACCTGAAGCACCGCGGCGACATAAACCGGATCATCGAGGATCCTCCGCACAAGCGCAAGCTGGAAGCTGCAGCAAGTAACTAAAACCCTGTGATTATTTGCCTCTATTTAAACTCAAATGTCGAATTAATGAAACTTGGTCGCTAAATACGTTCGGTGAAGGTTTGATAACCGTGATTAGAATGCTTTTCCTTTTGATATTTCATTTACAGTATTATGGTAAAATTGACGTTGATTGCAAAAATCCTTGTTTTCACTGAAATGCTGAGCTGGGGGATAGAGCGTTCTTGTCAGTGGCAATGAAGAACCAGGTGGCTTCTTACACTGAATTAATCTTTGATGTATAAACTACATCTCAGAAGATGCTGTCTTTATGTTTTATTACGCTCATTTCCAAGACATACATTAGGAATGCATTACCAATGCATTATTCAGCTGCTAGGCAAAAGCAGGTACTCTGTAGCTAATGGTTATCCAGCCCAGTTGTAGAGGGGGAAAAATCCCGGTAGTAAATCTCCAGAGAGTGCCAGAAGGTTTGGTGGAAACATGCTTCCATCTCAACACGACTCTGCCAGTCACCTTCTGACGCTGCGGGTTGCTGAAGGGGACAGTCGTGGCTGAAGAGCCGCGTGCTGATCTGCGGTAACGCGCGTGCAGTGCTGCAAAATGCCATCGAGAAGACACCCCTCGGCTTGTCGGCGACCCGCCGTTTGCTGCCTGCTCCTCCCCAGGACGGCCCGTTTGCCGAGGCGGTTTGCCAAGCCTGGCTTGCCCGTGCCACGCTCCTCGCCGTGCCGACCGTCTGGTCCGCTGCCCGTAGCCTCGTCGTTCAGCCCAGAGTTTGTCCATGCCCGTGAGCAGCCCAGGAGCAGCCCGGCACGCCAGCCTGCCCTTGCCGGGACCATAGTGGCTCCATGTTTTTTTCCACCATGTTTCTCTCCAAAGATTTTGCTTCACAGAATCCCAGCATGGTCGGGGTGGGCAGGGCCCTCTGTGGGTCACCCAGCCCAACCCCCTGCCCAAGCAGGGTCACCCAGAGCAGGCTGCACAGGACAGCCCCAGTGGGTGTTGACTCCCTTTGCCCTGTTACCGGGAGCTGCTCCGCGCCGTGTCCGCGCTCCCTTTATTTCCCGGGGCTTTGTGTTGGCTTTCCCGTGGGAGCGGTGTCCGTAGGACCTGCCGTTCCTGGGAGGACAGCGGGATGCATGGCAGTCGTTTGGAATACCGCCCGGCTCGAGGAGCTGCTGTAATTCTTGAATATTCTGCTTTGCAGCCGCTTGTAATTCTTGAATATTCTGCTTTGCAGCCGTTGCAGCGCAGAGCCTCCCGCAGCTGATGCCTGTGCTTTAGTGCCGAGGTCTAGAGAAACGGAGAGGGAGAATGAGACTTTGGTTGTTCTTTTAAGATGTAGTATTTTATAATTGAAAATATGGTAGCCCTGCCAGTCTCGGGAGGGGACCTGCCCTCTGCCTCGGGCCGTCGGGGCCGCGGGGCGTGCGGCGGTCTGCAGGCACAGCTCCCGGTTAGCTGCCGCCAGGCAGGGGCCAGGCGGGTGCGTTGTGCACCTGAACCACGGTGTCTGCAGGTCTCTACAAGTGAGTGAGAATCAGGATTTGTGTTACAAGCGTTAGCAGAAGTTTACTGGAAAAAAGCTACAAAGAGTGGGTTTCTATTAGCGTAGTCCTTGTCAACATATAGCGTTACTACATTTTTCAGTATAAATTTCAACCATCAGATGCTTGTATATGTTTCATTTATGCGTATGGCTTGAATAACATTGCATCTAATAATTCCAGAGCGTATCTGCCAAAGTTCATTCTTCAGGAGAAAAATATAGCATACGTTTTTTATTACAGGATATATTGAAAGATCAGTTAATTACTGACAAGGGGAATGATGGCCAAAGACAAACCTGAGGATCATTGTTCATCGTGTATAATTAATTAAAGGGAAGAGTCTAAAGTCATTGTTTATATGCACCACTTCCAAAACCTGTTTTTTGCTGTGTGTTCCATCCTTTTTATTTATTATCTATATGTATCACCAAGATTTGATTCATGCGCCAGTTTCTTTATGACCATGGTTTTCATCGTTGCTAATAGTCTTAATCTTCCTTGATCTAACTGGGACTTGCAGTAGCTCAGTGTTTGAGACAGTCAGGTTATAATTAGTATATATTAGCTGCTGAGGTGAAAGGCGTGATTTGTTACCATTTCTCTTAGCTTGTAATCTCGAGTAAATAAATAACACCAATGGGCTGTGTGTTCGCAACAATGGTTGCCAAATTCATTTAGCTCAGTTGCTACCGCTGAGTTTTAATTAGAGTTTTTAAATGAAAGGCACGAAAAAAGTTGGCAAGCGTAGTTACTCCTGGGGTGCTATAGGTTATCTGCGCATCGCTCTGCTGAAAGATCAAGTGCATTTGTAATTTAGGCATAAAAGACAAATTACTCGTTTATCAATTACTCCGCCTCCACAAAGCGTGAGTCCTTGGGAAGATTTATGGAGGTGTCACAGCTCTTCACGAACAGGCTCGTCCCAAGACTCGCGCACCTCCGTCCTCCATCTTCCCGAGCCAGGGCTCGGTGCTGCAGCTGCGGTGACCGCCCGCTCTCCTCACAGAATCACAGAATAGTAGGGGTTGGAAGGGACCTCTGTGGGTCATCTAGTCCAACCCTCCTGCCAAAGCAGGGTCACCTACAGCAAGCTGCACAGGACCTTGTCCAGGCAGGTCTTGAATATCTCCAGAGAAGGAGACTCCACAGCCTCCCTGGGCAGCCTGGGCCAGGGCTCCGTCACCCTCAGAGGGAAGAAGTTCTTCCTCATCTTCAGCTGGAACTTCCTCTGCTTCAGTTTGTGCCCGTTGCCCCTTGTCCTGTCACTGGGCACCACTGAAAAGAGCTTGGCCCCATCCTCCTGACACCAACCCTTTAGATATTTGTAAGCTCGTCCCTCGCTGTCGTTACCCCTCGCCTCAGCACGGCCCCAGGCTGACCCGAATAGCCCCGTTTCCCCTCCAAGGTTCTTTGAGATGGTTCCGTGTTAGTGCAGCAGAGAAACACGTTTTTATCTGTTCCTGTTCCTTCACCCGCTCAGGTGGTTTGTCTGGACGTTTAGGCAGAGGATGTTATTTTCTCAGCTAATTAAAAGAAAACTGACATTCTGACCGCAGAAGATGGTTGATTCGTAGTTGCTACGATCCCTATTCAAAATCAGTCATGACTTATTTAACTCTGTTCCCACAAATGCTGTGGACCCTTTAGCATTCAGGCGAGAACAAGCAGCGCCGTGCCTGGAAGCAGCGTAGGTAAGCTGCTGGGCGTGCCAGGTCCCTTTACAAAACTGCAAATCAGATTTTTGCCTGTGGCTAATGGATTGGCAATGCTTTATCTCAGCTGGTAAATGCTGGTGTTTCCTCTTTGTTCTGGAAAATGAACTGGAATTCATGACATGGCTGGGATTAACCGAATGATATAATTAATCAGCACTAAGCTTGATAGGCCATCAGACTGGGGCAGTGCTCCGCTTCGTGATTTCATGGAAAGATTGCTGTCAGGTAATATTCTTCCTCAAAGCTCTAAATCAATTACTAGGTTTTGTGCTCGGCTGCCTCGCTTCCCTTTCAGAGTCAGTCTCTAACTGTACCAGCAGTCCAGCGGTGCGATGCGATTCGGTCGGCTCCTGGGTGAGCCTACAGATACCATCTGTCACATTTTACTGAGTTTTCCATTGCCTCGACCTTCTAAGCGACGGTGCTGACTCGAACCTTGGCGCGTTTGTCCGAGCCCGTGTCCTGCAGCAGGCAGGGTGCGCAGGGCTGAAACCGGCGTGTCTTGGATCACACTTCTTTATCTGAAAGCTATATGTTAATTAAAGATTGGGGTTTATAAGTGCCCAGTTCACATACTTTTCACCACAAGATTTAAAAATTATATATCCTCTCCAGAAATCCTTGAAAGGTCTTGTTGTAAGATGGCTTCAAATTTATGTTCGCCTCCAAGAAAGCCAATGGAATCCTGGGGTGCATCAAGAAGAGTGTGGCCAGCAGGACGAGGGAGGTTCTCCTTCCCCTCTACACTGCCCTAGTGAGGCCTCATCTAGAGTACTGTGTCCAGTTCTGGGCTCCCCAGTTCAAGAAAGATGAAGAGCTACTGGAGAGAGTCCAGCGGAGGGCTACGAGGATGATGAGGGGACTGGAACATCTCCCCTACGAGGAGAGGTTGAGGGAACTGGGCTTGTTCAGCCTGGAGAAGAGAAGGCTGCGAGGGGACCTAATAAATGCTTACAAATATCTGAAGGGTGGGTGTCAGGAGGATGGGGCCAAGCTCTTTTCAGTGGTGCCCAGCGACAGGACAAGGGGCAACGGGCACAAACTGAGGCATAGGAAGTTCCGTCTGAACATGAGGAAGAACTTCTTCCCTCTGAGGGTGACGGAGCACTGGAACAGGCTGCCCAGGGAGGTTGTGGAGTCTCCTTCTCTGGAGATATTCAAGCCCCGTCTGGACAAGGTCCTGTGCAGCTTGCTGTAGGTGACCCTGCTTCAGCAGGAGGGTTGGACTAGATGACCCACAGAGGTCCCTTCCAACCCCTACTATTCTGTGATTCTGTGATTCTGTGATTCCAAGTAGCTGGAGAACTTTGCGCGATCGCTTCTCATCATGCGTGAGTCTGCTCCGGCCCTGTGGAGGTGGTGAACGGGAGAGGCTCACTGCGTGGCCAGACCGGTCACCACGGGCTTGCTTTACCCAAAGACCGTCCCATCGGGATTCGTAATGTCCGAGCACGTAGCACAGCGCGCGTGCTTCAGCCGGCTCTGGAGGGGCTGTCCATGGCGTCTGGCCAGTGCAGGAGGTGCCCCGCGGGCACGGCTTTTCCTTTGCTCTGCTTTAATAGTGGTGAGATTTGGTAGGACAGGATCGTGCTTGCCCGGTCACCTTGAACTTCACCTCTCTTGGAAAACACCATCTAGTATTCTGTCATTTCATATTATTACCTTCAGAATTCGTTAAAGTGAGGACCACCTCTGCCTCCGCAGGTTGTTCACCTCCTCATTAATAGCTTTTTAATATCTCTGTTGAATTACATTCCACCTTCTGAGTTTACAGGTTGTTTTTCCTATTAATTTCTAATTTTAACTGAGTATGCCAAAGAAGAATTCAGGAAGAAGAGGTAACGGTTCCAGTGAATTTATGTATATTTAAAGCATTATTAAATTCATTTGTGTCTTCATAATGCTCGTATATTGTCAGGAACGTGGAGATCAACCTCTCTTTGTTGTGGAATGCCATTCATTTCTCCGTATTGTCACTTTAAGTTGTAGTTAGTAAAGTGTCCATTTGCGCCCGCTCGTGAGGTCTCTGTTCCTGGGCTTCCCACGCTGCAGCGTCACAGCTGCTGTCAGGTTTTTACCGTTCCTTTCGCAGTGACTTAGTGTATGCTGTGTTCATCTACAGAAAGCATACTGATAAACTTGTAATTTCCCTACAACAGGGAAAAGGAATGAGCAAAGAACAACATGCTTAAATTGAAACTTGAAATAAATGGCCAGATTTCCGTTAGCTTCAATGATACTAAGATTGGACCTGGGTGAGTAACAGCCCCTTGAAATTAGTTGATGAACCTCAAAATACCCACTGATCTCTATTTGTGTTTGGGCATTTTCTAGCAGATCTCTTGGAGTTTCATCTGATTTCATCGAGATCAGACCTCACCATATCAAGTTATTCAAACCCTTTATTTCCATAACCTAAGTTCAATTTTATATTTATTTTTAATTTATTTTTTCATAGTTTTCTAAATAGCAAGCCATGTCTTCGTTACCAGTCTACTGCAAAAAGGGTGAGGTTTGGTGTTTCTGAGATTCCCAAGCCAGCCATACAGTTCGAGTGTTATATTTCTCAACTGATTTGTGGTGAACTGCTGGAGAGTCGCCGACACAAACCTGGCACTGGGTTGTTCCCTGGGCTCTCCATCGCCTTGCTGTACTGGTGGGTGGATTTCTGGAAAAGCAGCATTATATTTGCTTGTATAAGAAAGAAATGGGCTAAGGAAGGAAGATCTGGAGCGAGATGACACTGCGAAGTCCTTCAGGCTGCCAGGACTGAAACGAGTTTGCAGAAATGTCTTTGTAGTTGTGTTTTTAAGGGAAGGGAGGAGGGAGTATCGGGTGAAACAGGAACCAGAGTTAAAGAAAATCATGTCACGAATGAACGATGAACAATTTAGCTCACAACATGGACAACGAGCAGTTTTTCAGAGTGGAATTGGTGGGGTTTATTGCTGTCTCTCATTTGGATGAAGGCATTGCTGAGGGTCTGATGAATTGTGTGTTAGTTTTAAAACTCTCTGTGGAGGGTGAAAAATAGCAAATACCTGAGCAGCGGCCAAAGAGAACAAATGAAAGGTTAATCTGAGGAATTTGTTTTCCCATTTATCTAGTTCAAATCTAATAACTATTTATTTCTTTTTAGCAGATAAATGTGTTAGTTCTTGTCCAGGGGATGAAAATGATGATCTTAGCATCAAAACTAAGAGAAATAAGTAAGTTCTAAAGTTTACTTATCTATATGTAATGTTGGGAAGCTAACGCCTGTTACAAATAAGTGCAAAGAGAAATATAATTATTTTCCTCTCTGTGGCTAACTACACCGATAATTTATGAGAGTCATTCCTAAGGTATCCAGTCTTCACCAAATGCCGTGATTCCTTAAAATACCTGTTTCCCATGAACAGCATCCATTTTGGTCTGAGTTACTCTTGTGCATTTTGAAATGGTTAAAAAAGACTGTATGGAGAAGTAGTTATTTCAAAGACATTGGGTAAAAGCTTGATCTTCATTGGTGTAAAGCAGATATTTTTTCACTGGTGTCACGGTTTCCAGGCTACCAGCTCCGGAGGTATTTCTGTTATTGTGCTTTTATTTGACCTTTATTACAGTGTGTTTTAAACCTTGTGAAGTAACAGGCAAAAAACCCAGGTGCCCGATGAGCAACTCCCTCACCCTTTGCCAAAGCAGCAGGAAAAGCAAGTGAACGCTGCTGCCATCGGAAGCACCTGAGAGACACTTCATTCCCTTCGACCTTTGGCCAGTAACGGCGCGTAGCGTTAGCTGGTCATCGGGCTGGCTGTGCTTAAGGTGCTGGTTTGGACCGTTAAATAAGTAAATCCGTAGAATTAATCTGCATAGATAGCACGTTCTAGGTTTGAGGGCACTGTGACGAGTAAGCACAACAAATGTCTATGTTTTCCAAGTGAATATGTCGAAGATAATTCTATTCTTTCTTACATTGCCGTTATTTTCCTCTGACTTTGGATGGTTCTTTTGGCCTCGTTAAGACTTTCTGTGGATTTGTATTATTATGAAGCAAATATCGGATACTCCGGAGTTGAGTACTTGTAGACTAGTTAAGCATTTAATGCTTAGTATAAAAGAGTATATTTATACTTTATGTATACTAAATATGTAAATATGTGCTTTTACTATTTACATAGTGGTTAGTATTCATAAACAGTATAAAAGTTATATTTAGTATAAAGTATTTAAGAATACTTTACTGACGTTAGCGGGTCTGACGATACTGGGCCAGTATTATGGCCTGTGTGCAGAAGAGGGTATTTGCCGTGTGCTGTTGAGGTGATTCCCTTTAATGAATGGTTGAGAAAATGTGAAAATGCCTTTCCATTAATGTACATAAATGGAATCCTAAAACTCCAGAAGGTTGTTTTTAAGCTGCAGAAAAATGGATTTATTCAAATATTACTGCTTCAGAGTAGGTGTGGGCTTACTGTGCAGCGTGGCGGCAGGTCAAGCAGTGCCTCTTTCACCGCCTGCTTGAGGGTAAGGAGGATGGTCTCATCGTCACTGCAGGTCCATGGCTTACCCCGGAAAGGCAAACTTTGGGTTTTGTAGTCTCTTATTTTCTTTACACTCAAAAGGACATTGTCAAAATTGTTAAGACCCAAATATGGACCATCTTTTTATATTTGCAGAATTTATCTTTTATTATTTTGATTTCCTTGCAGAAATACATTTGGATATAATGTTATTTTTCCCCAAAGCAAACAGGTAAATATGGTTCAAGCTGGGCAATCTCAGCCCATTGCAGAGTTGCTACATGGCTCTCCTGCCTGAATGCATTGTAGCATTTTTCTTGTGGTATATATTTATACCTATATAGATACTTATATACATGTACAAGCATAAATCACGCAGCCATCCAGCTGAACGTGCAGTCATGCCAGCAGTACGGCAGCGTGGCGGTGAGCAGCTCGGATTGCCAGCGATGCCCGCTGCGGCACGGGCAGCCGAGCAGGGAAGAGGGCGTTCGCGGGATGGGGAGGCATCCCCTGGGTCTTGAAAAGCTCATCCGAGTGGCAGGCAGCACAAACCACTCTCAGTGGTGACTTGATGCCACAGAAGTGAAATAACTCGTGATAACGAATGAGTAGCACCTGCCGTCTGTGTCATCATGTGTCTTACACTGTGCTATATTTATGGTGTAACAAATAATATCACTTTTATCATACTTGAAATTTGTAGCAAGATTTTCATTGAGGGGAGATTTAAAGCTCTGAGAACCCTACTGTAAGTTCTATCTTGAACTTTTTAGATAAATCTTGAGATTAGTAGGTACCAATTCTTACTTGCTGTATTTGGACAATTAGTCCAATGAAAGTCAAGGGCAGCATTCACATAATAAACAAGTGAGATGTGGCTTGACAACGCAGCGTTTTCTGAGACTCTGTTGTGACGATCCCAATTCCCCAGAAGTTTGACCTGCCACTAAAAAGCTGTAAAGTGTTTATTTTTCTGTCAGCAGAACATACATCCCAAACTACTACATGACTTCTGCAGCCATTTGAATTTTAAATTCTCTTTTATAACGTGAAGATTTCCTGATGTTTGGCTTTGTATTCTGAAACAATGGCAGAATAGAGAGGTTTATGGATGGACCTTTAAAATACTGACCTTTTACTAAAGAAAAGCAGTCCAAATGCTTGTTTAAATCTATGAATTTTAGACTATAGCTAACAATTCATGACATAAATCCTACAATATTTGACTTTTTTTCATTTCAAACTAGAATTTAGTTGTCCTTGGGATGAAAATCGTGTATGACCTATTTTGCTATGCTAAGATTGTTTTTGTTAATGATCTGGGTGAGACATCCAACTGGAGATTGCATGGTCCTGTCCCACGGGTGTCCACCTCATCGAGCAACCTCCCATCTCCACAGCTGAGACCTGGGAGCAGTGGTTTGCCCAGCAGTTCCAACCACTGCTGCCATCACTGAAATTATTGTTTCGGAGTGCCGTGGGTCTCGGTTGCCTACATCTGTGTGTCTGAATGAGTCAGCCAAAAGCAGAACTGATTTAAAAACTGTGGCTTGTAATTGCTTGTAAGAAAAGCCGCCAAGTTACTCCATGGCATAAACAGCAAAAGGGGAATTCTGAAGCAGAGTCTACTAAAGCGCTGGTAGAGCTCTGAGTTTTGGATAACAGGCTGTGCATCACCAGCTTCTCATGTTCCAAGCTACACGTCCACAGTCCGGATCTGACTTTCTCTCCCTGTGCTTTGTTTTCCTTGGGAAATAGTAATTATATATTAATTAATAATTCCATATAGACTCATAGAATGGTTTGAGTTGAGAGGGACCTTATAGATCATCTCATTCCAACCCCCTGCCATGGGCAGGGACCCCTTCCACCAGCCCAGGTTGCTCAGAGCCCCGTCCAACCTGGCCTTGAACCCTGCCAGGGAGCGGGCAGCCACAGCTTCTCTGGGCAGCCTGGGCCAGGGCCTCTCCACCCTCAGAGTGAAGAATTTCTTCCTTCTGTCTAATCTAAACCTACCCTCTTTCAGTGTGAAGCTGTTACCCCTTGTCCCATCACCCCCTGCCCTTGTCTCAGCCCCTCTCCAGCTCTCTCACAATCCCTCCAGGCACTGGCAGCTGCTCTAAGGTCTCCCTGGTGCCTTTTCCTCCCCAGGCTGAGCAGCCCCAGCTCTCCCAGCCTCTCCTCCCAGCAGAGGGGTTCCAGCCCTCGCATCATGGCTGGGACCTCCTCTGACCCCGCTCCCACAGCTCCAGCTCTGCCCTGTGCTGAGGGCTCCAGAGCTGGACGCAGGACTCCCGGGAGTCTCAGCAGAGCGGGGCAGAGGGGTGGAATTGCCTTCTGTACCAAGTGCTTTCCTCTGTGTGAAGGCAGTGAGGCAGTGAGTGTTGTCCTGCGAACGCTGTTGGGGGTGGGAGCCCCCTCCTCCCGCTGTCCTGTGATGCTCTGTGTGCCTGTCCCCCACCGGCACCCACGCTGCGGGGCTGGCCGGTCCCACCGGGACAGGAGAACCCGGCATCGCTGCAAGTGCAAGGCAGGTTGTGGCTGGATGCTCACAGCCCTGCAGCTGCCGTCTGCAGCAGAACGGGAAATTGAACCCCATCTTTACCCCTGCACAACCGTTACCCACTTATTTTTGCAATACCCACTTATTTTTGCAGTACCCACTTATTTTTGCAATACCCACTAATTTTTGCAATATCGACATCTTTTCTTGTTTAAGTATAACTAAAAAAGGAGGTGTTATGTACTTTCAGGGTTTGTTTTGAACGATGCTGTATTCCCTATTCTGTTTTATCTAAGTAAAGTTACTTAGTGAATCAGGTTGTTCCTTTGCTGCGCAGTAAATCACCGGCTCGACAGAAAGCGCTGTGCTGAAGAAGGGATCCCATCAAAGTTCCATCACAATTCTTCATAATTCAACTAGAGGGTCAGCACACAGATGTCTGGGAGAGGTCTCCAATTCCAGTATTTTTGCATCAGTTGTTCCTTCCAGTGTTCATGTTTATGTCTATATTCACATTTATGTGTTGAATTTACACTGGGAAGAGCAGAGCTGCTGTTTCGCTTCTCCTGCTCTTGGCTTGGCTGGTGGCAGAGCTGGCAGCGGGGCTGGGCGCGGGCTGGCTGCAGAAGAAAGCAGGGCTCCGTCCTTGCTCTCGGGGACGTTTGCACCACCTCTGCCCGGTGCTTCCAGCCAGAACCTGGGCTCCACAAGCTGCTGTTGCGCTTTTATTTATGTTTTATTGAGGTGTAATGAAATTGCTTAACAATACTGAAGAGAAATTCTTACTCAGGCAATGCTCTGATTGTATCTCTACAAAAGAAAAACAATTTTCAGATAAAGTTGGGTTTTCTTCTCAGAATGACAGACGATCTCGGGGGTCTCTGTCCCACCCTGCTCCCCGCGGGTCATCCAGGGACCTGTCCGGGGGGCTGAGCATCCCCAGGGCTGGAGCCCCACAGCCTCCCTGGGCAGCCTGCCCCAGCATCCCCCCCGTCCTCCCAGTAAAACACCATTTCCCTGTGCTTACGTGGGTTTGCTGTGTTGCAGTTCGCGCCCATTGCCTCTTCTCCTTGCAGTGGGTGCCCGATTCACGCAGGAACGCCTCCCTGCCCTGTCCATTCTGAGACTTGCAGGCTTCCACGCCCGTGCTGAGAGGCTGCCCGCGTGTGTCTTTCGGGGCAGGAAGTCACACAGTTTGTTGGGCAGATTACTGTATTATTTGCCAAAGAAAATTGCATTCTTTAGTGTCATTTTTGGTGTGAGGGAGAAAAGTCCGTGTGATTTGCAGCATCATTTTCAATCGCGTGGGAAGGACTGAAGGCAAGAGGGGCTCTGCTGGTGCTTGGCCAGGGGAGCAGTGCGCTGCGTTTCTCTCCGTTTTGGCCTGAAACAGTTCTTTGTCTGTGCTAGAAATTGGATTGGGCCTTTCATGGATCATGTCACAGAAGAAAATTTGCTATTCGATCTAAAAAACGCTGTCATTCTGTGAAGAACACCAGTTTGATATCTCTGAAATCACTAGTAATGCAGCATCATTTGAAGATAAATGCAAGTGTAATGTAATTATTTGTGGAAGGAAGATAATACGCTGGGGCTCACATTACATACTGATCTAATTCATTTGCTTGGAAATAAAAAAGCCTTCTCCTGTTGAAATGTCAAACTAAGTATTGTTCGTAGTGGTGAAGATTGCATCAGTAGAAAATGCAGTTGTGCTTTGTAGGAGGCTAAAAATCAAATCGCCTGACTTTCATTATCCTCGCTTGAACCTGGTGATCATCTGAAGGCACCTGATCTCTTCAGAAAGAGCCTGAATTTGTGCTGAAGCCGTTCATTGCTCGAAGCGTTACGGAGCAGCGGGGTGGACCCAGAGCAGAGGTCCGGTTCTGAGGTCTGAGCTGGCCAGCTGAAGTCAGGGCTTTCGTGTCCTCAGCTCAAGCCCCGTCTCCTCCTGGAGCAGAACCCTTCCTCCCGTCAAGGTTCCCATCTAATCGACCTCTCGCTGCAGATGCTGAGGGCACACGGGGGCAAATCTTCAGCCCTTGAAACAGTGGGGAAACAGGCGTTCGCTTCCAGCGCTGACAGAGCGCGCCGTTAATGGTCTCTGATAAAATTGTGTAGATTTTTATCTGGTTTGAAACGGTGGTGACACGGATTGTGCAGGATTGCACCTGAGGAGAGCATCCCTCTCGTGCTGCCGCAGCTTTGTGGTTGCAACCTGCAGTAAACTGCCCTTCCTCCCCGAAATGAGCACCGCGGTGCTACGCACCGGCGTTTATCCAGGGGGTCTTGTAAGCAAAGGGGCTCGGGCGGTAAGTAGTAGGTGTTTTCTCAGAAACACCTATTTATTCTAATCAGGTGCAGTCTTGGCAGAAGGCTGTCAGGATATACACAGACCTTCTGGCACCGACAAAGGGCAGGTTCTTCGCTGATGCTTTATTGCAGGCGTGTGCGTGCGAGGCATCACCAGAGTACTTCTCTTAGGAGTGAGGTGGTGGAGTGCGTGGGAATGTAAAATAAAGATTAATGTTGACATTGAAGTTTGGAGGCACAAAGACAGAGGGAAGAAAAATAAGCCAAGATGAGTGTCTTCAGTCACTCCTTTGAAGTCTCCACTCCTTGACCAGTTTTATATAAAGCTGTCACTTCTCTGTAGCCTGAAATACAGCGTAGTGTTTCGCTGCCGAGTTCCTCTGTGGTCACCCCGGTAGAGCATCCTTCCACGTAACGAGCTGCTGGAGGTCCCTTCAGGGCCTGCCAGCCTGCGGTTTGAGAACGAACCATGGGTTTGGGTCCCTCCTCGGCTGTCAGCCTCCGCTCCCCGGCTCTGCTCCACGTACACCGAGGAGTCCTGCCGTCCTGGAGGATTTTCTGGAGAGGGTAAAGAACCTCCTTCCGAGCTGGCAGTTACTGAACTACTTTCTATCTTACCTTGTTAAAGAACAGAAGATTGCCAAGCTGCTGACCAGGGGAAGGCTGACGTGGAGAACAAGAGCGAGGGAACCTCGGCACCTCAGATCACGCCTTCCCTGGAGGAGCGCATCACGCATTTCCGAGACATGCTTCTGGAGCGAGGGGTAAGGCGCGCGCTGGCGTTCGTTGACGTGCCTCATTTATGAAAACAGGGCATCATCTAGGATCCCTGCAGGAATCGTTTCGTAACTAGGAGTTAGCAGGCAGAGGAAGAATTATCGAGAGGGGTTTTTTTTCTCTCTGCCAGTGCTGTGAGCCTCATGACCGATGGTGAAGTGTGAATTACAGGTCACCTGATAGCACCTGGTAATGGAGTTTGTAAAGACCTTCAGCCTGGTTTTTGTTTTCTGTGGTAGCATGTACAAACCTGTGCTGAACAGACCACGTAAGGACTACCAACAATATGAGGAGTTTTGGATACCGTTATTTATATACGTAAAATCACCTTCACTAAGGTTCATCTCACAGTGTCCCCTCTTCCCGAGAAGTGATGTTTTTGAGCATGAATGGAATTAATAAGCATACCAGGTTTAGGTCCTAATCCTGCAAATGTAAATGGGTGTATAATGGAGCAGTGTGTGCAGATCTTCTACCTCCAGCACTCTGCAAATACGTGTTCTGTAGAAGCTCGTGTAATTTCTGTAAAGAAAAAAATCCAAGGTGTCTGTTGTTAGGCAGTAAAGCCTATAAAATTTATCACTAGTAATCAGCAGACTTTAAAGGTAGGTAATTAGAGCTTCAGAAGCTCAACGGTAAATTATCTCCACTCCAGGCTGACTTCATTAATACATTTTTTTATTTATGCTTAAAAAATGCAGAAGTGCCATAAAGGAATACTGGTTGAAGATTTCTGCTGGCATATTTTAAGTCAGGGGGCAATAAGTCAAAATTTGAAATTACTGGGGATGTTCTGTGATAGAATTCCTCAGGTGTTTCCAGTGCAAGAGTCAGACATGCTCATAAAAAGAAGAAATTCAGGGAATTTACTGTCTGTTTTTGCTTTTATTTTAAAATGTATAAATAATAGGGTACTTTGTTTTTTCCCTAAGTGTTTTTTAAATATCCAGAGAAGCTGCTGGTTAGCGCGTGCTGGTTGGCATTTCTTGGAAGGCAGTGAGGCCATTAGTGTTATTTTCAAACTGGTTATTTAAGCAAACATCTCCTGCCGTTTCCTTGGAATGCTGTTATTTCTCAAGAAGGTACTTGGTGGCATTAGGGAGAGCATGAACTAGATGGAGTTCTTCAGCGTAGTTCTGAATCTTTCTACGTGAATTATATCAATGAAAGGATGTTCATTGTAACGCTGTAAAAATAAAATGTGATTTTGGTGTAGCTCCAAGACAATAGCACTGTTTTGAAGTCTGTGGCGAGTTTTCCAATGTGAAACTGTAATCTCTGATGTCCTTCTGGAATTTTAAACATTTTCACAAAAGCTTGAGAAAATCTAAGCCTCGTGCTGGCTCCCTCGCAGCCGTGGCATCAAAATAGCCACGTTCTCCAGCCTGGATTTCCAGGAAATTCTGCTCTTTGCTAGGATGGTGTCAGTGAAACAAGGTTATTTTAAGGATTCAAAATGATATTTTTCCCTCAAGATTTTACTTCTTAATATTGGGGAGAAAAAAGGGGGGCCTGGGGTGTCCTGACCTCCACCTTCCAGCTCAGTTTTTCCCCTGTGCTTTGCACTGGGGTTAGGAGCAGGAGTTGAGAACTGGAAGCCCATGACATGCTCGGGTCTCTCTTGCTTGTCATCCGTGGTGGTCCTGGGCCACAGAAGTCACCGTTTATCCTGGGAGGAGATGCCGTTCCCCTTCCCCAGTGCTCGTGGTCCCTGGCTGAATGGCCCATGGTCGGGAAGACGACCGCGACGCAACACACACTGGGAGTTGAGTCAGAATGTGGAGATTTTATATGCGTTTGCAGAGCTCCAAAGTGAGTATCCTGAACAGCATATGACCTGTAGCTAGAATTAAATCATAAATATCAGTAGCCACACTTATTTTAGGTGTGTGTCTGCAGTATGTCAAATTAAATCATTGCCAAACAAAAAATCATAAACAGGAATGATGAGATGACAAATGAGCCCGAGCTTAACTAGCTTTGAGTTCAGACTGGCTGCCTACTGGAAACAAAGCCGATGTCCAAAGGAGAGTATATGAGACATCCTGAAAAAAAGGATTCCTGCTGCTGAGCTTCTGGAGGGGGAAGACCCCAACTCTCAGGACTTCGCCACCCGCGTGGGCACGGAGGGCGAGCCGCATGCTGCGAGACGATGGCGTCTGGAGGAGGCGGCCATGGATCAGCCTGACCTTCGAATTGTCCAGTTTCTAACCACTCTTAAGAGGAAAACCAGTCCGTTCAAACCCACTTTTCTTTGTCAGAGGTTTCCTGTTTGAGCATGCCACTCTGTTTTTGTTATACTTCACATACGTGATGTGGGGGGAGGCCTCGAGATGGAGGAGGCAGCCGTGCTGTTGGAGGGAAGCGGCACGTTTGCTGCAAAAACGTGGTGCTTTGAAGATTTCCAGTGTGTGCACGCATTGACAGCCTGCTTTGGGTTATAATTTAAGTTTTGGAGAGAAGGGGAGTTAAAGATGAGATAATTGCTTGAATGGAAATTGATGCTTCTGTTGTACAAAGGGGATAATGAAATGGATATTTCCCTTTCTGCTGCAGATTCTTTCCATCAGAAAAACGTGGAAGGAGCGTCTCCCAGATACGCACTGAGGTGTCCTAGAGCAAATCAATACTAATGGTGTGGGGGCGACCATAGCATTGCCAGAAACAGATTAAAATTCAACTTCCAACCGCTCCGAGGCAGCCTTTAGAGGGTTCATTAGCTTTCTGAACTACTCTTTTGCTTCAGCTTGGAACATTTCCTTCTTTCACATCCTTATTAAAATTCCTTAATGCAACTGTGTTTGTGTACTTCACAGGTTTCAGCATTTTCTACATGGGAAAAAGAGTTACACAAAATAGTCTTTGATCCACGTTACCTTCTGCTCAATTCAGAAGAGCGTAAACAGGTGAGCATTACCGCCAGTGTAGCTTCTGACGGGCAGCAGACGTCTCCCAAATTAATGGTAATAACAGAGTAATTATCTTGGTAGGATAAAAAGAATTGCATAAAATTAGAATTTCTTTGTTGAGTTTTTCGGTGAGACTCGTGGTGTAGGCTCTGCTCATGAGAAGGTGCCGTCTCCTTGGAAGAGCAAGTGGCAGCAAGTGAGGGTGTGCATGGAGACGGGCTACGGTCTCTTGGGTTGTAGGAACAAACCCTGCTGAGTCTGGGAGACTGGGCTGTAGGAAGGGAAGTGGCCGTAACGTAATGTTTCCACTCTGAATTATTTAAATATGGTAGAGAGACTACTTCATTTTTATTACTTAGAATATTTTCTGGGAGTTTGACAGTATTTACTGCTATATTTTGCAATAACTAAACTTGCTAGACATAAATGGATAGAGCACTGTGGCTGTGCTGGTATCTGTTTGAAAGGCTTTAGTTCTTCTGGCGAGCTGCAAAGGGAAGTGGACTTTCTGCTGCCTCGTTTATTGAGCTGTTAATTATCACTAGGGATCTAAAGGAACCTGAGGGTTGCAGATTAGTCTAAAAAATTTAAGGAGAGATGCAAGGATGTTGCAGGGAAGGTGAACGCTTCTATTCTGTAGTTATTTCTCTTCCGTACCAATCTTTTGTCATCCTGGAGAAGGAACCGTTTTGAATATGGAATTGTCCATTTTATAAATAAACACGATGAAAAATGTACTAATTCCTATTCCGTTGCGCTGGGGCCCATATTGTCTGGTGATTCTCCAGAGAGCTTCCTGTAGGCATTTACGGAGGGACTGGGCACATAAATCTTCATTTACTCCCTTTCCAATATTTTCTTTCCTAAGAAAAAAAAGTGAAATAAAATAATAATGAAATATGGGAACGAAAATGTAAGAGAAACTGCTGGAACAGAAAATACTGCTAGACAAGAAACTAGGCAGGGAGCTTCATATTTATTTCAGGGAATCAGCAAGGGCAAAACCTAGACCTAGATGAGTCAATCAAGTTCTATTACTACTTTCATTTTGTCAGCCTTGGAGGTGATATAATAAAAATACGTCATGAATACACATAATATGATGTGCTTGAAGCGCTGCTAAGGGAGACCTCGTCTGTGGGGTGTATTTAATACTCAAGGAAAGGGTTATGAAAAGCAAGTAGGCACTCCTGTAGGTAGAAGCCCGTGGCCAGGCTGAGGCTGGGTCTGCGAGTGACGTGGTTCAGGCTCAGAGCTAAGGGGGACGAGGGTGATGGTCGGCTGCTCTGCTACCAAACGGGTGAAAACACACTGAGCTTGGGAGCACACGCCACCTGCGGAAGATGTTTTAGCTACTAAGCTTGAAGTTAAGATTTTCAGATGTTCTTTATGAGTAGTTCCATTTAATTAGACCCCATTCTTCTCCAAGAAGTAATTTTAAGAAGAAAGTTAGACTTGGACAAGAGTAGATGCCTGAGTTCTTCCCAAAGTGCAACTCAAATCAGTAGAAGACATTATTTAGGTTTATGGAAACTTCTGCCTTTCACAGATGCTGACTGCGTGGCCTGAATAGCGAGCGTCTGAGTACTTTTAAATTATGCACATGAATTTGTATTGGAGGGAATTAGAGGGGATAAGCAGCTCACAATGAAAGTGAGGAATGAGTGAATGAAGGAGTGAAGGAATGAATGAAGGCGCGAAGGATGGATGAAGGAGTGCCGGAGCATCGCTGGCTCTGCTGCCGTTTTCTTCTCTCCACGGTTGGGCAGGTAGATTGGAAAGGGCAGGGAAAGCATTCTGACCATGATCTCCATGCATCTGAGGGAACCTCCTCTTGACTTGGACTTGTGTTGGGGCGGGTTTGACTTCCAGGAGTGCAAGCTCTGCTGTCAGTGGGTGTCCTTACACAGCCCGAGGAACGTAACGATCTGTTATTGAACATCTGCGGTGTGCTCTGCTTGCTTCCCAATATTTGCCAAGGGGTTATTAACAGTTGAAAGATGCTACTATATTTAAGCAAGGAACCCTGAAGGGTAAAGGAGCAACTGTGTTGAAATAATGAGCTATCTGTTAATTTTGATTTATTGCCTTCATAATACCTTCACTGACACCAGAAAGGCAAGCAAGAACAGTGTAATCTACTTTATTTGCTCCATTTTTTCCATCTCCTCTTATACTCAACTTACGCCACAGCATACAGTGTAATATCTTTAGATTTCCTGGCTTTTTCGTAGTACCTTTTTCATGGCCACTTTTTGATGTTTACTTTTCCAGTGCTGTTTCTTCCCTTTTCCACATATCATACTAAACACCAGTTGTAATTTGGTTACTTTAGCTTTAATGAAATGTAGATTTGCACCTGTACATTCTCCTGGCTGATGAGAAAGCAACTGTTGTAGTAACTGTAGTAATCATATTTAATGTATGTAATTTGTGGTGAAACGGATGGTGAATATGAAAGCTAATAGCATTTTGAGGAGCAGCTCCTTTTGTTCAACAACTTGGTGTGCCACACTTTTTAGAGCGTGAAACCAGCAGAGCCAGGTTTTTGGTATTATAAATGTGATTAAAGCAGCTGGCAGAAATTTGTGACATAGTGAACTCTTAACTCCTTTTCCAAAAGTCCTCATGCTGAGCACCATGCTGCATATTTAGCTGCCAAATACCATTAGAGGAAAGTTGGCGACCATTCCAAACAGATTAAAGCTTTGGGGTCTATGTGTACAGAGGATGATGTGTAAGCTCGTGTTTTTTGACAACTGATTTGAAAGGTCTTCAGGCTTTTTGGGGGGTAACCTACAAAATATTGACGTTTAGCATTATAGACATTTTCAGGAATTCCAGCAAGTTGGGAAAGATGCGAGGTCCAAACGAAAGAAGTGCAGTCAGTTGTACAGACGTACAAAAATAGAGCTGTAGGCATGAAAATGTGAGCAAGAGTCAGGAGATTTTCATTTATGTTGCACATGATGTTTGAATGAAGATGTTATCTGTCCAGATTATACCTTTGTCCAGCTACTTATTTTGTGAGAACGTGATCAGTGCTTCATGAAGCAGGTCCTGTACTGCGAGTCAGCGTGTACTGAGGGCAGATAAGAACTGCAGGTCCCGAGATTGACAGCCCTTTGATGAAGCATAAATACCGTAAAGGCTTTGTTAATAAATGCTGTATCTTGTTTCCCTGTCTTGGAAAGATATTTGAACAGTTTGTCAAGACCAGGATCAGAGAAGAGTACAAAGAAAAGAAAAATAAGTTGCTGTTAGCCAAAGAAGAATTTAAAAAGCTCCTTGAAGAATCCAAGTTATCGCCAAGGTATGGCAATGCCTGCTGAAGATTTTTTGAGATAAGCTTTCTTGTTTAGCCTCTGCTGATCAGCTTTCTCGTTTAGCCTCTGCTGATCAGCCCTGGAACGCCAGAGCGCTGAAGCTACTCCCCATAGCCAGCGTGTGCATCCGTTGTTACTGCGCAGTGCTGACATTTCGTCCCTATTTTTACAATATTTTGTTATATTCCTGGGAAAGGGAATGTGCCGTTTCTCTCTCTGTTCCTTTCTCTCTCGCTCTGTCATTAAAAACATGTAATAGTTTGCATAAAACATTTCTTTTATATGCCTATGTATGGTATAATTATAGAACACACGCACGTATGTATTTGCTATGTAAAACCCCACCCGAATATTAAATCTCATTTATATTAGGCATACAGCTGTAACTAGTGAAAAACTGCGGTTAGGGTTTTTTTTTGATAGAAGAGCAACATAATTTAACAAAGTTAGTGTCAATACCACATCGCTAAATTAAAATAAACCATGCAGTGCAAGGATTTATTTTTCTGCATTGATTTTGAAGTAACGGATCCAAAACTGCACAATGGCAAATGCAGTTCTTAGGATAGCACTTGCTCGTTTGTATATGATATGAAAATAAAGAGGTGTATGTGTTTTAAGTGTGGTTAAACTGTTGGAACTAAGAAATCATGGTTTTCTCTGCTAAACTATGCAGGTAATTGTACAGCACTGCCCGCCTGGACACACGGATAGAACAACGCATCAGGCTCTTTGGAAGTAATAATTAGAAGGGTTTTTTTACAACAAAGCTCAGAATATTCTGGGCTAATGCAGCAGCTAAATGCTGGTTCCAGCAGTGATTTTTTCAGTCTGCAAGAGCAAAATCGTGCTGGCCTGCAGGACAGAGCACATTTTACCGATTAATATTTTTGTTGAGCTGACTGTGAGACCACAGCATCAAAGAAACTCATTCACCAGCAGCAGTCTCTGGCCGGCTTTCGACAGGCAATAAGAGGCCACGTTTGCACTGGCAAATGCTGGACCTGCTGGTTAAGTCCTCAGGCAGAGCTGCCCCTGGGTTTCAGCTGCATTGTGCCCATCACTTGGTTACAAGCAATGTTTTGCCATTTTCAGAGAAGATGAAATCGGTGTGGTATTTCCCCAGGTGTCCGGTACTGCTGCCAGGCCAGGGGATGTGTTAGCAATTAGACACGGGTGTGGGGTTGCCCTACTGTAGGCTAAGTACTGAGATACTGTCCGTAAGTACCGGCAGGCGTAGGTTAAAGCCGCGGTAACTGGGCTGCAACCAACACTGTGTTAAGGATTCAGAATTGTCGCGTCAGCTGTCACCCAGGTTTGAATCGAAAAGCAGAGGTTAGCTCTTGCAGGCTGCCCCGTGAGTCCAGAGCCTGGGCAGTCCGGGCATGGTCTCGCCTCCCTCGTCCCGCCTTTACCATCATGGTCCTGTCCGATACTCCCCAGAACACCCCTCGTTTTTAGTGTCCGTCTGAAAAGTTACGCGAGATCCAGGTCCAAGAGTCTGAGTGTGGAGGGACAGAGTCACAGCTTTAAAATGTCTCTCTTCTGCAGAACAACCTTTAAGGAATTCGCAGAGAAGTACGGAAGAGACCAGCGCTTTCGCCTTGTTCAGAAGAAGAAGGACCAAGAGCATTTCTTCAACCAGTTCATACTTATTCTTAAAAAGAGGGACAAAGAAAACAGGCTAAGGCTACGGAAAATGAGATAAAAACTCCTGAAACTGGCAATAAAGACACAAGTCCACTGCTGTGACTGCAGTAAGAAATGCGAACGAAGGCTGAAGCGTCCGGGGTTGAACTTGCGGCAGCTCGGCGAGGAAGCAGACGTCCCAGAGAAGAACTTGCTCTGGACGGAGTCTGTTGAGCGTGCGTTGAACTTGCGAAGGCTGTTCTGCAGGAGTCTGAAGGATATTTTGTTCTCAAAGAATTAATGTTTCATATTGAAGCTCTCTTTTGTACAACATCCAGAGTTTGATGCATTTCTAATTGCCATGATATGTCAATCCCGTAATTGTTTTAATTATGCAAATTACTTGTAATATACACAAATTATGAATCCAGTGCAGATTTGTAATTAAGCAAAAGCAGATGCCATCCATAACAATCTCAAGATATTCTCATCATTTAAAGGAATTATCTAGAGCAATCTTTTGGCAACTTTATGCGTTAACATAAAGTGTTCAGAGGTGCGGTGGTCGCAGGAGTTCATTACCCGGTGTTCATACGTCTCTGTCCAGTACTCTGAGTAGTAGTAATGAGATATTGTTGATCTTAGTGAAGACTGTGAAAATCTTGGCACATATTCCATAGGAAAACTCTTCAGTTTCGAAAATGGCTTTCTAATTACTGTGAAGGGTGCTTTCGGGCACACAGGCGATAGCAACACTTCCCCGTCACTGGTCCTGGAAAGAAGTTATTTTGTAAAACCATCACCGTACGATTTCAGTTATGTTACTGTATGTGAGAAGTCTGCATGAGATTTTTCTCATCATATTTGTATAAATAAATATTTATCTTTTTTTAATTAATAAATATTTTAAGCCAATTTTCAGGGGGTTTTAAGTGTCTAAACTTTTTGGAATATTGGGTAAAATAATGCAGGTCTCACGGTTTTTACTTGAGAGGTAGAAAACCAGAGAGAGCTCCCACCGCTCATGGTTTGTACGCAGATTCCACTCGTGTCAACTGGAGTTCTGAGCATGTTGAGAGCAAAGTAGTCGCTCTGACTATGAAGGTAGGATATCATGGCTATGGAAATCAGCTCTGCTGAACCTCAGTGCCTCCCTTCCTTTATGCTGCGGGAAAGACATGCTTTCCTCTGTGGTCATAATCATTTTCTCAGTTGACCTAATTTTTAAGTTATTACTCATTAGATTTATAGATTTCTATTTCGTAGGAGGGATTTTGATATTTTCCCTGACTAATGGTAATTTTTCTTTAGATGTGTGCTGGATATTTTTTATAATCAAGGAAATAAAGAGTATTTTCTAATGCTTTGGAAAAATGAACTCAGAATAACTCAAAGAAGAATACTGAACGTAACGTGTGTTTTAGGAAGTATATAGGGTTTCAAACGTCCGTATGAAAAAAATTGCAATTATTTCTATGAGAGCAAGATCTGCCCCAAAGTTGCTGTTGGTGTGAGTGAGGAGCCGTGCTGCTGCGTTGGGATTAACCGGTCAGACAGCCGCTGCCAGTTTTGCCTGGCCTCTGCGAGCGAGGGTGGCACTCGGGGCTGAGCGAGCCGGTAGGTGCCAGTGGATTTTACAAGGCTTGTGAGACTTGTGATAGCCGCTCCCTGACAACTCCATTTAGTGGCTATTTTCCCACCGCTGGAAGAGCCTGGTTTGCTGGCCCCTGTGTGACTCGGGAGTCCTGCGTGGACTGGGCAGAGACAAAAGCTGTTCCCGTCGGGTGGGAGCAGGCAGCAGCGACCCAGGAAAGGTGTTGGTCTTTCAGCAAACCCAAAGACTGACTTCACAGGGGGTTTGGTAAGGTTTTGCAAATTTTGCTGTTAAGAAAGAAGAAAAAGGAAGATGCAGAAAAGCAGTGAGATCTTGCTGTTATGACTGAAAGCTCTTCTGTGTCAGTGGCTTGTACCCCTTGTGTTGCTTTCTGCTTTCAATGTGTGTGGGTATCTGGACCCTACACTGCCATCCTCTAGTTCAAATATTAATAAAATCAGGTATTACTACATTGGGGATTCTCCTTGATTTTAGCATTTCCTGACAATGTCAGAAGTCCTCGTCACGATGTACGATAGTGGATGGAGAATGTGTTTGATTTTCTTGGGACATGCTGTGAAACACAAGAAGTGGTCAGTGCCAGGGGTGATACCTATCTGCTAGAAAGCCTCAGTGTTGGACTCTGTTTTCTTATATTTAAAATGGAGGACTATTAAAATAAACACAAGTAGCCCCATGATACACCAGAAGGAAATGTGCATATTAAGCCACATTGTAGTGTAAACTGCTGATAGTCACTGAGGTAGAATACCTTCAGAGAAGCACTTCAGGTTTGTCGAAGCATGTGATCTCATCCCAAATAATGTTTTATGGACTATTCATTTCACAATACCCTTAACAAATCCTAATCTCACTTCAGGTGCCTCAAATTAAAACATTCTGCTCTCTTGTTATTAACACTTAAGAAAAATGACTTTGTCGGGAGCAGCTGCTTCTCATTGCTCATCAGCAGTCTCCTCAGACGATGGCAGAGCCCGTCCACCACGTTACCTTCTCCCATTCTTGTATAGAAATTTTTTTTGCCAGCGTTTGTGTATCCTGTGTGTAACGCAGAAAACTCCCAAGGAGTTGATGGGAACAGTTACATCCTCCTTATGTGTATACCATTTTCCCCATGTATACAAATTGTCAAAATACACACATTAGCATTGTGCCTATAAATGAATTAGCGTTCATGTCTAGGACGTCAAAGAAAACGATCTCAACTTTTTAGTAAAGTCTGAGATGGATTTAGGTGCTTTTTGCTTTGCCACATTATCCTTTAGATTGGTATGGTATATAGCACATAATAGCCCTTAATATTCTAACTATTGTTGTTTATAATCAGATTACTTCAATAAGATATAACTCCTCTACAGTCAGGAAGGCCTTGAAGGTTGCAAGTGCCTTTGGTGGGTCCAAAAGCTTGGTTCAAGGTCCATCCATGTGTCCTGCAGACGGTTGGGTGAGGCTGCTTTTGTGGAGGTTAGAGGTGGTCTTGCCTCCAGGCACTGAAAAATGAGGCTTATCCCCGATGCCAAATCCAGCAGCACTGGGAGAAAGAGCAGGCCTGATGCTTGGTTTGGTGGTGGTTCCCCAGGGAAGCCCTGTGCGGTGCCGCCCTCTGCACCAATTCAGCCGGTCGCTGGGGAGAACTTCATGGCTGACTGGGAAATGCCACAAGAATTACAGTCACAAAGGTGTGAGCAGCATATATTAATGGTATATAGTGGGTGCCAGGCAATAAAAGCTTTGTGAGTCCAGGGTGGATCCCCTGTGCGGTCACACATACGCCCCAGCACCACTGCAGAGCAGCTTTGGAGGCAGCATTGGTCCGCACGGCTCGCTTACAGAGCACATGCACAGCTCTGAGTTTCTTCAGGGAACGTTGCAAAGCGCTAGATCCGTTACATGGTCAGAGTTAGTCATTTTTCTCAGGAAATACATCTTTTCCAGATTTAGTTATTTCTTTTTTGCAGCATGTCTCAATTTCCGTACGCTGGGGTGCACACTCCAGAGTGCCTTCCCCAGGACACGGCGAGGACAGCCAAATGAGCCTCCCCGCCGTTGCCTCGCTGGCGAGACCTCGTCGGGAATAGGTTTGGATGGAGCTCACCTGAGCGAGGTGCTGGGGCAGCAGCCAGACCCGGGGAGTGCAGCCCCATCGCCAGAGGCCACCAAGGAGGTGAGGAGGTGCTCATGTGAGATAAGACTGACAAAAAACCCCTAAAAGCCTCAGACTTTGTCTGTGCAGTGCCATTAAGTCTAGAAAGGGAGCTCGTTGTTCTGCATGATCGCGCCAGGAGGGGGTAAGCACAGCGGGCGGTGATGCTTACTAAACCTGAACTACTGCACAAGAACAAATCAGAATAAACTGATTTTCATGACTTAGGAGTTAATTTCCAGGACTGTCTTTTTACCTTCTAAAATGAGGGCACTCTTCCTTTTATCTGGGTAACCAAGAGGAAAATCTAATTATTCGTGACTCGAGTAACCCATTGAATTTTTTTCAAGAGTAGTTTCAAGAGAGTAGCACTCTGGGTGGATTGTGACTGGATTGTTCAGATTATTTTGCTACAAATTTTGTTCAGCTTTCCAGGAACCCTCAGGTTTTCTAACACATGTCACGTTGAAATCGGTGCAATCCATCTTTTAGGTCCTGGGCTCACCAGTATCACCTGGCGCGGGTGGACTGATGAGGGGGATTCGTTTATCCCAGGTCACTGGCCCGATGCAGGGGTGGGTGGCTGCCGGGGGTCAGCTCCCTCCCATCTTCCTCCAGCCCAACACAATTTTCTAACCCTGGTCTATTGACAACAGCCTGGTCACCCCCGCGCCCCGCTGCCAAAAGTGCTCCAGCTCGCGGATGGGGAATTTTTTTACCCCAGTAGCAGGAAACACTCCAGCTCCTGTGATGAGAAGTGGTAGTCTGGCTGTTTTGAGTACAAAAAGGTCAAATGATACTGGATCACTGAAAATGAGAAAGAAAAAAAATGTGTGTGTGAGGGAGGCTTTCCTTTCTTGTTGTTGGTAAAGTTAGAAAAAAAATTCTAGGAAGATGTAAGTGGTCCTAAAGGAGCCAATAAAACTGCAAAACACCCTTGAATTTTCTATTTCTACAGGGGAAAAAAAGGGGAAAATAACTAAAGCTGAATCTTCAGCAAGATTTTTGGTGAGTGTAGTCTGTCTTTGCCATAAGAGTAAGAAAACCTTTGCTATATTTTTAAGTACCTAGAAAATGAAACGTAAGCAGCAGCAGAGTCCAAGCCTGCCAGACGAGCAAGGGACACAATAAAAATTAATTTGGCAATGCGGGCAGCAAGGATGAGCTAACACCTTGGAAAGGGAGCGGCTGGTGGTGGTGGAATCTTCAGCATATAGGATCTCCTAGGACCAGGAAATCTTTGCTCAAAACAACAAGATTTTGATCCTAAAGCACTTGTTCAACACCGCTGTATTTCAGTTGATGCCGTGCAAATCCGGAGTTGAAGACTAAACCAGATCCTGGTCTGCTTTGTTGAAAGAGTTATGGAAATTGAACTTGGAATACTGGGGGGGAGGAGAAACCCCACCACCACGCTGTTCCTTTAAGCCGTTCCCTGTCTCCAGGAGCCTCAGCTGTGTCTAATCCCTCCTGACAGGCATTTGGCTGTTTGGGTTCTCTAAACCTGCAGAAGCAGATTTCAGAGAGCTCCAAGCAATTCTTTGCCCCATCTGACTGCTCTTAGCAGGAGAGGATTTCCTCTCCCAACATGACCTTCTCTTGCTGTGGTTTAAGTCCGTTATGGCTTGACCCACATGGTCATGGAAAGCAATGTATGTACTTTTTATTTTGCCTGGAAATTCCATGTATTTGAGACAGCTGGCTCTTTTGTCTGAGCAATGCCCAGTCGTGGTGTGGGACAAGGATCACACCTTGGAGCTGCTTTCATCCCTGTCCAGCTACGTGTGCTGGACACGCATGGTACCTGCTGCCTGCTCCCACGGCGATGTTTGTCCAGATACAGGTTTCCTTCTGCTCGTTGGAGTCTCTGGTTGCTCTGTGTCTTCCTTTGGTTGCTCCACGATCTCATATCTGCAATGGACTTGGTGTTCCTTTGCTCAGGTGAGTGCCTTGGTGTTTTTGGGTATCTGCTCTTTCTCAGTTTTCAAGTTGCAAAAAACCCATTACAAAGCACGTAGTGGTTCCCAGTTTGACCGACAGCATGGAGAGAACAGCCCAGAAACCGCAGAGAAAAGCCCAGAACAGTACGTGCGTAGCAGGTGTAGTGATGAGTTGGTTGGGTCTTCGGGAAACCACTTGAGGAAGAAGAGTGACTTTGAGCTGCCCACAGGGCAGATATCCAGAAGGAGCTCTAGTTTTGCCTCCCCTAGGAACAAAATGATCGGAATTAAGGAAGTTGTAATTTAAAACTAAGCTGAGGTGAAATGGACTGCCGAAGGCTCGAGCTTGTTGCACATTAGCTTCACATGCTGTTAAAATATGAATAATAACTTAGCTTGAATAATGCTGTTTCAAGAGTCATTTGTTTGTTTACAACCTTAGCAGGACTATATTTGGCTAAACATGAGATAAATAGAAGGAAAAAACAAAGGTGATAGTCTTACGGGGTATTTTTCTTTAGGAAAAATGAAAAACTCTTAGTGAATAAATTCTGGACAATACAGGCAATGTGAAAATATACCAAAGACTGTTGATGGCAGGTTTCTGTGGGTTTTTGGCTTAGGGCTTTTCTCTGCTTTTTGAGCTCCTAACAAGGCTACAGAGCTTTGAGTAGATGTTTAGTGGTTCAGCAACAGTTAAAGTCATTTTGTTTCCCTTTCCTAAGTAGTTTGTGGCTCTTTTTTTTTTTTTTTAAACTCAGTTCTTCCTATTTTGATTTCTTCACTTGGGTTTACTTTGGTAAATATTAGTTTCATCCCATTCCTCTGGGAACACGTTTTTATATTGCTGTGATCATTGTTGGGAGAGCTAATCTCTAGCATAAATGAAGAGAAGTCAAAGAAATGAAAACAAATGATGGCAATGTTCCCAAGAGACTACGAATTTACTTTTCTAGATTCACAGCGAGATGCTTTGGGTTTGCTTCTGTGAGCAATTTAACTTGATTTATCCTTCCAGCCGTCAATGAAATATCTATATATTGTATTTCTTCAGCAGTGGCTGTGACACCCGGAATTGTTGCCTCTCCACATGCTTTTCATAATGAATACACTTCTGGCGAGTTTACTTGTATCGTCTGAGCTGTTTTGTATCCAGACAGTTTTTCATGGTTTTCTTCCATTTACTCGTCTTGCGGTTGTTGTATTTAATAATGTCTTCGTATTGGGAAGGAAAACAGGGCAGCAGCTAGAAACGCAGAAGACACGATGCTTCTCCCAGGCGGGACCGAGCGTCACACTTTTCTGCAGAGAGCTGAAGCTCCTGTAGAGTATTTGCCTTTTGAAGAGTCTGTGAAAAGTTCCTTTGAGATAGTAAACTGGGTACTCGGTCTACCCCTGACTGAATGCTTTACAGTTTGTCAAAATTGCTATAAATTGGACTTTTTATCCTCAAGCATCCTATACTGAGCAGGGGGAGGGGGAGATATCAATGCAGAGCCCTGCTGTTATCTGTAATTTTGGCGTGCGTTAACCTGTTTTTTAAAGGTACAAGTTAAAATACGTAGCTGTGTAAGTAAGTGGATGTGTGAAATAGTATTGTGAACCCAACTTCTAGGCGTCAGCAGATGGGCAGCTGTCGTCACTGGCTTGGCTGCATGTAGGTGGCATTGAGAACAGTAGATTTAATTTTTTCTGAGCATCCAAATCTCCTGATAATTGGTAAACTTAATGTGTAGATAAGTGGCTTTTTTGAATTCCTGCTGACCTCAGCAGAGTCAGGCTTCATGGTTTGTAACTGCTTAAATATGGAAAATAGCACAGAAAGCAGGGACTTTGGTCTTCACTTGTCAGCTCTCTCCTGCTCTCCCACATCCTGTCTCTTGCAGAGACACCTGACACCTTCCCAGACTGTAGTTATTTTGCGCTGACAATTTTAATTTTTTTCTAATTTCCAGTCTAAATGCAGCCATAGAAAGCGTGTGGCGATTGTTCTTTCCCTCCTTGAGTGGTTGTTTGCTGGTGTCTGAAGGGTGGGTGTCAGGAGGATGGGGCCAAGCTCTTTTCAGTGGTGCCCAGTGACAGGACAAGGGGCTATGGGCACAAACTGAGGCACAGGAAGTTCCGTCTGAACATGAGGAAGAACTTCTTCCCTCTGAGGGTGACGGAGCCCTGGCCCAGGCTGCCCAGGGAGGTTGTGGAGTCTCCTTCTCTGGAGATATTCCAGACCCGCCTGGACAAGGTTCTGTGCAGCCTGCTCTGGGTGACCCTGTTTCGGCAGGAGGGTTGGACTAGATGACCCACAGATGTTCCTTCCAACCCCTACTGTTCTGTGATTCTGTGTGTTGGCAGAAGGTGCCCTTGCCCCTCCGTTGCCCACCCAGCGGAGGGCAGATTGCTGCCAGCCTCTCCAGCCAGACGCTCGGTTTTGCAGTGGTCTCTTGGCTTTGCTTTGCACCGAATACAGCTCTCAGCGGTGGGGGTTTTTCCAGTGATGGCAGCAAAATGTGGTAATTGGATGTGGTTACCTTACAGGTAGAAGACAAATTTAAATCTCTCATGTTTCTGCTTGAGGATCGCCGTTGGGTTAGCACACGTTAATCCCCAGGTGCCTGACCTCACGTTTCTGACTGTTAAACGTTTCCCGTTGCTGTTCATCCTACCTGCCAAGTTACCGGTTTCTGCGCTTCAAGCCTCCGAAGTCGGAGTTGGGTTCATAAGCTCGTGGTGGAGGTCTTGCAAAGCTGATGCCGTGTGGCCCCGGAGTTGTTCCGTCAGGACATCCCGGTGTTCCTCTCCCATAATGCTGCTTCCCATTCCTTCCCACCACCCGCGCATTCACCCCACCACCTCCCTCGCTCCTAGCAGCTGCCGGGGCAGCATCCTTCTCGAGAGCTCTTCTGAAGCCCGGGTGCGTGGCGTGGGCTGCGTTTGCCTGCAGATTGCCTAAAGAAGTCAGTGCTTTGCCCCAGCTCAGTCGCAGAGCTGCGAGTGGTTCCATCTGCTTTGTCCCCTGACTTGTGCCTGGTGTTTCCTGCTGCTTCTCCCCACTGAAGGTGTGCGGGTTGTGATTGTAGCAGAAGTGTCCGGGCTTGCTTACAGCTCACTTCTGATCAGTTGTGTTTCCATACTCAGGTGTTCAGCAGGGTTGCTCTTTGGAGAGAAAACTGAAGGATTTATTTTTAAAACTACAGTGAGACAGCTGTTCTTGTTCTCTCATCTTCTTTGAAGATCCAAACACATCCCCCTTTTCGTCTCTTTCTGTTTATAAAATGGAAGAATTTGTCAGTATTTATCTCTGAAAATGCTTTTCAAGACTTATATTACAATGTCTTCTGTAGTTGATTTTTTTTGATTTAGCTTCTGATTAAAAAAGAAAGGTACATCTTTGCTGATTTAGCCTTTTTTTTTTTTATTTGCAGGCTCTGAACAATCTCCCATCTTTGAGCTTGTTATTTATCTAGACACAAAAAACCCCCGTCCTTAGGAGTTCTCATTCTGGTCTGAAATGCAATTTTCAGACATTTTTTCAGCTGAGTTGAGGAGTCTCCTGTTCTACTCTACAGACGAGTTGCTGTGCTGTAAGGACTGGGCTGTAGATTTCGAAAGTAGGTTTTCTGCATTTGCCTGTTGGAATCTACTTTCCTTTAGCTGTTGCTGACTTTCACCCAAACCACTTTGGGATTAACCAATTGTGTTTTTTTTTTTCCTAATACATAACTAGCTCTTTGACATAATTCCCAGCACTTATCAAACCAATTCTCCAGATAGCATCATCTTTGGGTAGTAGTTCTTATACTGTGTATTCAGCTGGAGCAGCTCTCCTGGTAAACACTCTCTGTGGTTGCGTTCCTGGCAGAGCACAGCCGAGGCGAGATTTAAATTCCAGTATTGTCATTCCTGATGGAAGAACCTCCACTGACTCCGCCTCAGACTTCTTCTGCAGTGTCTCCTCCTCACATACATAGAGCAAAACCAAACTGCTTCAAGGGACACTTGTGAGGGGCTACGTTCTTCACCACCTTCCCTCAACTTTGTGAGCAGCATGCATTGCTACTGATACCAAATCAAGCCTTAACTGCCCCCAAAGCAGCTGCAGGACTTGAGGAAGGAGGAGGAGGATGAGAGGTGGGTGATAGGAGATCTGGGCAGCCCAGCAGCGTGCCAGGGTGTGGCAGTCTGGAAGGCAAGCTGCAAGCTGTACATTGCCGTGCTCTTGGATAGGCTTTACCTGATGAAGCAAAATGTCATCTTCACATATTTCTCTTTCTCCTGCTTTGGAGAGTGCTTTTCCCTGGCATCACGGGAAAGGAGCGTTTCTGCTTGGAACAAGCACTGCGTGAAAAACAAGAGTATATTTAACTTTAAAGAGCATTTTTAATAAAGGTCTTCTACATCTGAAAACGCTGTGATTGCAAGCACGGTAAGCTGAGACTTTCAAGGCCTGCGTTTACTTTGTATTAAAAATAATTTTCCATAAGATGTGCTATTTTTCCTCCTAAAAGACTAAAATATTGATTTAATAATTCAAAGATAGTCAACTGGAGGTTGATGTGTCTAACCTGCATAGGTCTTCTTACAAATCACGACGGTATGTTTTTGTTTCTAAACAAAACCTGCTAATATTTTCTGAAGAAAATCGGAGTGGCTGTAATGTTAGGAAGTGGGGAGAATCCTCTTCCCTGCAGCCCCTGGCACCGCTGAGAGTGGAGGCTGTGCTCAGAGCGGGGTGCCGGGCACGGAGGCACAGGGGACTGTGCCAAAACTTCTCCTCGGTTAAAGGAAAGGTGTTTGGATGTTTGGTCTAGGAAGGTCATAAAACAGACAAAAATAGAAATTTCAGAAGGACTGGAGCAGTGCTAATGAGCTGGGTTTGGCGGCGCAGTGTGCAACGGTGGTTCTTGCCATGGTTGCCGTTTAACACTTACAATCCGAACGGAGATTAAAGGCATTGAATGCATTCATAAGTTTTGTAAGTGGCCTAAGATAAAATTCAGGCCTTAATTAAAATGTGTTATTTACAGACCGCTGGAGAGCTCTCTCTTCTCTTCCGTTTCCTCCCTTCATGCCTGCCAGAGGGAGCATCTGTTTGGTTTAGGTCCCAGTCCTTCTCCACTCCGGGAAGCAGCCCGGCACGTGATGCCGGCGTGCACGTTGCTGCTGAAACCAGCAAAGGGTGGTGATGGGCAAGAACTGGGAGGAAGGCGTCTCTGCTCCCAAATCATGCCTGACTGCTGGCAGGGAGCGGTGTTGAAATGGTGTTACTGTGTCGAGGGAGGGATGGTCGGTCAGCGCTGGTGGCCATCCCGGCTGTGTCTGCAGCCGAGGAAACCCCTCATGCCCATCAGCCCCAGTGAACAGCCTGGCCGGGCAGGCTGAGCTGCTCTGGGAGGTCCCTCCTGTCCTCCTTGGACCACGGAGAAGCAGAAAGGTTGGTTGGTGACCTGAACTGCTTCTGTTGGACCTTATTCTTCTTTTTAAGCTTATTACTGCATCTTCGAAACCTGGCCATCACTTCATCCCCTACTGAGAAGGAGTAGAGGGGGAAAAAAAATCCTGAACAAATACATTCCCGAGTGGTTTGCTCTGTGTTTAATTACCCTGAAGTGAGAAGGCGGGCAGTTAATGCTTGTCATCTGCAGCAGCGTCCTCCTGGGGAGGGAGCCTGTCATCTGAGAGATCCTTATGGTCTTCAATTTTTGCAAGATGTGAATTCCTCTCTTTTCGCTATCAGAAAAGGCACAGGTTTTGTGAGTGCTTGGCCTCCTTACAGGAAAGATGAAGTAATTTCCAGCTCAAACATCCTCACTTTTCAAGACAAAATACATTCAGCTGGTAACTCCAAACACGCACAGCTGAACGCAGCACGGATAAGACAGATGATGTAGTGGGTCCACGTTTATCCTGGAGACTTTTTTTGAAGGACATAGCCCCCAGGCAGTCTGCATGCTTCACGCTGAGCTGGGGAATGGCCCAAAAGGAGCCTTGCAAGACTTTACCTGACCTCTGGGCCACAGAACTGCCTGCCCTGACGGCGAGGCTGGTGTGTTTGCATCTTTGGGTCGCTGAGTGTCTGCAAACGTCGTGCAAAGGAAACCTTCACCCGCTGCTGCTTTTCGCAGGGGAGGTTTAGGCTGGATGTTAGGAAAAATTTCTTCACCAAAAGGGTGGTCAAGCACTGGAACAGGCTGCCCAGCGCTGAGTCACCATCCCTGGAGGTATTTAAAAGACGTGTAGACGTGTCGCTTAGGGACATGGTTCAGTGGTGGACTTGGCACTGTTAGGTTTACAGTTGGACCCGATGATCTTAAAGGTCTTTTCCAATCTAAATGATTCTCTGGTTCTAAGCAGATGTTCTTCTCGGCCCTGGCAATCTCCATGTATTATTCTGGCCTCAAAGAAGTCACTTAAAAGGGATTCTGTAACTTTTTCCCCAAGAGAACTTTCCATCCATGCATGGATGTCCCAGTAACCTCTGGGGATGGTGGTGGTTGACGGCTGAGGGCGATGTGGGAGAGGGCTGCTTGGCGTTTGCCCTTGCCTTGTGGCAATGTGGATGCTCAGCACGCCTAAATCCACCGCGGAGCCTTTCTGCTGCATCTCTTGTGGCGTCGGAGCAGGATGAGCATCTGCAGGGCACGTCTCCGCGGTCCGGGCTGCAAAATGCCCGGCAGCCTGTCTGCAGGCTGGGGCACGATTCGGGAGAGCTGAGGTCTCACGCTGACGCTGGTGACCTCAAACTGAAGTTAATGGCTTTGTGTCGGAATCACTCGGGTGGGCGTTGGTTGAGTGAGTAAGAAATCGCCGTTGTTGATGAGTGATGGAAGGTCTCAGCAAAGCAGAACCGATGGCCTCTGCGCGCCGCGGCGCTGGCAGGGGCCGTGGCTTTCCACGGGGGGGAATTACCGGTGGCGGATGCTCTCTGCAGACAGTGCTTTTGTCAGAGCCAATTTGCACCAATATGGGCTAATTAAAAATTATTAAATCTTTCAAATCTCTGCCCTCTCTTTATGTTGCTAAAGTCTCTGCAATTGCTATGAATGGAGAGAGTTTTCTAGCTCTCAGCTTTTGAAATTGTTACACCAAAATCTCTGTTGCACTAGGTTGCTTTGGAAAAAGCTTTACTGCTTTAAAATTAAAGTATTTGCTTCAGGCAATTAAAAAAAAAAAAATCTATGTTTCCTTTTAATTTTTTTAAAATGCAAACTACAAATTTCAATACTGAAATGAAGAGCGTCAATATTCTGCTCACTCTTTCTATGAACTGCATGAGTAATTTTTTTCTGACAATTATTTTTTTTTTTGAAAAAAGACCCAAAACAAAAATACAGTGCAATAAATAAAATACAAACTGACTGAGTTGTAACCTGCCAAAGGGTCTTCCTCATCCTGTGTGCTGGAGAGTCCTTGCTGATGGCGGGGTGGCTGTTTGGGGCTCCGTAAAAAGGTGGAAGAAGGAACGGCGTGCAGTACTGGCTAGTGGCTGCCGAGGGTGGCTGCATGGGGACTTCCTGTGTCACTAAAAAAAAATTAAAAACCAGAAATTAGACTTTTCTCTTGTGATTTAGAATTCCACTTTGGAAATGCCTTCAGGTAGTTTCATGAATCCTCTGTTGTTTGCTGCCGGACAAGCTGCCTGGATAACTGGCATCCCAGTTAGGGCTACAAGGATGGTGAGGGGACTGGAGCATCTCCACTACGAGGAGACGTTGAGGGAACTGGGCTTGTTCAGCCTGGAGAAGAGAAGGCTGCGAGGGGACCTTATAAATGCCTATAAATATCTGAAGGGTGGGTGTCAGGAGGATGGGGCCAAGCTCTTTTCAGTGGTGCCCAGTGACAGGACAAGGGGCAATGGGCACAAACTGAGGCACAGGAAGTTCCGTCTGAACATGAGGAAGAACTTCTTCCCTCTGAGGGTGATGGAGCACTGGAACAGGCTGCCCAGGGAGGTTGTGGAGTTTCCTTCTCTGGAGATATTCAAGACCCGCCTGGACAAGGTCCTGTGCAGCCTGCTCTGGGTGACCCTGCTTGGGCAGGGGGTTGGGCTGGGTGACCCACAGAGGTCCCTTCCAACCCCTACTATTCTGTGATTCTGTGATCCCCCTCCCCCGGCAGCGTGTGATCCGAGCTCCCCAGGCTGCTCCTGCCCACGCCGAGGGTTGGTGCTGCCTCAGCCGAAAGGCTCCTGGCGGTGCCGTGTTTCCGTCGGGACCCGCTCCGAGGCACTGCAGCTCGGCTCGACACCTCCGGACGGTCAGTGGTAGACAGCGGTTCCTTGCGCAGGTCAACACAGCTGGGGAGAGCGGCTCTTCCACGGGGCTGCTGCTTTCGGACAGTCCTGCAGAAGTGGTTTGGTGGTGCTGGAGGTAACGGGACCGGCAGCCCTCGGCTCGCAGCCCCGTGAGCAGGGGTGGTGGGACTGCCCCGGCGACGTGGTGTAGGAGTGACCTCCACGCGTGTGCCTGTGCATCCACATGCCCAACACAGGGGAGGACGCACTTGAGCTGGGGGTGATGCTGGCGTGTGTCACAGTGTCAGCTGCTGAGGAGCTCGAAGTCGGTGCTGATGTTGGGTGTCTGTTGGCGTGGGTTACGGATCCGTTGTAGCGATGTGACCCCAGTATGGGTATGATCGTTCACCTTTATTAGTCAGCAAAAACAAGGTTTATATAGCAAAACTATTACAGCATCTGAATGGTTAAACCCCCAGTCCATATATAGGCAAAACTACTGCAACTCGTTGTGATTGGTGCAGAGCTGCATCTCGATGTGAAAACAGTGCTGTGGCAGGAAACAGCAACGTGGCAGGAAGGAAGTGACAGTGTGGCAGGAAACGGTGACCTTCCCCCTGCTCCAGTGTCCCGAGCTCATCGCTCTGCCTTCCCAGCAGGGTTCCGTGTCCGCCGCTCCCAAGGCTCACCTCCGGATTGGAACCTGGGTTGCTCAACGCACCAAGCTATGTCCCCTCTCGTCCAGCCAGGACTCCACAGGTGTCGTTCACACGTCTGATTTACAGCACCTTGTTTATTTAATGATGGGTAGGAAACTGTTAGGAGAAAAAGGACAAGTGAATACCTGCACCACTCTCTAGACCACGTTGATGTCACGAGTTTCACGGCGTGGCTCCAGAGCTGGGTGGTGAAGGAGCAACTCATCAGGGGACCTGTGTTGTCCAGGAGCACGGCCTCGGCTCTTGCCAAGAACACCTACTGCTCGGGCAGCTTTCAGAGCCTGCCCCTAAGGCTACCCAGTACAGACTATTCCCATTAAAAGAAGGGATTGCTCCTTACAGCAAGGGTCTGCAGCCTTGGCTGTGCCCTGCTGTGCTCATCATGGGGTCACCTGCGCTGTGAATGGGGAGTCTTGTGTTTGTTGTTCTCCAAAAGCAAGATTGGGAAGAGAAAAGGCAACTTTTTCCTCTCTGCTTCACTGGTCTCTTTAAGTATTCTGCACTTGTCCTCTGTTATGAGAAAAGTTTTGCCACAGGAGAGATGCTAGGGAAAAACAAAACAAAAAAGCCGTGAGATTGTTTACTTTATATGCTGGGAATTATAATACGAATTGTGCAGAATGCCAAAGGTAAGCTGACACGCGTTCAGGAGGAGGAATTGCCGGTTTACGTCCCAGCGCTGATTTATTCATCCCAGCGCCAGTGGCTGCCATCGCCCCAACCCAGACTGTTCTGTCTCCTCCCGAAGCCGGTCACACGTGTTCCTCAGGGCTTTGGGCAGTAATTCTGGCTGCAGGAAAAACACCTTTCTAGATTTCTGTGCGTGTTGCTGGATGTCTTTTATCTTGGTTGTTAGGCTTTAACTATGAGAAGGAAGAATTTTACCTCCCTCGGTGGAGTTGTCAGCTATTTCTTGGGCGAAAGAAGTAGCTTGTGGTTATCTTTCCGTGGTGAAACCTTTATGGTGATAAAACCATTGTGTTTTCCAGCTGGTATTTGGTAGTGTTGGCCAGAATAAGGAGGAGGTGAGGGTTTTGGTACTTCAAGATATTTATTTTGAAACAGCCGACAAGATGAGAAGTTTTACTCCACCAGTCTGTCCGTAATACTCAGGAAGACAAGACATCATGTTTCGAATCTCACTTTTATTTTCTCACGGTGGCTCTTTGGTGTGTATTTAGCCGACTGCCTCCCGGTGATGGGACCTGCACTGTAAGGAAAAGGCAAAAATCAATGTATTCCTTTACTGGGGCACGTTGTGGGGTTGGTCCCGGAGTGGGTGGGCAGACAGTGAGGCACCGAGGTCCCCGCTTGCAGAGAAGCATCCCCAAGGGCTACTGGGGGAACCTGCTGCAGGAAGCCCAGGAGAAAGCTGATTTTGGTCAAAGTGAATCAGAAACATTGTTTGTTGGTCCAGCCACCTCCAATGTGATTCCCAATTAAATGAAAAAATAGTAATCCAAGCACAACAAAGCAAACTGGAGAACCTATTGCGGTTAATGCCTTTGATAATTTCAATTGCACTGGTGCAAACCCATGGTAAAGCTGATGGTTTGGTGGCCAGTAGTAACTCAGTTCCTCCTGACAGTAGTGACGGAAGCAGATGGTTTTGTACATGGTTATTATTTCTATTTCTATAAACAAACATTTATTCTGACTGCTATGCTAAATATATATACTTTATTAGAAGGTCTTAGCTGCTACTGTGAGTAACGGTAATTACCCAAACCATGTGTTGGGTTTATAGCTAGAGTCTGACACCTACTTTACAGCAAATGAATATATGAGATATGTATCATGTATATATATATGAATATAGTGACATCACTCCAAAGTTTAAAAAACAATAATAAATTGAGCCAACTTTAGTTGATCCTCCACAGCCAGAATAATTTCTAAAGCAATCTCCGTGGCTGTCTTGCATGCTGCTAAGGGTAGTCTAATAGGAAATATGAAATAGGTCTAGTTTTTCCTGGTACTTCGGGCATGAGGCTTTAAATAAGAAAATACGCAGTATAGCTTCACACCGCATCCCTGCATCTTCCCAGCAATTCAGGGAAATGTTCCCAGGCTTTTATTAAATAGAAGATTCTCTATTCTTCTATCTAGCCACAGAAAATCAGCTACTCAGGGACTGAGAGGGAGAGTGAGCACTCGAACACCTTTCTGAAGGGCAGGAGGAAGGGAAAATCAAGGAGAACCCCAGGTAACTGGGGTAGCTCTCCTTAGCTTATGCTGTTAACCAGAGCAAGCACGCTTGGTCCTGGCTCTGCTGCTCCCACAGCCAGCAGCAGATGAAAACACAGAGGATCCACCGCCTGAGCCGCCTCTTTGCTGAGCAAGTGGCTGGAGACAGTTGTGCATTTCCAAAGTCCTGAAGACTCCCCACGCCACTGCTTTACCCTCTCTGGAGGCCGAGGCTGCGGTTCGGTTTGCGGGGGTCTGGCGTTGCTGGACGTGCTCCCCCGGAGCCCTCCGAAGCAGAGAGTCCCCGTCTGCCATGTGGCCGTTGGGCTGCCCAGCAGTGTTTTGCCCAGGCATGCCTGAATTTTCCAAGCCTTTCTCTGGGCTGACTTCTTTTTTTGTCTTTAAGCAAATCATTTTGCAAATCAGTGTGTCATTAGGTAGCAGCGCTACCGAAGGACCCCATAGCACCCAGATGATGAGCTGGCTGAGCCCTACCCATGGAAATGCACATCCCAGATTGACATGGGGTGCTGGAAGGCTTAGCAGGCAGGGCTCCAGCCGTGTGCCCCCAGACCCTAAACTGGTTCATCTCCCCTTAGCAGATAGCAACGGTGCTGCTTGTTGTTGGAGAAAGCCCGTTCTGGGCTCTGCACCTTCCCCTCGGGCCCTTGCTGGCACGGCTGCTGTGGTGAAACGCGTGTAGCCAAACACCAGAACTCCCGAGCTCGAAAATGGCAAATATAAAAACCACTTTTCTGGCAGCACGGTCCCCAGCTGAGCCCGGGCTGGTGTAAAACCACTGCGCAATCCAGCATGAGCTCCAGCTGCGGTGCGTTAGCTTGTGGGTGCAGCCTCGTCAAAACGAAGTGCTTGAAAAATGGACGCTGACAAATTGGAAATCATATTGCTTTATGGAGACTAGCAGAAAAATTGATATTACCTCTATCATTTCCTCTGCTTCCTTCTCCGCTGTGAATGCTCCTGGACTAGGTGCAGCAGTGCATGAAAACCAGCAGAAACAACGCGGGGAAGCGAGAGCGCGTGCCCCGCTGCTCCGATCCCGCGGCAGGGATGGGGTGGGCAGGGACATCTTTCTGCTCCTGTCCTTCAGTCCCCATTGCCCACGCTGCCCTGAACGCTGCAAAGCCGAAGCAACCCCGGGGAATGTGTAGTTCTGTTTCCAGGCTGAAGTGTTTATTGGGGTTGGACCAGCTGTTGGCAGGCAGCTGGTGGGTACCTGTGTGTGCTCGGGGTAGGGTCTCGCTATGCATCCGGCCGCTCCATCACAATCCATCACAAGTTCCTGTTCTTCCACAGCTCCTCTGAAACCTGTCACCGTGCAGCAAAGTGCAGCATTATTTATCAACAAGCCAACAGAACAGTAAGAGGCAGAAACGGGCCCAAGCAGATGGTTTGTCGTCAAAGAACATTGCTTTGCACGCATCCTGCTGGGATCGGATTATCCTTGACTTGACTTTCCTGATCTTTTGGTATGCTGCTCGATAGACGTCCTTCTAAACTGTCTCCTATTTTTTCCCTTTAATTCCTGAACTAAATTATCCGCTCTCCCCTGTGTTTAAGCCAGTTTTGGTTCACTTACTTCACACTCATCGTTTTCAAAAAGTGTCTCTGTTTACAATTTAGCTTATTTAACTTTTGTTTTCATCCCTCTGTTGCTGCAATTATGTGTTATACCTGATAATTTATTCTTGGGGGATAAAAAAAGGGATACTTTTTTCAAATCTGCCAGGCTATTTAGCAAAGCCAGCTCTCCAATGCTGGTAAATCTCCTGCAAATCCTGCAGACGTCCCTCAACTGGGTTGCTATCTGCAGCCCAGAGCATCCTCTCTTATAAAAGGAATAATATTTTTTTAGTTATATCTGGGCTTGATTTAGAAGCCATATGATGGTGATAGTGGTGCAAAGGGATGCCCAAGCCTGCAGGTCCATCTCCATTGCTGCACTCTGCTGACAGCAGCACATTATTGTTGCTGACCCCAAGGAGCTGCTGTCTCTGCTGGTTTCGCTGCCCTCCAAGCTAGTCCCACATCCCAGATGTGGCTCCTTATTGCAGCGTGTCTGCGTTGGTTCTCCTACTCAATAATGTTCAGAAACACAGGCAGTGAGTTGCATTTGCAATCAAAATATTTGTAGCTCAGCTTACATCTCCTCCGTTGTCTCATGACCGTCCTATGAGTGTTTCAGTAGCTCTGAAAGCTGCGGTCGCGCAGACTTTGGGTCTGGTTTCCCTCTCTTGGCTGTGGCAGGGGAGGCTGAGTTGTTGTCAGAAGTTACAGAGCTGCTGCTGTTTGGAGAAGAGAGCACGGTTTTGATGGCAGCCCTGGTGTAAATGACCTTAAATTCTCTTTTCCAGCAACTATTACACACATGTAAATTATGGAGTTAGTTTTTTGCAAACAGTTGTATAGATGAATTCACTCAAATGTTCCCGGAGGAAATAAAACAGGGAAAGAAAGTGGTCAGAGCACGTTACTTGGAAACACTCCGGGGGTATTTGCCAGAAGTTTGTGGATTTTTTCATTCAGTCCCCAGTGACACTTGCTACATCTGGCTCATTAGAGGCGGAGATGACAAGAGCTCCCTATTGCACAGGTTTAAATATACCAAAAGGCTGCAAGCATCAGACCTTGGACGTGGAGAAATGTCCTAGCCACACTGGTGTGGGACATCCCGCTGCCACCATACGTTTGTGGCTCACTGCAGTTGTCCCCATGCCGCTGCCTGTCACCTGCGTGGACGCAGATGCGCTGGGATGCAGCTGCACGGAGCCGGGCGTCCCCGAGCCGCAGCCGCCATCGGTCACGAGGCGACCGTTTCATGTGTCAGGCCTTCCCCAAAGTCCCCAGGACACAGGGACAGCAAAGGCGCTGACTGACGGGTTTAGGGTAAATATGGATTTCTTATCCACCACATTCATTAAGTAACCCAGCATGCTTATGCATATGTATAATCAACCGTTTCCAGCAACTCCTCTTTGCTTTTATCTCCTGATAAAAGGGGAAGCATTCAATTAGCAAACAGAGGCTTTAAAAGGGTGATTAAACAGGGCTCGGGAAATAATAAACCCGTTTAATGAGCAAGGTCTTTCTAGACTTGCCATTTAAGCTACTTTTGTTCTTGGAGAGAAAGAGAGCTCTTGCCAAAAAACCGCTCCCGCCGTGCTAACCAGGGAGCCTGCGTTTCCCACGTGCACGTCGGGTGCCCTCCTGGGGCCATGCTGATGTCTGGGCCACCCAGCCCCAGCCTGGTTCCCCTGGGTGCTGTGCTGGTGCCCCCGGAGAGCCGCCTGCCTGCCCTGCATCCCCTCACCACGGTGCTGGGGGGGTTCTGCCACAAGCTGCTGTGTGGAAGAGGGATCCACCGGCGCCGGCATCACTGCCTGAGCCCACCCCTCAAGTCGCTGTAGATAAAGCATGCTTGAGGAGCCTCAGAAACGGTGTGCTGAGAAGGGTTAATTGCATCTGCAAACATAACTGGTGCAGATCTCATGTCTCTGGCGAGCGAGGGAGAACTGGTCGTTCAGAAGGCATGGACTGAGCGCGGCGTCGGGGCATCCCCCTGCCTTTTCCTATGCGGGTGCTCCGAGGAGCTCCACTCGCCTATGAGACCCTGCCCACCCCCCTTTCATCCCCCCCGGCATGTCTCCCACACCTCTGCGACACTGGCAGTCCCTGATTTTGGGGCTTTTGGGCTGCCTGGCTTGGAAATATTTAAATGCCAAACCAGAGGATACTCAGGGAGAAGTTTACAGCTGTTCGAGAAGGACGTTGGAGGTACAAGGCAAATGAAATTTTGCCTTCAGGCTCCTTTCCCTGAGCACTTTCAGAGCTATATTTTTCTGGGTGCTGCTGGGAGGGCGAGCACACAGCTGCTTCCATTCCACAGCGCTGCCCCAGAAAAACAACACCTCATTGACTGCAGACGAGAAACAGCCACTGTTACAAGCAATTAGCCAGGGAGGTAAAGAGGGCAGCAATGGAGAGGTGCTGCTTCCCACAGCTGCTCCTGTTTGCACTCGCTCGGGGTGGGAAAGTGCCAGCTTCCTAGGAAAAAACTCCCTGGTTTGAAGATGCTACTTCTCGTTTCGGTTGGACTGTGGTTTCCAGCTGGAAATTTCAGTTTCCGTATTCCTGACACAGTGGAGTGAGCCAATGCCCCGCGCTCTGTGCACGCAGCCGTCGCCTGTGATCCTCTCTCATCTACTCAAATTTTTTTTTTTTTCCCTAATCTGGCATAAATGGAAAGTCTCCTTGGTGCACGTTCATCTCTTGGCTTCCCCCGTCTTCCGTGGAGGTTGGTACCATGAACTCCCACAGTGCCAGGCAGGGGAAGCATCCCCATGGGCCAGGCAAGGGTTTTCCAACCTTTCAGTTGTTGACATTTGCATCACTCTCCTGTAATGCCCACTTTTATTGACACCGTGTCACTTAGCGAAGCAAAAACTCCATTACTGTCTGCGTTGTTCCTGTCAAATGTGCTCCTTCCCAGCTGAGCTGGCTTCCTGGAGTCTGCTACTCTGGCGATAATTTTTTGTCAAATTGATGCTTACATCCCTCTGCAATACTTGTAAGTACGTATTAAGTGAAGCTGTTTGCCCTGCATCATTCCTCCATAACCTTTTGTTGAAAATCTCGAGATTGCTCCTAATGTTCTGTTAATTTGCCGTTAGCTCTGGCGATGTCCGGGCCAGGGACGTGCCCTGTGCTGGCTGGGGCCGGCAGCACCACTGCTCCTCCCTGCTCGGCTCGGCCGCTTCCAGCTTCCCTCTGGCTTCCTGGGTAACTTTGCTGCAATAATTTCAAAACATCAAAGCGTGACAGCAGATAGGTTTGAAACCACGCAGTTCTGGTTGGAGTGGGAGGGTTGCAAGCAGGGCGAGGCACCGCGGCTTTGCCAAACCTGGGGCTGTGGTGCTCCGCTCTCCTCCGACTGGAAATCCCACTCTAGCGAACCAAATTTTATGGCAGGCTTTGAAGCCCCACCAAATCCAAGCCTGAAGTCAGCCATTTCCAGGTGTGGGTGAAAGGTATGCTCAAAATCTCAATTTTGGCCGGTGACAGTGCTGCTCCCCGCGCAGCCCTGCCGCCTTTCTGCATCCCAGCCTTGATGGGTGATGCCGCCGGGTGCAGCTACAGCACGGGGCTGGCACAGCCTGCTCTGCCCCCGGCGCAGGAGGGCAGGCAGCTTGGTTGGGCGACGCTGTAATAAATGATATTTTATGTTAAAACTGCAGTAAAATTGAGTTTAGGAATTCCTGTGTAGGAATAGAAGAAATACTCTTCTATTGTTATTCATTTACATAACATATATGCATAACTATGCATATAGAAATTGTAGAATTACCCAGTCCTCAGTTAACTTGGGTACTAATTCAACAAGTTTGTGCACAGACATTAATCTTTCTAATAACCTTCAAGGAAAATATTAAATCTTTGGTTATAATGGGCTCTCCTGGTTTGTTTTCCCTCCTGCTCCGGTTCTGGCCCTGGCCCTGAGAAAGCCAACGCGTGAGGGCAGCGGTGGCCGCCGGGCTTGCGGGCAGGGGCTGGTGCCCCGGGGCAGGGCTGGGTGACAAGAGGGGGCTTGGAGAAGGCTCTTGGCTCCATGCACACACGTGGCGAAAGGTGGAAAGCACCGTCTGGTCTGAGGCTGCCTGAAAGCATCCCCGGGTCCATTTCTTGCTCTCTCAGTCCAATCGAAAAGGAGTTTATTTCATGCCAGAAAAATGGTTTTTCTCTGTAGCTGGTTACAAGGGGTAGCGTTTGTGGTCGAGTGCTTGCTCGGCGTGGTGCAGTCCCCGGCGGTGCAAGGGGAGGGAGCAGGACATCGGTGTCCTGGCGCCGGGAGAGGGACTCGCTCCTCCGCCCTGCGGCAGCAGCCAGATGGCAGGGACTGGGAGAACCTGGGGCTTGGGAGGTTTGAGAAGTGGTTTACTACATCTAGCCTGTAGTCACTGCCCTGCAGAAGCCAGGTCAAAGAAAATTGGATTTTGTTATCGCTGAAAATTCTCAGTTTTGCGAAGAAGTGTCACTGTAAAAAAATTTTTTCTTAGTAGGAGAAAATATTCTTCCCTGACTGACTGTGTGGCTAAGCCAAGTCCAGAACGGATAACAGATTATGCTTTATGGAAGTAATTTCCTTAATCTTGTGGGCTGCTGGAAGGCTTTAATCTCAGCTCTGAGGATCACAGAAAGATATTTTATTACCGCTGGTATTGCTGGTCTGGTTAGGCTTAGAGACTTCTTCACGGAAATCCCGCATGCCCTTCTCCTGAAGATCACATCTTCCTCGTTAGTCTTTTAGTGTGGTTCAAGGAGAAAAATGAACAAGATGAGGTTTTTTTTGTATCAGAATTGTGGGGGTATTGGGGAGTAATTGGGTTGCCCTTTCTGTTTGCTGGCCAGCAGCGTCCTCGAAAGCCTCAGGAGGGCAGGCGGACGTGTGCTCATTCCCGACTCTGCTGCGTTTCTCCTTACCACCCGTGGAGCCCCACTGGTTTTCCAGGACGCTTTGTCATGAAAACCCCCTGTTTGCGTTCCCGGCAGTGCCTCTGCAGCCTGGTTTCCAGCTCCCGTAGCAGCAGCGGTGCTCGATGCTGCACCGTGGTGGCACGGGCCGTGGCAGGACCCGGCGAAGAAGCCCAGGTTGGCCTCTCTGATCATGCCGTCGGGCATTTCACTTCAGTGAAAGCGAACAGTCGTGAAGAAGCCCTCAATCACCTTCCAGTTCCTGTGGGAAATGAAGAATTAAACCACAGCCCTGCCCGCCAAACAAACAGCTCCCTGCTGAAGCTGGGGACCTGCAATGGGGAGGCGGTGGCGTGGTGAGGGGCTCCCAGCAGACAGAGGACCCTTCCCCACCGGGTCCCAGCCAGGCTCCATCCCGGGGGAGCCCATCGCGACGATTTAAGGCCTGGGGAGAGCGGATCATCTGTGGGTTCGGCAAACTAGCAGAGAAGGGCCAAATGGAAATAATAAATGTTTACGTGGCTCCCATAACTAATCTATACTAAATACTTAAATTAATTAATGTTTTGCTGCTGCAGTTGTGAACATAGAGAGAGCTGCTACATCAGCACACGCGGACCCTAAATTAATCTCAGGTTGGAACATCTTACGTTTAGATATTTCTGTTTCCAAAGCAGTGGAGTCATAAGAAACTGTGATTAAGCAAGCAAATGGTGAAACAGATTTTAAAAACCCGCCTTTCTGGGTAAAGTAAAACATATATGCACCTCAAGAGTCTGCAAGCATTGTGGCAATAAAGCAGCGTAGCTTAGAGCAGTCAATGAAAGATGGCAAGGTCTTTCCTTTCCACAGTTCAGCAGATGGTTGAACTGATTGCATGAGTGGTCAGTCCAAACGGGCAAGGCGGAATCGTGCCTTGCTTTGCCATTTTTTCATGGACAGAGGGGGTTTCTGGGTGCCGTGCTCACACCCTGGGCCGTGCCCCTGCTCCGGCCAGCAGCTCCCGTGGACTTGGCTCACCCGAGATGCCAACAAGGACGGGGAAAGGGCCTGGAATTCCTGCGTAGGCTCCCATTTCACACGGGGAGGCATTAGGGATATCCGCGGCGGAATGAAATGTTTTTTAATGTGGTTGGTGAGCTCTGAAACGCCCACTGCTTGATCCGCTCCTTGGAGAGACAGCTAAACATGCCTCGAAAGGATTAGCTGCTCCATACCAGAGCTGCTTGCATTTAACCTGAATAAAGCTCCGTGAAAATATTCCGTGCCAGGATTTTATTTCTCCTGTCATGGAAGCTGGTGTATGATAACATTACCTGCAAATACTGGGGGGGGGGGAAAGGAGAATGTAAAGAGGCAGAACAGAGAAGGCTTAGGATGACTTAAGATTTGGGAAAAGTTTAAAAAGAGATTTTTAGGAAGCTCTTCTGCCTGCACAAGTGTGGCTGTGCATGCCACTAATGTGACATAGCACATGTTTAATGTAAGAACAGATGCCTTTGGGGGTAAAGCTGTTTCACTAGAGATCGGCCTCCCCGAGGTGACGCTGATCTGGCACCGTGCGGGAAGCCCTCACGCGACGGTGGCTGTGCCGCGGTGGGGGACACGCACGGCACGGCTCGGCAGAGACCGGGCTGGCGTTGTCCCGGCAGAGCACCGTGCAGCGGCGGCCGGGCAGCGTGCTAAGCCGCGGCGAACCGAAATCTTCACCGCTTGCAGCGTTGCTGTCGGGAGCTACGGGCACCGTCGCGGCCGCCTGGAAGGGCTGCTCGGAGGCTGTTGCACACACTGAGGAACTTGCTCTGTTCCGTTGTGTGTCTGCGCCACAGCACAGTTCGAAGGAGATGGTTCCAATGTACCGAACCCATCAGAGATGGTTTCACAGAATCACAGAATAGTAGGGGTTGGAAGGGACCTCTGTGGGTCATCTAGTCCAACCCTCCTGCTGAAGAAGGGTCACCTACAGCAGGCTGTAGAGGACCTTGTCCAGACGGGGCTTGAATATCTCCAGAGAAGGAGACTCCACAGCCTCCCTGGGCAGCCTGTTCCAGTGCTCCGTCACCCTCAGAGGGAAGAAGTTCTTCCTCATGTTCAGACGGAACTTCCTCTGCTTCAGTTTGTGCCCTTTGCCCCTTGTCCTGTCGCTGGGCACCACTGAAAAGAGCTTGGCCCCATCCTCCTGACACCCACCCTGCAGATATTTGTAAGCATTTCTAAGGTCCCCTCTCAGCCTTCTCTTCTTCAGGCTGAACAAGCCCAGCTCCCTCAACCTCTCCTCGTAGGGGAGATGTTCCAGTCCCATGTTTACAGTCTTTTCACTGTAAAGCACGCCTGTAGCAGTGTCCTGGAATCTACCAGCAGCACTTCACGGCGCCTTCTGGCAGTTACCCACTGACCGGGTGCCTCTGCCGCGGGCTGGTGGGACGCTGCCTGGAAACACGTGGGAAGCAGGCTGCTCTGTGTGACACCTTCCCGCTGTTAAATGCCGTGAGAGGGCTGAATGTGCCTTCGTAGGCTTGCATGTACCACGCATTCAGTCGTAATGCATGCTAATCTCAAATGAGTAAATTGATGTAAATCTAAATCTAGTTAGTACAGGTCTTTAGTATAGGACAAAATGAGTGTGTAACCACTTGTACTATTTTTCTGCAAGCTTCTCCTGCAAACAGCAGCTATTGCAGAGGGTGCTGAGCCCCTCACCCTCCGGCTGGACCACCCGCAGCCGCCCCAAATCCAGCCGGGGCTGAGCAGGGAGATGCCAGCTCTCCTGGAGCCCCTGCCAGCGCGGCGATGCCCCATGCTGCTGTCACGTCCCCGGGCAGAGGCAGAGATACCAAAGCTCTGCCAATGGTCTAAGAGGCTTTCTGTTTTCAAGCAAAAAGAATTAAAAAACAAAAAGCACAGTGAAACTTAGTGAAGCAGCAGAGGCAAATATAGATCACAGAAAAGTCTGTTTCCAGTAATTGCACTTGAAAAGGGAATTAGATAAAGATTGTAGGGTCGTGCAAGGGGAAGCACTGGCAGGCGTCTCCCAGCCATCCCCAAACCTGCCAAATCTGGATCTCCTGGCAGAATGATCTACAAGGGTGGAATAGGCTGAGAAATTCATAGAATCATAGAATGGTTTTGGTTGGAAGGGACCTTTGAAAGCCTTCTCGTCCAAACCCCTGCCATGAGCAGGGGCATCTCCCACTAGACCAGGTGGCTCAGAGCCCTGTCCAACCTGGCCTTGAGTGTTTCCAGGGACAGGGAATCTCCCACTTCTCTGGGCAATCTGTGCCAGTTCTCAGGTTAATATCTAAATTAATTAGATATTAATAATTAGCCTTTTCTTTGGAAAACGTGAGAGGCCTTGACCTCAGACGTGTAGAGACTATTTCTGGAGCGTGACCGCGTGCCACCCACATGCAGCACTGGGCACTCGGGCACTCGCAGGCGAAGCGCTGGCAGTGTCCCCGCGCCGTGCTTGTGGGGACGGTGAGGTCTGGTGGCCTCTGCCCAGAGCAGCACTCGCTCTGCCGCGTCCCCGCGTTCCTGGGGCTGGGGGAGCCGGGCGTAAATCACCGAGATGCATTGCTGCACGGCGGCCAAACTGCAGCAGCTACTGTGGGGATAAATCTTTCAAATCAGTCGATTTATCAGTGGGTTCACGGTTCCTAATTCAAAACAAGTGAAGTAATTATTGAAAGAAAGTCATTAATTGAAGTAAAGCTCTTTAATGAATATGCTAAGGAGTCGTTCTTGCCGAGACTTGGGAGTTTATTGCATTGTGTCTGGAGTGAAGGAAATCGGTGCGAGGTCACTGGAAAGAAAGCCAATGGGATCCTGGGGTGTATCAAGAAGAGTGTGGCCAGCAGGGTGAGGGAGGTTCTCCTTCCCCTTTACACTGCCCTGTTGAGGCCTCATCTGGAGTACTGTGTCCAGTTCTGGGCTCCCCAGTTCAAGAAAGATGAGGAGCTACTGGAGAGAGTCCAGTGGAGGGCTAAGAGGATGATGAGGGGACTGGAGCACCTCCCCTACGAGGAGAGGCTGAGGGAGCTGGGCTTGTTCAGCCTGAAGAAGAGAAGGCTGTGAGGGGACCTTAGAAATGCCTACAAATATCTGAAGGGTGGGTGTCAGGAGGATGGGGCCAAGCTCTTTTCAGTGGTGCCCAGTGACAGGACAAGGGGCAATGGGCACAAACTGAGGCACAGGAAGTTCCGTCTGAACATGAGGAGGAACTTCTTCCCTCTGAGGGTGACGGAGCACTGGAACAGGCTGCCCAGGGAGGTTGTGGAGTCTCCTTCTCTGGAGATATTCAAGACCCGCCTGGACAAGGTCCTGTGCAGCCTACTGTAGGTGACCCTGCTTCAGCAGGATGGTTGGACTAGATGACCCACAGAGGTCCCTTCCAACCCCTACTATTCTGTGATTCTGTGATTCTGTGATTCTGTGAAAGAGTTGGCCGTGGGGATGACGCAGTGCCCACCCCACGGGGCGTGCGGACCGGCGGGCGATGGGCCAGCGTGGAGCTGCAGGGGAAGCTCTTGGCTTGCTCTTGGCACTGCTTGGCAAGACGCCTGCTCCGCTGCTGCAGCGTGCCGTGCCCTCCCTCCAGCGCGGGGCTGTCCTAGCAGGTCGCTGCTGCTGTGCCCAGCTGAAACTGGGGTGTGTTTCTTCTACTTGAGTGGAAGGTGTTTGATGCTTCAGTGTTCTACTGTCAGAGTTCTCTGCGAAGCTCACGTGGAGAGACCTTGATGACACCCTGTGGCCTGGAAAGGTGACACGGAGGGGGAAGGTGCTGTGTCCAGGGGCGCTCGCTGAGCAGGCTGGCATGGAGGCTGCTGGGCTGAGCTGGCCGCTGCGCTTGCAGTGTTGCTGGGGGAACTGGAAAGCCTCAGATGCGGAGTAAAAGTATGGTACATACCTGCCACCATGGTCTTGATGGGATTGATGATTAGTCAAAATCTCTCTGGAGTGTGCCTTTAGGGTCACTTAACTGGTCAAATCCTTGTGCATCCCATGATCCACATCTCAAAAAATAGAGGTTTGAGGGAGTGTTTTGAAAGAGAGAGCAATTTTCTACTATGTGGATAAAAGAAATGAGAAGGTGAAACAATCTATTCTCTCATTCCAGCTTTATCTGCCTAGGGTTTTCTGCTGCTGTTCATTGTTATTGAGTCTGAGTTTATACTCTAATTATCAGCTCTGACTGGCTCCTATCCCATTTTGCTTCAGCTGATGGAAAGCACCGAGTCATCCCAATGTCTATTAAGCCTCTCGCTGCTCCAGCCGCAGCAGCCCAGAAGGCTGGATGTGCCTGGAGCCCAGCGAGCTCTGCACGCAGCGGGGTCTGGCTGCAGCCGGGCTCGCCACGGCTCTGGGGAAAATTATTGTCTAATCTGGGTCCTGAGATCCGTGTTCATGGGGGGAGCTGCTGGATGCTCGCTCAGTGGCAGCAGAGGAAAGAGGTGAGCTTCCTGCTGGACAGGAACAGCGAAATCCAGGTGTAAAGATACTTTCGGGCAGTGGTGTGTTGGTCTTGGTCTCTGTTATTAACTGGCGGCTTTCTGATAAAATTTAACAAGAGTAGGAGTACCTACTCGCTCAGAGATGGCAGACGGGGAGGGCTGCTGGTTGGCTTTCCTTGTGAGGTACAGACTTCAGTGATACTTTGACAGGGTGTACATGAGCAACAGCCCTGAATTACTCTCTTTCAAAGGTGGCAGCTGCATATGCTGTGCTGTGACGAGTACCTGAGCAGGTATTTGTAATCCAGCAGGACTGCGTTCAATACCCAGCATCGGTTCAGTTTTGCTGACAGGAAGGGCAGAAGGGATCGGCCATTTCAGCACCGACGCTGGCTGGTCTGTGTGCTGGAGTGCAGCGTAGCTCCGTATTGAGACCCCCACTCCAGAGAACAACTTTCTCAGGATGGTTTTAAAACATGAAGAAATCAATAGCAAACTAAAAAACCGACCCAAACAAACTGTCCCAGACCAAAGCAGCAGGAAGAGGCTGGCGTTCAGAGCAGATAGCTTGAGACCTCGGGCTCTGAGGCTGAGCAGAGTTTTGTTTTCAAAGGGCGCTGAATTAGGAAGCGCAGAAAACTCACTGGGTTCCTCAATTTGCTCTTTCAAATAATACCAGTACTGTATTTCATTTACTCTCTTGATAGTGTTTCTTTTGATAGTGTTTTCAAAGCTCTACCTACCTCTCCTTGGAATCGCTAATATTAATTGATTTCCAAAACTGAAAAGTTACAGACAACATACAGCAGACTGGCAATTTATTAGAAAAAGGTATTTTACCTGCAATCAGAAGATTGATCCAAGGACACTCATAGCAGGGGAACTGCCTGCCCACCCCCTCTTATTTCAGTAATCGGTTCGAAAAATGCGTAATCGAGAATGACAACGGGGAAAAAATGGATAGGGCTGGCAATGGCAGGGGCAGAGGTGGAGCTGATTAACATACGTATTCCATAGCTTCTAATGAAGTGCTTTATCTGGAGTGCGGGCAGGAGAAATTAAATCATTTATTTTTGTGACTGTAATAGAAAAAATATAAACAAAATGGAATAAACATTTCAACATAATTTAATAATGTTTTAAGTAATTCTAATTCACATGTTAGTGGCTTGTAGCGTGGTCACTAGTTTCTGTTCCACGTTCTTTTGTCTGAAAGAGAACTCCGGTGAGCCTGCGCCTCGTGCTGCGTGAGACCTCCGAACTGCCAAGTCAAATAAGGGGTCACGGGTACCATCGCCGTTTGACCCCCTCCGTGGCAAATGTGAGCCATCATTTATGCCAGGCTCTCTTTGCTCCTCATGCGGGTCACTCCTGAGTATACCAGCCACGTCTTCTCCCCTTTTCTTTTTTTGTTTAGACTTTTGTGGAGATTTTCAAAAGCACAAGTAGGATTTAGAGAGACAGGTCTTTTATGGACCTGAAGCTTCTTCTCCCCTGGCTGAATGGGGAAGATACAGCAGATGTCTTGCTGACACCTCCTAGCTGAAAATTGGTGAAAGTGGAATACTTTGGTTGTTCTTCTTGTCCTCTGGTGCTCTTGGGACTTTGCAAAACATTGATTTTCTAAATCATTTGGGTTCTACAGCATTCTAGACAAGCTCTTTTTGGAAAAACACGAGGGTTTTGCTCTACTGTTTGTTCTCCCTTTTGCATTCAAAGACCGTGCAAGTTTGCATGACTGCTGCGTATTGACCGTTTCAGCTCAGTTTTGGCCTGTTTTAGAGCCTTCTCCTGCTCATTTATTTACATACTCGTGCTCCAGTCCATTGACCCCAGGTTCTAAGCTGTGTTTCTGACTCGCAGAGGAGTGTCTGTAGCGTTCCCACTTTGTGCCGTAGCAAGTTACTCAATACGAAGACGTAGGAAACGCTTGATCTGCCTGCACGGGCCAAACTCACTCTTGGCTTCCGGCTCCTGCCACCCCCGGAGTACAGGCACTGCTTTTTTGGGTAATGGCCCATATTTACACATTATTCTGTCTGTTGCTTCTGATCATCGGCTCAGGTGTTGTGGAGCAAAACCTCTTAGTCAGGATTAGTTCTTACAAAGCCAAATAGTTAATCACTGAATTTTACCATGGTGAGCGAGGGTTGATCTTCCTTATTTGCTTTAACTTGACACAGCGTGTTTGGATATTTTCATTGCTAGCAGGAGTACTGACTTTTGTTTATTTTATTTACCTGTTGTCATCCTGTGATGCCCATGAGCCCAGTGATACCCTGCTCCGACGCCTCTGACCGTGGGACCAAGCTGTGTGCATGCTCAGGGAGCAGGAGGTGTGCTGGAGGGGGGAGGCACGAGCCCTGGCTCCATCACCCGTGGGCTTGCAGGGATGGCTTCTGTCAGGTCCTTCTCCATGGGTGTCTCAAGTGCTGTCGTTGTAGGCTGGCATGTTTTATTCTGTGAAAGGCTTTTTCTTGAACAAAACAAAGTAAGTCAGAAGTAAAATTAATTCTGTGTTAAAAGTTGTTGGTGTTTTATATATAGCAAGACAGATCAAGTGTCAGATTTAATATCTCTTACTTTTCTCTTTCTAGTTCCATAAATCTCTGCAGGATACCCTCTGATTTATTTTGTCTTAGATTCAACTATCTCATCTTTTTGATTTTTCATGTGTTAACTGATTATTGACACGAATAACTTTCGATGTCTGCCCAGCTCTTTTGAGGTAGCGAGAAATACAGAGTGCATGATCCAAATACAGCCACTCTAGAAAAAGATAAATTTAGGTTAGGACAAAGATTCTACAACAGGTAGAATACTAAAGTTTCCTTCGTATTGCTTGATTTCTGATTTTATGGTACCTAGCCCTTGTAATGAGCAGTAGCACACAGCGAGCAGATGAGCTTGCTCTTCCAAATGATTCCCAGGTCTCATTTGTCCATGCCTGCAAGAAATCTTCCAAAATTTATACTAATGTGTCTTTGGCAAGATGCAGATTCCTCCACCATCAGCCTGCCAATTGACCTGGACTTGTTTGGTACCCACTAAATGTCCTCGCAGTCTGTTTGATTTTTTTGACCTTTGGCTGGTTTCAAGTAATTTGTGGCATCAGCAATTTTCCCATGGTATCGCTCAGTCTCTTTTCCAGAGCCCAGACAGCGAAAGACGCCAATTTAAACTGTAGAAAGTCTTGGCCATTCATGCTTTGACCTTGATTTCTGTTGGCTTGAGTCATGACAAATAAAAAGCCTGAACTTTCTGAGAAAATTCCCAGAAGTTTCTTAAAAGCTGGCTGGGGTCAGAGGTCGGAAAGCTGTGGCGGTAGCTCCCGGGCGGGCGGCTGCTCCTCCTGCTGTGCAGCCAAGCAGAGGAGCCCCGAGCACTGCTCTTCTTTTCTCAAAATACCCAGAAATGCGGAATGACTTCTTTTCGTGCAACAGCTCTGTCTGTGACACCCATCTGCAGCCTCCCCCTGGGGAACCTGGGTGTTTTACACTGCTGGGGACCAGAGATGCCCGAGGAAGGAGCAAGTCATGCCAGGGACAATGCAGTCTACCATCTCATTTATTGTTAACCTCATTTTATTTTGACAAAAATTTGTGACTCAGGCTTGAGGGATCAGTTGAGACATTTTTTTATTTTTTGGGTTTGTTTTTTGTTTTTTTTTTTTTGTGGATAATGCATACATAGGGTGCAGACTGCAGAGTAATGGCCATGAATATTCATTCACGATCTGTCAGTAGCATTCAATGCTCCTTAACGTGATCTGACAGCTTCTTGGCTCGGTGGAGGGGCTGGCAGCCTCTATGCAGCTGCTAACACACAGGTGACAACATGAAAAACAAAATCCCCATCCTCACAGCAAGCATAACCCACACCGGCCCACTCAGCAGAGAGACTTCTCCCATGCATGGCTGGAGGCTGGGGGTCCCTACACCGAGGTCCCTTGGGCGCAGGATGGGGGACAGGGCCGCCCTTTGCCCCGTTGTTCCTGTAAACACTACTTTGCACATTGGTTCAGTGCCTTTTTGCTAGAACAAGAAAGTAAAAAATAAAATTATTGGTGAATTTTACCAGGGAGTCACATATCGTCAGTGCTATTGATCCATTTTGTTTGACATGGTGCTTCTTGACACGGTACAACCTAGTGATCAGAGCAAGGGGAGCCTCCTGAGGCTGGAGCAGAGAGCAGCTAATTTGTGGTCCATGCGAGTAAGAGCTGATATAAAATCTTTCACCACTTTCAGCTAAATTCCATCCTTGTATCAGACACATACGCACGTATTCATGTCTGTAATTTTAAACTCATACCAAATAAAAAGTATTTTCCACACCCATTGAAATTGAAATTAGGAAAATCCTGCTAGATTTCCGTGGACGATGAAAGAGCGAAGTGTTCAGCCCTTCGTGAGGCACCTGCAGGCATTCTGGGGAGCTGGGCAGGCGCAGCCTGAGCTCGCGCAGCCTTTGCTGAACAACCCTCCCTGCAGGACACGGCAGCAGCGGGGCTTTGGCTTTCCAAGGGGAGCTGCGCCGAGCGTGTTTGGGCACAGCAGGCAAAAAGGGAGCAGCCCCCAGCCCCACATTTTCCCCGTGCTTTCCAGAGCCCGAGGCAGCTCCTCAGTGGGGCTCGGTTCCCGGGGGCACTTGGGGAGGAGCTGCCATTGTCAGCCCCGAAGCATCGCGTTTTGCGGGAGGGATGAGAGAGAAACTCTTTCAGATCAACCTTGGGCAGCTTCTGAGTTTGTCTGATACTCTATTCCTCTTCAGCGGGATATTCTTTTTTTCTTCCCACCCATTGGCATTAGATTCAAGGATAATACAGAATTAATCATAAAGCCATTTGGTAGCTCATCTGAAGATTTATATTCTTTTTCTTGAAGAAAAGAACATAGCCTTGTGTAGCTGAACAGCCATGAATCACATCAGTGTCACTGGCAGGACAGCAGAGAATTAATGTTTATTTTGCTTTTAAAATCTGATATTTAGGAAAAGAAATTCTTCATGCATTTTATAGTGTTATTTTTATTACACTTGTCACTCTAGCATTTAGCTGAAATTAGGTTTCTGAGGAAGAGAAATTTGGGGAAGGAGCCTGACGTTGTGATGCAGGTCTGTTTGTATGGGCTGCGTGAGGCACCGGTTCCCTCCACGTAGCCACCCTCAAGTGTCTGGAGTTTCTTTGCTCGTAGCTCAAAACCCATTTCATCCACCACTTGTCTCCATATTTTTCTGCCTTTTTATTTTTCTGTTCCTGTGCATGGGTGATGCCACCAAGGCCCCCATTTCTCGGCTGGCTTCTGCTGCCTGCTTCTTCCTCCGCTCCGCTGCTCCTCCTGCATCTCGCAGCAAGCCCAGCCTCCGCACACAAGGTGCTCCGCGTGTGTCTCGGGCTGGGGCCACGACGCGTGCCGATGCTCAGAGTGGGTTGCCACTGCAATTTCAGCTCCTTTCTGCCCCGTACCTGTTATTGCTGTGTTTGGGTTTTCACTAAGGTGTGAGTGAAGGACGGCTCTTACGCTGCCCCATGTCAAGAGACCACTTGCCTGACCAAGGGTCTCCCTGACATTTCCCACAAAGGCATTTCAGAGTGGTGTTGGGCCCCCAGTTCGATGCAGGGTCTTACTGGTTTCACCGAAACCGCTCCTGTAATTGAAACGAGGGCTCTGCACTGATCTCTGTGGGTTTCAGATTCACCTATCTGACACACACTGTCATCTCACTGAGTTTATCTCATGCAAAGAGTTTGCACTCTAACAGGGTTGAAACCATTTTTGTGTGGGATGCTAAACTCTGCTCTGACTACGATGCAGCTGGTGGAAGGACTGGAGGTGTGTAAAGGCAGGCTGGAAATCCTGGTCTTGTCAAGCAAATACTAAACAAAAGATGAGCAACCTCGTGGTTTTCCTACCAAGAAGTTACCACCAGCATCCTACCGATGGGCTTGTTCCCAGCCTGAGCACTACCTGCTCCCCACGAGCTGTGACCTTGACCTGTCCTCACTGGTGAGAGGTCCCTGCCTGGGAGTCCCATCTCCTGGGGGAGCACGCCCCAACCCACAGACCCCAATACCTCTATTCTGAGCAGTTGTGATGGCCAAAGAGTAGCTGTTGCAGGCCAGTTTATACACAGCCTCTTATACTCTCTGGCATGTATAGCAGTGTATAATTTGCAGTAGAAGGGTAACAAAAAGCTCAGGCAGTGACATTTTGTGCTTTGTTGGATTCCTATATTCATAAACAAAATGATTCAATAATAAGTTAATTCAGGGAAACTAATTTCCCATGTCATTAAATGGTCTTTAGCAAATAGGTTTAAATTTATTTTTCAAAATTTGAAATTAAAATTGCCATATATCTGTATCGCGGTCTAGTTTTCCTTCACTATCATAACCAAATTTTAGCTGTGCTGCCTAATCACGGTGGCGTGTCACGTGTGTATTTAACATAGCTTACCACGTTAATCTTTATGGGATCGCCAGAGAGTTTCAGTTTAGCAACCTGAACTGTCTTGGGAATGATTTTAAGATTGTGTGTGGAGCAGATATATTTCAAAGCTATTGCCTTATTCAGTGATCAAATTTCTTGACCAAGCTTTATGATCTATGCTTTTTTATTGTGATCCATATTAGAATAAGTACTTTGTCTTCTGTAGTCATAACTGACGTGGTAAGTGTTATTGATGCTCAGAATGTTCATCTGTATCTGCCTGGCAGAGATCATTGTGCCTCTGGGTAAACCTTGAACAGAGATTCATCTGCTTTGCAAAAAAATGTATAAGCCTCAACAAAACGTATAAAAGAACATGAATAATGACTTGAACTTTAAAGTTCCTAAGACTAATCCACATTTCTCATAAGTTTTCAGAATCCCTCTGTACAACAGATAGGAGTAATGAATGCTGCTTTTTTCCCCCTCCGTTCTTTCGGTTGCAACAGGCCCTTTTGTTGCAAGAGCAGGCCAAGTTTCACGTGTGCCTGTGGGCACTGAATAGCAGAGTTTATTCCAAATTGGCTCCAGCTTATGGGCTAGCCATTGCTGAACGCAGAGTGGGCAGGACAAGCAGCTGCTCTGCGGATGAAGATGGAGAAGATGTATAATGAGTTGGCCTCCTCTGTTGCTGTGGAGGAACAAAGATATGCACTGCTGTCCTTTTTATATATCACTGAAATGGCAGAAATCTGTCACCAGAAAAAGGTTGTTGGCTGATATTTCTTTTTTGCAGTGTGTCCAGAATTAATTGGCTGGTGTGTTTGCTGGTGAGTTACACCTGGGTGGATGCTGGAAGATGAGGTTATTGAAAAATAGCTCCTTATGGTTAGTTTGTTGTTTTTTTTTAGTTCAGAAGGCAAATACTTCTGTTTCCTGTGGGTAATGCAAGAAATTCCCATCACCTGTCATCATCTCATCTCACATAGTTTGAGGGAAAACTTGTGATGGTTCTCGGCAAATACCCTTGCACAGTCAGGCTGCCTGTGACAGTCATCACTTGGGTTTCAAATACTTCATTAAGGGCTCTCAACACATACCTGGTATAGAAACTGTTTGTTTTCCCCTCAAAGCTCTCTGAAGCTGTCTATTTGATGAGAATTTTGGAGAAATCCTTCTATTCCTTGCTGAAACTTTTTTCTGTCTTATGTCTGGGTACAAATGCAGTCTGTCTTTGCAGAAATCCAGCCTCAGCCAAAAACAAGTAGCACAGAGTTTAATCTTACTCTGTTGAGCCGAGCAGTTTAATACCATGAAATCAGAAACATAGATGGGCTTGTTCATCAAAGCTGGATCCCTGCAAACCAGCCCGTTGATATCCTGGGCTGAAAAATAAGGTGTAAACAGCCAGAGGTGAATAAACTGCCACCACCATCAATAGCTCAGACGTCTGTCCATTTCCCACCGCTGTAAAAGCCATCTGCTGCTGAAAGGTTGGGAAATGGGGGCTCAGTATAGATAACTGATGGTTTTTTTTTTGTAATTCAGCTAACTGAAGGCTTACATTCTTAATGATGAGAACAGTTCTGGTAATTGAAGAGGTGTAGAGATGTTGAGGTGCGCATGTGAGATGTACGTTGGTCGCAGGCTAATTTCTAGTAGAGCAATTTATGTGCCTTAAAAATAAAGAAAATCCTGTAGTAGTCTTGCTGGCAGCCTCACAAGGAAGTGAGCTACATGCTGTAGAAAAACGCTGCAAAAGAGGATAGCAGCACACTCAGAAAATGTGGAGCATTTGTCCTGTTTCTGTGTAAGTGGCTGTTACACTTTCATGTGGTTTTTAGGTGACGGTCTTGTCAGCCATTGTTCAGGATGTGTGGCTGAAGCCGAACAGGTTTTCAGAATATGCTTAGAAATAAAGCTGGTCCTCGACTTCAGTAGCATTTGCAAACCCTTTTGTTCCTCTCCCCGTGAACAGGCAGCTGAGCACATTTCCCTGCCTGGAATGCACCCTGTTTCCAGGGCTCGCAGCAGTGTAGCTCAGAGGTGAGAGCTGCTCCTGACTCTGCCACGCACAACAGTCATCTGCAAACCTGGGAGCAAGCTCTGGAGCTTGCCTGGGCTCCAGCAGCATCTGTGCTGGATACAAACCAGAGACAAGGCCTCCTTACTTATAGAAAATTTTTTAAAAATCTTTTTTTTAAATTGTCTGATGCACTTCTTTTAAACTAACCAGTGAACACTGCTCTGTGAAATACACTTTCAATTTTCATTTTTGTCCCTCGTATGTTATCTACGAAATGACTTTTCCTCAGGTTGACAGAAGTCTAGATGAAATATTTTGATTCTTCACCTGTAAAGTAGAGAGTTGCTTTACTGGCTCTGCGTAAGTCATTTTTCTAAAATGCTTCCAAGTCTTCTTTTACAACGTCCCCGTTATCCCTCTCTGTTTTAAGATTTTTGTGCAAATGCACATGGTAGTACGTTTTGAGGTATGATTATCATCAACGATAAAAGATGGTATTTTGAGGAGACTTTTCTCTCAACATCAGAGCATTCTTTGCAGAGGATGCTTGCGAGCAGAAGGATGTGAAACAGGTGGAAAGGAGACAAGCTCTGTTAAAAAATAAACAGGTGAAAGCAGTATTATTTACCTGTGTTGATATGGCAACATTATAGCCCGCAGGTTCTCTCACCGTGAAGTGACAGGATGCATATTGTGTGTGTTTGCAGCTCAGCATTAGAACGATGGGTCTGTCCTCTGAGTAACAGATTTGATCTTTTCAACCACATATTAAACATTACTTGAACCTTTCTCTTTCATTCTGTAGATCTATTATTAACCTGTATCTTCCATTTTATGTGTTTTCCAAATCACTGATGAATCAATTAAAACCTGTTAGAAGAAGCACCATCTATAACAGCAAACACAGCAATACAAACGGACACAGAAGAAAGGCTCATGGAAATTCTGCTGGGTAGTTCCCAGGAGTATATACTTTGGAAAATACTATAGGCAAAATAACTATTGAAATTAATTTTTAAAATCAGACAAGTGCAAAGGTCTCCTATGTTAATGTGAGTACTTAAAATATTAACATTATTCAGTCTAAGTATTTCAGTGTCTTGACCTTCTGAACTGCACTAAAGAGATTTCAAGCTGAGATTTCAGGCTTGCAAGCACTCGTGCACATCACTACCTCCACCAAAGTCCGCAAATGACTAAAACCTGCCGATGGAAGTCGGTGTTTATACGATCAGGGTCAAAAGCTGTCCTGAGATGCAGGGCAAAACAAACAGCTGGACGTAAAGTTAGGCTGTTGGTTTTCCTTCAGCCTTGCAGCATCTCTGGAAACAATCTGAATTATAAATTAAATGCCTCACAAATATTTTTCAATGAGAGAGGAGCGTTGCAGAGCATCAGTGTGAGCACCTCTCATCTGTCCAGGGTCAGGCTCACCCCTGGGGAATGTTCCCCAGGTTCCCTGGGGAATGTCCAAGCTTTCATTGAAGCAGCAATGAACCCAAAACCTTTTCTAACTTAAACCAGCACAGGTTTCTCTGTCTTATAAAATCTTGCATTGCTCTCTCACTCAGATGCAGTTGTCCTGCCTTTTCTGCTGATAGCGCTGGAAGCACAGAGGATCAACAGCTCCACGAGGGCTACACGTGCAGAGGAGGATGTATAACCTGAACCCACCCAAACACGATAATTGCAGTGAGGAGGGAATGATAATTGGCATCAATCCTTTGAAGAGCTTTTATTCAGGTTGAATGACTCTGCGAAGTTAAAAAGCCTTATTAAATCTGGTAAATAGTGGAGCGGTGTATTGACTTCATTGAAGTCAAGGAAGTAAATTTGTACTTGCATATCTTAGGGAGGTCAGACCCTGACTGGATCAGCACTTCAAAAGAGACCTTCAAGAAAAGCACATGAAAAGATCTCTTCCTTCCTAACTGATTAGTGAGGTTCTGACTCAATATGTACTGGAGATGGACCCGAGCCTTGTGGGGGTGGTCTCCCCGAGAAAGGTCTCTGCATGCCCAGTGACCTCCTTGCCCAAGTGCCTCTCACTGGGAGACCAGGGTATAGGGGCGTCCCCATAATTTGACTGCCTTCAGATTTGATTAAAAATCTGCACTCATGAGGTCTTTGGACTCTTTTCGAATGTTAGGGAAGGAATGGTTGATACTATTCCACTTACACCTATTTCTATTAGGTTATCGCTATACTCTATGAATTACTTAACATAAGAAATCAATAAAATTTCTCAGTTCCCTAAAAACTCAGGAAGTAAATTCATCACACTGAGCAGATAGAAATATGGAGAGTTCAGTAAAGGTCTGTGTAGCAAAACCAGATATATTGGCTTATTCCAATATTCTTCTTGTTATCAGTGGCTATTTTGACTGGAAAACTCATGACCGTTTGACTAGAAAACTCATATTTTAGCAATTCAGAAATGTAACAGGATTATTTTATCAGCACCTCCTGAGATAGCGGAGTAATGGTACCGCTCATCTCACAGGTGGCAGTGGCAGATACACTCTTCTCCATGCTAAAGCCAGAAGGAAAAATGCAAGTAGGAACATCATATGGAAACAATCCTTTCCACAACCCTCGTCTCCTTGGTTTTCTCCTCTCGAGTAGTGCCCATCACCCAGTGATTTATCTCCACCTCCTACCTGACTCGTGCATCTGTTTTTTAATATCCTCAGCTGGAGAAATCTGGATGGGTGGTTTTTCTCCCGCCTCCATTTTTCTCAGCGTGGTTTTCCAGCTCAGAGCGACATTCAGGATGAGGAAAGCTGGTAGCTTTGGTTTATTCCTACATCATGAATGACAGTAGGTTAGAGATGCTCCAGTAGTGCCAGATGGTAGGTTACGCCTCCCCCAATGATGATATCTCTGAGAACAAGTCATTATTTGGGTTTTGGGGTATGGTAACAAAGAAAGGTTCCTGGACCTGTGGAGTGCCCTGGGGTCACACAGGGACTCTCTGCCTTCATGGGTAATTATATCATGGGAGTATTTATAATCCATAAACCATGCTTTAGTCACAGCTCGCATAGTGTTAAGTCTTGCTTGTATGGTTACTTTATCAAATTATTTCTCCAAACTCCAAAAATGTACTTATTATTTCACACGTTTTCAAGCCTCAGCTTTCACAATTGATCTGCTCCGGAGTGGTTGTTCACATTATGGAGGGTGAACCAAGTGTTTCATCTGCCAGTCCCAAGTGAAGGCCACCATCACTCCGGCTAAATCCCACTCCACAGAGCAAATCCCCACCCGCCCGTCATCCGCCTCTGCCTGGCTGATTTTTGCCGAACTCAGGCTTGGCAATGGAGATTGGCTCGACTGATTCACTCAAACTGAGATGGCGATGAAGGGAGTCCAGCTCCCCTTGCAGTATTGCTCTTGGAAGAAGTTAGTGGTGAAAGACAACTGTCATTTAAAGAAAACCACTACTGCAAAGCTTTGAAAGCATTGCAGTGTGTACTGGCTGGCATGCGTGGCTCGGACCTGGGGTTCAAACCCATGTGAATACACTCCCTTGTCCCTCCAGGCACCGTAGCCCCTGACTCCAGTCCCAGGAGACAGAGTTAAAGTCTTCCTGGAGGTTTTCCATATTACATTGTGTAATTTAATGCTCAGCAATAGTCCCTGGCTGTGGCTACTGATCTTCCTAAACTTCCCCCAACTCTCTGTCTCTGCTAACCCACAGATGATGAGAAAGGCATGCTAGAGGTGGCCGTGTTGCCCTGCTCATCACCTTTTGAAGCTAAAAGAACAGTTTTCCATTTCCTGCCAGCCCCCCCAAATGTCCCATACTTGTTGATTTTCTGGAACAGAATTAGCACCTAATTATTTCAGAACTGAAGAAAGCGGTATCTCCAAGCCGACGATAATAGCAGGAAAATAAAACATTAAATCTTTCAGATTTAGCTGAACCCAAAGTTCCCAGCAACATCAAAGTATGCCCTATTAAAAAGAAGAATGTTACATTTGAGTCTGAGAAGATGAGAGGGAATAGGAGTGAAATAGAAAACTATCAATTGCCAGAATTTCCTTTAGAGGCCGATAGCGAAATATTCCACCATCATCTTTCCATTAGAGACAGAAAGTCGCGTGTTTAACCTGGCCAGAACCATGAGTTAGTTTGAACTGCACTTTGATTGAAGATTTCTTTTGAAGATCCAATGCTTTATTTGAGAATATCAGATGGAATAAATAAAAAGAGCATTGGTACAGACCAGGAACTGAAAGATAAATGTTATAGGATGTGTTCAGGGTGTAGCATGAAATTCAGATGAGCGAAACTGGGTTAAAATAACAGTGTAGAGATTGTAAGTATTTAGAGATAGATGTGAAAATGGACTCTTTACATGGCTGAGATGGGAGACCAGATTAGAAATTGTTTAGGAAAATTCTTGCCGAAGTCGAGTTTATTAACAGATGTTTAAGGTAAGAAAGGGTCTTTACAGTTACCCAGGCTAACGTCTTACAGAAAACCAGCATCAGAATGTCATGCTCTATTCTTGCATTGTGTTCATGATTTCTGGTTAATGCATTTCATATTTATGTTTTTAGTTATCTGTAAGGAAGATGTTCACTCTTGATTTAGCGTTTGTTCATGAAAAATACTCTTCTGTCCTTTGACAATGATCAGTGGTTTTTGACCCTTGCCATTAATTTAAACCTTCTGCCAGAGGTTAAGGAGTCCCCAGGGCAGAAGTCTGGAGAAGTATGCAGCAACTTATGTGGAAGGACTTTTCTCTAGCTGCTTCTTCATGCCCACATGTGTCATCTGTTCTTCCTGGGTGTCTTTTGTGTGTTTGAAAAAGCTTTCAAGATCAGGATTGCAGTTATAAATCAGGGCCGGCTGGTGTTCCTTAAAGACGAGATTTGAAATAATTCCTGCGTTGCATGTGAGTTTTAGCTTGCTGTGCTATAACTTGTCATCTTGAAGCTCATTTCAAAGCACAGCCAAAATAAGAATTTTCAGAATTGTAAATCATAAATATTCATATTGCAGCCGCTGTTCAGCAATACTGATCAGATCTGTGACAATGGGATGAATAATAAGAGCTACTAATCATGGCAAGCCCGTGGCTTTGTCTTCTAACAAAGAGCACGGCATGTATTAGTCTGGTCATGAACACGATTAATTACAGCAGTCGTCATTTCCTTTCTGCATGCCGCTGCTGGTTCTACCTGCCCAGGGAAGGGCTTAGCGAGGTGTGTGTACACCAACAGGGATGATTAATGTCATCGTCAGGGCTGGTGGCAGAAAGTATCTTATCTTATCTTCTGCTGCAGGTCCAGTGAACAGAGCACAAAATGATGTACTTCTGTAGCTTTGAAATGCGTATTAATAGCCATAATTTTATTTACACAATTTCTAGAGATTTGTAAGCAGAGATCTTTTCCCAGTGAAGTCCCCCAGTCTGTGTTTCAAGGTAGTTCAGTGTTGTGTGGAAAGAGTCTGAGAGTTCCTAGTATTTCAATTTGGTATCAAAGAATTTGCTTTTCCACCATTCTCCCTGCTGAGGGAATGAAGATGAATTGCAAATTTGTCACTATATAGAGCTGGAGCAGGACAGGACCTAATAAATCGTCTAATATCATCTTAGGTATGGCAAGCCTGACCTAAAAATTTTAGTTCAGAAATTTGACCCACAAATGTAGACTGATCTTTCTTCATTTTCAGGTAATCAGGACCTGGCAGACAAGTAGACACACCCTCACGCACAAACCAAAAGGAACAGCCCCAAAAACCTCAAAAATATGTTTGTATATCTTCCCGTATCCATAACTCTAGCTCCCAGGTACTTCAGAGACCTATTTGCAAAGATTTAGTGGATTCCTACTGTATCAGTACCTGATGACAGTTGCTTTTTACAGAGAGCGGTTGCCTGCAGTATTACAATACTTTATGGAGCAGTATTTTGAGAGAGTGGTCTCATGTCCTGAGAGGGAAGGTGCATGGGCCTTGGAGAAGTCAACTTGAGAAGAGTCTGGGAGCACCTTCTTTGGAGCATGCACCTGAAATGTACTGTATAGGTTCCCCTAGAAAAAGGTACCTTCAAGACCAGAAAGACAGCCAGGAGGTTTAATTTTTATAAATTCCCCCCCACCCCCATTAAAAGAGGTTAAAAGGCCTAATTGGTTTTCTTTGAAGAGAAATGAGCTCTGGCTGGTTACTAAGCAACTGGCGACACTTTGCCTTTTCCCTTTTATCCAGGAGAACTTGATTCAAACTGTACAAGAGCACTTTCAATTCATGTTTATATTCATCATAAAAAAGCTCTCTGGTACTGTTTTGTTAGCCTTGGAAAGCAAAAACCCCCTGCTAAATTGTGCCTTAATAACTGAACATATTACAGATATTTTCCGCGATGCGGTGCGCGTGGAGAGGCGGGTGGGAAGGATATTTGCTACTCATCACACTTGTACCGGTGGAGGAAGTCACAGGTCTCCTGCTGGACAGAAATTGTAAATCAGCCCAGTTTTGCTCAGTCCCGGCTGAGGTTTTCGGTCACTCTGAGCAGGCGGCTGCTCGGGGATGGATGTAGCAGGAGGTGCTTTCTGGACACACGGCAAAGTGTTATCCTCTCGTCTCTGGTGTGCGAGTGCCTGTTCCTGACAGCGTGGGAGCGTGGTGAGATGAGAGCAACTCACTGGCACCAGGGATCGGGCCCCCAGCACCCCCGTCAGCCCAGCCGCTCCTGGAGAGCCCCTCCAGCGACAAAACGCTCACAGAGCTGGGGTCTGATGGGACGTGCAGGGAATGACACCGCACCCCTCCTCGGCTTTGCTCCTACGCGATGTCTGGCTGTGTCACTACTGACACAATTTCTGGTTAATCTCCCAAACGAAGGAGAGTAATTACTGATCATTGCATCAGCAAATGTGCCGTTCGGGCTTTGAAATAACCTGGGAGCTCAGGAAATTTCACCGTGCCCCTGTTCAGGGATTTACAGCCACAAGGAGATGCAGTTACAGGATTCGCTGACTCATCAGGTTTCCTGGAATAACTAAATAGTACAGGGGAATGTTTCTACAGAGTGGAGGAGGCCACTTGTGGCTGCAGTTCTCCAGAAGCTGTGTTATCTCAGAATCTGCTGATAAGACATGAAATAGTTGGGGTTTTTTTTCCTGCTGCCTTTGTGTAAGGCTGTTTTTGTCCAGCAGTTTGCGTGGGACAGGTCCCTTTGGTAGTGTTCACATGGCGGTGCCATGCTCGTGCATTCAGCGCTAGTGCATCCCTTGCAACCTCCAACAGTGAGTTTGCCCACAGCTCTCATATTCTGGCTTTTGTTGATTACCTGAAAAAAACAGAGGCTAGACCAAGGTGTATGTTGTCTGTTGTAAGCCTGAAGTAACACCATTTGACTTCCAATTAACACAATTCTTTTCCCTTAGTGGGAATTGCTCCCTTTACTCCATTGGTTTCCCACGCAGGCAGCACACAGCTCTGCTTGATCGCCTGTCACGGCTCAGTCCTGTTTGCTTTCTAAAGGACGTGCAAAACATAGGGTTAAAAAAAGATACTGACTTCTTGTAAGCTGCCTTTGAAATTAGACTTAGTACAAACTGCATTAGTAGTAATTAATCAGTTTTACAATATACTGTGTTGTGAATCTGAGGATCTCCAAATCTCCAAATGCTGGTGGATGCATCCTCATGAAAGGTGAGCAACCTCCTGGTTTTGCTTGCAAGGGTGTCCCTGCCTGCGCCCTGCCCTTGGGGCTTGCTGCCAGCCTGCGCCCTGCCTGCTCCCCACCCTCGCCGGCGGGAGGTCCCTGCCTGGCACCCCGGGGATGCTGCCGTGGGGAGCTAGGGCAAGCGAGCGTGAGCCCGACATCTGCAGAAAACAAGATGTTAAAGCTTGCAAGATGACCAAGACGTGTTGGCACTCTGTTTTTCAGAGTCTCCATGGGAAAGCAGAAACGGAGGTGTGCTGCAATCGAGTTCTGTGAGGGCGGTTTCGCATACTCGACTGCAGCAAATTCAATGTGGTGCACACTCTGGTATAACAAACCGCAGAATAAGGAACAGCAGGAAAACAACCACGGTCATCTTTAATGGAGATGTCCATGACACTAAACCTTTCCCAGCTGAATTTTATTACCATTTCTAAATTGTCTGCTCATGAATATAGGTAAACTGTAAGGTGTCTGTGAGCAGAGATAAAAACTTCCAATGTTCTCCAAAGCTTGTTCAAAACATTCAGACATCTTGAATATAGAACTCTTACTAAAAAAAGAGGGGGAAGAGGGAGAGCAAAGATATATGTTTGGTGTGAAGCATCACCTGGACACGCAGCCATTGATGTGTGGAATTCCTTGGAATGCAGATCTTGAAGAGTGGAGCTGTGCTCCTCTTTTCTTGCTAAGAGCTTGCTGATTTTTGTGTCTTGGTTAGGGAATAAGTGAGGCAATGAATGAATCTCAGCTTCAGTAGATGCAGATCAGCATGTTGCAGCTGACTCCATCCCTGCCTTGCAGCCTTACCGTGCCACCATGGTGCATGACCCTGGGGCAGAGCTACTGCAAGCCTGGGGTAAAGGGGAAACTCTGCTCCACCAGCACAGGAGGCATCGGTGAGAGATGCCAAGCTCATAACTTGGGTCACTTCTCTGGTACCTCTGCTTGGAGTTTATCATCCCATGACCTGCTCTGAGCAGAGGGTTTGAGATGGAGGCGTACTCACCCGTGACACTCAATGCCTGGGAGATACCGGGCAGCAGGAGCAGCCAGGGGTTAGCAGCAGAGGAGCAATGTGCTATCAGTGGCGTGGCCTGAAACGTAAGAGCAGAGCACGGCACCATCTTCTTTAGCAGACTAGAAACGACATGTAGTTTTGCTTTAGAAGATGGACTCAGAGAAGTGCACCAGATGTTTAGCTGACAGCAGGACATCTGTGCTGGTGCAAGCAGTGAATTCTGCTCCTGGGCTGCATGGTGAAATAAAGGTGCTTCAGTGGAGAGCTAACTTTTATGTATCATGTCCACCACGATACAGTTCTGTACGCAATTTGCATTATGCCAGACATTATTAGAATAGTGTTATGTTTTTCAGCTGACACAAATTAGCAAATTCATTACCCTCATATCACATTTGTAACGCACCGTTCCTACATTCGCCACATTCCCATAGCAGAGTTATTCCTCCCTGGATGTTTCTGGAGGAGGAACAGAAACTCTTTGCGACAAAAGAGAAGTGGTGGTAGTCAGAATAGAGTAACACCAGAATGTGAGCCTTCTTTTTGTGTAAAACAGTTACAGTTGTGTACAGCCATGGGGACAACAAGCAGTAGAGGTGAAGTATGGGCAAAGGGAAATAAGTACTTAGTACAAGAGTCAAAGCTTTATTTCTTACGACACAGTGCGCTGTGACACTGAAATATATCATATTTGGTGGCTTATATGAAAATTCACTGTGCCAGGTCTGCAGATGGCTTCATTGAAAGGTTATGTAGGTTCGTTGAAGTAAACTATGGATGTTTCCTCTCCTCGGAGTATGAGGTGCTCGCTGTGGTTGCAGGGAGGTAATTGCCATTCAGGTGAGTTCAGCATCTAAAGAACAACCTTTGTCACTTCCAGAAATGCTACTAAACTGAGACTCCAGAAGAAACTGTGCTCCCGCGTATAGCGAGGGGCTTTGAGGAGCGTGGTGTGCAGAAATCGTGGTCTCAAAGCTGTACCTGTGCAGGCAGACCCCTATGCCCACGCCGTCTCCCCAGGAGAGCCTGCAAGACCAAACACGTAGGAAACATGGCACCTCTGATCCTGGGGTTAAATTAGAATGAACCAAATCCTCTTCACATGGTTTTTAAACTTCATGCTCCTATTCTGGCTGTTACCTTTCACAGTTCAGCCTTTTTCCCCTTGCAGTTGGTGCTTCAGTGTGATCCCATAGAAGTCCTTAAGGAGATGAAGGACTCCGTAGGGTTCTTGAAACTTTTTTTCTCAACTGTCTGATCAGCATGTGGCAGGATTAAAAGCATTCAAAACCCATGAAATCAGAGAGGGTTTTCTATTGGATTTGATAGGTTTTGGAGTAAGTCCTTTCTTCATTACCTAGAGGAAGAGCAGCAAGGAGCGGGCACTTCTCCGGTCCCTTTGGGTCCCTCCTCACGGGCGTGTGCCAGCAGCAGGACGTGCAGCAGGGTTTGCATTCCCAGGGCAGCAAATGCCTTTGCTGGGCACCTGAGGAAGAGCAGTTGCACCAAACAAGACTGAATGTGTGTTACTTGTCTTGACTGCAACTTTCAAATTAATTCAGTAAAGTGTATTTAAAATTATTTCTTTATTATAGTGTAATAATTTTGGATATACTTTTCCCTTTGACTGTACGTTATCTGAACTTTATACTGAAATATGTGGTCGGGTGCAGTCTTGCGGCTGTGTACACTGATATTTTTCTAAGAATATCTTGCACCTGACAGTTGTACTACCATGTACAGGATTTGCATAATAATGAATATATTCCTCGGGAGGGTGCCACAGATCAGAGCAGATGAACGTTAACTGGATCCGGAAATTCACAAAGATGAACCTTCCCCATACACAGTCTCATTTTAATCTTCAGAAATAAAAACACAGTGCACAGCAGACTTACTTTGATGTTGGAATACAAAATAAAAAGGCTTTATTTACTAAAACTGGAGAAATAATCCAGTGATGAGGAAAGAAAGCCAGTGCTTTGCTTGTATATCTCTGTTGCAACAGGAAATATGTACACCTGGAGAGGAGAGATGGATGTCGTGTGGCAGGATGACCCTTTGGGAAAGTCTCCAGCAGCTGATGCCCTCACACTCAGCCCACTGCCAGCTGCAGAGCAGCCACAGGTTATCGGGATGATCCCCACTTTTCAAGAGCGAGTCTTGAGTCTTGTTATTTTTCAGCTATTAACTCATATCCTTATTAGCACTAACTTCATCTAAGCAGAAGTCATGGTTCCAAAGTCAGACTTTGAATGGCAGTTACCCCTCCAGTTTAAAAACAAGTTTTATCACCCTGCAAGAAATTAAGGTACCTCAGACAGGGTCTTGGTGTATGAAGAAGAATATGATTTGTCTGCATATTTAGTTAAACTCCTTAGTGCAAAGATTGTGAAACTGCAAAGGTATGAGGAGGTCTGAACAAAGTGAAAGGAACAAAAAAATCACTGTTTATCTGATGTGCATTTTATTAGCTGAAAAAATCAGTTCGCATCACAAGAAATGGATGAAATGTTACATGCCTCTGGTCCTGGAATAAAATGTTAATAAACTAATTTATTTTTCCAGACCTTCCCCTCTTTTTTGTTGTTACATGATGACTTTGTTCCCACTCAGCTGTGGTTTTTTACACCTCATCCCCAGCTCTCTAGGTTTGCTTTGATGTGGTACTCCAGAAGCCTTCTATAGATGTCAGGTTCTTGAAAGAGAAAGGAATTTTCCTTTCTGAAAGACATGCTCTGTTTGCAAAAGGCACTGTTGCTGAAGTATTGAAAAACTCAAGTGACTGCTTCATCTCTTGTAAGACTCCAATAAGTACTATTTATCTACAGATGAAAAGGAACTTCTAGGGTCATTCATTGGCTTTGTGTTTGCTCTTTTCCTTACTCATTAAGCAGACCTTCTGTGGTATAGAAACTTCTGACACATACATTATAATCAGGAAGATATGATACAATAGATATGAAAATAAGTTTCAGGCTGGGAACTGTAATACTAAGGCAAGCTCTGCCTTCGTACACCTCATCCATGGATGTCTGTGGCAATTTTCTAAGAATTTCAACAGGCTCTGGATCAGGACATGGGTGATAAGATGGAGCCACCCAACAGGGTGAAGCTTGAGAGAATAAAGTGTAGGAGGGATAAAGAAACACTGCAATAGAAAACTCATTTTTTGCAAGACAACCGGTTATTATTCTTGCTTATTATTGGGAATACTGCATTTTTGTTAAACAGCAGAGTCGGTGTCTGCGGAGGCTGTGTGGCACCATCATGAACCCCTTTTTTGTCTGAGATGACAGCCCATATTTTCAGCAATTCTTTCCCAAGATTTTCTCTGCACATTCAGTGCTCTTTGCACTAAAGACTTTTAAAGATGCATTAACCTGCCACCAAAGGGAGGAAAGGCAGCGTGACGGCCGCACAAAGCGCACAAGCTGTGCTCGGGCAGTGCTGGAGCGGACCCCAAGGTGGAGGTTTCTGCCTGGTTCCTGCAGTCTGCCACGGCGGCAGGGCGAGAGCTGCTGCCTGGTGCATGCGGCCAAGACTTTACCCCTAGGATGGGAGAGACTAGCAAAAGATCTGACAATTTCCTAAAATGAAGGTAGGCATAAAGCAATAGCCATTTTTCACCTCCCCTCCAAGTCTCTTAATCTGTTGTTAAGAGACCTCATTGCGACTTGTTTCTGGACAAACTGTTACAGCAAGAATATAATTAATCTGGCACACAAAAGACTGCAAGAAAACAGGTAAATCATTTTCTAAAATACCATTCCACAGGTTTTGTATGTGCCTTGTGTAAAATAACAGGTCCAAACACCACAGTCTGCAGTGAAGACTTTTGAATATCACTGATTTTTTTTTTAAAATTACTTTTAATATTTTCTATCATTTCCTGAGGCATTAATTAAGTCCATCTGTTAAACTTCAATTAGCCGTATCAAATATGACATCATCTTATCATATCTTGAATTTTCCCCTAACTTCTAGAAGAATGTGCCACCATTATTCTGTTTCAGAGTTTCAGAACTAGGCTGTGGTACTGAGGTATGAATGCAGACACAGTTACAGCTATTTTGGGAAAGGGGGAACTGTAATGTCATCAGAACTGTCAAGAATGTGTTAGAGCTCTTTACCAGACATTTATTATTTTGTATGGGAGCTTAGATTTTTCCTTCATATTGCACTCTGTTGCCATTTTGTGCTAATAAAAAAAAGTCTCGGATTTATTGCTCTGTCTCTACTGAGGCTGTGCTAAACTTTCTTTATTAAACTGCCTTATTCAAATTGTAACCACGGGTCGTTTCCAATCAAGACTGTCTTAACTTGTGTGAGAATCAGCTTTAGCTACCTAGATGTAAGTGGCTGATAGAATAATTTTGTGGAAACAGCTATGAAATTGGCACATGTAATCCCCAAATGTACTCGTTATGGCTCAGACTTTTTTATTCGTCTAATTTTCAGACTCTTTTGTGTCATTTGTCTCAAGACTGTGTTGTATAATGTCTTTACTAATCTGTTGTAGTGAGAATTGTTTGTACTTTGTGGAAGACGGTTGCTGAAGTGTGATCTCCCTTTACAGATAATGAACCATAGCTTTAGATTGAATAAATCCACTAAATCATATGTATCTACTAATAAGATAGAGGGTTATGATTTTCAGTCATCATGAAGAATATCAGCCATGGATTTCCACCCGTGAGGCAAATTAGCTGTTTTTCTATACACGTATGGGGAAATATTCCTGTAGGTAATCATGCCAAAGCTAGGCCAGTCAGACCCCTGGAGAAGAACCAGGAGATGACCAGTTCTTAATGTGGAAAGCCCTTCTCATCCAAAAGGTGTGCATTTATAGCTGGCTGAAGTCTGAGTTCAAATGCAGGATGTTTTGCAGATTCTCCCTGTCCTTCAAAATAACCGTATCATGAGGCTAATCTAACGCTGCACATGAGCTGGCGTGCCTCATCTTTCGGGACAGCTTAGGCTCAGTGTAGCGTGCTGGCTCACAAGGAGGACAGAGGGAGTTTAGGTCTGTCAAGGTGTGATATGAACCCACTTCTGTACATGAAATACAAGTGTGCTGGAGAATTAAAAAATAATTCCATCCTTTTAAATTGCAAGGAAATGAAAAATAATGTTTTCAAAAGCACTTAACTCAATTGCCACAGACTTCTGACCACTAGTTTTCTGCTGTGCTTGTGTTTTGTCTAAATCTCAGCTTTGGTGTCTCTATTCATTTCTGATTAATTAACTGGTGATTTAGGAGTGTACATCTCATTTCCAAAGATCACTTGGGACACTTTGGTATATTTTGGGGCAATTCACACCTACTAACTGCAGAAGCCAAGTTCCTTGTTTGCGTTTAGCATTTGCTGAGACAGTTTTGGTTTTAGGAGGCCATCTCTTGCACATAAATATGCATGAGACAGAGGAGCGTGGAGCTGTGCCACTGTTCGCCAGCCGAGGACCTGCCTTGTGCATCTGTATCATCCGCTGTCTGCTCCTACCTGGGATATTGAATGGAGCTGTTCAGAAATGGTTCTGTGCGGTGTTGTTGCTTGGGTTTTTTTTGTTCTGGAGTGTCATTTGCTGAGACTGAAGCTCTGCCCCAGAAATGTGCTGAATTTCTTGGAAATTCCCGAGGAGGAGGGAGGCTCTTCGTGTGCACCTGGAGGGCTGGGATGAGCTCATGAACAGGAGCATCACCCAAAGGCTTAGGTCTGTGAGTTGTGTAATTCGACCATTTCCCACATTCGCGGGGCATCCCAGAGCCACCAGCTCTCAGAAACAAGTTGATTAGTCTGGTGCCATAATTTCCATAGCTGCATTTAGGTTTTTGCTCTTCTGATGCTCCATTTAACTCTCTGCTTATTCTGCTGGTACGTGACATGGTGTGCGACGCGGATCCAAGCCAGCATGGGTGTAACGCAGTTCGTTAGAGGCAGAAGCAAACTGGTTTGTGTTTTGGAGAGGGCAGATGGGAGCTGGTGCAGGTACGTGGCATGGTACTCTGGCTGCAGCCTCGCTAGCAAGAGCTGCCCTGCTTCACCCGGGGCGATTACACAGTGCCTTTAGCAGCAGGGTGTTTCGTGGGATCATCTCATGCCTCCAGAGATTTGGTCTGGGAAATCTCACGTTGTCTAAAGCTGTTGAAACCTAGTGGGATTTAAAGGTGGTTTAGGATAAAATGGAAGGTAAAATCTGGGGGAGGGAGAGAATTTTCAGGAGACTGTCAGGTTAAAAATGAAACATTTATCTTCAGAATTGCTAGTGTGATTTTTCCTGATAGACCTTAAGCTAACCCTGCTGTATGAGGCATTCCGCGTGGTTACTGGGGCATTTCTGAAATTGTTCTGTTTCAAAGTCTTTGTAGCATCGCTCACATGTATAGAAGTGGGTAGCTTGCGTATGAAATCAAGCACAGTTCTCGTCAGTGGATGGGGAGACAAAGTAGAATTGTTTCAGCCACCAATGAAATAATATGTTTTTGAGTTCTTTTTAAAAGACAAAATCTCCCTTAATAGCCAAGCAAAAGTGATCCAGAAACAGCAAAAGAGAAGGGTTATTGCTTCCAAATTCACACAGTCCAAATCATATATCCTGTCTAACAGGCAGAAGAAACAGCCTTGGACCTTTTAAACACTTGAATTGATTGAGTGACAACCTCCTAAACAGCCTGAAGTTTAATTTGGAAGCTGTCAGGAAGAATGGCTCAGTTCTTTGGCGTTCATCATATACCCAAGCTGGCAACTTGTCAGAAGTTACAGATTTCTTTTTAACTTAATTTTTTTGGTTGCAAAGTCACAGTCTCCACTGCACGAATGCCACCTAAATGCAGTCCTGGGTCTGGACAGATGTCTTCATTTTGATCTGTGCATAGACACAACCCCCTTCTTACTGGGGGCTTGAGCTCAGGGAAAGAGTTTAATCAAACAACAAATCCAAAGCAAGCGCATCTCCAGACCTTGGTTGGCCCTGATCCCCAAGGTTCAGGGAACAGGCAGGACAGTGCAGGCAAAGCTGGCCATGGTGCCCCTCTCCCTGGGGCTTTCTGGTGGCTCATCGTAGGCACTGGCCAAAACCCAGCACAGTGGCTTCGCAGGACTTGCTTCAGAATGAGGGAAATCTATTTATGTTTTGGCTTTAGCTTCCTCCCATCTCTTTTGCTAATCTTTTGAACCCATTAAGCAGGCCTGGGAGGATTTTTTGGCTTTGTTTTGTCAGGCAGGGAAGGTTTGATAGATACAAAAACACTTCAGCCGCAGCAAAAAATCAGAAGTGTTAATGGGAAATTGTTGTGACAGATCGCTTTCAGCAAAACCCATAGGTGCTAATAAATATTCTGTCAATGCTAATTTTTGACCACGCTTAGCAGCCATGGCACTTGAAAAACCTGTGCTTATTTCCCTTAACCTGTGGAGGGGATGGGCGCGGTCTCCTTGTGGTCCTCGGGCGTCTTACTTGGGTGTCAAAACTACATCTATTTGTTGTTTTCAGCCATGTAATGGCATTATTTTAATCTACTGTACCATTGCACCTTCACAGAAATGGCACTATATATTTACAACAACAGTAAAATCTCTGAATGTTGGCTGTGATTGGTGTTGGCCGGATAGCGTGCGAGTGATGTACATGAAGTGTTGTGGCTCTGCTGATGGGGGATGAATTTCACTGCTGAGGGACAGCAGCACCCTGTGGGCTGGCTTATTCATTCTTAATGGCCGACAGGAGATATACACACTCTTCACAACACGAAGGGTTGGGGATAACCCGATAGCCTAAGACCCTTTTTTATTTTGTAAAGTCTGCATGTAAGCATCATTCCCAGGACATACAACCTCTTCCTTCAACTGCTGGTGAAGGTCTGTAACTGTTTGATAGCATTTACTTGTCAACAGGATTTGCGAAACCGTTTCTCAGGCACCACATCCCAAGGTTTCCTATCCGCAGGCAATCAGGGTCAGTCTTGAGAAAAGCAAGAGCCATCTAAAACATTGCATCTTATTGAAATGAGCATCCGGGAGCGGGATAGCAGGAGGTGCCTGTCCCTGGCCAATGTTACCCTTGACCAAGCTCCAAATTTTTGAGCAGTTAACGTTTTTAATCTGAGCTCCAAAGTTCTGAGCAGTTAAATTCCTCACTCTGAGGGTGACAGAGCACTGGACCAGGCTGCAGAAAGGGGCTGTGGAGTCTCCTTCTCTGGAGATATTCAAGACCCGTCTGGATGCAGTGCTGTGCAGCCTGCTCTGGGTGACCCTGCTTCGGCTGGGGGTTGGACCAGACGATCCACAGAGGTGCTTTCCAACTGCTGTGATTCTGTGATTCTGCAACCTTAGGAGAAAGGACTTGAGGTGTCTAATCAGAAAGCTGCATGCAATGCAGAAAACGTTTATTTTTCTTACAGTGAATCTAGAATATGTTTCTATCCTAGTGGCTATAATCTGCTATGAATGGTCCCATAAATCCTATTCTGAAAATAATATGACCCAGTAGAATACCAGTGCATCACTTGCAATTTCTGCCCGAGAGCTGTTTTCCATGTGAAAATTTGTAAAGCACATAAAGCACTCTGTACTGGTTTTTATGAGAGGGTTCAATGTCATTTAACAAAGGATAACAATAGTAAATCCATAAGGGCTGTGGTTTAGGAAGTTTGCTGTGTAATATAAATTACCTAGTTGTTTAGGTAATTGCCTAAATTACCTGCACAATATAAATTACCTGGCATGAATTATGCCTTTTAGCCTAATGAATCCCATTTATTTACAATAAATGTAGTATCTTTATTGATTCATCTCACATCGGTCACTGTCAGTCTGGGCTTTGCTGAGGCAGAGCCGGGAGCTGTCAGTTATAAACAGGGCTGCAGCCAGGTTCTGCAGTGCCTGGGACAACTCTCCAAGCAAATTCTCCCGTCTCACTCCGGTGCTGTCGTCTCTTGTAGGTCTGTTCCCTGTCGCTCAAGGGTTATTTTGCTTTTGCCGTCAGCTTGTGTTGGGTGGGTGTGTGCGAGGAGGGAGAAGAGCAAGTGTTTTGCATCACCCTTATCACCCTTTCATCATCCAATTAACTCTGTTAATGGTACCAGCATTTTCCCATCAGCCAGACTTTCAGCCTTATATAAGCTAAATGCTCCCTGCATGCTGCTGGGGCCAATATGGAACATCAGGGCTGGGGCTTCTTAACTGTAGATGATACTTTAATTAACCTCATTTATATAAGAAAGCTAGGAAACAGCACAGAGAGATTCTTATGGTGCTACGTGTAGTGAAGGTGAGTGGGTAATGCCTGTTCTAGCAGTTGTTTTCCTTGAACTTAGAGGAGGAGTTTGTATCTGAGGAGCGTTGCAGGTAGATTCACATGATGGTTCATGAGGAAGTGTGCTGTCAATGTGTTTGGTGGGGCAGAGGGAAGAAGTCTCTCTCTAAGAAAATGGCAAAAATGAATTACTTGTGCTTCAGTTTGTCTCTGTTGACTGTGCTCAGCATGTAGCAAATATTAAAAAATTGTTTGTATTTAGAGGTGCTATAAAAAATGTTTGCTTTGGAGACAGAGCATATTAGTTGGGGAAAAACATCTTGCTCCTTGAGTAGCTTCATCTTTATTGTTTGCTTTTTTTTTTTCAAAATAAACTGAGTAAACACAGGAGGATGACTGTGGCATTATGGCAGTCAGCGGTGCTCCAGTAACATCTGCCTTTCCTTTGGATCGTCTCTGCCAGGCTGGCTTTCCTCTTCATGAGACCTGTGGATGCAGCAGGGGAGCCGCAGACTGCTCGTGACAAGGTAACTCACCACTTCCAGTGACCTTCACTTGCAGCCGATGTGTGGGTCAGGGTACCTGCTCCGTCCCTGCCTCTGTGGGCCCTTCCTCCACGGCACGGCTGCGTGGGGCTGGAGAGGTCTTTTGGAAACCAACTTCATGCTGTAGTAGCAGGGTTCACGTAGGAGATGGGTTAGTGACCTGTGGCAGGTTCAGGGTTCACGTAGGAGATGGGTTAATGACCTGTGGCAGGTTTAGGGTTCACCTAGGAGATGGGTTAATGACCTGTGGCAGGTTCTGTAGCTTCAGGGGTACTAGAAGGGAATGCACATTTGCTGGATACGTGAGCAGTGACGGAGGGAAGAAAAACCAAAATGCTCCTAAATTGTCTATTGGGAAAAGTGTTTCTGTCCTTGGGGTGTGCACGATCCCTGCTTGGAGGGTTGCTGGCAGACAGCACAGTCAGCCCTGGGAAGGGACACGACAGGGTGTGTAGGAGGGGAAGGAGGTCTGAGGGTGTTGGGGTTCCCAGAGGAGCTTGCGTTCCTCTCCAGGAAAGCAAAGGCACTCGAGAGGTGTAGTTACCCCACGTGACAACCAGTGAAATGCTATTTATTTCATGCCTGTGCATCTTTGGTTTGCCTCGGAGTCCGTAGATTCAAACTAAATTCTTAACCGGTTGGATGAGTGTTTTCTCCAGTCCTCCAGAGAGGAGTAGGTAAAGCCTGAGCAGGTGGTTCATTCCAGATGATGGAGAAGTAGCAATAGAGTTTAAAATCACTTAACTGACACAGTGCAGATTACTGCATGGCTGTTGCATGGTGCTATGCTTAATTTCCCAGCATCTGTTTTTAAGGCAAACGTGGTTGAAACTTTTAAAATGAAAAAGAAGAAAAACCCAAAATATCACCATACAGTTCTGGTACTTACAGCCATTGTACAGTAATAAACTAGTAAAGCACTGAACTGGTCTCGGGTATGCACTGCTGTCCCTGGGCATATTGGGATCACGTAACTTCTCAGGACTGGAATTGCCCAGGCTGTGGCAGGTGGCTTGTGTCAATATGTACCTGAAGAAAGGTCTGCTCCCTGCTTAGTTATCCCCAATAAACTCAAAATTTATTATATATACACACAATCTCCGACCTGGTTGTCATATCTTCTAGTAACTGCATAATATGAAAGTGAGTTTAATATTCAAGGACACAATAAAATGCAAGGGAGATATATCTTCTCAGCCTCAGTGTATCTATTTTTATTACTCTGCCAAAGCATATCTTTCATTTCTCTTGGACAATATTTTTTGGCATATAGAACAAGTCTCCACAGCTTTCTCATTGTCACTACCTTTCTCTCTGAGTTTGGATTGCTGGGTGACATTGTGGGGTCTGTAAACAAGCCACACTGAAGAGGACTCCCACATAACCTGAGAACGAGGGACGGGCAGACTGGGCGTCTTGCTTTGACTTTGGGTGCTCCTGCACCTGCTTGTCTGGGTCTGCTGCTCCAGCAACTGCATTTCATATGACAGCAAATGGGTTTATGAATCGGATTGTGGTCTGGGTTGTATGAACTCAGAAGCTGCAGGTGGGTTACCTCACTTGGGTACACACTGTTTAGGTCACCTGATGAGCCCACAGAGGGAATTAATCAGTCATGTCTGTTTAGCTGCAGAAGTGTGTCCTGGCCCTCAGAGCCACATCCAGAAGTTTAGGGGTGCCTCCAGCCTCTGTTTAGGCACCAGTTTCTCACCAAGAGCCATGGGAACTCAGGCTCCTGGAGAATATCTTGAAACCACGGGATGCAAAGCAAAAGTTGAGCATATGGTCGGTCTGCCTGTGCAAATGAGAGTTATTTCCATCCAGACCGCTCCTGAAGACTGCCTGCCAGAGATGGCAATCCTACAAACTCCCCAAGCAACGTATTTGGGTTTCTAGTACCCAGCTCAGTCTTTCTTGCTGCAGTTTTGGGCCATTATTTCTTACGTGAGCATAAGAGTGGGACATAAAGAGTGGGTTGTCTCCTCCTGCTCTGCGGTGGTCTCTGATGCATTTGCAGATTTATCCACTGCTGCTGCCTTTTAATCATCAACCTAATCACCATGTCTCTGATATAGCAATTAAGCTGTTTTTCTGGATCTGTCTTGCATACTTTTCTCCCTACAGCATGGTTTGGTTTGGGGACGTATTCTTCATGACTTTCAACTAAGCTGTATTTTGAAGGTTTAGAGAAATGAATGTTTTTCTTTAGAATTTATGTAACTGAGTACTTCTAGCAGTGATGTTTAGAGTTGCAATGGTCTAAGGACATAAAGACATGCTTGGAGGTATGTCTGTTGTTGGAATAAGACATATTGATGGGGAGATAGCAGGCAAGCTTGCAGGCACGCAAACCCTTGAATTTTTCAATGTTCTTAAGGTGACCATAATGTTGCTTGTTTTGGCATAAAGAAAGTGTGGGGCAATAAGTTTTGGAAGGTATAACTGATATGCCTGCTGACAGTACATAGACTGCAGTCATCGCGTGTTGTCCATTTGATTCTCCCCTTGGTAAACTACATTATTTTAATTTGTTGTAATGGCAACTTCACCCTAGCTCATGTTTTTATCTGTCGATCTGCATCCTCGATGGCCAGGGATAATTCATTCTAACTGCAGCTGCTCCCTTCCGCTGTGGTGGTCTGACTCACCCTTTGAGGCTGTGGTCCCAAACACATTCCACCCAAATGGTGGTGGTGGTGTGAGCTGTTCTGCCAGCGCAGTGCGAGGGGAAGCTATAACTATTGCTTGCTTTCATAGCAAATTTGTCCTCGGTCAGAAAAGATCAAGATGGAATAAAAACCCTGTAATTATCGATAATGCAGTTCAAAATAAACCAAAATCCACTTGGTATTAGTGCCATATGTTTAAAGCTTTTTTTTTTTGAGCAGATAAAACAATGCATAAAGGAAAGTGATATCACAGATGTGCTAATACGATAATTTTTTTTGGCCTGGCATTTTTATGTTATGTGTGCACATGAGTACCTCCTTGGTTGATTGCTTGAAGCATTAAAGGGAATAAAACCTGGCATCTGTCATCAGGGCAAGTGTGAAGCGGGGCAAGACTTCTCCTGTATACATATATATGTATGTATATATACAGATATATGTTTTTAAGAGAGTATCCTGGTAAAAATATATGCTGAAAAGACAAATCAGAAGCTTCTGTAACCCCGGTTTACTACCAGGACAGGGCATCAGAGTTTGGAGGTAGACATTCATTCCTCAGGTACCTGGAGCTTTTCCTCACCACTGCAGCTTCACCAGTGCCACGAAGGAAAACACAAACGGGAATAGTTGGGGTTTTTCTGGTTTTGCTTCAGTAATGCCTCTGAGACTGTGCACTGAGCACGTACCCATGGGGTGCGATGCTCCAGCATGCTGGCAGAGAGCATCCCAAGCCATCTTAACCATTTTAATCCTCTGTTACTTCCTGGCCTGCCACTGGGTCGGGTAGTGCTGATGCCAGGAGAGGGAAGAGCAGGATTGGTGCCTCATGGGCACACGGGCTGTGAGGAGGTCCCAGGGTTCCCAAGCACCTTCCCAACACCACTGCAGCTGCTGCTTCTGGTGTTGCTTCTAATGGTTTGTGTTCTATCCACTTGAAGGACCGTATTTCAGTTTTATCCAGACTACTAATAAGTGGTTTAAGCATGCTGGCTATATAAAATAGCGTCATTTTTCTTCCTTCACAGAGTAGTGATGCCAGAACTTAATGGAGAGTTGTAGCAGGGTTTCTCTATCTCTCACTTTAAAAAGCAGCTGGTGTTTGAACTGGGAGAAGTAAAAGCCTGACATCAAATTGTGGTCATTGATCATGTCTCTCATTTCATTAGGTATTCGTGGCTTTTATGTCCTACAGTTCCTATCACTGTTGTAATGCAGAAATCATTCAGAAAGTGAGAAAAGTGCTTCATGTCCCAGTGCTGGTCAAGTATCAGTTCCAGCCCTGTGTGAATTGGAGTTTGCCCCTTTCTGTCATAAATCTGCATTTCTCTTGCGGCTTGTGATGTTGTATGCATGGGATGTATGGCTGATTTCTAAGGCACAGAAACGGCCTCTGATCTGCCTAAAAATATTTATTTTTCTTTTCAAGAGAAAAAGAGAACGTGGAGAAAGGAAGCACAGAAATTGTATATGCATGCTGTATATAGAGAATTAACCTTTTCTGCATATCACCTCATAAACAATCTCAGTTTGACTTTATTTCTAGTTTCCACCCTCTGAATCTTAATCTTACTTCTAGCGTAGGTCATGCGAAGAGGCCATCAGGCAATCGGTCTTGCTAGCTACCCATGCCCTCCCCCTTGCCAGGGGAAGAGGAGAGAGGTTTCCTGGGCTGGACGATGGGAACGCCTCATGGGACAGCCAAGCCACCACTTGGGGACTTTGTTCCCCCCTGTAATGAATTTGCTGCTCACCTATGGTTTAATTAATTCAATAGATACAATTTCTTACACTGGGCTGGAAGCAGTCATTCTTATTGAATTAAGCTCCATAGAGGTAGCATCTAGAAGATGCTGTATACATATGTAATTATATGTGTGGGTTATTTGTGACATCCATTACCACCGGGCAGGGGATGGACTGGTGTGGTGCTGCCGGGTCGCAGGAAGCACCAGCCACATGGCAGCTGTGCACCTATCCTCCCTCCAGCCGGCTGTAGCACCGCGTGAGGCTGGTGGAAGACCCCCAGGATGGTCTTCCTTGAGACACTGAGTGCTCCAGACAGAGCCCCAGTGGTGTTGTAGGTGGCTTTAAGGTTGAAGGCCTTTCCTAAGTTACCTATAGCCTCCTCTTTTATAAACAGGGAGCTTTTCTAAAGGTGGTATTGCAATAGGAAGGTGTATGATATGCCTACAGGTGTACTTTAAGCTGCCAGAACGAGGATTGCTTTCACTTGAGAAGCTGAACAGTACATTAAAATGCATGTTTTTCCTTCCTGCAGGATGACTTCTGAGACAATAAATATCTGCTTTAATGTGGCTTTTTCTTGTGAGGAGTACAATAACATCACTGAATCCTAGCTATGAAATGTCTAGCAGAAATTTTTAGGTTGCTACATGAGTTGTCTCTAAAAGGAAGTTAGTTCAAGAGATTTCCTTTTTAAGTTGTTGGTTTGTACTTTTGTTTGGGTGGGTTTCATGCTTGACTCTCAAATCTCTCTTGGAGTTGCCTTAAAAACCAGCCAGTTCAGTGTCAAATGAGTGCCATGATATGTTACTGTACTTATAAAAGGATTAGAAAGTAGTCTGTGAAATACAAAAGAAAAAATTTATTAAAGGGAAGAATTAATGTTACTTGTCTGGACCAATTTTATTTGTTTTAAAGTGCCATTGTGTAATTGCTTTTTAAGGATAATGACAAGATACTGATACAGAATGTTTTATATTCAATGTTTCTCTCAGTAAAAAAATCAACCTCTGGAAAGAACTAGGAAGAAAAAGACTTATTGGAGGAGCCTAAAGTAAATGACAGAGCAAGTAACCCTCTTCAAACTTTATACTGGGGATAACCACTTCCATTAAAAGCCCGAGAAACTGAGAAACCACAAGTGTCAAATAATATCTAACGTCCCCAGTGCACGGAGAGCTGCTGTGTTAGGTCTAGATAGAAGAAACCAAAACCAAACCTGGATTTGAAAACACACACACACAATTCTAGATAAATTATTGTTTAGTATCATTTTTTGCTGTTTTAAAAATCAAGGCTTCAGCTGACTAATAATGAGAGCAGCATGCCAAGCGAAGTCATGTTTCCAAAGCAATAGAGGCGGTGGGGGATCTGGGGCTCTGGTAGCTGCAAATTCTTCCTCCGTGGGGCTTCTCAGCAGCACAGCAATATATCACCTCTTCCTATGAGTCTGTCTTGTGCAATCTCTAAACAAGTAAAATAATTTTTTACTCCCTTATCCAAGTCCCGAAGTAACCTGGAAACTCATCTAACCACCACGCTAACAAAGTATAGTTATAATTGTCAGGGAAAAAAAAAATGGCAAGTGTTCTGGAGCAGTATTTTATCATATTCTGACAGTTTGATAAAACCAAAGTGCTTTGGGGGAGACTCTCCCATTTTGGCCAAGTTCCCTTAAAATAAACCAGGGCTCTGAAGGGAACCTGCCTGTGTCCTTCTGGCTCTTCCAGCCCCGTCCTCGGCAGCCCAGCCTGCCCTGGGCAACCGGTCCCCAGGCTGGGGAGCCTCACCCCTTCCGCTTTTTATTACCATGGTTGTCAAGATTGTTTTTTCCTTACGTCCACTTGAAATTTGCTTTGCTGCAATTTTTGACTACTGCCTCTTGTCCTGTTAAGTTTTTCCTCTTTTTTTATTTCATGGTGATACATGTCTGATTTCATTAATTCAAAATCTAGAATGAAAACATGTGCAAAAAGACAAAATTAAAAAATGCAAAGCTCCTCCACAAAATAGAAAGTCTAAATTAAAGTCAAGTTCAATAGCAGGTTTACAGACTCTATGTGCTCATATATATTCAGTTGGCCTTTTGGGGTCTCGGTGGGTTTCTGCATGAGCAATGGGGTCTGCTCTAGTGAATGTGACTGTAGGAACAGTTCAGGGATCATAAAACGTTATTGAACATGCATATAAAATAATAATTCATAACACATTTATTAAGATTCCTTCAAATAATCCCATTTGCATCCTTTATTTTCTATTGGGAAATTACGGACTTCTAGTATGAAAAATTTTTATTCTTGGGAGGCTTAGCATTTGCAGCTCTCGTATCTCAAAATCTGTGTAGCAAAACAAGGAATGGAGCAAAAGAAGTGCTGGCCACATCCTCAGAGATTAAAGACCATCATCAACTAGAACTCCTCTGGTGGTGCCTCCTGTTGTTCCTCCAGACCAGGTATGAAGATGTAGGGCAAATGCAAATGGGATATCCCACCTGTGGACAGCTCACAGGAGGGCACTGCACGGGCTTGGAGCACTGGTCAGATTTATTTTGCAAGGAAGCAAAAAATCTTCCATATGGAAAGCTTCATTAATGAGTAATGACCAGAAAACAGGCACCAATTGGAGTCAGTGGTAGCAAATAGCTAGGAATTTTTGTGTGCATTAAGAGATTTGGAAAAAATTCAAAATCTGTTGTCTTGCGTTGTCAAGAGCCATCAGCACCTGCCAACACACAGCACCAGAAGTACTGCAAATTCCAGAGCCAGAGTATAAAGGTGTTTTTTGTATCCTAAGTGACAATGATCATTTTCTTCAGCTGCTTCTGGAAATACTGAAAAAGCAATTCTTCTTTCCCCCTGCACCACCAGCTGCGCTGAGAGAAGCGTTTGACACCCGTGCTAGCTGGATGAGGGGCAACCAGGGTACCTGGTGCTGTGTGGTACCTGAGAGGGGTCTGCAAGAGCAAGGGTCTCTGCAAGGCGACGTGCCCGCGCTTCACCAAAGCCAAGGTGGTCCCCTGCTCCACCTTATTCTGATGTTTGCAAGTAAGTGTGCTGCTGATTTTGGGGGTTTATGGAGATGTTTAGAGCTGGCAAATGATTGCAAATGTTCTCTGTCCATTGGAGTATGCCCTTTCCAGTGGCCTGTGGGGTCTGGGTGAAAAAATCATTGGGAAGCTGAGCTGGGTGGTGGTTTGGGACGGGGATGTAAGCTGGAGCTCTTCTCCTGAGCGAGCTATCACTACCTGCCTTTCTCAAGGGAATCTCAGGGAAGGTAGGGTGACTGGCAAAAATACAACCTGAGACATTTTAAAGGTGACAAATATTCTCAGGTGACTTATCACCACTGATTATGATGAGACTTCAAGGGGGTTTTGTCAGAAAATTTTACTGGTGTAATTTTAATTTTTCTTAAGCTATACCCTGAATGCAGATTCATAAACCAGTTCATTTAAGCCAAAATAAGGTCTCTGCATTTTGCAAGCTATTACAGGCAACAAATAATATTAAAATTAATATTGAAACTATTATAATTATTTTGCTTCCTCTCTGTCCCAAGTGAGAGAGCTCATTTCTTGTTTTCATCACATTAAAAAAAAATCGTAAACTGAAATACTTTTAGCCTGTGTGCTGGATGCATTTAATCTCACAGCTATGTGATCTTCTGTTTTGTCACCATCTGTACAAAGATTTTGAGAGTGAGGACTCCCATCCCACCCCACCGGTCACCGTGAAAGCGTTAGCCCAGCCCTTTGGCTGCAGGCACATTAGCATCCTGGCAGAAAATGCCCTCCTGGGCTTATGCCCAGCAATTTTCCTACATAAGAAGATGAAAATAATGTCCTAGAAAAGAAATTCATTCTTCTAAATGCCATGGAGGAGAATGCATTGGGATCCGATGAGGCCAGAGAAGAGACGGGGCCCAGGTGACACCATTTCTCAGTTCTGATTTCTTCAGGTATCTATTGCAATGTACCTCTAGGTTTAATTGTTGTCAGTAATTAACTATGTAGGCAGCTGTCTTTAATTATCTCTTTTAATGAGTCAGCCTGTACTGCAAATGGCTGTTTGACATAATGCCATGCATCTGTGCTCGCTCTGGGTATCATCTACTCTGCCGTGGGATCCTGCAGCAGCAGTTTGGGGGAATCCTTCTTCCTTGCTCTCTCTCGCTGCGTGCAACAACCCCATTACCCTTCCCAGAAGTCTTCCCTAAGGCCTGATAAATTCTCCCAGAACTGTCTGGGAAGGCTAAAATGCTATGGGTCATGTTTCTGGTTTCATACACGCAAGTTGAGGAGCAGAGAGGACATGATAATACAAGCAGAGTTCTGCCATGGGAAAGTTCAGGCTTGAAAGCTGATAAAATGAATTGCAAAGTCCTTGATGCTGGGCTTTTGTGTTACTTTTCCTAAGAAGTTTTGTCACACTTTTTTAACATTTTCATGTTTGCTTTCTTTGAAAGTTTTTTAACAAAGCAATTATTCTTCCAGCACAGCTGATCTTCCCCTTCTGCAAATTTTTGCAACTTTGTTCCACGGAGTTCTAGTTAGTAACTTTTGTAAAGCACCGAATAATGAAGGCACTTTTCCTTTGAATTTATTTTAGCCATATGCGTGGCTGTGTCCCCACACGTACACTCTCTTAGATAAATCATTCAAAAAAGTAGTTATGTAGGGAAATACTTTCTCACCCCTCTACAGAGCTGTTGTGAGAATTAATCGGCTGGTATATTTCAGAATGGTATGCCACCATCCTCAAAACAGTAATATTCTGAAAAAATACATATGTGTGCATTTAACAGGTACAGCTAAGCATGGAAAAAATAAGAAAGTACAGAATAAAATAGGTCAACCTTTCTGCTTTGTGAAGATGCTAAACAGTAGTCACTTCATCAAATAAAAAGAAATGGTGTTTTCATAACGGGGTAATAGGAAATTATTTCATTTACTATGACAAATGATTGCCCATCTCTAGGAAGACAGGAAGTAATATCGTGTTGTAGAACACACAAAGATTACAGAGATACAGTCAAATTACTGGGGGTTGTTGTAATATTTGTTCAAATAAAAACAGTGTAGGGTTGCAATCTGTCATACTGCTCAGCACATTGACATGTCCTCTTACCCTTCTTTTCTGTCACCTTTAGGCAGACCAAATAATGCTTTTTTAAGTAACTGGTATCCACTCAAGTGACTAGTATATGGTCTTCATTAGATCTGAGTTTGAGCACAAGGCACGTTTCTGATGGTTCTATTTTGTATATGAGTCTGAAGTCAACTCTTAATCTTCAGTTCAAAACTTCAAAATTAATTCCTAGCCTCGGGAAGTGCTTGGAGACAGCAATACATTGATCTGCTGGTGAAGAAAACCCTCGAAATTTATCAAAGTTGCAGTCATTTTACTAGAGTTGTAGTTTTGACAACTAGGCTCTGCTTTTTGCTCCATCGTTATTTAGTTAACACTGATGTTTCCAGCAGTTTGACAGCTGGAAGATCATCAGCCTTTTCATCTGCTAATTGGGAAGCAATATTTGTTGCCCATGTTGATAGCACATGCTGCTACAGTGTGTCTAATGGGTAAGAGCTTGTGCATGCCAGCCCAGCTGGGTGACGTGGGTGTAGGTGTTTCTCAAGTCATTTCCAGCCATCGGTCGAAGGTTATCGTGTCTCACCTCAAGACGTTCACATCAGTATCCTGTGACTGTACTACTGTTCTTGAAACAGCGTGTTCTGAGCATCATTCATGCCATGAAATATCCTTGTCAGAAACTTGATGTAGATCTTGCAGACTTCTGTGCTGCTGAATGCAAGAAATAACAGCTAGGTAAATAATTAAGAAATGAGAACTGAGATGTAACTTAAATTGATAGGAACCACCTTCCTCAGCTGGTTCAGGGAAATATTTCTTTACTTTTTACCATTTTTCTCTGTATCCCTCTTGTAGCAGAGGGGTGCCACTTCTGCTTCATCTCAAGTTCAAAGAACACGACATGGCAGTGAGCTCTCTGAGAGGTGCCTGCTCTTTCTCCACGATGATTTCAACATCAGGTCTGTCACCCTTCTCTGTTCCTGCTGAGGCAACAGTAAGAACCTCAACATAAGTGTTTTAAAATGAGATAACACCTCAATACTTTAATTACTTTTTATCAAACAGCTTCTATTGTGTTTAAAAGAAGTTATTACCAACAGAAGAACATAAACTGTGGTTGAACAAGGTACTTGGTCTTAAACGTTATACTGAATTTGTGAATAGTCTGAGAGTTTACAGATCTATTTGAGGTGTGTCCTTAAACACTTTGAGAATAAGCACTGTAACCAGATGTGTTCAAGAGTCCTCTTCACTCTAAGGTAAGAACGAGGAAAGCATGCACAGAGCTACTGTGAACCTGTGATGAGAAGGTAGGGAACCGGTTGGGTTGGAGGAGGCTATGAGTGTCTTCCTGCTCCTGAGGCTGACAGCGAGCCCCGCTGCCACGACCTTTCCTCTCCTCCATCTTTATCATCACCTTTGGCTCTGTCAGTCCTGGCACCCTGCGAATCCAGAGCAGACCATGAAATATACCCAAAAAAGGGGTGCTGGCTTCCCAGATAACTGTTAGAAGCTTGTGTTAGATTTAAGCAAAACAGGATGTCATAACAAAACCAGCCCCAACCCAATGACAGTATTTTCTGTTAGGTTCTTGCAGAACATTTCTCCTGGAAAATGCGCTGGCCCTCTCTGTGATAGCTGGGACAAGGTGAAATTGCATGGTTGCTTTGATTCACCTTTTTTTTTTTGGGGGGGGGGGAATAGGAAAAAACCCCAAACCATGTCATTGTTATGTATGACTTCTTTTAATGTGTGAATGTTGCTTTTAGGCTAGTGTAAGGCTTTATGTTGTCATTTGGGCTATGAAATTTCACTTCAAAATAATCTTAAACAGTCATACACTTATAATGGGTGGGAGAGTTTAAGGAAGACACTGATGCTCTGCGCATTGGGTAGCACCAAAGCTTCCACGCTGAGAACTGAAATAGATACCAGAAGAACTTTGTCATTTCACCATGTTCCTTCCTGCACCAAATATCCATCTGCTCAGCTCCAGCCTAGCGTAGCACAGAGAGAGAGCGACTGAGATTCGTGATGCTGGGGGAAAAGGGAAATTCTTGGGAGATGGTAGGATACCTAGCAAGGGCTGACCTCTTGTGTTTGAATGGATGGTAGGAATCTGGCATCGCTCCTTTATCTGTGCCCCACAGACGAGTCTGCTCATCCTGAGCGTGCCTTGGTTTGAGAAAAGCCTTCGTGGAGACAGAGGCATGGGATCTGATACACAACATGTTGTTTTGTCTAATAGAAAACAGACTTTGCCAACCAGTTCCTGAGCATTTTCACAGTGGGTACTTTTGCTTGCATAATCACAATTTTCAGTTCAGGCGTTGCCAACCAAGAACCTGGTAATGATACTGACATTAAAGATCCACACTCAGTTCAATTTTCAGTTGTATTTTATAGATAAAAGAAATATCTACACCAATACAGTCTAATAGCATTGATTTCAGCATGGAGTTATCAATTATTATTCAGAATTCTCTGTTATCTTGCTGCAGTTCCACAGCTATAGCAGATAATTCAATGTTTCATGTGATAACCTTTAACTAACATCAATGTCAGAAGTGAATTCCTATGTGGAATCCCTGTTCTTTCATGGAGTGCTTCTTGGATAAATAAGGCATTTGTTGCTTTGACAAGGAGCGTGATACATTGAGAGTACTTTCACTTATAATATTGTTTGCAGATATAGCTGATACATAAATAAGTCAACAACTCAGGCAGAGAACTGTTTCCTGGGGCTGCAGGAGAAATGACTGTAGTTATCCTTTTACAAAGAAAAGGAAAGAGCAAACAAACTACGCATGTGAAGCTAAAGCTGAGGGAATAGTGAAGTGTTGAATGTACAAAGCTTCATCTACATAACGACAAACATGCTTGCATTCTGCTTTCGCTCAGTAACAGGGAGGTGCTTTATTAGGAGCCAGATGGCAATGACTCTGCTGCTGGCAGAAACAACAGAGGATTTCCTTGGTGCCACTGCTGTACCATCACTGGTTTCTCTCCGACTCATTTACAGGCTTCACATACATCACCTTTCCCGAGCCGATCTCCCTCTGCACTGCTGGAGAGAATTTTTCAGTCTTTGGAGGAGTTTTTGAACCTTTCCTCTTCTGACATTTCCCACCTTCTTAAATCCCCATCTCTACTCTTAAATGTCTGTCTTTGGAATCATTTGCTGTTTGTCAGGAAGGTGGAAAGGCAATCTGGACCCTGAAGTACAGCTGGAAAGAGGGGTTGCTGCTTCAAGTGACCTTGTAAATTCCTTCCATGATAAGAGGAATTGATAGCAAGAGACATAAAATAATAGCAGGATTCCATTTAGTCTTAGTAAATAGCATGGGTTTCTCTAAGAAGTATAGTCCATCTGTTTCCAACAGCTTCTATGCACCTTTTTGAAACAGTGAAGCCAAAACACATTTATTTCTTCCAGGTGGGCCCATATGACTTGCTGGTAGTGTTGTTCAGAGTAGGCACAGGCATTCGCTGCTATCCCACCGGAAAACCTTTCAGCATATTGATTATTATGGTATAAACGCAAATACGTTCATGAAAATATCAGTACAAAATTACTGAGTGGCAGGCACACCACCGTGCAAAAATTCCCAGCCCTGCGTTTCCTGCGGGGTATTGGACTGTGTGATTCTGCCAGCGGTGCCGCGTTGCACCTCGGACTGCAGAGAGGTTGTTAACGGATGTGACTTGGAATTGTGTGCTTGGGAATTCGTATGAATCTGTCAGCACTACACCCTTCACCTCCCTTATCTTTTTTTTTTTTTTTCCAATTTCAGAAATATTGGGCTGTTTTGAAAATCCTGGCCTCAGTGAATAGTTTTTGTATTTTCAGCTGATCTTAGAAAAGAAAGCTGTAATTATCCATATACTTCACTTAAATCAATAATGAATTACAATTCTGCAGGGCAGTTTGGTGAGACTGTTCACGTAAATAATGCTGTCAAGACTTGCCTTGTTAGTTGGTAAGTACAGCTGTACAAAGAAAAGTTCAGAATAAAAAATGTCTTTGAAATTCTGAACTATGAATTCCATGCACTTTGTGTGCACAGAAACTAGGAAATGTGTCTGAACCTGAAATTATGCGTATGCATAATACATAAAATAACATTATACTGTGTAAATTATTACTGTACAGTTTGGTATAATGTAATTGCGTAACCTGCATGCAAGCTTAATAATAAATTCTACAAACAGAAAGATTTCTTCATTACAGCGAGCACGCATCATGGCCAACATTTCAATCTGACTTGGATGAAGAGTGTTGGCATCTGAAAAATGCTTCACCTGAACGTAAAAGATGGCTCTGCCCAGTAGGGCTGGTGAGACTTTTCATATACAATTTCAAGACACAACTTTTAAAAGCAGATTTTATATGATCACATTTGGAAACTGTGTTAAGTGTTTAAATGGTCTCCACCAATAATTGTGGTTTCGTTTAGCACAACGGGCCTGGCAGACTCGCTCCTTCCCAGCCAGCCCAAGGCTGAGTTTCATCTCCGCCATTTGGCTTGGGCGCCTGCAGAGTTTTCATTTGCAGCTATTTCTGGAGAATGCTGTATTCCTTTTAGCTTTGTTGCTTTAAATAGTGACAAGTTGTTTAAAATTCCATGAGGGAAACAAACAAAAATATGATGATGTTGTTGTTAGCTCCGTTGCTAAATAATGTTAGTAGAATGCAGGAGCGTTCAAACGCTTTGTTACCACCATGGCATAAAGCAGGTGAAGAGCAAGCAGCAAAGCATTATCTTCGGGCACAGCCCTGACAAACCATTAGTAAATCCCTCCTTCTATCTCCAGGTCGGCTAATTTACATCTTCATTAGTAAATTATACATAATCCTTGTCATGCCACCGTAGATTTGTGGCGCGGTCTTCTGTTTGTTCCACCTGCCTTCACAGCAGCAGTGAAATGGTGAGCTTTGCTTTCTGAACGCTTATCGCACATTTTATTTAATGTGACTTTACCTCTCAAACACTGTACCCGAGCAGCAGCCCAGCTTTCCTCGCGCGTGGGTTTTGGCACACCGTGCTCCTGGCAGCCGTGGGCCCAGGTTGATTGCCCTGCTGCCGAAAAACGAAGACTCTGCGTCCTGCTCCGGAGGTGGGGAGATCTCCCTGCCTCTGCACTAAGGAGGAAAACTTCTAGTTCACTACAGGTAATCACTCCTTCAAGGCATCAAATCTTCTCTTAGTGGTTTATAATCAAGGTATTAAAACTAGGGTTTTATATCCGGGCAATACACTGCTCAGAGCTGATGAAAGTAAACAAGGAATCGTTTATATGATTTAGTTTATGAGAAGAGCGTAGGAAGAGAATATAAACAAAATGTTTATTTCCCACCTGTATAAATATGCAATTGCTGCTCCTAATATTTCTTGCTTTAAAAATGTCGGTGTTGTGCAAGCAAAGGGAGCGGGGCTTAAGGCTTTTATTTTAGCTCTGTTTCAGCCCCAAGTTCACGGCAGCCAAGTTTTTCCTCTTCAAGCCATTTGACTCTGTAGGCAGGAATGTCCTGATGGGACTAGGAAGGATGCTCGTAAGTAAGAGCTGTACGGTGGCACAAAGGTGTAGTTAAGGCTGGACATATTCCCCAGCAGCGTTTGGGTGCGGAGTGGTGAGCGTTTTCAAAAGTGGAATATCACCTGTGTTAAGCAGTGGGTGCTTGAAGAGACTAATCAATTAATAATCAATAACCTTTTAATTTCTTTTGATCTTTATTTTTCTTACCCTTTTTGAAAGAATTATTTTATGCTATGAAAAATTTTTAAGGTTTTCCACTTTTTGTTTACATTGGGAGGTTTGGCAAAATTGACCTGTTCCTGTAGCTTCAGGTGTGACATATAGCATGAATAATTTGTCACAAATTCCCAAACTAATTTGTAGATTATTGTTTTTAATATTTAGGTTTTAGAAGGAGAAGTCAGAACCAAAGTGTTATCTCGACTTCTAGCCTCCAAGGAAAAAAGTGTATTAATTATTTGTAGACTAGAAGTTCATGGGTCCCTGGACAAGAACAATTTTTCTGTTCTTCTCTTTAGACTTGTTTAGAGCGAGCTGTAGCTTGGATATTTGTGTGTAGTACAGGCACAAAAGTGGTATTGGTTTGCATATCTATAAATCAGAGTATCACTGAGCACGGTGGCTTACTTGAGCAGATAATGTGCTCCACTTGCATACAGAATGTGAACAATAAAAAAGGGAGTTGATCCCTCAGAGTCCCCTGAAGGCATGGTGAAATCATTTCTCCTTGGCTTTGTAGAAGGTCACCATGTTGGTTTGAATGACCCACTGGCAAGGATGGACCTATTGAAACATTTGTGGTACTGGAGTTTGGGGAACTTGCTGCACACGACTGGCATGGACAATGCTGGGGAGAACCACCGTGCCGGTTTGCTTTCTGTTAAAACAGCAAGCACACTGTTTAGCAGCAATCACTGCTGGAAATGCCGATGAAGATTTCACTGTGACCAAGAGCTGTCGTGAGGAATCTCCTTTATTTGTTGCCTTCCAAAGGATCTGTAGTGCAATGGGCAAAGGAGCGACCTTGACGTGCAGCAGTCATGGCTCGGTGTGGCACGAATCCCAAACCAGCAACAGGTGTATGGTACCTGTGGAACAGCAGAGAAGCCAGTGAGAAATAAAACTCTGGAGATGGCATGTCAGTTGGTTGAGGGGATGGTGGCTGCAAGTTGGCTAACGCAGGCAAAGAAAACGGAGTATCTGGCAGGGCAGAGCTGGTGAGTCCAGGGCTGAAGGACCTGCCCCATCATCTCTCCCCAGCCACCACACACAGTGGCTGGCAGGGATCTGGGGGGACAAAGCACCAACGGGACAGAAAACATGGCCAGCAGCACTGCACTGTTGTAACAACTTCCATAGGTATGATGTTTTTGAAACATCATCTGCTGGAGAGGCACCTGCAAATAGCTTGGAGACAAGGCCGCTGTTGAAGCGCTGATTATGAAGTCTTAATTATACAGGGCTTGATTGGAAACATTATATAGGTGAGAATAAAGGCGTGCAAGCTCTGCTAATGTCTCTTAAATCAGCACTTTAAAGGGATGTGTAATCAGGACTATGCATAGAAAAAGTTTAATCTGATGCCTTCCATACACTAATTATTCTCGGGTTTTAATGATACAGGCTTAAGGGCGCTCCAGCTTGTTACAGCTAAATGGATCAGGCCAAATTTTCCCTAGAGTAAATAAGAGTGGGAAGAATATACAGCTAAAAGAGTTGCCTTAAATTCTCTTTAAAGTTTTGAAAATATAATTTGGCTTTCCAGCACAATGATGTCATCTCCATTAGTAATCTTATACTTGGAACAGAAATGCTAACTAATTAAAAAGTAATCCTGTTGAAAAAACAACTCCCCCTCCTCTGTAAGACAGGGCCTAAGCATGATATCTAACTGACTGTTATTTTTTACTTATTTTTTTCCATCTCCCCATTGCCAGTCAAATTCGGTATGTCTCAGGCTGCCTTGTGGCCAAAGGGAGGGGACATTAGCAGGCACGCGTGGCTGGGTGGGCGCTGAGGCACCCTCTCCCTGCACGTTCGGAGGTCCCTCACGTTTCCCTGGCGTCTTTGTTTCTAAATTAGTGGTGTGGTGTTCTGATTTCCTGTGGAAAGGTCTGCGGCCGAAAGGGCAGAGCAGCTGTAAGGCGTTATCACTTTGCCTTTTCCGATGTGCACAACACCACGATTGCTTTGAAAACAAGCGGCCTTCGACAGAGCGTTGCTGAGAGGTAGAATTTTGGAGGAGCAGCGTCAGTGGTGCTCGCGCCCAGCCCGATTCGAGCCACAGGGAGCGGACAGAGCTTGCTGAGCTCGCCGTGCTGTCCCCATCGGCGTGGGTGTGCGTGACACGAGGGGAGGGGAAGGTGATGAATCACAGAATAGTAGTAGTAGGGGTTGGAAGGGACCTCTGTGGGTCATCTAGTCCAACCCCCCTGCTGAAGCAGGGTCACCCAGAGCAGGCTGCACAGGACCTTGTCCAGGCGGGTCTTGAATATCTCCAGAGAAGGAGACTCCACAACCTCCCTGGGCAGCCTGTTCCAGTGCTCCATCACCCTCAGAGGGAAGAAGTTCTTCCTCATGTTCAGACGGAACTTCCTGTGCCTCAGTTTGTGCCCATTGCCCCTTGTCCTGTCACTGGGCACCACTGAAAAGAGCTTGTCCCCATCCTCCTGACACCCACCCTTCAGATATTTGTAAGTATATATTAGGTCCCCTCGCAGCCTTCTCTTCTTCAGGCTGAACAAGCCCAGCTCCCTCAGCCTCTCCTCGTAGTGGAGATGCTCCAGTCCCCTCACCATCCTTGTAGCCCTCTGCTGGACTCTCTCCAGTAGCTCCTCATCTTTCTTGAACTGGGGAGCCCAGAACTGGACAGAGTACTCCAGATGAGGCCTCACCAGGGCAGTGTAGAGGGGAAGGAGAACCTCCCTCGTCCTGCTGGCCACACTCTTCTTGATGCATCCCAGGATCCCATTGGCTTTCTTTGCAGCCAGGGCACGCTGCTGGCTCATGGTTAACCTGTCATCCACCAGGACACCCAGGTCCCTCTCCGCAGAGCTGCTCTCCAGCAGGTCCACCCCAAGCCTGTACTGGTGCATGGGGTTTTTCCTCCCCAGGTGCAGGACCCTGCATTTGCCTTTGTTGAACCTCATCAGGTTCCTCTCTGTCCAGCTTTCCAGCCTATCCAGGTCACGCTGAATGGCAGCACATGAAGAGATGGTCTTTGCTTGTGAGCAAGCCATGCAAGTTGGTGGCTTTGCTGTGTTAACTAGCAGTGTGCCAGCACTGCCTGGATGCAATGTGTCCCTGTGCCCTTGGCCATGGGCTTCTCCCAGTCAAACTGGGGAGCTACAGAAAGTATTTCTGAGCATCCCATACATTTTTCACGTATGGGATTTGTGGTCCGGCCACTGTAGCTGGAGGACAGCAATGAGCTGGCCAGCCCAGCAAGAGGAGGATCAAAGAAAAAATGACGATTTTTGAGCCAAAACAAATTTAAATCAGTGCTAAAGGCAGAAGAGGAATAGCTTTAGAGAGCAGCCTGGCTGCTGCCCATGTGAGGTACTTGTGAAACTGCAGACCCAGAAGCCCCCCAGGTTTCCTCCCCAAGATGCTCCATCCAGAGCACTTGGTAGCAGAAGGGTTGTGCTCCTGCGCAAAATCAGCTCCAGCCTGACATTAAGCTTCATTATGTTTTCTACATAAGCCTCAAACAGTTTTCATCTGTTTGACACGAACTACCCGTGCTGAGGATTATTCATTTGTGCTGGCTGTTAGTGATAGTAATAAAATGTTGACAATGCCTTAGGGTAATGCTTTCAAAAATGCTTTTTAATAAACTGTGAAAATTGTTGTTTCAGCAATTGGAAAATAATTAAGAAGCAATTATAGAAGCAAACAGAAATTCTGAGCATATAGTCAAGCTATTAAAATATGTTCTCTAAGAAATTATTACAGTTACACTGGAAAGAAAAGCTACATTTAAATGAAGTTATGGTTATAACAAACTGAAAAGGAAGAAAAAATGTGAAGTAATTCATACTGGAAAGAGTAACTACTCATCCTCCCTACTCCCAACAGACAATTCATTTATGGTAGCTTTTCCTTCCTTAATTTTCTTCTCCAGAAACATAGTTACGTATTTTGGAGTTTTTCCCACTTTTTAACCAAATATTTGCTTGTACGTGACCACGCTGCAAATGCAGATCACAGAATGAATCACAGGATCCCAGCATGGCAGGGGTTGGCAGGGACCTCTGTGGGTCACCCAGCCCAACCCCCTGCCCAAGCAGGGTCACCCAGAGCAGGCTGCACAGCACCGCGTCCAGGCAGGTCTGGAATATCTCCAGAGAAGGAGACTCCACAGCCTCCCTGGGCAGCCTGGGCCAGGGCTCCGTCACCCTCAGAGGGAAGAAGTTCTTCCTCATGTTCAGCTGGAGCTTCCTCTGCTTCAGTTTGTGCCCGTTGCCCCTTGTCCTGTCGCTGGGCACCACTGGAAAGAGTCTGGCCCCATCCTCCTGACACCCACCCTGCAGATATTTAGAGGCATTTCTAAGGTCCCCTCGCAGCCTTCTCTTCTCCAGGCTGAACAAGCCCAGCTCCCTCAGCCTCTCCTCGTAGGGGAGATGCTCCAGTCCCCTCATCAACCTCGTAGCCCTCTGCTGGACTCTCTCCAGTAGCTCCTCATCTTTCTTGAAGTGGGATATGCTGCTCCATGCCACAGAAGGGTTTGTTCTTTATTGACTTTACAGCTGGAGAGGTACCACATCAGTCGTGACGCAGAGAGTGTATAAACACGACCTCCTGTGTTTGCACCCCTCCCTGCAGCAGGACCCCAGCTGAAGCCCTGCCGTGTCTCAGCTCTGTCTTCACGTCCCGGATTTCGCAGCGCCTTTGCTCAGGAGGGAGCTGTGCAGGTCGCAGGAAGGAGCGTTGGCAGATGCGGAGCCTGGCGGAGCTCTTGGGAGCGAGGTGCTGGCCCCCTCCTCACCGGTGAGCAAACCCTTCCTGTGCCTGATCTCTGAAAAGAAACCTCGAATGGCTTTAAGCTCTGAGCATCCCTCCTGCTTCCTTTCACCAAGCTGCGGATGAATACATATTTCAAGCCCTTGATGTCATGTTCTGCACTTATTTTGTATTTTTTATGCTTTATTAACAAAGTCAGAGGGCCGTAAAACTGCTCTGAAAGCTACACGCAATCAAGCCTGCAAAATGGTTCCAAGAAGTTAAATCATGAATATATAGCTGTGGGAAAACTTCTTCTTCCAGGTAAGGCAAAATTAGACCCGTTGCTCCTAGAACTGAACGGCACATTGCAAAATCAATAAAATACTGCTGCAGTAAAAGTCATGCCCATTTCATGTGCCAAGATGGAAGGATGTTTCTAGTTGTCAATTTGCTATGCAAAGTGCCCATTATCTCAGCTGAAAAGTAAAAATTGATCATACAAACCACTCATAAACCACAGTCACTGTGACTGCTTCTCAGAACAGCCTTAATTGTCGTACTGCGTCTGTCTCATGGGCTGCATCATAATAAATAAAAAATGCGATTAACAGAGACTACAAAGCAGAATTGGGTGCAAATTTCCCCAACCCAGCAACCCATTTTCAAAAGTTCATCTTTTCGAGAGTGAGATATTATTTATGGTGAATATTCTCACTTTCAAAACATGGGCCCATTCGCAAACTTTCCTCGGAAAGAAAAACTCCCGCCAGTCACAACTGGTGATCGGTAGCAGGGCTGCGTTGTATCCACCACGGAGAGGCAGCACCCAGTGACATGGTGTGAGCAGCAGAACCAAGAGCAGCGTGGCCGTGGGTGGGAGCCAGGCATCGCTTGGGATTTGGTCCTCTGATGCTGGCCAGGCTGGACATCCACCCCGAGATTTGGTCCTCCAGTGCTGGCCAGGCTGGACATCTACCCTGGGATTTGGTCCTCTGATGCTGGCCAGGCTGGACATCTACCCTGGGATTTGGTCCTCTGATGCTGGCCAGGCTGGACATCTACCCCGAGATTTGGTCCTCTGATGCTGGCCAGGCTGGACATCTACCCTGGGATTTGGTCCTCTGATGCTGGCCAGGCTGGACGTCCACCTCTGTTCCCAAAAGCTCGGTGTTTACAGCCTGCGTTAGGCAATGTTGCTGTAACTGGTTAGGCTACAAGGCAGTAAAGCAGCTTTAGATATCAAGCTAATAAAAAGACATATAACTCTTCCCCAGAGTGAAAAATGAAGAGAAGCAAGTGAAACTGCTGCTTAATCGTTGAAATCTGTTGAGGGGGTATTTTGACTGGGTTTTTTTCAGAGGTAATTTGTTTAAACCTTCATGGGGTTAGATTAGGGGAAAAATTAACCTAATTAGAGACTATCATTATGTTTCTCAGTATTACAACTGTTTGAAAAACTCATCTATCTGCCATTTAGAAAACAAAGTAGCCACCTTATTATTTTTCCTAATGAAAAAATGAAAGGGGTTGACTTCAGCGGCATAGCTTTATCAGTCAGGACATGATGTTCCCCCCTCCAAGCTATGCCAGTAAGAGCACTAGTAGAGATGCTCACGCAACAGAATAAAATTGTTCTGCTATTAAAACTCACACAGGACTGGGGAAATTGCAGCTGATTTACCACTGCAGTCACTGTGCTGGGGAGAAGACTGCTTTTACCCGGGTAGGGAGCTGCAGCTTGAGGTGTGTCCAGCCTGCTTAGACTGCAAACCTTCTGGTGTTGGTTGGCTCTCGGAGAGCTGATGCTCCGCTCCCCTCTGCACCAACGCAGGGTGCTGGAGGGCAGGGTGGGCAGGGACGGTGAGAGGTGCCCAGGGAGAGGGGGATTTCACCCAGCTTGGTTGCACACACCATTCCCCAGCCTTACTTCCAGACCCCTCACCATGGTGATGGGCACCGTGGCACCAAGGATGTCTCTCCGCAGTGTAGGGTACCGCACTGTTATTGCCCTCTTTGCCATCGGCTGCAAAGTACCCAGAGTTTTCCTACTTGTTTGACCCCATGGAAGGTGCCGGTGTGCCCGTGCTCAGCCCCCGGGTAATGCCTGGAGCGTGAGTGGTTGCTGGCCGTGCATGAGGCACAAGGGACCAGTCTTAAATGCCATGGAGATGACGGTTAAATTAAACCCCCAAAGTTAAGTGCAGAAGAAGTGGGTTGGGGAAAGAAGAGCATCTCCTGAGCAGAACCTGGATGGCACCTGCAACACTACAAAAGTATTTGTAACCTAGTCAGTTAGGGAACGAGAGCAGAGCTGGATTAAATCCAGGGATAAATTTGCACAAGCTAAGAGGCGAGGGAATTGATACTTGATGAGGGAATTGTGGCAAAGTAAATTTTGTCAGCTTGAATATTACTCTAGCACGTAACAGGTCCTACCCTGCCCGAGTTCAGACAACAGCAAACAACAAGCGGCTCTGGCAGCCAGAGGGTCCCCGCAGCGTTTCCCACCGCACCACATCCCCGCTGCTGCCCCCAGGACCGACCGCCCGCGTGCTGCTGCCTGCGGAAAGCGCGGGGGCTTTAGGGTGGAAACGAGTATCTGAAGAGCCATTAAAGTCTCAGGTGTTTTGTTAATGCAGTACAGATAAAAGCTTTTTTTTTTTCCTTCTACTCTGCCGTATCTTCTGTTGAGTTATACACAGGCATGGAGTTTATTTGTCAAATGTACTTTGTGCTGACTCAGCATTCCGGTTATCTCTTAGGCATCAAATTTTGAATCAGTGCAGAACCCTTTTAGTTTCCCTTGGTGAATAAATTACAAATGCTAATTTATGTTCAGTAGAAGAGAAGATTAAGGCAGCATAATAGACAGGCATGCCAAAATATTTATTGAATAAGTTGCAGAAGGGAAATGAAAAGTCTGTGTATTTCCAACTGAATGCAGAGCAGGAGTCCACCACCAAATTTAAGATCAACGACTCCTTTATTCACCCATAATCTAATTTAGTGCAAGTATATCCAACATCTGTATTCTTCAATCCACTGCTGAATAAGCTTTGAAAATTATATTTTCTGTAGTTTCTGTGTATACTTGCACATATGTTTCTTACTAAATCACAGTAATGACCCTAATTCCACATGTAGGACCTAAACCAAATGGTGTCCCTGAGCTGATACCCCACCTACTCCACAGCTGCTCTACCAGGTTGTAACTCATTTCCTTCCCTATTTTCATCCTGGCTTTTGTAAAATGGGTAAACAACCAACTTAAAGCCTTTATAAAATTATTTGAACTAGAACACCTGCATTAATGTCTATTTTGGTACTGAAGTTAGAGATATGGGTATTTCCATTGGAATGCCCAGAGATCCTGTGAGATGTCCTGGGTTTTTTCCTGGTGAATGCAGGAATCAAGTAGAGGTGAGTGGGTACGGCAGGAATGGGTTAATCGTATGTCAATAGTTTGTTGCAAACTGGTTGTGAGCTCTCATGAAGTAAAGAGACAAAAATTGAAAAATGTGTTTAACAAACCAATGTTATTAAAATAAAGTAAGCTTCTAGTGACTCTAAATGTATGCATGCAAATAATTTTTTTTTTTTAATGCATCCACAGAGAATCAAAATCACAATGGAAAAGGTATTTTTAAGGTGAACTCCCAGTGCTGGATGTCTTTATATAACTTTTTTTTACTTCTCACATATTTCGAATTATATTTAGAGCTGCTTATATAATTAACTGTGTTTTTATAAATACATAAAACAAAGCTAAATTTTAATGTACTTTTGAAAAATATCTTCTACAGAATCTGTTTCTTTTCTGCAGGCATTGAAGGCTTGATTTTACTGTTTGAAATAATCAGTTACGCTGTACCTGCATTAAATAACAAATATATACCTGAGCATTTCCCTGTCACCCCTTGTGGCACAGCAAGTAACGAACCTCAGGGGAGCGGGGACTTTCTCAAGGACAATGTTACATCCAGGCTGTCAGATCACATCCAACAGGTTAATATCCATCAATGCCTTGGGCTTCACAGGCTTGTATAAATGTTAGAGGTTTAGATATTCTAGCAAATCAGGCTACTGCAAAGGCAATTTGATGAAAAATGACATAATATGAGATAGTATTTACCGAAATGAAATCTTTAACTTGACCGTTTCAGCAGATTATTGAGTCTAGGAGCAGCAAGTACTAGAAAAACCCTTATTTCCCTTTGATATCAAGTAACAAAAACAGTGCAATTCTCCCTTTTAATGCGAATTGCTCAGGTAAGTTAAATTGGATAATAAATAAACTTTAGGGCATAATGATCTGTTTGCAGACAGCTTCTAAAATTATGTGAATAAATCACCAAGCATGATTTCAACCTTATAATTTATAAGATCCAGGTTACAACATCAGAATTATAAACAAATGAAGCGTTAGTATACATCAGCATCCTGCAGTCAGAAGCCGACAATTTAATGATACGCCAAGGAGAAGTGCTCGTTCCAGCCCTTTGCTGGATGTCGTGCGCGGCCCTGGCTCTCGTGAAGCTGCCAGTACCTCCGTTCGCTGCGGTCAGGGATCAGCTCTTGCCCGTTCTCACCAAAGCATTTTCGGCACATCCTGCTCTTGCATTTTGTCCTCCCCCCCGTTTTTAAAATTTTTGGTTGTTGTTTAAAAATTCACTTAATTAAACAAAAATTATCTTGGGATTAGCAGTCTGAAATAGCAACATTAAATACAATTATTTCACTCTGTGATTTAGACTCTTCCTTTCAAAACTGATTTTGAAGCCCTGATGGGGTCTGTCCTTGGTGACGACCACAGAAGTTGAAATTCTCCCTGCCCTTTACTTTGCGTTTACCTTCAGTGAGCAGGTAACTACTCGGCATTGATTGAAATGCTCACGTCCTCTTTCCTAGAGGTCTTTGTAATCTCATCCAAGCGCTGCTATGAACCTGCTTCACTCATGGCCCTTCCTAGAGGTCTTCTGGCCTCCAGCATCCCACCAAACACCCAGGTGCCCGCTGGTTTAGGCAGCAAACTCCAGCTCCTAAAGCTGCAGCTGCGCAGACCCATAGAGCCAAAGCAAAATTGAGATAGAGAGGAAAAAAAAGCCTTCCAGATGCTGCCCAAGTTCATTGGGTGTCCACACGATCTCCCAAGTTTTGTTCAGCCGTGTGCCTGCGCTCAAACACGGAGGAGCTTCTTGATCTCAAACTGGAGCCATCATGCCCTCTCCAAAAAGACCTTGCTGTACAACAACCCAGCTGCTTGTTCATCTGGGAGTACAAAACACATCGCATGGTGACCCAGCTGAGGTCAGGCTGCTCCTTCTTCTCCCACGGGTTCCCTGCTGGTGTGGGAGGAAGGCCCAGATGTCACCACTGTGTGATGGAAGGCACCTTCGGCCACCATCGGTGGGCCTGACGTGGGAGATGGGTCTGCCATAACCACCTTTGTGGAGGTTTGGCTGATAAATCCGTGCATCTTCAGCTCTGTGTATTTAGTCCCTGCAGTTTGATGTGCAGGAAAATGACATTTGGAGATCTTATTGCGGCCTTTAAGTACTTAAAGGAAGCTTATAAGAAAGACAAGGACAAACTTTTTAGCAGGTCCTGTTGTGATAGGACAAGGGGTAATGGTTTCAAACTAAAAGAGGGGAGATTTAGACTGGATATTAGGAAGACATTTTTTAGGATGAAAGTGGTGAAACCCTGGCACAGGTTGCCCAGAGAGGTGGTTGATGCCCCATCCCTGGACACATTCAAGGCCAGGTTGGATGGGGCTCTGAGCAACCTGGTCTAGTGGGAGATGTCCCTGCTCATTGCAGAGAGGTTGGACTAGATGAACTTTAAAGGTGCCTTCCCACCCAAAGCGTTCTATGATTCTATCATTTCCTCTATTGGTGTCAAAGCTGGTTTAAAAGAAGTGCTCGCCCCGGGTTGGCTGCTCTTGCCCACCAGAGCACAGGATGGTGGGGCATGCAAGGGTCGGATCAAGCACCTCCTTGGACATGGACGCTTATCACTGTGCCAACCACCAGCACCTTGCACACCGTGGCCCTCAAAAAGCCGTCAGCCGCAAGATTGTCTTAGTGCTGCTTTACACAAGACCATTATATAAAAGTAATTTTGCATATATACATAAAAGTGAAGTAAGATTTTTGTCGGAGTTCAAAAAACAGCTAGTGCCTCTCATATCTCTGGTTTGAATATTCGGCTCAAGCTTTAATTCACCTGACAAAGTGATGTGCTCTTAACTTAGAGAGTCATCCTACCGAGTTAAGTGCTTGTATAACTCTATGTGTAACTTGTGTGTGGACATGTGTATAGTCTTCTGTGTAACTGTGTACGTAAATAAAATTTAAAGTCTGATAATTTTAACTATCTCTACCAGTTTTCTATTTTGGTTGTCAGGTGGAAAAGTTTCTTTTATACCCTAGCTTACAAGTAAGTGTTTAGCTTTTCACTTTTCCCACTGACAAAGTGGATGACGCTTAATGGCTACATTTACAGAGTGCTCAAACCATATACTACTTTTTCCAAAAAAAGCAAAGTTGTCATGGTAACAGAGCAGCCTGATCTTTAATTCCACTTAAGTAAGTGTAGAACATGAGTGAAGGGGGTCTCTGGGGTCAACAAGCCCTGTCCTTGCTGCCTCCACTCCCTTTCATAACTTTAACATAACATCTAGCAGGTAAATGGAGGTAATTTGATGTATGTAAAGAAAACCAGAAATTTCCCTCATTATCCACCCAAGCTTGCTCCTGATGACAGGGAAGTCGTCATTTGCGGAGTCCTTCAGCTCGGGGTATGTGACTGGCATTAAGAAGAGAACCATGACATTCTTCTGACAAGTGCTATCAACATTAATTGGCTTCATTTCTCTTTCAGTGTCTGTATCATTAATGAGAGTTGTGATCTAATTTTTCGTATCTTTGTCATATCAGTTGGGAATAATTTTTCTAGCAAACATTTATGGACATAATATGCACACATTCATCAAATATGTCCTTTACAATCCAGTGTTCTCCAGAAAGTATTTCTACTCTGACAGATGAGTTTAATAAAAAATACCGGAGCTCAGCGTTCTGAAACATAAGAATTCAATAATAATAAAACCCTAACCTACACCAAATCAAAGAACTCTTTCTAAAGAGAGAGTAAGCATCCTCATGTTTAGCTCCCATAAAGCCATTTCAATCCATCGACGTGAAAGGCTGATACACACCTTATCCCATTTTACACACGAGGCTACGGAAATACACAGGAGCAAAGTGAATCGGCAAATTTAGCTGTCGGTTATCTTTTTAAATTTACTTACAGCTCCTTACAGAGCGCGTAGGAGACCCTCTTCTGAGCCTGGTGTTCAGCCAACATCAGCATCACACATCCATAAGGAGTCAGGCGAAAAGTCGGAGTCCGACCCTTTTCTGAGAGAGATCAATCCTGAGACCCTCAGACAGAGCTAGCTGCTGGTCCCTGCTATTTTGATGCAGAGAATGAATATATATTTAAAATCAGTCTGGGCACCAAGGAGGCACATATTTGATCTTTCAGAGGCAAAACTGTGTTCATCAAGCAATGCAATCCACAGCGACATGCTGTGAGGAACAAGTCACAACTTCTATAGACACTATTGAGACATACAAGCAGAAAAATAAACTTCCACGGGAAAACTCTTGGAGACCTTTCTTAACACTGGCACTGAGAGATTCAAGTTTTTAATCTAAAATATAAACAACAGTTTATCTAACTCTAAGTAGGCAGACAAATCTATTCAGCGTATCAGAAGTATTTTTATTCCATCAAAATCCATCCACGACTTAGGTCTTAAAGCGAGATAAAAATAGTCTGGTTAAAATACTATGAAAGGTCTAAGGAGACTGATGATTTGCCCTGTTTCTGTTCCTATGACACGGCTGTAGGAGCAGGGACAGTGTGCAAGGTCCCGTGCTGATGTTTGGTGCCATGGCAGATACCCTACTGACATCAGAGAGATGCACACACATCAATCGAGCGTGTGCGGGTTGGTATGACTCTGCAGTTAGTCAAAAATTAAATGGAAGCAGGGAAAGGAGAAAAAGCCAGTTTCAGATCAGTGCCGTATAACAGCACGTGCAGCTTGAAGTACATAGCAGAATTAATATATATTTATTCCAAAAATGATAACACGTATTGGAATGGCCACCTCCATCTGAAAAGCTGTCTGAGTTTTACACCTCATTATGTGGGTTTTTTTATCTGTTTCAAGCTGAGAATGGTTCTCGCTGAGAGGGAAGTGTTTGTAATTAGCCCTGCTATTTCTGTACACAAGTCCTAAAGCTCTCCTGTTGTTGTCTTCTTTATACATGTAAATGTATGTAAAAGGCAACTGATTTGTCAGCCTTTTTACTGCACATACTAAAATGTACTACTCACAATCCCTTGGGTGCACAAAAACCACTTCTTGAAGGGCTGACATATTCCCTTGACATGCGAGAGCCGTCTGGGGCCATGCACATCTTCTCCCACCCACCTCACCCCACCCTCGCTGCTGCCTCTTGCCCGCCTTTCCGAGCATCCCTCCACTCTGGTCCTGCCACGGAGCACTGACAGGTCTCTTGCACCCTTATTTTTGTTCTGCATCCCGAGACAGATTTTGTGAGAAAGGGGCAAGCTGTCTGGCAGGAGACTGCTAACACCACCCTCAGACTGTACAGTGGAAGTTTCATTCTGACGTTTTGTGTTTGTGTCTTTATGGAAATATAAATTTCTTTCTCATCTTATAATTCAGAAATATCTGATCGATATTGAAATACGACAACTGCATTACTTGCTAGAGTTTGAGGAAACCTAACGAGTTTAAAAAAGTGCCTTAAGCATCAAATCAAGCCAAACCTAGGCTGGGCAGATAAAACCTGAACTTCGGTCTGTGCCTGCCCGGTGCTGCTGCAGATGTGGTGGGACTGAAGGGAAAGCAACTCCCTGGGAAATCTGCCCAAGGGCTATGGCCAGAATTTGCTTTCCTGAAAAAGCACTTTTGCCACACCATTTCAGGCAGAATCTTTGTTCTTATCGCCTTGATGTTATGGAGATCTTGGACAACACCTCCCCTAAAAGAAATACAGAAAGGCGGCAAACGCAGCTGCCCGCAGAACATGTGTGTACTTTATTTAAGCCAGAAAGGTGAAGCATAATGACGTGGCTGTGGGGCCTCAGTTCACATTTTGCTGGCTGTTGTACTTATGATTATACCTGTCCTTCCCTGGGAGGATGCAGTGGGAACCTGCACGTGGAGAAGACCCCGAGAGCCAAAGCCCCGTGGCTGCTCGGTCTGCGTGCGAGGGGAGCAGCTGGGGTGCACAGGCTCTCTCCTCCTCCACCCGTGCTGGCAGCCAGCTCTTCTGTACCCTTCTGGCTTGGCCACACTACACTGAGAGTGTTCTGGAATTAAAAATTTGCTCTTTTACAGCGGTTTTCTGTAAACATAGGTCCCATGGCACTGGAATTACACTGACACAAATTGCATTAATAATCCCATTAACGTCAAGAAGAAATACTAAGAAGAATACCTTGCTTGAAGAGAGTGGAGATGGCAACATTTACCTGCTGCAGACTCTGTGAGGTCCATAGGAGCGCAGAATGAGGTTGCAGCTACAGGTGAGTGCCACACCATCACCCACACCAGGATTTCTGGACAAAGAGATGAACGTTACCTGTTCCAAGGAAGTGAAAGAGACACTTGTGACTGTTCCCTTCCAAAGTGTATTGCCTGAACCACCCTCGCATGCTTGGTCACTGAGCGGGCAGGAATGAAGGGCCACATGGCTGTCATGTGGGGGGAGAGTTGGAGGACCATTGACGTAGCTACGTCCACATAAAACCCAGGGAAGACCTACATCATGCATCAATCCATGAACTGTATTTGAAATAGAAACTGGATTTTAGAACTCAGGTTCTAATCAGAGCCTATTTCTTAGAATGCAATACTCTTCATCTGTCAAAAGTAACAGAAAACTAACCAGCCCATAATGACATGCTTGTAAAAGCAAAAGAAACCCTAGAATTTCTGCATTTCTTGCATAGTTGTGTCCACGCACTGCTACTATCAGGTCTGACTAGGAGAAATGACTGGGGCTTGTCGGCAAGTGAGACATTAGCCTAACATGCACCAGAGCATCGTCTCATCCTGGCACATGCACCCCCTCCTCAGATCCTCTCCCCATGCTTCCACTCCTCGTTAGCATCGTTAGATCAGCAGAGGGGCCTTGGGGCCCCTGAGGTGGGGCTGGCAGCGAGGAGCCTCTTAACAGGAAAGTCCAAGCAGAGGTTCTATTTGATCTGATATTGACAGTGAACATCAGAACCTTCCCTCACAAGACCAAAGAATTGGAATTTATTTTTAAAAGCCTGGCAGTTTCTATATCCCTTCCTACAGTGACTGCAGCTCATGGGTATCAGATAGAGATTTCTACAAGAACTGTTTCTTCTCCCTTTCCAGCCAGAGCTTTCCAGACCAATGCCCTGCGAGCTAAGAGCACATCAGCATCCTTCTTGATGGTCACGTTGCTGCCTTTCCTCTGCGAAAGTAGTCACAGCACCAGAAGTCATTGCCAACCACCCGTAAGTAAGGGGCTCCCCTACAGAAGGTGGACTTTCCTACAGACGGCGTGAAGAAGCACCGTGATGCAGATTCACCAAAGTACTGAAGAATTTCTTACAGGTGCTGGGGGAAACCACACTGGAAATGAAAGGAGACTTTGTACTTCTCACTTCTGTGGCTCGTGGCAAATCACAGCAACGAAGTGCACACAGTGCACGAAGGACGTTGTGGCTTGATACAAGACAGTCACCTACGTAAACCTGCTCATGGGAGCAAAAGTATACACTTCGAGGGCTTCATTTTGTTCTTGTTGATTTTTCTTCAAGGCAAAATAAACCTCACAATTCATGGTCTGCATTTTCTCACTTTCTTTATCCCTCCCAATTTACAGACTTAACTGCAGTATCTCGGTAGCATTCCTTGATCCAGCCAGCTTTAGAGGAATTAAAAGCTTCTGTAAATCTTCTTGAACTTTCTCAGATTTTGCCTATAGCTACAACTGTGAAACGCTCACTCTGCACGGCACAGAGTCTGCTTTTAGGTGGGCCCTCCGCCCTGTCCCCCTGCCATGCCAGGACACTGCATGGGGCACTGTGCTCTCGCCCAGCTCTGCCTGCAGCCGTTGCTTGCCCGAGTCGCGTGGTTGTGAGCCTGGTCCTGCAGAACATCCAGGAGAGGGGCAGCCAGGGTGGTGGAGGGGCACCAGCTACACTGAGATGTTTGGATAAGCCCTGTGGGCAGGAAGGGGAAGGGAGATGGCTCAAGACCTCTGCAGCTCCTTCCTTGGCCATCTTGCACACCCACTAGCAGGTAGCAGGTGCTCTGGTAATATTTTCTCCGTAGTCATGTGTGATTCTGGCAAAGGATCTCTTTAGTTCAGTGGCACGAGGAGAATACCAATGAGCAGGAGAGCTGTGATGGCTTCGGGGTAAAAACTCCTCATTTAACATGCGGCAGGGATTTCATTTTGCAAAGGGGACTTCAGTGCTGAGATGGTGAAGTGTGGGTGGACGGCCTGAAGGTCCCCGACTCACCGGCTCGTTAAAAATATTTTAACTGCGGAGTGGTGCCTGGCCCCTCCTGAGAGCGGTGAGAAGTGCTGACTCCGGCTTGCTGCTCTGCCAAGCAGGGCTGTGCATTAAGCTGGGTGTACACGACTGTCATGTACATCAGCTATAAGATGTTTTTTTCTTTTAGAGCCATTTACAGTAATCAGAAAGGCTTTCTAGTTCTGAAATTGCTTCTAATGAGATGGGTATATTTTCCTATGCAATAGATTATTCCCCAAATACTTTGAGTTTAAAATAATTTCTAAATTTAGGATGCTAAGGTATTGTTAACCTTGTAGTAGTTTTCTCTAGGAAATCACTTCCAAAATTTGCATACATTTATATCTCTCTACTATTACATCCTCCATATGAATGATGCATAGTTACTTAGAAAAGGAGATTTGACCTATCTGTTTAGTCTTCGTTCTCAATTACCCCTGCAATTACGGCAAATGGAGTCTAACACAACTTCTCCAAACCACCCTTTGCCGCTCCATGCAGAAGCTGGCAGACTTCCCACCCGCCAGAGAAAACCTCCTGGGAGTGCACGGCTGAGACGCTTCAGAGTGCTAAAATACCATTTGTGTATAATACAGCACTACGCATTTATGATTTTTTTAGGAAGAGTTTTAAACTGTTATTGCTAAAATAATGAAGAAAGTACATTTCTGAAGTTTCATGTTGGCTTTCAATAACGCAGATTCTCTGCTGTAGATGAACATCTCCTGCTAGCAGTGACAAAGCGGAACGGTCTTCATGATGACAAGCTCCAGTGATGTGCTGTGTCATAACTGCAGCATCGCTACATGATCTTATGTGCTTAACCTTCCAGTTGCACAGTAAGAAGTTTTTCAATAATAAATGTTTCACTCCTGAACTTTACACAACAGTGTATGTTTTGTAGCTTCTGTGTCATCTGCGTGCTCTGAATTCACTTTTTCACTATCTCTGCTAGCTAGTTATTTGAGGTGGCTGACTAATTGATGACAAGAAAATGATAACTTCATGTCTATTATCAAGAAAATGATAGGCATAATTTAAAAACTGCAGTCATATTTTTGAGAACATATTTCAAGTACGTATTTCAAGGATCTACAGAATACCTCTGTGAATTGTTCCTGCTTTACATTGCTTCAATCCCATCTCCTAATATTAGTAAAACTGTCAAGTCTTGTTAGTTGTATACTAATTGAAGTTTTCCTAGGTGAGTAAAATAAGGAAACTCTAGCAGATATCTCCTTTTCTTTGTGGTATAATAATAGGAGAGAAAAGGCAAAATTAATAAAACGCATATTTTGGAGATTTTAAAATATAGTGCAAATTGACGTTTTCCCTTTCAGACGTCTCACCAGTATGAAAGCGTTTGATGCAATGAGCAAGAAAGGCGTGTTTTAGTTTAAATGGGACATGCGGACAGCTACGCTCATTGTTACTGCAAGGAAAGGGCAGGCGGGACACAGGCTGTCCCACCCTCACGTGTTTTGTGTAACACAACTGGAACTCTGCATCTGAAGTCTGTGATAATCCTCACCCTGGACAGACTGCTCTTCTAGATCAGAAGATGGTCCATTGATTTCAAAGGGGGCAGGAGTAAGAGCTGCACCCAGAAACCACTTCTCCGAGTATTACGGTGTTGCTTAAATCAGCTCTTATCCTCATTGCTTTAAAAAGAAAAAAAAAATAATAATGAAGTCATTTAGTGGCCACAGATAGCCAAACTGCCTATCTGTGCAGCTCACTTCTGCGCAGAGTCAGAGGCAGGAAAGCCACCCATTTGGTCGGCAGCTTCTCAGAGACATGACTGCTTCACCATAGGAGCTTCCCGTAAAAATATCTACTACTCTCTGATGAAACTGAGATAAATCCCAGCGTAAGATAATACCATAACTCATCTGCTTCCAGATATTGTCTATCACTAGCCTGAAAGAAACTGTTCCATCTCCAGTGTCTTGAGGCGGGTTGCAAACCTTTTGCTGGCAGGTGTCCTGGGGGTCATTATCCGCAGAACCCTCTTCCAACCAGTTCATATGGTTGGCGTTTATTTTATTTCATGTAACTCAGTTGCGTGGTATACCATGCTTCTGTTTCTTCTACATGGGCCTCAGGCTTAAGAATGCCTGAAGGGTTGTGGATAGGAGGGAGTGTGCAGCCCGACTGACTGGCAGGGACAGTGATGCCATCAGCTGTGCCGGGACGTGGAGGGGTGACCCACCACGAGCCAAAGCACTGCTCATCCCCACCTTGGCTAGCAAAGCTGCCCATCTTCTGGGTTTGCTTCATAAATTATGGAACAGGTGATGTAGAAATTGTGTGCACTCCTCCCACGGGCTGACACAACGGCTATAAAAACATTTATTAATTTGAGGAGCTAACCCATAAGTCTGTGAGACTGCTGTCCCTCTCTGCTCCATACACCGTAAACTCAGAACCGAGACAGGAGCTGGCTCTGGGACCAGGGCAATGCACTGCTGCCTGAGCATTTGCAACCAGCCATCTAGCAAGACAACCTGGCAGTATTTGGGCTCTTAGAGTGAAATTTGTTGAAAGATCAGTGTAAAATACGTGAATCACGGTTTCATGCCACAAAGCGTTCCCCACACTGCAGTAAAATTTACAGCAAAATGTAGGTCTGTTCTGAAGAAGAAAGACTCCTCTGAAAACAGCCTGAAATTTATCGTGAGAATTTTATAATCTTTTCGCAGATTCATGAATTGCGTTTGATAATAGAAAATAAGAAAGTAGGCTTCAGCCTTAGGGATTTTAGGCTCCTGATTCCAACTGAAATTAACAGGACCCAAGTTCTGGAGTACCTTAAAAAACCCATATTTATTCCCTAAAATGGGATGTGCCATAAACTAAGGAGACTACTCATGCGCCCTGCAGCATTAACTGTTGATTGTAAGTAATTTAATTTGTTTAATTTTTTTCAGCATATTTTTCAAGGCACTGTGCTGCTATTGATGACTGGCAGTGTTATTAACAGTCTACAATGTGTATGTTACTGATAAGAGTACCGATGTCTTTGTTGCACTGACTACAAAAAAGGCTTATTTATGAGTCACAAAAATGCATTTATTTTTGTCTCTTGTCTGCATTGCTAGAAGTCTAAACATTAGCTTTGCTTTGCTGATGGTAATGAAGACAAATTAAGTACATGCAATGAGCAAGTACAGAAATGATAAAATACCATAGATAGAAAATTGTAATATGAGATCTGGTGGCTTGCGCTGTTTTTTACCCATTTTTTACAGCAACAATAGTACGAAAATTATATCCAAATGGCTCAGAACTTTGCTTTGCTCAGATCAAAGTGAAAGAGAGTTCCTTCAGCTCTGTATTGAGATTTCTTACAGGAGACAATGGAGTAAATGAAAATAGTCCCTTTGCATGGTGGTGGATACACGCAGTCTGATATTCACAAGTATTGGTAACCGAACTTGCCCACAGGTCAAGACTTTTTAAATGAGTCTACAGATTTTCAGCCCTGGAGACCAGAAGCCAGAGACCATAATACAGATGCCGCAGCATCCCCTGGACAGATGCAGTCCCCATCGAAATGCTCAGGTTGCACCCGTAAGGTTTTTCAACTCACTGGGCGGCTATTGAAGTTCTGCTTCACCTTCCTTCAATAAATGGTCTTCCAAAGTCTGTATTTTCTGTTTTAGTCGCTTACCATTTTATATTTTATATCGTGCAATGACAGAAAAGAAGCAAAGATATGCAGAAGAGGACCTCAGGTGTGATGGGAAGTGCTGCAGACTGTGTAGACCTCTGTGTCAGTGCTGAGCAGGTTATCAGCATTACCATGCAGTACGCAAAGGTGATGACCCTGCCTGAGCTTGCTTAAAGTTTCTGCACAGAGAGACTGGGAAGGACCGAAATAGCAGAAACAGAATAAAATCTTAATGACCCGAGGGCAAAGCCCTGGGATGGACAGGGGTAAAATTAGGATGAATGCTAGATGCAGGCTGTTTAAGGAGGAAAAGTGATCAGGTTGGCTGGCAGGGCAGAAATGCACCATGAAAAGCTGCAAAGGCTGGAGATCCTGATGGCTCAGAGACAGCAGCATTGCATAGTGGCTGGGGCTGCTCAGGGGTCTGGGAGAGGATTTTTGGGGAGAAGAAGGTTTCAGTCCTGCAGCTGAAAAACCCTGCAGGGTGTCAGGGAGAAGGAAATGAGCATGGCAGAGGCTGAGGGTGGAGCAGAGCTTGGAGCAGAACTGGACCACGTCCAAGGCTAATAGATGGCTCAGCACCACAGAAGCCAAGCCCTTGCAGAAGGTGTAAAACACCTCCTGACTCCAAGCATAAATCATTCACCAGTTAAGCGAGATTAAAAGGAGACCGTGATTGGGAGCAGGTGATCACATGCCCAAGTACTTCTTTTGCTTTTTGCTCCCCCCATGGTGCTCGATTAGATGTTGAACAAGATGTTAAACCGGTTGTGGCACAGTGTGAGACAGCACAGCAGAGCCTGCGTTGCTGAGATGTCAGAGTCCTAACGAGGCGGCCGTCATTAGGAGGAAAGCCAGAACTGCTACAGGGAGATCACCCAAGTGCTGGCCCAATAAGCAGATGGCAGAAACTTCTTGATCTTTTGATAATTTCCCCTAAGCTCATCAGCAGATCAAACACCTTGCTGCTCCTCTAATCCGAGGGGACGCAAAGGCGAGGGTTTGCTTTGCATGGCAGGTGCAGCCCCACGCTACGGGAGTGATGAAAGGACTTGTGCTTAAAAGCTCCTTTGTACCACCCACACCAACTTGTCTCCCTCTCTCCTGGCAGATACTGCTTTAGTATGTATGCTGATAGCAGAAGAGCCCTTTAAATATTGTCTGTAATGTCATAGTTCAATGAATATATCAGACATCCTCTTCTATCCGTGATGAAGAGTCATTCCCCAGAACAGCTGCCGAAGCCGTATCGCAGCTTGCCCTCCTCTGTGAACCAGCACAGAGCCTTGAGGAAAGCCAGAATTCAAGTTGGCATATGTCAAAATGCTGTGGCAGTAAGATGAGCATTTTTCAGCTCATAAATTGGTTTATGACTTTTCATGTACCAGTTAGAATAAAATAAATTTATGGACTGAAGACCGTCTTTTTAATGGAACAGTAATGAATCTGAGGCAGAAATTCTCGGCATGCAATGTTTGCAGAATAATCAAAACTTGACTGAAAGAGGCACTGAGCAGCGTGATCTAACGTTGGCCCCGCAGTGAGCAGGACTTCGGACTAAATGTCCAGAGGTGCTATCGAACCTGTGACTTTATGGCTCTTTTCTATTGATTTTTGTAATGTTATTTGAATAATTTTCAAAATAATTTTGCACATTAGAAACACATAATAAGCGTTAAAGAGCAAAAAATTTCCATGTAATGATTAGAAAGATGATGATGGCATTGTTTTGTGCTAGTAGAAAGGACTTCAGATTTAATGTAGCTTCTACCGTGGCAAGGTTGCTCCTGCGCTGGAGATGAGACGGAGCAGGGAGAAGCGAGGGGACGGAGGATTGAGCTCACCACAGGGACTCCCAGGCCGAGAGGCTCCAGGCTCTTCACAGCCTTTTCAGTACAGGTTCAGGCAGCTCTTTCGGTGGCTTTGGCTGCTCTGACAAACAGGCTTTGCCTTTCCCACCGGTTGCACACCAGAGCAGGACCACTGCGTTTGAACCAAGGCAAGATCAGTTATGTGTACAGTGGCGTCGTCGTATTTCAGTTGCCTCTTCTGTTCCAAACCTTTCAACATCTGAACATTTTGCTTGTCTTTGTTCACAAGCTGCTGCCTACTCAGCAGATATTTTTATTAACTCTCCACATTGATACCCAACTCTTTTCCATTACTTTTATTGCTGATTTAGAACTCACCAGTGAGCAATAGCTGAGATTTTCCTCCTAATGTGAATTGTTTTGCATTTGTCAACAGAACATTTCTCTGCCATGCTGCCGTCCTCCCTCCTACCTTTATTCAATACTTCAGAAGTTTCCCTCAATCTTCCCACTCAACCAGACTGAAACAGCTTGTCATGGGCACACTCGGCCACCTCGTCTTCATGCCTCCCTCTGACAATTAAGGACATGTTGGATAACCCTGGCCCTGGTTCACATCCTCTGCCGAGCTCCCGCCGCGCTGACAAGCGGCCATCTGCTGCCTTGGTGAGCATCAAAGCACTGCACCTCTTGCCCTGGTACTGTTTAATTCTGTACCAGCAAAGTTCTGTGGCCGGCTTTTGGCTGTTTAAATAGCTCTGTCAAGCACGTTGAAGCTTGTTTATTCACTGTTTCTTCGCACAGTGTGAAACGGTCACTAGATCAGGCAGGAGTAATCTGCTGCAGCAAAAGCCATGCTGCGGTCTTTGGAAAGCGTCTTGGGTTTAGTAGTTGAAAAGAACAAGTGGATTTCCAAAGCATTTTCTCTGTTACCAAACAAAATGAAAAAAAAAAAAAAAAGGGAGCAGTTCACATCTGAAGTCTGATGGCTGAAGAAACCCAACAAAGAACAAATTTCCACTGACATCTCATTTTTCTTGCAGAGACTGATTCAGACTTTGTTCAGAGAAGAACCCAGCAGAAAACTGCATCAACGTGTGCTTATGAGAGACGCCATTTTACAGCTTTGGTGCATGGGCTAAGCACTACCTGCACAAACAGGGAACACTTGGCCCCGTGTTTCTGGCGTGTATCGCCCGTGTCGATGATAACGAGAGTTTGAGCCCAACAGGATCTCTGCTTCGAGCCCTCTACAATGCAAAAAATGTGGTGTCCCCTGCAAGAGACAGCAAGAGCCTTGCATGGTGCAGGTGAGGAGCACACCCCAGCAAGCACTTTGAGACAGACAGAGCGCAGCAGATCCAACAGATTCTCAGGGAAAAGTGCACAAATATTAATGAAGGTTGGTAACTCACAGACCTGTTGGGGACAAGGTTTTGCCTAATATAGGAGCTGGAAATGAAAGCTGGAAGGAATACCTATCCTGCACACAACGCTCCTTGCAAAGGCAGCTACCTCCTTGTGCCTGCTCTAGATTGCCAGCTTCAAGTGCGTACTGCAGGTGTAGTTTATGTGTTCAGTTACTCAAAGATGAGAAATAATGGGATTTCAACAATTACAAAATCAAAAGACATATGCTTTGTTGATGAAAGATCTGCCCATACAAATGTGACTCTTGATAATTAAATATGCCCTTCGATCAAGTTGGGAAAGACATGGAGCAAAGATTTAGAGGCAACAGAGGGAATCTCAAATTAGATTCACACTATAAGCTGCATTACTTAGGGAAAGCAGAATTTATTTTCTTCAGCTGTAAAGTCACTAATATTCCCAGGGAGAGGCTTTCTCCTGCAATACATCGAGAAGATGTATCATGTTTTAAGCCTGCCAGGGTATTGGGGTAAGGTGTTCTGCTAAGGTATAACAAACATCTCAAAATGAGGAATTTACCAACCATTGGATTTTTGCACATTGTATAAGTGCACAGGCAGCTAACTCGAGTCTCAGTCAAGCATCACCACTACTTTTCACTTCAAATATCTGTCTTCAGTTGCCTAAAATATTAATCTTTTTCCCTACCCCCATTTCATATGTGCACACTGGGTGAACCGCAGGTGTCAGCTGTCTTAACCGCCCAAACCTTTCTGTCTGTCTGAGTTACTGGGGGTGGCAGATGTCATGAAGTAGAGCTGAAAACAGAGAGTCAGTCCTAATTGCATGGCTCCCGTGAAAAGCAGTGGTGCAGCTCAGTGTTCTGCACACCATGAGGACCAACACTCAGAGCAAGGCCATGGCCAGCTGCTTGTAGAAGGACACGGCGCCTGGTCAATCCCACGTCCCCCACCCAGGGAAGGGGGCTGCCGCTCAGCCAACTGGGCTGGAGCAAGAACAGTAAAGTTTCAGTGTCTAATCAAGTCCAACATGCTTGAAGTTCTCCTACCTGGCCAGCAGACTTGCTGTCTTAAAAATAGAAGAGCCTTGCAGCACTATCAGGAAAACAGTCCTCACTTCGAAGCCTGTTTCAGGTAATTGGTTGCCTAATGCGCTGTTCTGGGCTGTTCTGTTTGTGATTATGATAGGTTAAAGATGTGTATTGTCCTGGTATTACCTTGAAAACAGGAATTTTCTCATAGTAATCTGGTTTTACACAGTTTTCTATTCTAAGTTAATACAATGACGGACTTGGGATTTACTTGCTGTATATGAGGTAAGGAGGAAAGCTGAAGAGAAGAGAGAAATATGGCCACAGCAAACAGAGCTTTTAATTAATTTTAATTAATGCATTTTACCTGAGCTTCATCTGCTTTTACCACTATTTCCTCTCCTGCAAGCACGGGTCGCTGTGACAGGAAATTAATCAGACCTCTCATCAGCCAAGAAGAAGAATCATTAATTTTGGTACTTAAGAAACTGAAGTCCTGACTCACAACATTTCCAGACATTGCAGTTTAATATCTGATGATGGGCACTGTCAGCTATAGCCATTTCCTTCTTCTACAGCCACCACCACAATCCATCACCAGAGGAGCGCAGGTAAACGAGGGTTCGGTGATGCAAATATAACTGATGAGAAATGACACCTGCTCACGGTGCCCTCAGCTGCGCAGCCTGCCTTTGGAGATCTGTAAAGCAGTGCCATGCCAGAAATAAAGATCCTAACTTGATGTTACTTTCTTGTGTGAAAGCTTTCTGTCCTGAATCCATAATTAACTAATTAAAGGTAATTAACATTTACTTTGACATCAAGATAACAGGAAGAAGACGGCAATTTATGGCATTATTGAGGGATTTCAGCACACCAAAAATTTACAGCAGTTGCTGGCACCATAAGGATTTTTCTTTACAATCACTTATTTTAGTAGAACCTTTTTAAGAAACAGATGCAGCTGACCTTGTTTGAGCTTCACTGAATGTGGTTAGTGAATAAGATTCAGTGGCTATGATAAAAAATTTATGGAAATGAATTGCTTTTCCCTTTAAGTGACAAGGATCAATCCAACTTTTCTTTTGTTGATGTCTGTAGTGGAACGAGTGGATTTTGGGAGTCTTTACCTACACTTTCACATCTCAGATGTGCCCACAAACACTCCTAAAAATCTGCCAACTGCCGTAATGGGCTGTTAGCACGTAACTGGCCCACGTTTGGTTCTTAACAAGAGCATCCCAGGCTGGGCTGAAGAGGTAGAGGAATGGTCCCAAAAGACTGTTCCCACTCCACCTATCATGGAGATAGCAGAGAGCCCTTCTGTGCTGGCTGGGCAGAAATGACACAGATTTCTGCCTTAGAACACAACCTCAAAACACATGTTTCTCCACACAGAACCTACCAGTTCTTATCCCCGTCTCTGTGGCATCTTAACATGCTGGGAACGTACTCTTACAGGCAACTCTCAAGCCACAGTTAGACGTTAGCCTGCAAAAGAGTAACACTTGAATGAAAATGCCAATTCATCATGCTATTTATTTATTTATTTTGTTCTTTAAGTAAGGAAATCTACTTAAAAGAAAGCTTTCAGTTATGCTCCCCACGTATGGTGGGATGACCTCTCTATATTTAAACTTTCTGCAGCTTCTCATTCCCTACTGGAAGGGGCTGGTGGCTTCTCAAGTAATGTGTGCTCCAGCTTGTTTTACTAGATTTTCATTCATTCTTCATGCAGGGAAAAAAATTGTTACAGACTTCCCAAGGTGAAGCTCTTCTAATCCTCTTGCAAGTTAATATAATCAAAGATGAATCCCATCCCTTCAGCTGTGGCTGTGGGGACTTTTTGTTAGACCTAAAAATATTATCCCAAGAGACTTTTCTGCCTGGAAGCAGAGCTTCACAGAGGAGTAATTCATGCACGAAGCAACTCTTGGAAGGCAGAGCTTGTGTCGGCCCATATCTGCACCACACGCAGTGACGTGGAGGGAAAACGGTGGCTGGCACGAGGCACGCAACGGTGCCGCTCCTTCAGCTTTGGGGTGTTCGGGATACACATACCACAGGTGGAAACGGAGTGAACCACCTCAAAGTTTTCATAAAACTAGAGCTGGTTACTCACATCTTATTCTTGTCCATGCCCTAAATTTAAAAAAGCAGTAGAAGCATTCACTACTTTCACTAAATATCTTATCAAACATGAAGCACTATTGCTTGTGTAATTGTAGATGATGACAAGTGACAACAGAACACACAGGCAAAACTAATGCTGATGCTTCCTTTCCTAAAAAGTTGATTTTACCTTTTGCAGGGCACTGCCTGTCGTGTTGGAGTTCTCCCTGCCTATCTGTGCGTCAGCCGGCTCGTTGCCAAGGCTCCCCTGTGCTCTCCTCTCCCCGCTGTGGCAAGAGGGCTGCTGACTTTTACATGTAAAAAATGATGAATAGTGAGTTGCTCCCAGCCAAGCTACATTGCTTGGGAAATCACAAGCCAGCAGAAGCCTGGCCAGCAGTGAAACGCAGCTGATGATATCCACGGCAAGGGCAGTACCTAAAGACACATGCGGCAATTTGCATTTTTTACTTAGAAAATGAAATTTAAAACACTTCATGATAAACAGCAAGAAAAAAATGGGAAGGGAGATCCTGATACTGGAGGACGTTGTCCAAGCAAGGCAGGTCCTTCAGGGGCAATGAAGCAGCAAACTGCAGAGTGTGCAGCAAGGGCTGTCTGGAAGCAGGGTGGAAGCAGTAACTATTGGGATTGACACACCGACCTGAACAGGCATGGGCTGCTACTGATGTGGGGGGTTCCTAAACAGAAAAAGTCTTTTTCCTTTCCTACAGATGTTCCTGGACGTACAAAAAATTAACCTGGGGGGAATAATCAAGAAATAGTAACAGATAATTCGAAGACAAAGTGTCAAAATGTAAGTTACAGACTGCTTGTGTATGATTATTGCCGTTATTTCAAGCGTTCCGTAGTATTCAGGCATGGTACCTAGCTAGGGGTCAGCTCCATATCCAGGATAACGTCACTAACTCTTTAGGACAGGCAGACTTTTATCCACTTAACTTAGTATTTGAAATTCAAAGGAGAAAACACCCCAGGCCAAGGACAAGCATTTCTGCTGTTCGAAAGGCAGTGTCTGGTGCCTCAAAAGGTGCTGACTGGCCTGGGTGCATCTTCCCAGGGGCTTTTTTTCCCCCCTGATGGGCTTCCGACTGTCACAGCTCCTCCGGCTGGGTTTCTGCTATTTGTGCTGTTGCAAAGCAGGGGTTAAATGCAGGTTTCTCCTCCCGTCCAGGACATTTGCCTCCTTCATTCACTCAACACTTTCAGCTGCAGCCCTCACACTCTTAAACACAGTTAATATGTTAAAAATTAATGTGTTAGTTCTAATTTACTCCTGTGTGTCTGCTGAACCAGGCAAAAATTTAACTCATGGGGCAGAGCTGGTGGGCAAAACGACAGATCTCAGGAACCAACATACAATATTACTTGAAAGGCTGTTCTAATAAACTGGGGTGATTTTTTTTAAAACTCTTTCAGTGGACACTATAGCTTGACAAACAGTGCCTTTTAAATAGTTTGCTCTTTTTTTATATAAATATACCCTCAATACTTTTAAATATCCACAGTAATTTAATCTAAACACTGCATGCAAGGTATTTACCTGTTGGAAGAATCTTTCCCCCTTTAAAAAAAAGAACTAAAAGTCTTTGATGGTTGAGTCTGGAAAAACGGAAACATTGTACTCTATCACAGCCACTGGTAAAAGCTGAGTTCAGTGATTAAGTCTAATTACCTCAGATAAAATTGAAGAAAAAAATCTAATTATTCTCATTTCAATGTCCAAGGTTTTTAGAAACATTTCTCCATAAAGAATTTAAAAAAAGAAAAAAAACAAGTTAAAAAACCCCTCCCTGAATCGGACACTTAGGAATTGCTCTGCATCAGCTCAGACTGCAGCAAGCAGAGTAAATTCTCCAGGGATTAAACATCAGTTTAACGATAAATCTCTTACAACGACCATAGACTGCTTGGACAGAGGTACAAGTGAGGCTTTGCTCTATGCAGTAAATTTTGCGTTCTGCTATTCTACTGAGGCTCTGCCAGAAAGAAAGAAAGGAACAAAAAAAAAAAAGAAAGGAAGAAAAAAAACAAGGATGAAAGGCACAAGTGAGCTTGCCCATATTTCAGCAGTTCCTGCTGTTACGAACTAACCAAGCTGGAAGAACCCTGGTTCCAGTTTGAAAAGGAATTGTGTACAAAGGCAAGAAATCAGCAAAAGCTTTTCCACGCTCAGCTCAATAACACGTATTAAAAAAATATCGATATGTATGCGGAGAGTAAGTAATTTATCCACCCCCTTCCTGCTGTTGTTTCGGTTACACTGCACAGGCTTCTATCAAGGCATGAATTATCCATTCTTGTGGAAGTATGTTTTAGTTCTGTTTCTTCTATATGAATTCTAATCCAATTCCTATCAGCACTGGTATATGCAAACATTAAAGAAGAATAATGGTGAATATATTTTGAAAGCGTATGTAAAGCTGTTCATGCAGAAAGCCTCGAGTTTGTACCCTGGCAATGGCTGGAAAGAACAATCCCCACCGAATGGCCTGCCAGACCCAGGAGATGGCAAACCTCTCATAGTGCCTACAACACAGTACCTGCAAAACTGGCAAAGTGACTGAAGCACATATAATTGAGAAAACTCATGAGCTATTTTGAGACAATTTGTGAACAAAAGAGTCAAAAATAGGTAACTAAGGAATTTGCATGGCATGTTCACCCGTCTCCTACATCTGCTTTTCTCAGCTGGATTCTTCTGTCTCTTAAACATGACTCAGTCTGTGGCTGGTTCAGCTGATTTCAACATAATGTTTTCATATTTGAATATCAGCCAATTTTCATGGAAAATAATTTTATTTTTCAACATATCTTTAAATTTTCTGTACCATGTGCTGTGGGTTTCAAAATGCCAATAGCACAACAGTGCCACAAAGCAGAGGAAAATCAGGCTTTATTGCTATAAAATTCTGTCTCATCCACGTATGTGAGTTGCTATCCTGTGGCTGCCTCTCTTAATAAATGCACTTTAGTATCAGTGCATGGTAATAGATAACAGATTAAATTTTAAACTCAACAAAATTTCAGGTGTTTGACCTGTGGTGTGTTAATATCTATATTTTTAGAATAGCCTTTTTTTTTTTATCCTTCAAAGGCAAATACCATTCCTTAAAGATGCTTTGTAGGGTATTTTCATTACCTTGTACAATAAATCAGTTAAATCTTGATCAAGCAAATGTTCAAATCCAATACAAACACAGACCATCATAAAAATCTGAGATGCTTCTTAAGATGGGTTCATTCTCTTGTGCACTGCAACGAGGTCTCTCATGACCTGTTCATGTAGACACACCCTTTCCGAAACTCCCACAGTCTTCAGCAGGGCCGTTCTTGCATTCTTTTTTACAACTATTGTTTTTCCTTATTTGGCAATATCTGTAGCTCTAACCACACGTACAATAATCTAGAACACAGGGACATACTATCCTTAGAAAATGAATAGTAGCACACAACATGGGCCTCCTGCATTTACCAGCTGAAGCCCAGCGGTGAGGACAAAGGGAGGAGAAACCAAGGTGTGCAGGTAGCTGCTGGGACATCCCATGGCTCATGTCCTGGGAGGCAGAAGCAGCCCCCAGCTCTGTCCCGAGCTTGGTGTTCAGGGGAGCTCCCAGCACAACCAGCAAGGCACTGGACACATGGTTAGCACCACACCAAGGACCTGCTCTGCTGCGACAGCAAGAGTGAAACAGGAGTTGGAGATGACAGAAGAACATCAAGGCATGAATTTGCTTGACATAGCACTTAAACCTGAGTACAGGTTGCGCTGGACAGATGTTAAATTACAAGGATGGCTGTTGATAGATAAAGAAATCCATTACCAAAGTGAGGGAAGGTGAACTTTGAAAGTACAAATCAATCATCTTGTGTTTTGACTGTTTCATCTCTTTTATAAAAGCAAGCAATGGATGACTTGTTGAAGCAGACAATGGTACTGTCATTTCTTTAGCTATATATATAATGGCATCATGAATATGCATCTTTGGAGATTAAAGAAAATTCTTTCTCAGACTCTGCCGTACAAAACACTCTGAATTTGATTATTTAAATCATACTAAATTATCAATGCAATTATCACACAGACAAAACAAGTAGATTATTATTCTGTGCAATTCTCATTGAAATGAATGGAGGAGAAACAAAAGAAAAAGGGAAAACCATCCTAACCTTCAAAAATGAGCTCCCAATCCATCTTCTCTTCCCCTTCAATATTCATCCTCTTCTGGCAAGGTGAAAAGTCTTTTGTCCCCTGGCTCCCAGTTCTTTTTTTCTTTCATAAACATCTCCAACTTTCTTGTACTTATAAACTGAAGATATTCATTTCAAGCAACCGAGCAGCGTAACGTGTAAGAATGGTGCTTATGAGACGGCTGTTCCCATCCCAGCACTGCCACCCGGTATTCGCACCCATGCCTTGCTGCATGGCCGAGGTCATTCGCCAACTGCCGTGGCTATTGCCACAGAAAAAACCCCACACTCCAAGCACATCCATCACGGAGCTGCAGCTGCTCAGTGGGATTGTCAGCGTCCTGGAAAAATGCCCACGCTTGCATGTGATTGCTTTTGAGGTGAATAGCATGATGGCCCTTCACACTGGCCGTGGACATCGCGCTGTCTTGCTCGAAGAAGTGTTGCCGGATGGGTAGCTGGCTCTGCCACCGCACTGGGCACAGTTCCTGCGATGCACTCTGATGGCGGCATCCTCTTGCTCACCTTCATCACCTCACAGTAACTGCATCGCATCATGGAGCAGAGGCAGAGCGAAGTGCACAGTGCAGTGCTCATGTGTGTGGGTGTGTTATGAAGTGGAGAATTTTTCATCTGTAGGTGGGCAATCTAATATCTGCCCGCGAGAATGCTGGTGGGATTCATTTTTCACGATCATGTTTTGTGTGCGTTAGGAACTGCCTCTGTCCAGGGACACTTGTTTTGCCGTCCTGCAACTTCCCACATCCCCACTGCTCGAGGTGAAGCCCAGATAACTTGATTGGATGGTGAGCAAGACATTTTCCATGAGGACACTAGTTTACAACCTTAATAACCCACAGCACCTATTCCTTCACTCCAAAATTAGCCCAAACCAGACAATATTTCAACACTGTTGTGTCTGTGCTCCTTTCTCAGCAGTGGAAGCAGGAGAAAGAGAGAGAAGTGGAGCCATGGGCTTTGAGAATTGAAGCCACCTGTCTTGCTGGAAATGAGTTATCTTAAATTCTACCAGCTCCAGCAGGAAGCATTTTTCTGTTGTGTCAGGGACATCAGGATCATATAGACATCAACCGTTTTTACCGGTTCTGCAGATCCTAATCTAAACTAACCTCATGTAAAGGAACATTACAGGATGCTCTTCAAAATGTTACACATACAGTGGGAGATAAAACCTGTCAGGACACACTTTGGGTTACCAGTAACAGCGAAGCAGAATGCAGTATGCTGTCATTGCTCGTCTCCCACTTCACTTTACTGCATTTGTGCACACCATGTGAAAGCTCAGAGGGACACATTTTAATTTGAGCTTTATGGTGTGTGAGGTTGAAGCCTCATATGTCAAAAGAGGGTGTCATAAATAAGGACAGCTGTCCAGTGCATATGAAGAAGCCCACAGCAATTTGTGCAATCCTCTTGGGACAGCTGAAGGTGAACAAAGGCAGCATAAAGTTTGTCAGGCTCGCCCGTTGTGTTTCCAAATCAATCTCTGCTATTATGTTGGAGACCTCAACCCGGACTAAATGGAGATTGCAAGGGTGTGTTGGCTAGAAATTGTCCATTACTGATTCACTGGCAGAATGGGAATGAAACCACTCAGTTCACCCATTTCTAACAGACAACTATGAGTTTATTATAAAATACTTTCTTTAATATGTTTGTGGGTTCCAAAAAAAACCCCACCTGATATTCATCCTAAAGAATATGGCTTTCTTTGGTGAAATGTATTGCTTACAATGATGACAAGGTAGGAAGTCCTTAACAACATACGTAGCACAGAAAGGGTAGGGTAGAGTGCAAGTTACTTTCACCACGGAATAAAGTGAAATAAGTTTATCGCACTGCTCTGATCTCAGGGGAAGACAATTTCGACTTCTGGCTTTGCAAGGCCAAAAACCGCTGCCACTGTCACCAGGACACAGGCTGCAGTCAAAGAAACCTCATCACACCACTTCATTGTTGTGCCTGATAGATCGGTGGGGAAGCCTTGGGAGGGACAAAACCATGCCAGAAGACTGCAGCAGCGTTCCTCGGGCAAGGTTTTTGTGCTCTGGAATTAACTGGTGGCACCAGGAACATGCTGCTGAATCACAGGCAGGACAGACCTGAACAAGGGCTGCTGATCGAGGAGCAGATCGGTTGGGAGTTCCACATGAAAGCTCAGCAACCCACAGCACGCCTGGGGATGGCTAGCGAAGGCACACAGGTGACTGCGTAATTATGGCTGATATTTGCCACACAGATGCAAGGTAAGCGTTGGGCAAACCCAGGTGTGAGCAACATTAATGCTGGGACCTTGCACCTATTCTCTGAAGGGACCAACCTGTGGTGTTGGCTTACTGCTTGGTAGGAGAAGCAAACGATGGTGCTGGCCCGAAGTGTCCGGGGGACAGAGACTCTCCCCTGACGCCCAGCCATCAGTAGGGCTCACTTCAAGACACAGGGGAATGCCCTAAATCAGGTCTGTGTTTCACAAATGTTTCGTAGTTACTTACATGTAATAAGCCTGCTTCTTTCTATATATACGCCTTGATATCATGACTAATGCTCAGGACACGTCCTACGTTATGCTATATGTATCTAATGGGCAGACAGAGCTGCATAGAAATTAGTTGGAACAAACCTATCTGAATTCTTCCAGAACTGTTCTCCCAGTGCCAATAACTGAATATGCCCACATACAGGAATGAAAGTCTGCCAGCCTGGCAGATAAAGTGGCTTCATTACAATGCAAAGGTCATGAGCTCAAATTCTCTTAAGCTGATATTGCTACTAAATTTTCTATTAACTTTTCTTTACATCACAGCAATTGTAACTGAACTTATTCTCATCATTTGCCTAAAGCAAAAGACCAAGCTGCCAAACAGCTGTGGCAGCTTTTTTTTTGAATAGGGGAACAACAATAACCAAAAAAGAAGGAACTGAAAAAACCCCCAACATTAGCTATGACAAGCTTATTAACAAGTTCATTAGCAAATTCATTTCACTGATTAAACACAATAATACACATTCAATAGAAAATGAGAGATAATAGTAAAAACTGATTGCTGCAAGCACATCACTTTGCACACAATAATTTATACACAATAACGCTGAGGCACAGGCTGGATTTGTGAATATCACTGGGCCATTCCTCTCACCGGGGCAATTCTGGGGGCTTTGGGCAAGGACACCATCTCACACAAAGGTAGATCCAGTCCACTTCTTCTATCACCAGTGCAAGCGTGGTAGTGGGACAGTGGGTTTAACATTTACATCTCGGCATTAGGAGACAGCAGGCATAATTTCATGTATCTAGACAGTCCCACACAAAGTACATAGGCGTCCAGCAAAGATCTGGAGTACATGCCTAGAGACACGTCCCCTAGCTGCTCATTTTTCATGTGGGTGCATATGAACAAATGGGACTCAAGTGTTTGGTTTCTAGCATTTTGGATTATGTTGTTGCCTTTATTTCAAATGAAGAAGAGAGTAGCTAATAACACTGTCCAAATAACTAAAACCCAACAGCTTTTTATAAGGGCTGCTGCTGCTTCCACTTATGTTCCAATGACTCAAATAGCTTTTTATATCTTCATCTGCCTGGCATTTTCACCTCTTCTTTTTATGAAGGCCAGTCATATCAGTGAAGCAAACACAGATTGAACTAGGTATGACTGTTTTTCTGAAGGCCAGTCATATCAGTGAAACAAACACAGATTGAACTAGGTGTGACTGTGGAGATCCTGCTAAAAATATTAATAATCATTGGATTTGCTTACCTCTTCTTCCACATCCTCTACATATGACAGTTAATCCTCAGCACAGGATTTATCAGGGCTCCTGGAGAAGCTGAAAAGAGCAAACAGGGTAAGTGATCAGTCGAGACTGACTTTTACATGTTGGGTATCTCTGCATCACTGCAAAATGCTCCTTCTCCCACTCTGGCAGGTTCCTCCTGCCCAGACCCTCTGCATGTGGCAGAGCAGCTGCGCAAGCAGCACGGCTGAAGGCTTTATCCCACTTATCGTGCTGATGGAGGACGAGGAATCTAAGCCCCCAGCTACCTATGGCATTAGGTAAGTGCTCTTCCAGGTACTCGCAGCCCACCAGGAAAATGATGCTGATCTGCATTAGGTCCTGCGTGTGGCTTTGCAGCCTGTAGATTGCCGGTAAACTCTCCGTTTCAGCTGCCTTTGGTGGCTGATTGGTTATTTCTGTCTCTTTCTGTGATTAGATGGCTGATTTTAAGTACCTTATTGCGAAAGCAAAGGACTAAAAAATGTCCTCGTTTCAAGCATACTTCAGTGGTTTAAGCCATGTTAAAAATGAAAACACTTCAGGTCACCAACCGGAGCATTTAGAGCCCTGTCTGCTTAAAGTGCTTTGCTGGTCTGTTAATGGACTGCTGCAAGCACATCTACAGCATTATATCTAATCAAGTAAGACTAATTCGCAGTGCATTAAGATATACGCATTTTTTCAAGTTTACCTTAAAAAGATCATATATTGGTAACAGTAGTCAGTTCAGATACAGAAGAGAAATTATGTTCAGAGCTCCCCAGTCAAAACTCTTTCTGGACATGTTAGTTGGTTCTCAGTACACCCCTGAGCTGACTAGTTGTAACGTGTGTGTAATTCTTTGTGTTTAACAGTGGGGAGAAACAGAGGCAGAGGCCAATGTAATTGCTTGGCAATGGCTGCGAGGAAGACCGGTGTCAGACAGCAGTTTGGGGAGGAAACGCCTGGCTTTGATATTCTTGAGGTGCTGAAGCTGGCTCAGGCACAGGACCCCACAGTCCCTGCAAAGGCAGTGCCCCCCCATGCAGCACCCAGGGATTCCCCAGCGGCTCTGCCCCGAGTCCTTGCTGAAAACCCAGGCTGGACAGATAGACCCACGCCTGTATTTACAATCCTTTGTTGTGAATATGATTTAAACTACAAAATGCTGATATTAAATCAGATGTGAACGCAAGCACCAGCATTTTCTGCACGTAATTTCTGTAGTACTGTCAAGTTTTCCAGCAGACGCCTTGCAATGAACTTCTTATTGCAGTTATTATGAGTGTGCTCTGCTTCATTCAGGGAATGTCTTCAAACATTCGAGGTTGAGTTCCTTTAGCAATTTCAGCCCTAACAGTCTTTACCAATGAACTGTGCACTGTAAATAAGATGGGAAAAAATCCCCATTTCTCAAAATGATAATGTCTGGGCTGTTCCCTGGCTGAAATTCTAACAGTAGTAAGCATATTTGCATTATATCAGCAGCCTCGCACCATAGCTATCTGCTCGGTAAAGTTCTGATATTTATAGTGCACGCGGTGCTGTGTGTTGTTAAACTCATGAACAAACTCAATGACCCAAAAAACTGGGAAATGCATGAACTAGAATAAAAAGAGGATGGAAATGGTGTGTACTGTGTTATCACAGGCAGCAGATTCAAAATACAAGCAGTAACCCAATTTCTACCAAAACAAATATTAATGTGTCCCTGACTCCCACCAAACTCTTCCCCAACATACTCGATTTTCTATCCACATCATTCATAACTTTTCCCTAAAGTTTCCTCCTCTAAAATTGCGGTGAAGGCAACCACAGCACAGCTGCTCGTAAGGCTTGCCTTGCGCAGAGAAGGTCTCCTGGCACTGGCTGCTCTTAGACTGATGACTTTCCTGGAGATGAAGCTCTCTTAGGGTCACACCTTGCAAGAAGAGGATTGCCCCTACGGTGCAAATATCACGGAGGAGGTGCTTACATTTGATGCCAGTTTTCAAGCAAGAAACCATGATGTTGGATAAAAAATTACAAGCTGGCTCCTTGTGTCTTTTCATTTAACCTGATCTGTTTTCCCTGCCTCAGCCTCCTCCTGCTCGGTGTTTTGGATGAGGGTTAGGGCTGGGATGGTGAGATGTTTGCCGTACGTTGGCCAGCTTGCTTCCGCTTTGACCTGGGCACAGCAGTGTATATGTCATTTTACCAACATATAAGATTTATTTTTACAAAAGTAATGGAACGTGGAGGTTTCCAAAGAGTACAAATACCTCGTGTACCGTGACAAGACCCAGAGCTTGTTTTTCAGAGGGACAAAATCAGTATGGCTGTGTCCCTGTGAGGCTGTGGGGCTGGCCGGGTTGTGTGGGGTCCCTGATTGCTGTCCAGGGAGTGGACACAGCACGTAAAGGACAGGACATGAGGCTTCACTCCTACAGACAGAGACAAAACAGAGCAGGTGGGTCCAGGTGCATAAAAAGTAATTTCTTCCCTTTGTTTCTCATTAAGGGATTATTTCTTCCTCCCGTGCATATGAGTTTTGTTAGATGATTAAATATCTTATTGAATTAAATCAAGGAAAAGTGCGTTTTTAATTTAGAAGTTTTTTTTTCCACTCTCTCTAAAAAATGTCTTTTTTTCAAACCTTTAAATGTTTCCTTAGGTAATTCTAGTGTACATAACAATATACTATAATGGCTGCCAATGCTTTTACAAGAAGATGCTTTTATATAGACAGATATTTCAGTTCACTGAGCAGAATACTAGAGTCTATAGAGCTTTGATAGAAGAATGAGTGATAAAGCTATAGAAGAAATACATTAAGTTTCTTGCAAGTAAAAAAGAAAACTGTAGAAAATTAACACAGTTGCTGTTAGATTGGCAAATTTCTGATTTCTTTTCCGCTCCTATTCATTCATCATAAAATACATAACATTTGTGAAAGTACTGCAGTGTCAGTCATTTTGATCTGAGAATGGTCATCGTAATACCTACAAGGGTTATAGTCCTTCTTTCACATCTGAGAGATGGAAAATTACTTAAATGTAATTTATTTTCTGTTTTCTAGAGAATAGATTATATGATCTACAAAGACATGCTATTTCTGTCTCTAATGTCCACCAATAGCTGATTTACTACTTGAGAAATCCTCAGAAATCCCGGGGAGACGGATGTGGACCGCTCCCTAATTTGGGGGGAAGATGGGAAGAAAAAGAAGGAGAAGAAAATGATAACATCATCTCCTGTTCTACTGCACTCCTTATAAGAATGCCAGGCAGGTAACAAATGATGCGGAAAACTGATACAGCCACCACGGTCTTAGCTGGGACCTTGGGAGAAGCGTTCCTTGCCGTGCCCCAGGCCACCTTCCCCAGCCAAACCTCTCAAAGCAAAGTGACTCTCCTGGAGTTTCTCTTCATGTAGGGTAGAAGACAGCAGCACCTCTTTACCTCCCAGAAACGGCTGAAATGGGGATCTTCTCAGCTGCCCGTGACTTCACCAGGATGGCAATTATCGACAGTCGCAGCATTCAAAGCAGCGAGGAACTGGAGAGGAGCCCAGGGTTGAAGCTCAGCCACAAGGCTCCTGTGCAGCCTTGATGGGTGGTGCTGGCATCAAGGGTCTGAAAGCGGGTGGAAGAGTAAAGATATTAATGCCTGGAAACCAGGAGATTGGAACTGATCAGGACAAGAGGGGTTTTATGCATACTTCTGAAAGGAAATAGAAAATGAGATGGTGATTTCCTCAGTGCTAGGATTTGTGCCTGGAAAAGAAAGACTGCACTGCTGCAGTATGGAGACTGCGTCAGAGCTTTCTGACAAACATCTGTCTGGTCCCAAAGCAAACTCATGCACTTAAAACATGAAAAAAAATATTCTTCTCTTTTCTAGCTACCTGAGACTGGACTCCTCAGGAGAAAATTCACGAGGGGACTTCTGCATTCAGATTTATTTCTGCAGTCTGGAGTAGAATTGGCTTTCAGAAGGCTTAGCGGACCCAGCCTCAACACAGAAGGCTTTTACTGTCTAGATGGGACAGAAGAAACAGCTGTGCTGAGGTAGAAGTGCTTTAGTAAGCATGACATTGCAAAGACCCTGGATCACTTAAAGAGCATCATCTGTAAATAAGGGTTTGTTCTCCTAGATAAGTGAAGTAGAGGTCATCCATGGGCAACACGCACTTCTTCAGGTTCGATTTTGGCTTCTCATTAGTCTTTTGAGTTAAATAGATGGCAACTACATTGTTCTTACTCTGTTGGGTTGAATTGGAAATGGTAAGCTAAAAGAAAAATCTTTCCATCTAGTTTCATGTCAGCGTTTGGCTTGACATCCCAGTCAAGGCATTCCAAACCAACGTTGCAGACAGCGTCAAGCAGGCAGCCTGACAGCACTGTGTAGGGGTCGAAGCGCTGCGTTGTGGCAGTGGCACCATTCAGATGCCTTTGTAGGAGACCACAGCCTGGTGCTAGGAACAGGAATTTCAAGAATGCTTCAGCAACAGACAGTGCATGCCAAATGAAGGAAAACATCATCAAACTACCTTTGCTCAGTATGATAATTACCAAGCATGTGACTGCTGATTAAAAAACTAGGTAATAAAAGGATATGCTAAAAGATGAACAACAAAAAATAGTGATACCATCCACCCTCCAAAAGAGCAAACCCTGAGAGATGGCTGGGTACAAAGATCCCAAGTTAGACCATAAGTGCATCCATTCACATTTCTAGAACTGCCTACAACTTCAACACTTTACAGAAAATAACAAGGGTGCTTTTAACTCTGAGAATCTTTTTCAATGCCGCAGTGGTTTGTGGCTATTTGATCACATTGCAGAGTTCTAGTATTGCCATTTACACAAGGCTGACTTGCAATTTTAGTAAGATCAAGACTTTCAGTCCCATTCCTGTGTAAGACAGGTCAGAACCTGAGCTGGATTTTTACCAATTGCCGCCCTGTTGATGAGTAGCTGTTACAGCCAGTAAAGCAGAGAGCAAAACTGAGACAGTGTGATTGAATCTGCCTTGGATTCTGTCTTGTTCATCACTTGGAAGAGATAAGCTAAGCAAATTCAGTAAAGAACAGTACACTTGAAGTCAGACTCTTCTAAATGCGGAGCGGTCTCACAGAGCTCGGCACAGTGCCGATGCACGCTGGTGTGCAGCACGCCTGTTCCTCCGGGCACCCCGCTACTCCTACCCTCCTGTTCGGACAACAAGAGATGGGTGTTTGAGAGTGTGTGAGCGGGACTAATCTGCAGCAAGGACAGCTCATTTACAGAAGAGAAAAAAATTACAGAAAAGGTCAGAAGTCCCAGTAGTGAAATACTAGATAACAGACTAATAAAAGGAACCAAATTCTCAGAAAAAAAAAAGCAACAGAAGAATATGGAAATCGGAAACTCTGACCTTTAAAAAGCGCATTTTGCAATGCCAACACAAAGCCATGTGGGAGGGCCCTGCATCCAATTTAAGCATGATTAAATATTTTGCCAATGCACAGCTTATTGTGACTTGCTGGCATAAATTCAGTCTTTCTGTTTTCCTTTTTATTGGTTGAGTGCAGCATGCATAATGTCAGAATGAGTCCCAAGACTGGGAAAAGAAGGATTCATGCACAAGCTGTGTGTTCAGAGGACTGCTTAATGCTGCAGGCAAACGGCATAGAAAGAAATTCTCAAAGTCAGTAACAAATCAACATGTCAGTTTTAATCTATTCTTTAATAAGTTATGCAGAAAAGTCTGCAGTTTCTGTCAAAACAGAAAATAAGTCTCTTTTATAAATCAAATCTGTAAGGCTGTCTGCGTCAAGTTAAAAAAATAGGTGATCAATAGATGTTCAGCAGCACACAAAATAAAGATCATCTAGGTATTATAAATTGTATAAAAGGCATAACTGGGCATCGGCTACTGTGCTTTTTAGTGGTGGTACCTGCCCTGAACCTGTGGAGAGCTGGCAAGTTCAGGTACGATTTTTGGGGCAGGTCATTAGTGCTGCAGGAACGCTTCCATCTGCCAAACGTCGGGGCACCACTTGGTGGACCAGGCTCTATTTCTCTAGCCCAGAGGGATACTCTCCTCCGGCTTGGGACGCAGCAGAGGAGAACAGAGCATGCCTAACGGCTCCGCTCTACCCTGCTGGGCTGCTCCATTGTTGACCTAGCAGTATCTGGTGAGATGTTGGTGTCTGGTTCTCTGGGAGCTTATTTAAAAATAAACACTGTTTGATCCAACAACACATAAATTTGTAAATGGAAAGGCAATTAATATACTTCACATGTAAGTATTGATGCATTTTATAACACTGCTTGGAAAGGAGTGCCCCTGTGCAAGCGCGGAGTGGAAAGGTATAAAAACCAGAGCAATCCGAAACACCTAATTCCTTCTGTTGTTCCAGCAAAGACTTTTCTGATTTTACTGGGTAACCTAAGGTTACAGCAATAGTTTATAATAAGATTTTACAATTTCCACCACCTGGAAGGAAGGGGTTTTATGAATTAATGGCAAAATTGACCTTTCCCTTCATCTACTGTGATGTCCAAGCTAGAAATCTTTTGGTTTCATCTTTTTTTTTGTAGAATTATGACCTTTTCTAATCTGGCACACTTTCTCCTGTTTCCAACTGGGGGGAAGATTTCACCTCTTCTTTCCAAGCCATGATCTAGACATCAGAATGAGGTGGGCAAGACCAGAAATGCAGATCAGTTATTAAGCCTGGCTCTGAGGAAGGGAATTGCCAGACTGTGTCACCAAGTATGGTATTTTGTTACTTGCTATAAGTAGACAGAAAAATGGACAGAGAAGGGAAGGCAGAAAATGGAAAGAGGGGAATTCAAGGGACTCCAGCAGCCAAGGAAGAAGGATGAAGAAGTCGTTCTGTTCACCATGCACCCGCATTGTGAGAACATTAAGAGATCACTACTGATGCCAACCCGTTTTATCCACCACCCTGCTGTAATAAATCAGATTGACTGGGCACAGATAACCTTGAATGAACAAGCATTGTACAGATATTCCACAAAAAAACATGTTCTTGGCTACCACTGGATACTCCTCACCTTGCTTTGCCATAACCATTCGGCTTGAGCTTCCCTGCTAGAAATCACGACGTGCAGTCTATGGGTTTCATCTTCCCCACTGCAAGCTCTCTCCCAAAATGGGGGTGACAAGCAGGTTGCATAAATACCCATCTAAGTAACACAAATCCAAAGGACCAAAAAGAAAGAAGTTAAACCTGACCTCAAGAATTGAAGTGAATTTAGCAGAAATAATACAAATTAACCACAAAGCCGTCCCACAGGTAGAAGTGGCACAATTGATAGAATAGCCTGGTAGTCAGATTAAAAGTAACAGATTCAGGATGAGTATTTAAAAAGGTTTAAATGTAATACTAATAGCATAGAAATAAAGTAATTATAATAATTATAAATAATAATTATAATTAGAATTGCAACAACAATAATTATAAAATATTACACACTGAGCAAGGTTATCTCAAAATTCCTCTACCATTCATAGTGTCTAACAATTACATCATTGTTAAAGAAAAACAGAGCGCTGTTTGAGCTTTTCTCCAGGATGTGCATGGAGGGGAGGTGGGAAGGAGAGGGCAAGAAAGCTGTTTTGAAGTGTAAACCCAACATTTTTTCGAAAGTTATTATAAGCAAAGAAAGTTGTTACCTGGATGCATTTGTTGCCCAGCATCCTGGTCCTGGTCCCTCCCTGCGGGGGCTCTCAGCCCCGCCATCCTGCGTCACCAGCCGGGCAATTACACGTGACGGTGGGAGACAGTGGTCTGCAGTGTGTGAAAAAGCAACAAAAACAAAATTTCCTTGCTGGTCTGCAGAAAATCAATCACAAAGTTAACAAAAATGTGAAAAGTACTAAGCTGTCTAAGTTATCTGATTCCCTGGAAAAAACCCTCTGAGAACTCTTTAATGGTGATGGATGGCAGCTTACTCGGTGAGTGATCCCAGCCCAAACTCTTGAAGCTGGTTAGCTAATCCCAGTGTCTATGCTCACCCAGTTCATTTCTTTCCTTTCTTTCTTTCTCTCTCTCTCTTTTTTATTTTTTTAAACTACAAATCCATTTTTGGTTATTTATTTGTTATTTCGTATTTATACCTGAAAGAAATATTTCTCCCCTGAAGCAAATCAAGGATAGAATAACAATCTTGGAAAGGTCAGCATCTGTCCGGTTTGTTAATTGAATCTGTCTTCAGAGCCGAACTCCAATACTTCAAGGGCGAGAAAGGGCAGGGAAATAATAATAATGGGAGCAAATGTCTTTGTATGAACTGGAATTGATAGTGGACAGGCTCAAGCCAAGTGCAGCCTCCGCTTCAAATCTGTTCTCAAGGAACCATCAGTCCTTGGAAATTTTGTCATGTTTTCTCAAGGTAAATGGTTCCATGAGGTTGTAATCCTCTGTGGCTGGTCCCAGGGGCGTAAATTATCATTAATGCTTCAATTATTTACAGCGTGCTCAGCTCCCAACACAAAGATCCTCTAGGACCATCAAATATTTTATTAAAATTGTTTTGTACCATTTTCTTGTGCGTAAAATCTCTGCTATTCCTGTGTGTACTGAGCTGCTAAAGTATCTCAGAAGGAAAGAGGGGGGAAAAGCCATCTGGTTCTGTTCTGAGCAATCTGTGGAGTCGCAGCAAACGAGCCCCGCTAGACGGTTTAATCCAGCACAGCTCCTTGCTGCTGCGATAATTCTCTGTGCATCGCCTTTGCACAAGATCTCTGAATTTTACAATATTTCTATCACCTAGCAGTTAAAGCTTCAGGAGAAAATGCAATCCCCCAACTTTTGCTGCTGGGAGGTTTAAGATGTGACTCACCGAAGCTGCGAGGCCGAGGAGGGTGGGACTCAGGGTGCTCTCCTTCTGATGCATCTCACAGCACAATCTTAGTTTTCATGTCTTCTGAGTGGTTTTTCTGCACAAAGAGCTTTATGAGAGATCTTTGCAAAAGAGAACCATGATTTAACCTGGGCATCAGCAGTCCTGCACTCGCAGAGGAAGAGTCGTGCCTGAGGATGAGCCTGTAATTGTAACAAACTTTTGCTAAAGTTGGTGCAAACTATTTGGGGATGTTGTTGACAAAACAATTCAATCGTTTGGGGGCTATCAAGGGATTTTTTCGTGTTAATTGACTTGGACAATTGACTACTCTTTGGAGCTCAGAGTTGCAAACATCTCATAAATAGTCTGAGCCTGTTAAATAAAATCCATTGACAGCAAGACATTGCTCTCATTTATAACTTGTTGAAGGACTGGATTAAGATAATACTTGTGCAATAAGTACATTATTCCTGTAAAAAGCAAAAAAATAAATATTTTCCTTTTATTTTATTCAGTATGGACACTCATGAATGGCTGATTTCTCGCATACCAATTAAATGTTTACTTTACAAAAATGAGCAGAGAGCTGTAGGTAAGACATTGGATAAAAACATCTGGGCTCACAAGGCACAAAATACCACTTCTGCTTTTGCTGGCTTGTCTCAAGGTTCCCATCCTGGTGACAAATTTATCTAGCTAGCAACAAAGTGGTGGTAGCATCCTCAGAAAGCCCCCCGCTCCAAACCCAGAAGCAGGGTGACCTGTACCAGCCGACCGTGGCTGAGGATGAGACCACAGCCCCGCAGCTCACTGGGACAGGGGACAGCAGTGTTTTGACGTTCTCCGTGGGGCTGTCCCAGCATTTCCCAATCACTCTTTACTTCTAGGGTGCACCAAGTATCCTCATGCTCCTGCTTCATCCTCTCGTGGGCTGCAGCAGCCGTTCAAACTGTGCCTCGCTGATGGGCTTCACGTGAGCAGCAAGACCACCAAGGCCCCAGCACTGTTCCTTTTCTGAGTGCATTTAATTAGAGTTTCTGTATAAATGCTTTTAAAAGGTGAAATTGTTTTAAAATAAATTTTTGATATAACGCATGGTCTATCATATATCTCATTAAATTTTCAAATACCCACTGAACTGTATTTACTCTGGTATAAGTTTCTTGTTTTCCATTAAATAAAGCAGTTAGTTAATTTTATTTGCGTGTTCCTACTACTAAGTTTGAACTTAATTATTGCACCTAGAAAATAACACTACTTTCCTTATCAGTATTCTACAGTAAAATGACAAAGACACATCCTGCATATGCGTATTGAAGGTGTAGGGAAAACCACCAGTAGTAGCTATAATTCATGCTTCTGTAACACCTGACAGATCTTTAAGCTGTCACCTGTCCTTGGAAGGAGCCTCTGACAGAAAGCTCTACATCACTCGCTGGGTAAACCAGAGCATCCAGGCATCTGGATCTTATTTCCAATGTGTCAAACAAAAGCTGATTGACAAAGACTTTAATATTAATTTATCCATTTACAGATGCTTTTTATTAAGCCAGTTTTAGGGATTCCCTCCCCACTCCACTCTCTTTATGCCCCGAATCGGGGAGTGTGCATGGCCACAGCACGGACAACCGAGGAAAACCCCCCTCACCAAGCCCAAACGCACATCTCAGCATCTCCCCTTCTGAATCTCTCCCAATTTATCTTACCTTCCCTGGGAAGGAAAAAAAAAAGATAGTTTGACAGAATAAAGCCATAATTCTTATGCCGAACCTTTAGGCATAAATTAATTTTGGTTTTTTCCACAACATTTGATATATGTATGTGGCTACTTAGCTATAAGCATTGTGTTTCAAACAGCATTTACATAAACCAGAGCCATGGGAAATGCACCATTAATGCCACTGGCACAACTGGTCACTGGTCCTTCAGGGCTGTTTAGTGCTGGAACTTAAATTGAAGTGTTGGTGCCCCAAAGCACTTGTAAAAACAGCTACTTTCTTCTGGATCAAGCCCTCCCCAGCTGCCAGAAAGCACATGAGAAACCTTTAATCAAAATAAAAAATAATAAAATCAAGGAAAAAAAAACCATCATAATAATTATATGTAATGACATGATTATTTTCATCTCCCTAATTTTTGCTGGTGCCGACTCTGTGAGCACTTCTGTTCAAAGAGAAGGCGAGGTTTTACGTTGCGTTTTGCTGACCCAAGCACAGAGGGCTGAGCAGCACCCGAGCACCTCCCATGGACCCACCAGCCAGGGCAGGAGCTGAGCCCTGAAAGTCCCTCCCCTGGCCCTTCCTCCCCCATTCCTGCTGCCATCTTCTCCTCCACCTGGGGCAGAGTCTCTTGTCGCTCTGATTTTAAAACCAATTGCTCATTTAATTTCCCTCAGCAGCCTATATGGCAGTCTACTCCAGGTTCATGTCATTCTGGGTTATAACAGCTCCTATTTCAGACCCATACCCCTTTCAAACAAAAATCCTGTAATCCTTGGATTGAACTAGGATAAGGCAGTGGTTAAAACATCCAAATTTAAAACTAGGAATGGAAAAAAAAAAACAAAACACAAAACCAGACTGGATTTGGAATACATAATGGTGGCAACCATATTCAAGTGAGGAGAAACACTTACTGTGAATATCCACGTTGGTCAGGCAAAAGCAAACCTACCAGCAGGGCTCTTCTCCTTGGTGGTTTTACTTCAGCTTAATTCAGCAGCGTCAGTGAAGTTATCCTAGCTTTTACGCAACACATCTCTGAGCAGCCACAGATGCTGTCTTTTTTGTTTGCTTCCCTCCAGTTTGTCATTCAGACACCGCCTGATTGATCTTGGGGGGGACACTCACAGCTGTTATTTACCTTAGCTGAAGTTTTCTCATTCTTGCGGAGATGAGACCATGTGGTCGCTGTCGAAATGCATATTTACGTGCCAAACTAGCACTATGGTGGGCATCTCTGTCAAGGACTTGCTGCGTGCTCCAAGATTAAGCTCTTCTGCATCCAAGCAAAACGAAGGCCTATTGTCGTTTTATCATATTATGACTGCGTTATTCTGACAACTTTACTGTCTTAAATCAATAAAAATAGATGTTTGGAAATCAATGTGCAATGGAGTAATACAGTCAACTGAAATTAAAATAAAACAAATTGAAAGCAGCGGTGAGCACAGATGTTAAATACAAAGTGGCACAGGCCCAGGGAGCAGTTCCCCGCGAGCAGACGTCCTCTCCCATTCCTCTGTGTGTGGTACAAAACAATAATTATTGTCAGGGCAGACTGTGCTGGAGCCAGTAGCGAGCCCAGAAATGAAACCTCTCATTTCCGTGGGCTCCCAGAGTGATGGTGCAGGCTCTGCAACGAGCAGGAACACAACATTAAGCACTATATGAGTTTTGCTGCAGTCAACACATCAACAAGAGAAGCACTTGGATGCTCTTTATTACAAATATCTGCAGGTAAAATGTAATCTTCCAAAGCAGTTTGGCCTTCATACGCAAAACGAAGATGACACACTGTGGTGCTTTGATGGTGATGGTTTCTTTCTAACAATAAAAAAGCCCATCATGGAGCTTTACTTTTAAAATAGCTGATCTCAGGCTCCACGCAAACGTTAGCATGTGCCGTCGAGGCATGGAGATTAATACGTTTGTGGTATTTGCGCGGTACGTAAAAACATGGTCCTTTGAACTGAGACAGCTGAGCTTCTTTCCTGAAAGTTTCTTTTTTAAAGAACTGTGCTTTTAGTGAGAAAAAGGTTAACTTTTGTGGGGGAGTACGTGTTGTGATTCCTTAAAATTGTTTCTCTTAAAATATCTAGAGGACATAAAGTAGGTTTTCCATAAGGGGAAACCGGAATTCAAAGGTGGCCACAACCAACCTGGAAAGAGGAGTTTGGAGTAGAAAAAACCCCACCATTTGCTGTAAAAATTATAAAGTTCATTCTGGGGAATTTATTCTTTTTCTTAACACCGTGCTAGAGTTACCCAGCTTCTGCTGGTCGTTTATGCATTGATAGCCAGATGACAGGAGAGTAAACAAATCGGAAAAGCTCTCAGTCAGACAGACAAGTAGACAGAACTAATACGGTTTTGCACCTTTTAGATAACGATCTCTTTCTTAATGCTAGTTTAATGTCGCCTAGAGGTCACATGCTTCCTTTTCCACTCAAATTTTTCTATTGTTGAACATAAAAATAATCTATAGACTTCGTACACTGTCAGGTCTAACATGCAGGGCTAATGGCACGCTGATAAATTGTTAATGCTTTTTCTATTGTCATCTTGACAGTTCCCCAAGAATTGTTTTCAATGTCAGGCTTTCACTGGGTTTGGTGAAATATCCTTATCCGGCATTACAAAGACGCATTGCATCTCACGCTCCTCATCCGTTACGCAGCCACTGTTCACAGACAGTAAGAATACAGAGTATTTTGTGGACCCTTAATAAGTAGGGATTACCCGCAAGGCCAAGGCAATGTATTGTAAGAGCTGCGAAAACCAGCTCACTGAATACACCTCATGTGTACAGCACAGACGGATGCCAACTTTTTAGGCAAAATAAAGAGTGTGATGCTTTAAGAAAAGGCAAAATATATTGCCTCTGTTCAGGCACTGCATCAAGACTTGTCAGGACTGGAGATCTTCAGCTGCAGCTGATTAAGAAACACTTTTTAATTTTGTCCAGTAAAGAACAGAGTGCAATACAGCAGACACTGATGCTGTCATTAAAGCTGTAGTGCTAATTAAACTAATTACACACATGAGGCTGGTAAATTGCTGGAGCCTTACCGTAAAAAGAGATTCACATAATTCAGAAGGGCAATGATTTTTTAAGCATAAAATTGTTGGGAAAAGATACGTAAATGAAATATAACATTCCATTAGCAAAAAACTATACCCTTACTTCACTTCATACAAGACTTGATTTAACGTCAGGCTGGTAATTTTTCAGTTGTATGAGAAGTAGCATAAATGCTGTGCTAGAAACATTAGAAGTCATAAACATCTCTTTGCCAACCCGTTACACTTCCCTTGCATTTGGGATACTAGTAACTACTGCTTTGTTCAACAAGAGCAAGTCATCTTCTGGTGAGTAGAAGATTTATAGATCAGAAGATACTGGGCAGTAGAAGTACAGTAAGAAACATGATATCACCAAAAAGAGAAATATGCTTGAAAGAAGTATGCTGGTTGCACATTCAAACAATTGGGAAAATTTGGAAATACATACCTTTGATTTGCTCCTAGTGCTGCATGTCATCTGTTCACCTCCGTCTCCAGTAAGGGAACGTGCCCTCTAACATTACAGTAACTCCCTGAGAACTGGTTTTTACTCCTCTGTGCTAACAAACATGTGAGAACAGCCAGCTGTGTGAAACTACAACAAAAACCTACTTCTGGGTAGACGCTTTTACCAAAATCCCGTTCGATAACGATGTTGTTGATGGGTCACAGTCACAGTATGCCCAGAAACTCTTCTCCTACAGAGTAGCTCCATCAGTTACAAACCCCAATTCACCTGTTTCCCCTCAGTTCTAGTAGTTCAAGCATATGCTCATTTCACTTCAATTAGTGTCATTATTATATATTTCATTATTATATATTTCTTAATGACTGTAATGTATTAGTTTCATGTATAACACAGAGGCACATTTGTTTTTACAAAGAAAACTGTAGTTTTACACAAACTATTTTATATTCATAAATGTATATTGCTTAAATGTAATTTGCAGAGAGGCAGTTTCCATTTTGTTACTGATAACAAGCTGTTTTCTGTTTAGAAGAACATCTGTAAAGCAAGCTGGAGTTAAAAATAAGTACACAGAGTTTAAAAAAGTTTGAGAGAAGTTTTCTATCTGTTCCCACTTATTCCTACTTACTATGTAAACCTCAATATCTCAGATCTCCTAAGGGTAGGTACTGGGCACAGCCACAGTGAAGAGTCAACTCCAGAGCAAGTCAGGTATAAAATTGCCCGATTGCGGCCCGTCAGGTGCCTCTGGAGAAGGAGAGAATCCTCCACAAGAGGAGGATGGGGAAGGCGGGCGGCAAAACGCGATGTCCGCAACAGCTTCTGCATCAGTGCAAGGGTGCTGGGACCAGAGCGTGTAGAGAGGAGCGATCAGTAGCGTCTTCATCAAGAGGGAGCTCTGGAAATGAGTTTTGCATGAGCATTCACAATTTGAGTGTGAAAGTCCCGAGCAAAGCTGGAGAAACTTGGGACCTGGAAGTCAGCTTTGGCGTTTGGCACCGTGAGGCGCGGTAGCAGTACGTCAACGTCACGCTGCGCTTTACGACCTGGAGAAACTGTTGTGTTAAGCACTAAACAGGTCCTCGGAGACCGGACAATTATTTTTCAACCGATATAAATGCTGACAGCTTTAGGAACGGAGCTGTATTCCAGCATTGTAATAAAAGCTCCATCAAGCCCCGCGGATATGTGTGTATATTAGGTGGATGTCCACGTAATGCTGCACACACTCTGCGGCACGGCAGCTGCTCAATTAGGCCCTGACAGGCTGCTAACGAGGTGATCTGTGCCTTTCCCACCTGCTTTGCACATTACGTTGTGTCCGAAATCCAGACTCTGCAGTATGTCTTGCACTCCAGATGTAGCCAGATGCTCAGCCTCACCTCGAAAAACCAGCCCATCCTTGAAGAATATGGAGTAGAATTCAACCCACTAACGGGAAACGAGGCTGCTCCTGGCCTCTAAATTTCCACACAAAGTTTCACCCTGGGCAAACGTATCAGACAAAGTATTAGCAGCTGGAAAAAAGAGGAGGGGAAATGATGGAAAAGCCAACAGCCCCCTTAAATAAGTGCAACAGCACCACTGGGCCTCACCATAATGATCCCTATACTTGCAGGTTGTATTTTTCCCTCCTTTTCCTGATGATACATTAGGTTAAGCACAGCAGAGATGACACTCAACAGTTTTCAGAAAGACAAATAAACAAAAATTCCCTTGTAACCAATTTTTCTTTTTCCTATCAAAGAGAGTAAAGACAAGGCAGTCTGCTGGAAACAGAATTTCATCCTGGCTATATATGACTGCAAGTGTTTAAAGATATTTTGTAGCTATAACTGCAGAAGAAATAGCCCCGCTATCTTTCTATTTCTCCTTGACATGCATCCAAAAGGACATCAATATTTCTGTTAAGACATTGCTAGACTTGGCTGCTGTGATGCTACTATTACTCTTCCCTTTCCTTTAATTATTTTTTTCTGCATATAGCAATTTGTTTTCCCCAACTGATAAATATCATCAATTTAAGGAACGTTCCTATAACTCCATGAATATATTTAGCATATAGAATGTGTGTTCTCCCTTTGTCATTATAATAGAAATACAGCTTGATTTATAATATTATTCTCTCCTACAATCAATTCATTTTTTCTGTGAAAAATCTGCAGGTGTTTAAAAAAGAAGAGACAGTATTTGCCAGCAGGGTTTTTTTATCTTTCCTTGTTTAAAATTGCCTTGGTGGGCTGTTTCGAAAGGGTGAGATGGGTTGGCAGTGAGGCACCCCACAGCCCAACACCCCTTGCAAGCCCAACCTCTGTATCCAGAGAAAGACTTCAACCTTGGCTTTTGGGCATTGCTTCGGAGGGACGGGAGACACGTCCACACACCCACAGACCTGAGGGCATCCAAGCATCTGGCCGGGACATCACCAAGCCTTTCCCGGTGGAGGGGTGGCAGTGGGTGAGGAGATGGCCCTCTCCAGCTGCTCCCAGCCACCCACCCACCGGGATGCAGGAGCTCCCCTTGCCAAGTCCTCTGTTGCAGTGCAGATCGGGTTAGCTCAAACCGCTACCGAACTGGGTTTGTGTTGGGCTGCTTTACTCCTCCGAGGAACAGCTACAAGTGGTGGTGAGCTCCTCAGTCACCATGCCTCAGCTGAGGGCTGGAAACGAATAACTGGGAGGCAATAACTTACATTTCCATATCTGTCCCACCAGTGAGCTCCCGGCTGCGCCTTATTTGCAGTCGCTAACGTTCCCGTTTCAGCTGCTCTACGAGCAAGACCAAGGGATGACATTATTCATCTGCGTGCTGCACGTTCCTGCTCATTTCCCGGGCTGGCGCGTGTCGGAGCACAAAGTGACTCTTCAGAAAGCCTCTCGCTGCCTGCCTGGGCATGGGAAAGTTTGTTCCCTGCCAACGATGCACAAGGGCCTGCTGAGTTTGACGTAAAGAAGTGAAGGCCGGATCGGGAACTCACTGAACAACACACCCGTGATTTCTGGTGCTTTTGTCTCTGCTGCTCAGGGAGTTCTTCAAGCTGAGGAAATTTCTGTCCATCTCTAACGCTGCTTCTCACAAGATATTCTCCCTTTGCCAGATGTCTCCATCAGCTAGATTTTGTTACCACAGACCCAAGATTTACAAATTCTCATCTGTAGTTTTTTTTCTTAACACCTGCTATCTTTTCTTAAATGGTTGCTCAGAAATACACAGCTTTTTAGTTTTTTCCCCTCATCTTTCATACGTAAGGGAGGCACTTTGTTCAGTCAGGTTTTGGTAGATCCCAGCTGCCAACTGGAAGCGACACCGTAGCTTTGTACATTTTCAGCAGTAGCTTTTGTTCTCAGGCTATGGATTTCTAACCCACAATTTACATGACGCTCGATGCTAAAGCCATTGTCTGAACTAGTGATTTCCACCCCTAATCTTCTGATACCTTCTGGTACTTGTAACATCCTGGAAGATGCTGACAACTCAACATGACAAGACCCTACTTGTCCTGCTCGCACTGCCCTGCTCCGAGCCAGAGGCTGGGCTGGAGGAGCTCTGGAGACCTGTTTCCACCCGCATCATCATGTGATTACCATTTTCCTTAACAAATGGTAATTTTTTTCTCTCAGCTAGTAATTTTTTTAAAAAGACACCATAGATACTGTCATTTGCTGCATTTTCAACTCCTGAGTGCTCAGAGGGGACTTGAAGTGCTTTTCAATGTGCACGTTTGTTAATAATTCTTTACCAGAGGCCTTTTTACATTGACTATGTTCTGGAGTAATGTGTATGTATCGGGCAGCAGGTACTGCATGCCGCTGTCAAATTGTATAAAGCACTATAATTTTTGCTAAAGAAGTGCAAATCTTTGCATTTTTTATGTATCTCAAATCTATTTCCTTACAAAATAAATACCTGGCAGATGCAGTTTCTTCTTGGTGTAGGAATGCTCAGCGAAGAGCTCGCTTGCACATGGCTCCCTGCCTGCCCTGTTCCCCCTTGTTACTCTCCCTTTCTGCTTCAAGAAGCCAGCCCGAGGCGATGGTGTGGGACCCCCACCTCCGTGCCCGGGGGGGGATTGATGGTTGCAGCCTGCAGGGTGGGACGACGCCGTGCAAACACACCAGCCCAAGGTGAGAGACACCAGTAAAGGTGCTTTGGCTATAGCAGGTGACCTGATTTACAGCAGGCGTGTTGGCTGGAAATTCTTGAAAATATTTGCTTGAAACTCCTGTTCTTCCATCTATATAAAAATGAATCATGGCTATAATCCTTATCTTCTACACTCCTTTCTAATTAGACTTTACAAGCAAACTACCCACCTACTTAGACCTTTCAATTTTTGTTTCAGTCTCTCTTATTCCTAGATTTATGTACCAGCAGATATTAAAAAATCCTTCTCTTTCTGATATAAATATTCACTAGATGCAGTTTCTTTTGTCTGCATGATAAATATTACTGTGAAGATCACCAGGAAATTAAATCGGAGCCTGACGCTGACTGTCCTTGGATGATGTACTGCGAATGAACTGCGTCCTATGGGGATTGCTCCAGTCCCCAAACATCATACTTCTTGTATCTAAACATCAAAATATGTTTTCTTCCAGCTTCCCAACAGCAGTACACACATAAATTTTCTAATGGATTTTCTGTTCAGCTGTCACTTTAGCTGATCCAGTAGACTGAAATATAACAGCAACATCCACTTATTTTAAAAGTACCTTAACATTCCCAAGGTTGCTTTGAATTTGGTTTGCTAGTTGGAGACTTTAAGTAACATAGGAAATTGTATAATAAGAATTTTCTTTTAAAATCCTTCCTATTTTCCATTATGAGAATCATCAGTGCTGGGTGGGGGATTAAGAAAAGCGATTCAAGCCATTCTTCCAAGCAGGTTTTTCAAATTTCGTGAGAATAAAGTCGGAGATGTCTGTTCCCATGTCCCTGCACGCTCCTTTCAGCTCTGGCTGAGCCATCAACTGCCCAAAATTGCTGTTTTATCCTCTCGGTTGTGTTCGTTAGGAAACTGTTGAAAACAACTACAGGACAAGACCATTGTGCATGTCGAACGCTGCGCAAGTTCAGCACTTACCTTATTAATCTTTAAATAATAAAAAGCGCGGTATTATAACCCGTAAGTCCTTAGTTCACAGCTGCAGCTTCCTCCTGCGGACCCCGATGCCATGCTCCGTAGAGTTGTGAGCGGATCCTTGCTTAGGACAGGGCTATCTCTACAGTTCTAGCATTGTAGAGGTTAAAGATGGCACATGGGGTACTCCAGCTCTGCTGCTGGCCAGCCTGGGCTGAGCTGAGTCTGGCCGAGCTCCATGGTCAGCCCTAGTAGCAGAAATGCAATTTTCTGCCACCGCTTCTTGGGAAACAGGCTCAAGCCGTGTTGGCATGTTCTTGAACATTTTGCCCTTACTCTCATGCAGGATGGTGGTACGGGATTGAATGCCAGAGTGGTCCAGCAGGATAAAACGGGATGTCTGTTCTCCATCCATCAGCAGCTAAACCACATTAATCAGTGTCTTGAAAGCTGTTCCTGGCTGACATCCTGGCCGGAGTCCAGCTTGTGCTGGGACTGGTATATTGGTTTTGGATAGATTAGCTCTCAGTCAGTCTTTAGCTGTTTTGCTGGGGAATTATTGCGCTATAATACAGTCTGTAATTACCTCTTCACATGATATCTTTTCCATTCAATGCGCAGGATAGAAATGTGTGGGGAAGCATGAACGCTACAGGGACAAGTATGAATTTGACCTTCAAGTGCTTGCCTTTACAATCTAAAAAACTTCCTTTTAGTGTAGCCTTTCAAAAACTACATTAGTTTTCTAGTGGCCGGATTTGCCAGGCTACATCACTCAGGCTGAGTTTCTGCTCTGACCGGTGCAGAGTCAAAGATCCATAAAGAGTAGAACAGGACAAGGGAAATTCAGTCCTGGACACGTGCACGCAGAGAAATTAAGCAAGAGCAACGCTTCTGACAGCCATGCAGAGAGGGGACACCTCACTGGGGGTGAGGGCAGCAGTTTCATTTGTGCGTGTCCCTCTTCGCACCCGTTTTTCGCAGGTACCTACAGCGTCTGGCTTCCTCCTGCTGCAGTGCTGATGAGATCTCCGGGGACGAAGCAGGTCGGCACGCCACGACGTGACACCGCGCCAAGGTGCACCTTGCGCTCGATGAGATGTGGGAAGGTGGTGAGAGCACAGCCGGCACGGAGGAGCACCAGAGATGGCCAGAGGGAAACCCTTTATACCAGAGTACGTACAGAATTAAATGTAATTAATTGCTCAGATACAAAGTGTCCTTTTCCCTAGGTGACCTTAAACTAAAATTGTTCCAGCTGGTCTGCATCCCTGACCCATCCTCCCTCCTGTGGGCTCCCTTTCCACAAGTCCCACTTCAGTGATGCCTTGAGGCCAACGCAGCCGGTTTAGCAGTCGCACTGTGAGGTGTTCCAGTACGGCAAATAAGCCCTTTTCTGGCATTCCTGACCCAGTACAAGCATCCGTGTCGATGCTGGTCTGGATAACAGCGGCACTGAAATGCTGGCCGCGTGGGACGAGTCTGCCTCTCTGCAGCCCAACACATCTGACCTGTTCAGCAAACAGAGATGCAAATGAAAAAAGGAAATTATGTTACTATAGCTCATGAAATATCATTTTAATGCCACTATCTTTAGTTCTATGCTTCCAAAATTATTGTAGCCAGTGTCATATTTTAATGTCCAAGTGAGAAAACAAACTGTGGCAACAAAAGCCATAGTGAAAATATTCGACAGGGCTTTGTAACGATGGGCGTTAACACTTCTGTCACGTGTTCCATGCATGTGCAATAATTCACTGCTGAGATTAGTGAAAAAGCTTAAAATGTGTCATAATTATTAACAGGCTGAGGTTTGTAAAATTTCTTTTGCTGAGGGAAGAAGCAATTAAGCCAGCCACTGGAAATTGTTAATATGTTCCACAATTATTAGCAGAGAGCGATGCCGTTTTTTTACCACTGCCTCAGCAGGTGCAATGCAATAACAACACACTCCACTGCTAAGCCCACTTGTAGTGAAGCTGGCCCAAGTAATTCTGCTTTTTAATTCAAGTATAGTTTTTTTTTCACAATATTAGTAGTGATTGCTTGCGATAAGCACTTCCCCTCAAAGTGTGAAAAGCCTCTTTTAACTCAATGTGGAGAGAAAGCTGGGCTCAGACGACTGCAGGGCCTGAGTCCCACCCATGCCAACAGCAACGCACATCTGGACCCAGCTGGAAGCTGCTGTAGGACAGAGCCACGAGGAAAACAGCATCTGTACAGAGAGAGGCTCCTTCGGTACAGCCCCTGTAAAGGGCAGGAAGGGATTAAGCTCATGAGTTTGGTTCTTTCTGGTCTTTGCTAAACTTCTCAACTCAAAGGTTCTTTTGTATTTTGCAGTGCCTTGTAATAAATGTCTTAAATTAAAATAGCTTTTTTTTTTTTTGATGCTCCACATGCAGAATTTATTTCTGCTGCACTACAGGGATGATGGGTTAAGTTAACATTTTAGGGCTAATTTAGGAGTAATTTTAGGACTAACCAAAGTTAATTTAGGACTAACTAATTTCAGAATGCCAGCACTGATTTTCCTATCAAACGACAGTGTGACCTGTTTGCACGCAGTGGGTTTCAGTCACAGTTTGACGATGGTAGCTCTTCATCTTTGGTGTGTTTACAGGGTTTTTTTTTTTATCCTTTCTTAGGCTTGTTTATTCTGTTTTGTTTGATAGTCTATGGGTTTTTTCCTAGTTTTTCAGTTTAAGCAAAAGCTAAATGATTTTGTTCTCTTTAGCCGGTCATTACCTCCTACTCTGAATTACTATGACAGCAGTTTTCATCTGCAAGGTCTGCATCTGCTTTGTATTTACTCTCCGTGATGAAGCCACATTACTCCATTCAGACATTGTCATAGCTACAAAGTGCCTGTTTAGTTGTGCACTGCAAGCTTGGACAGAGAAAATATAAAAATGTGCAGCAGATCCAGAGACGTCAATGGGATGGAAAGAATACATGGTAGTACTCAATTGCCAAGTCAGAGCCTGTTTCCGAGGAAAATAGATGTAAACTAGCTTTTGCATCTGTCTGGCGGGCATTTTTTGATAGAGGCATTCAAAACCGATTCGCTTTCCACAGGAGAGACTTCCCTCAGGACTATTCCATCTCTCGGCAAGCAATTCCTCTATCTCTAAGTCAATGAGTGTGGAAACAAAACAAAACCACCCCATCTCTGATCCTCCAGGCCTTGAACGTGTGGAACACAAATGGATATGGGAGAGAGAGGATGATTATATTCTTATTCAGTTTGTTTTTTTGACTTGCCATATCCAGCCAGGAGGGATATCCATACGCAGATGGATTTGTCGAACAACACAGCTAACAGTAATAGGGAAACATGTCCAAAAATCTACTTTATAGACCTCTTTGGTTCCATAGTCTTTGATGCTTAAGGTTCAAGGATTTAATGTACCAGGGTCACTGTAACATGACTGGCATTTTTCCCCTTCCAATTCTTCAGAATTTCAAAAAGATACTAAAAATCTTTTTTATTCACAATTTCTATTTTCTAATATTGCATTTATCTTAAAAACACAACAAAAAGGCATTATAAAAACAGAATAGTGCACTTAAAGTCTAAAAGCATCATTTGCTATCTATCACCAGGTGCATTAGAATCTGTCTATGAATCTATATACATACATACCAAATATCAAAGGAAAAGGCCCTGCAAAGCATAATTTAACATCGGGGACGTAGAGCAAGCTCTGACACTCACGGGCGGTGCTAGTAGCGACGCAGAGGAATCCCATGCTGACCCTCAGGTGCGGTGCCGGTCACCTTTCCAAGCAGCCTGGAAACCACAGAGAGCTGGTTCGTGTGGTTAATGACCTCAAGGGAAAATACATCTCTTGAGGCAGTAACATCAGTATGGAAGAGAAAGGCCTTTGGGGGTTGGAGAGTGATAGGAGCAAAAGGAACCACAGCAATTGTGTAAGTCCAGTAGTGGATGGGGTTGACAACAAATTTTAACAGCGATGGACAGAAATCAAGGCTATTCAATGAATATTTTCTTTCTGAATTTATAAAAAAGCAGAATTATACTCTTGTGCTCTAAAAAGAAGCTGAAGTATTTTCTAGTTTGTTCATCACCAATGAAAAGAGTAACCTCCACCCGCCAGGGAAACAAGCAGTCAGGACAGCTCATGCTCAGCTCTTTTCTAACAAACCACTGAGTCAAAGCTCGTGACGTCTTCCTTTGCTCCTCAGACCTCGAGGTCTCTCACTTTTCCACAGAAGGAAATGAGTTTCATTTGACACATGTTTCTTCCTGATGAGCGCTTGCTGGTTGCCCCTCACTGTGGTATTAACCCCTGTGGTGCCCAGACCTCATCCCCACACAGCCCACAGGCACCGGTGCCAGGACTGACCCCCGTCTGCCTGTCCTGTGTCCCAAAACACTCCACCAGCATGGCCATGCCACCTCAGAATCACAGAATGTTAGGGGTTGGAAGGGACCTCTGTGGGTCATCTAGTCCAGCCCTCCTGCCGAAGCAGGGTCACCTACAGCAGGCTGCACAGCACCGTGTCCAGGCGGGTCTGGAATATCTCCAGAGAAGGAGACTCCACAACCTCCCTGGGCAGCCTGGGCCAGGGCTCCGTCACCCTCAGAGGGAAGAAGTTCTTCCTCATGTTCAGACGGAACTTCCTGTGCCTCAGTTTGTGCCCATTGCCCCTTGTCCTGTCACTGGGCACCACTGAAAAGAGCTTGGCCCCATCCTCCTGACCCCCACCCTGCAGATATTTATAAGTACATGCTCCTCCTAGTGAAGGGCATGTCATGGCTACCTGAAACACCTGGGAGGGTCTTCAGTGGGAATCTTTGTAGAACACCAGTGCAGGTAAGTTGCCCTTGCAGAGTGCCTCCTTTGCCTGTTGCAAACAGAAGATAAGAAACATGCAACATGTCAAATGCAACCAAGAGACAACAAACGTTACTGCTGTGGAAGGCTGAGCAGCGTGGTGCGCGTTCGCAGCATTGTGCCAAATTTGGAAGAGTGACATTCCAAAGGTCACTGTGGGCAGATCAGACGATGAGAGACAAGCGTGGTGGCAGGTGGCCTTCCACACCTCCTATCTGGGCAGTTCGAGGAGGAGGTAGCTTTTATGCAAAAGCAACTAATACTTCCAAGACAGTTGTGTATTTTCAAGGGTCAGAAAAGCATAAGATCAATTATTTTCCATCTCTCAAAAGACCATATATCTTTAAATATCTGTATACATGCAACACTCTTTCAAAACAACTGTGACTTTTTTATTGCTGAAGTTTTCCATATCTCTGTTTACATGACATTAATTTCCTTTTCATTTTCCTTTCAAAAACAAGATAAAATAATGGATTATACTATGGTTCTGGAAAACAATGAGCTTTTTGTAATTTACCCATCTCCATCATCTCAGAACTAATCAACAACGTGGTGATATCGCATTTTCACCTACAATACAGGAAGGTGACCAAGCTCATAGTAAATGACAGACTCATTCCGTATGTATTTTTCATCAGCAGTTCCATTGATAAAGTTAATGACACATGTTTGCATTTCTAGCATATGTTGTTTCTCTTTCCAGCGTAGCAGCTCCTGAAAGGCTGATACCCTACAACATGACAAATCCAGCTGTGACGCAGGAAGCGTGGAATCTTCACAGAGCCTCGCATCTTCACAGCAAGGGCTATGAGCATCTCCGTGCATCGCGCAGCGGGAGAGCTTCCTGGGGAAATCACTCACTTAGGGAGTAATTAATGTAAATCACTGCTCCACATGTTCATATATACACTTGTTCTGCTTCAGGTAGCTTGCCATGCAAAGAAGGAAAACTGCATAAAACGACACCCATGATCTGCTCAAAATGGAATAAGCCCAGCATGTGCCAAACCAGAGTGGGACCTGCAGGCCTTGAGGGCGGTTAGGGAGTTATATTCGTCCAGGAAAGCTGCACCTTCTCTCTGCAACATATATTTGCTTAGTAATGCTTTTGCCCTAAATAAATGTCACGCTCTATTTTTTTAAAAGTGTGCTGAGACTTGTAATTGCCATTGCCTGGGAGACAGGTGAGACATGACGAGCACCACATTGACCCACACGAGGAGGAGACGAGCCAAGGCTGCTGCTCCCAGGTCTGCAGCCTTCACTGCTGCTCTCCTGGAGAGCCCAAAGACAGCAGGATGTGCTGCAGCTTTAAAACACAGAGCAGTTTTAGCACTTCGGGAAGAGGTGGGCTCCCACTTTAAGCACATTTGTAATTTAGGGCTCTTCAGCTGCATAACTCTAAAAAACCCCTGATCTTGAGGTCTGCATTATCACCTCCAGGAGTTGAAGACTCTCGGAGGCTTTGTGGTTACCAGAGGACCATACAGCCGTGTGCAACGGCATGGGTCTAAAGCAACTCCTGGCAGAGAGTAAACCGCAGCCCTGAAGAAACAGGAGCCTCGCTCCACACCCTAGACCGTGCCATCTGCAAGCAGAAAGCAGTCTCGGGTGAATTATTAACACCTCTGATTACAAAGCTCAGAGCAGAGTTTGTACAAATGACTGTCCATGTGTTTTCTGTGGTAATTCTTCTGTACATTTGTCGTGTAAATCCATCTTCCATTTTCCTGCATACCAAATTTGCTAGTGTTAGCTAATCTGCTTGGCGTCAGATGAAAGCTAAGATAATATGAATACTTAAAGGTCCCATTTGATACAAATTTTCAGATAAGACAGTGAAATGGAAGAAATTTCTGAAATGATTCACTTGACATTTCTCTATAATTCATTTCCTTAATTTTCATTTTACTGGCATCTCATTTTCCCTGCAAATTCTCCCATCCAGGTTGTAAATTCTGCAGAATGCAATAGCAGTTTAAGAGGACCCTTTCAAAACATGTAGGTAACACAGAAACCCAAGGCGCAGTGTCACAAAGGAGTTACATTACCTCATTGAAAGTCTGTTCAGGTTTCTAAGTTGGTTGATTGCTTTTGAAGATTTTGCCCAGCCATCTTCCTTCCCCATACACCATTTTAGCTGATCTTCTCTATCTTTTCAGCTCCTGCTTGCACACACTTGTAACGTACGAACAACTTGTACGTGTCTGAGGCACTTGATGCCTCAGTGTCACGGTTTAACCAGGCAGCCGGCAGCTCCGCACTAGACAGCCGCTCGCTCACCCCTCTCCTTCCCCCTCAGCAGGATGGAGAGAAGAAATGGCCAAAAAAGGAAACTCGTGGGTTGAGATAAAGACAGTTTAATAAGACAACAAAGGAAATACTACTACTACTACTAATAATAGTAATGATGATAACAATTATCATAATGAGCATGCAAAACAAACTGTATATAATACAATTTTTCTTACCACCTAACGACTGATTCACAGTCTGAAAACAGTTCCAACTCCAGCCAAGAGAGGTTTAAAAACTCCCAAACAACCAAAAAGCTGACAGCTCCCTTCCTCCTGGCCAACTTCATTCATAAGCTGAGCATGACATTTATGGTATGGAGTATTTCCATTGGCCAGTTTGGCTTCTGTCTGGCTGTGCTCCCCCCCAGCTCCTGCACTCCTGCTCATTAAGCTGAACATGGGAGACTGAAGAAAGTCCTCTCTTTCATAGCAACAACTGAAAACATCAATGTTATCAACATTCTCACACTAAATCCAAAGCACAGCTGATACTGGGAGGAAAATTCACTCTATCCCAGCCTAAACCAGGACAATCAACAAGTCTGCAGTTGATGCAAGACCAGGAGGAGTGGGGGATGCACCCAGTGGCTGTGCTGGCAGCCAGAGGGACTTAGACCAGCTGGGGACACAGGCCAGCAGGAACATCATGAAGCTCAACAAAGGGAAATGCTGAGTCCTGCCCCAGGCACCAGGACATGCTGGGGACTGACTGGCTGGAAAGCAGCTCTGCAGAAAATTACCTGGGGGTTCTCAGCAGGCAACAAGCTGACCTTGAACCAGCAAATCACCCTTGCAGTAAAGAAAGCCACCATCATCCTGGGCTGCAGAAGGCAGACTGTCGCCAGCAGGTCGAGAGAGGTGATGCTTCCCTTCTGCTCAGCACTGGTGAGGCAGTGCTGAAGCCCTGGGACCAGTTCTGGGCTCCCCAGGGCAGGATAGACAAGAACTCACTGGAGATAGCCTGGCATAGGACCATGAAGATGATGAAAGGACTGGAGCAGGGAGATAGCTCAGATGGTTCAGCCTGGAGAAGAGATGGCTCAGAGGGATCTTCTCTGTGTCTGTAAATACCTGAAGGGGCAATGAAAAGAAGGGGGAGCCAGACCCTTCTCAGCTGCCCACAGTGACAGGGCAGGAGGCAGAAGGCAGAAATCCATTTCCTGAAAAAGCTTAAAGAGAAATAAACCTTTTGGCTGTGAGGATGTTCGAACACTGAAGCAGGCATCCCAGAGTGGTCATGGTGTCTCCATCCATGAGACGCTCAAATCTGCCTGGACAGGTCCCTGAGCAACGTGCCATGGGGACCTGCTGGGAGAAGGTGGGACGGACACCCCTGAGCTCCTGCAGCTGCATCCCCCACGGGGGTCTGTGGTTCTACAGTTCTTCAGATAACTGACAAAAAAATCAGGTTAAACCTGGTCCTTCCAGACAAAATGACAAAAATATATCCACCTCACTGGATATGAAAAATTCATGCACATCCAGGAATCTGCTGCAAAAAGTAACTTCCATTATCAGATATTCAGAGATATTATCCGCCAGAGTTTGCAACCCTTCCCTCCCCCAAGCGAACTAAGCATACAAATCGGCTCCGTAAAAGCTTCTTGTAAAACCACATTATAATTTTTTCTCATCATCAAATTACTATGAACTATGACAAATAAGACCATATCTGGATATCCATAGTACTTGGGCAATTTCTAATTGTTCCTGGAAGATGGTAAGCAAATTGATGTTACTCTTGACTTTGTGCTCTGCTTTAATTTTATATACAGCATTTCCTTTTCCATTTAATAGAAACTTGATTGCAAAAGGGGGAAAAAAATATAAACACCAGAACAAAACCAACGTGTGATTCAGTGCAGTCTAGTCATTTATAGCTTGCAGATAGTGTATCTGGGGGGTGGGGGGGCTGCCTCAATATACAATAGCTTTCATTGAACAGGAATGAGTAGTGCATGTTAGCCCAGACTGACCTGCAGTGAGGTCCTCTCACTCAGCCCATGGCTGACACCAGAAGCGGAATTGTGTGCTTTTTCTCAGTTTTCAAAACTATCCACAGAAGTATTGCCATATAGGAGTGGTTCCTCAGTGGTGCCCCGCCCTGCAGTGCTCTATCCCACTGCAAGAGAAGAGAGATTTCATTTCAATCCAATCACTACTGAGCGCATCCTCATGGGCTGATTTCTATTTTTCCCTCAATAATTGATATTTCCCACAAAATGCACACATCTTGTGTTGGAAATGTGCCTTGCAATCCTATCCAGATACTTTTTAGCTTTCCAAAAATACAAGGAGGTAAAATATAAGGCTAAGTAGTTGGCTTGACAGAATTCAATCATTTATGCCTTGGATGGCTCTTAGAAGGGAAAATTCAACCATGGCATTTGAGTCAGAACTTTTGAGTTGTTTGGTAAAATTTGTTTCTATATTAATCAAGACCAAGGTTAACTAACACTAACAATAACATAACTAGGGTTATAAACTAACATGGGTTGATGAGAGACTGACAAATACAAAAATTAGCAATTCATATAGTCAACATAAATATATATTTAGTGATAGTATAAGGTGTCTAGTAAAGGAGAAAAGTTTGGGAAAATAAACCAGACAAAAATGTGGTATCAAAGGCAAGTGGGAGAGTGGTTCTTTGGAAATGCTCTTATGATTTTTTCAACATCATCCTTTTACCACATGGTGTTATTTTGAATTTTGCTGAAATAAAGCTGTGACTTTCTGTGATAATCTCAGCGTGGATGTGAAATTTAAGGGAGAGTATGAATATTGTGTCCTGTCTAAACTCAATCTAATGTAACAATCCTGGTTTGATTATGAATTTTTTTTTTTTAATTAAGAGTAGTTTTGATCAGTATTTTTTGGTCCAGCCCACTGCTGGTATGCCAGTATGAATTTACGTTTTATTCCTTTATTTTCACTCTAGTAAATCATCCAACTCCATACCAAACCTCAGCACCCAGGGCTGTTTTTCTGCCCAGTGAATCTGAGATTTACACACTGGATGAGAAAAAATGAACCGACGGAAATCTTGTATTGCTCAACAAACATGAAGGCCTTTCAGATTACAGACGCCAAGATGTCAAGACTGAAAAACCATCCTTTTGTTTGCTATGGCATCTTTCCAACACATATCAAGATCTCTTGCCTACATACAAAATTATTTCTTCTTCTGGACTACTGCTGCAGATGGATGCATTAAATATCAACATAAAGCTCGATTCATATCACCAGAGTTGTGATGCTTATTAGAGAAGATTAAAATTTGGGATGGTAAGAACAGACTGTGTTCTTCATTTTCTGTGTGTGCCTAACTGGAGGTTTGGGGTCTGGTTTGCAGATGGGTCTGATACTCATCCGGATATGAAATTGGCCGAAGGGCAGTGCAGGTAACGCTGACAACGCCGTGCTGCACCTGTAAGAGGCTTTGGCAGAGGCTGTGGAAGCTGTTATGGATGCAGACATTCAGGTTGCACTATATTAGATGTATTCTAGAAAAATTGCTCTGCTCACAGATCTAGTCCCTGAATTAACAGCCAGGATTACTGTTGGAATTGTAAATAGCTCAAGAGCGGAATTACTGGGTAAGGCCAAGCTTCACAAGCTGCTGGTGAAGTTGTGCATGGGCATGGGGGCAAGTGGGCAAAGCTGGTCCTGTCCCTGTGCTGGGCTTTCATGAGGCACAGTGCACTTGTGTCACCCACGGATTTCTCCACACACCAGAGCTTCCAAATCCACACTCAGGACAATGTCAGGGCTGAATCGTGCCTCTGTCATGCTCTGTAATTATAGAATTATACAATTATTTAAGTTGGGAAAGACTTTTAAGATCATTGAGTCCAATCATTGACCTTACACAGCCAAGTCCACCACTAAACCATGTCCCCAAGCGTCACGTCCAGACATCTTTTAAATAGCTCCAGGGATGGTAACACTACCACTTCCCCGGGCAGCCTGTTCCAGTGCTTGACAACCCTTTTGGTGAATAAATTTTTCTTTATATCCAGTCTAAACCTCCCCTGGCACAACTTGAGGCTGTTTCCTCTTGTCTTATCACTTGCTACTTGGGAGAAGAGACTGACCCCCACCTCACTACAACCTCCTTTCAGGTAGCTGTAGAGAGAGGTAAGGTTTCCCCTCAGCCTTCTTTTCTCCAGACTGAACAATCCCAGTTCCCTCAGCTGCTTGTCATAGGACTTGTTCTCCAGACCCTTCAGCAGCCTTGTGTAGGCTTATTTAGACGTGGTTAAGCACCTCGATTTCTTTCCTGTAATGAGGGGCCCAAAACTGAACACCGTTAGCACTGCATGGTGGCAGGAGTAATCAACATGCTCAGCTCTTGTGCCATGGGTAGCAATGCATGGTGTTATTTCACACTGGAAAGCTCTTTTTCCAGAGATGAAAACCACCCCCGACAGCAAAACCTCCACCCGTGAAATTCTTCCCACACTGCAGTGTCAGAAAGGCTTTGTGAGGCACCCGTGGCTACAGCAAGTGTTCAAGTGACCTGCAGCAGAATGGCTGCTCTCTATCTACAGAAATGAATAAATACATAAATCAGCATCAATACAGTAGCCCAGGATGGACATTTCCAAAAGCAGAGTGGTGAAGATTGAGAGAAACCCAAGGCAGGTTCTTCAAGGATGAACATGGACATGCAGCACAGACCCTTGCTCCCTTCTTTAGCACTTGCCCACTTGGATTCACCCCATGGGCTCAGCTCACCCTCAGGACCCAGCTCTTCCACAAACCCTCAGAGCCTGGCCTGTGATTTCACCTCGGCGTCACCTAAACTGAATGCAAAACAGTTGTCTCAAACCCTCTCTTTAATAAAAGCGATCACAAACAGCAAACAACTGCAGCCCTCTCTTCTGCTCCATACAGAGTCTGGTGACTCTTCTCCAGAACATGAACCAAAATGAGGACTTCTTAAAAATCCCTTCACTTGTCAAGCAGAAAATATCTTAACTCAAGTGATGCCTTTAAAACTCCTTTAAAAGTAAATTCATGTCTATTTATGAGGGAAGGATGCAATGAAGTTACGGGCTGGTCTGTAACTCATTATAAATTAATTTGAAAGTTAGGAAAAAACGCTGTTAAACATGTTCAAGAAACAAATTATTTCATAGCAATTAATAGCATTTTATCTTTGCTGTCTTTTCCTTTTATCTTATTTATCCCCTGCCCAGTCAGCCAGTCTTGTGGTACGCTATCCTTGCTGCCAGCTGCCCCAACAGCTCAGGCTATACAGCTGCTCCTGCCCTGGGGTTCCTACAGCTGCTGCTCTGGCTATCCCGTATACACTCCAATGCTTCACAAACATTTAACCCCTGCAAAGAACTCTCTTCACTATACGAAATACACTATGTTTGCTAGATGCATCAAAAAAAACCCACACCGACTGAAAAAACCGGCACAGTTTACTTGATGTAGCAACAACTGGCAACAGCTACGGTGTAAAAGGGCCCAGTTCTGGCATGAAGAGCAGCTACCCACACCACCAGCAGCTCAGATACAGCCCCCAAAAGGTGTGGGAAAATCCTCATTTGCTCATAGACAGTGCATTTCCAGAAAAAAAAAAAAAAGAAGATACATTTTGCAGATGACAGCCAAACCTGAAATAGCTAGTTAGTACACACCCATTAAACATGAGGGTCTCCAGATGATCAAGGTCTAAACGTCTGCAATAAATGATTTGAGTAGCTTTACTTCTTATGATTCCCCTCTCCCTATTACTAATTCCAAACTTCCCATTAGTTTTAATTACAGCTACTGAACGTTCAGCAGTCATGCAATATTTAACAATGTAGCTGCAATGACCCCTAGATTTTTCCTGAGATATGGCTAATTTTGTATAGTACTGGAACCAAATAATGTGCCTTTTCAGTATGAAGAACATGCAAGAAAGCATTGAAGCTCAGAAGTAACAGAACAACGGACACTTTTAGAAAATTCTTCAAAAGCTTTGTGCTAAGGACAGCAAGCTTGCTGCGCTTCACTGACCTCTTCAGTTCTGCTCGATTCCTTGCCATAACAACGGGACCTCTCAAGCACAAAGAGGGCAATAATTACCTCAAACTGCCCTTTGTCTCACTGTCTCCAGGCACTAATTAACGCTAATCCCATTCCCATTTTGCTGCACCTCTCCAGGCCGTTTGTGCCACAGATGGAGATCACATGGAGTCACAGCATCCCCACCTAGAGAAGTGCTACCCACGGGTGTCCGTATTTGCAATAAAGCACGCATGACAGAGATGACAGTAACTGCCACAATGATGGAGGAAATAACCAGCAGGCTTAGTGGGAGCTCCTGTGCCATTTCCCACCAGCTCATCTCGTTAAGTGGTGTTTGCACTGGAAGCCAAAGCTGCTGCCCCACTAAACAGTCATTAGGACCTTCTGCCCAGGGCAAGGTGTGAGATGCGCTCATTAACATCCCGCAGCCCAGTGGGATGTTAGTGAATATGCTGCAAGTCATCCCACTTGTTTCATCCTCTATATGTTCCACTATAGATGCTCCTCGTGTTGTGCAGAGCCAGCAGCATCTCCTGAGGCAGGAGAGAGAACACGCGAAGCACACAGACCCATTTCATGCAGCTTCTGCCCCAGCTGAGGCATCGAAACTCACCAAGTACCTCCCTGTTTCAAAAGACATCCAGCTCATTTTCTCACAAAAGGCCCAAGAGAAAACTCTTTTCCAATAAAAACACCCCAAAGAAGAAGAAACACCTGTCAGAGACCTTAAAGGATTAATCCAGAACTGGTAATAAGCACTATAAATGATCCCTGTATTTTTTTACGCTTAAGAGTGTATATCATAGCTATGAGTTTTAAAGCCTTTAAAATGTTCTTTTAGCCAGCGGTGGATATTTAGTGGTGGGTACTATATAAAAAAGAAAACTTTTATGATGTACACAGTGATTATTTTACATAAAAGCTGATCTTTTTCATGCTAATTTATCTACTGCAATTTATCCTTTTCGTTCTTTTGTAGCCTTTTTACTAACCGACTGAAGAACTTCATGTTCACTGAAATTACCACCGTCTTACCTTTAAATCTGTTCGCTTAATTCATTACGTTACATTATGGAGCAAGGTAGTGGCACTAATTGTATTTTCCAGTCTAAAGATAAGTATATTTACCCCCAAAAACAAAGGCATGTAGAAAGCACACGTGCCAGCTGCTGGTTTTGAAGTTGGAAACAGCAAAAAACAAAGAAGAGAATGATACTGGAATCACAGGAAAATGTCCACAAAAGAGCTTTTGAGCTAAGCCTTGACCCAATGGAGGCTACAGAAGTGGGAGATAAGACAATCTGTTTTGATTCTTCAAGAAAAACAAGACTTTCATGTTCCCTGCAACAAACAGATATTTCTACCAGAAATGCCTGATGCTGTGACCCATTTCTCGCACTGACGATGTTCGGCTCTAGCAGCAGGGAGCTCTGACACCGCATTCACATCCACAGAAGTCACACAGGATCTCCAGGATTCACACAAATTCTTACCGTGACATTTTGTTGCTGACCAAACCTGTATTTTTCTTCAATGAAAGTACATTAAGGCCACAGAGGAAGTTTCAAAGTTCAGGTTCAAGTGGTTATGAGGAGCTATGGGAAAGATTCAGCAGTCCGTGTTCGGAGCGAAGTGCGCTGTTTTCAAGATAATTCATACCAGGTTAGTTAATTATTTATTTATGTGAATTTATACAAATTCATCAACGTTTAGTGCATACCCACTATGGTTAGACCCTGAATTAAACCCAGCTTGCCCGTTTGGTAGATCAGGCACTCAAATGTGATTCCCTTCCCTGTTGCCTGGAGGGAAACCCAGCCAAGGCATCAAGCAGACACCTTTCTCCCCAGGATGGAACTCGGTTCTGGATTTTAGAGCTGATTTTAAGCCAGAGGCCAAAGTGCTGATACTGGAGTGTGTACACAGAGGCACATCTTTCACTGCCCTGAGCGTGACATTTTTCCCTACTGCTAGTCCACCTTTATGGTTTCCAGCCCTTTTGTGGGAATTCGGACGTGTTTTCTTATCTTCGTGGCCAAAGTCAGCGCAATTTCTCGTATAAATGATGAGCTCCCTGGTGAAAACATGCATTTCTGCAATGATCATGTAGACAGAGCTGGAAGAGAAGGCAAATCATGTAATTCCATTTTCTATCAATGATAATTTATGAAAATATGCATAAGTCTTGTGTGATGGCGGTGCTTTCTGTCTGTAGCTTTAGCCTAGGTAACTAGGTAGGAGACTGAAGGTAAGGGAGGAGGTTACAGTAAGGGAGAAATCCTGTAGCAATTAAGGAAACAGGATTTAAGTGTTTAATAGGGACATGCTTATTAGCTGTTGCTTCCTGATCGTTAGGTACCATACAACCAGTGCAACCAGGAACATGCAGGGTGGAAACACAGGTGTATAACAGGCTTTGGTAATGATACCTTTCTCAAATTTACATTTCCAGCTATATCTAAGAAAACAGCATAATTTGAAAGAATATATCGTACTGATCTTACACTCACAGACATCGAAGTTTTTTCCATCTGCAAGACGCAAAACTCACTCTGTTACAATATTAAAATCAGATGAGAAAACATACCTGTTTGATGTAGTTGTTACTACTTCCCAAACTCTGTTTGCCCGGGGAAGGAAGATATGTATCTTAAGAAACTGCTATAAAAATCGGTGTAGACTATGACAGCCTAGCGGACACGCTTTGTAAGCATTTGTGATGTATTAATCAAACCCAGGCAATCTTCCCTCCAGACATGCAGGTAACCATATAAACAACTTTGTCAGCATTGACATAAAAACATATGATTTAGCAGTTATTATTAATGGGTGTGAATCTTCATATTCAAGGTAATCGTTAAACACACAAAAGAATAGGAGAAGCTGTTTATCTGGATATGCCAACCATACTTGTGCGTACACACAGCTGGCAGGAAAGGACACATTAAAGACTGCATCCCAGATAAAAGTGCAGTCCTGCCAGATCAGTGCCATTTGCGTAAGAATAACACTGCCAGATAGATATCAGGAGGAAAACCCATTAAGCATTATTGAAAGTCAAGGTGTCCCCTCCAGCTAAGAAAAGTTATTAGTCTGACAAATGTCAAGTGCTAATCTAGAACTAATGGGATTTAATTTTATGGATTGTTTTCATAAATATTCTCAAATGTCTTCAGAGACTCATATTATATACTTCCATATCTTCTGAATTCATAAAAATACTTTAGCATAGAATATGAGTAACTCATCAGTAGAATTTTATTTGTACAGGGAAAAGATATTTTACTTGTTTGTGTGCTAAACTGTACTGCCTAGAGCTCTCTGCTTGCCACAACCCCAGCCAGACACCACAGCTTGTGGGAGAGGAGCAAAGCAGGGGCAGAGAAAATAGTGCTGCACAGAACCTCCCTCCCTGAGATAATGCATATCAAACTCCGTTCTTTTGTCTCTCTTGAGAGACAGTACTTGGGATTGCTGTTTCAGAAGATGCATTGCTTTCTTTTCCCTTTTTTAGGGGAGCCTGGAAGAGGAGCGTTGGTTTTCCCATGCTCTTCATGCAAGCCAGCTGCTCTCAACAAGAGACTTTTTCTCTCTGTTCTCTTTTTCCTCCTTCCATCAGAAAAATAATGGCAGGACGTGAGCTTGGAAAGATACGAAAAGTACTTCAGAAGGTGCAAGCAGGGAAAGCACGAGACTGGGACTCATTTATTCACTTCATTTGGTTTGTTGCTAAGATCATTTTTGAGGGACAGTGAGAAGCTCTTTCTCTGCCGCCCCTGGGGTGCGAGGAGCGAGCCTCATCATCCTCCTCCTTCGTCCTCCTCCCTGGTAAGGAGGCAGGGGGGCTTTCAGCCTGGGCCCCTGTGTCCCCATGGCTCGTCACAGAGATGAATCCACAATATCTGTGCCCATTGGCTTCTGAACTTTTTAATGAGTAAATGACACTGTATTTTTCCGTCACCTTTACTGCATACAGTGTGTATTCCTAAAACACACAGTGAAAGATGGTGTTTTTACCTTCCATGTTTAGGAGGCTCGAGGCAGCTGCTAGCCTGCCCAGCTAAGAAACCGCAACATCAGATGTCTGGTGTTCAAAGGCCAAAACCCTGCTTGTCTCTTTTTGGTTCAGAGAAAATCATATGGCTACTGCTGCAAGAGCAACTCCAAATCTAACACAGCCTTCCCATGAAAACTCTTCTTTATATGACTTTGGAGATGTATAACCTACCCTTCCCTACAAACTCCAAGTTACCACTAAGCTGGTAATAAAGACAGTACAAATAGTAAATCAGTGAGCACTCTCTCTGTCTCTCTTTCCTCATTCTCCCACTAGCTCAAATCTTACTTTATTTAAGGTTTTTCACCCGAGCTCGCTGCCTTGGGTCTCTGTCCCCACCCGTCCAGGAGCACTGACAGCCTGTGCTGCTGGGCACAATGCTGGTGGGAGGTCTTGTCTTGTGTCACCCTTCCTTAAGTTCATCCTTTCCATGATACCCGTTGATCTTTTTCAAAGCTCCTGAGTACAGAAAGCATTTCTGAGCGTGGAAAGACTTTGACAGGAATTTATCTTGTAGTGGGGAGGAAAAGTGCCTATCTATAATAACATTTCTCAGCCAGCTCTTACATTCTTGTGGAAGAAACTTCAGGCACTCTATCTCAGCGAGGTATTTCAGTAGTGAATCAGATAGAACTGACCTGAATTTATTCCCTGACATCAACATAATCTGGAGTGTCACCTAGCTACCGAATTGCAACTCTTCATCACCCTGCAAACTGCAGTGCAATGCTATTTTGGCATAATGGCATTTGTCATCAGCACTGGCATGTTGTCCACAGACTTGTTTCCTAGCAGTGTCTGTGTTCAAGTCCCCTCTTATGCCTGACACAGAAAAATAGAAAGCAAAGTATTTTACCCATGCCAGATTAGCTTGGATTTTCTAAAGGGAAAAGCATGTTATGTTAGAACTAGATCAGCTGCAAAGTCTGTTCTGCTTCCTGCCTATATTGCATTTAATTGTGCAGTCACTTTATACACAGAGAGGGAGAGAACAAATATCATTATTATCAGCAGAGACAGTTTCTGCCATTTTGCTCTACCTCATTATGTGAGAACAACCACACTCCTGACAACATAAAAGATTAAGTGCCAAAAGTTCAAAAAATTACAATTTATGAAAAGGAAAAATCCGCAGTAAATACCCTCTTTAACAACTAAGAATTGTTATCTAAGATTTGATCATATGAGGAAACATCATGCCTACGCAGAAGCTTTCTTATGTACCTATGAGCTACGATGCAATACAAAGAGGTATTTTTCTGACCTGTTCCGCCTGGTGCACAGGGACCTTCCTGTTGGGTAGCCCTAAAAACTCAGCCCTGAGTCAGGAGGGCTTGAATTCTTGCTCCTTGTCACTTTTCTAAAGCCTCTCCTGATGACATGGATGACACGGTACAGGTTGTCCGGAGGGGTAGTGGAGGCCCCATCCCTGGAAACATCGAAGGTCAAGTTGGATGCGGCTATGAGCAACCTGCTCTAGTTAAAGATGTCCCTGCTTACTGTGTGGAGGTTGGGCTAGATGACCACTAAATGTACCTTCAAGCCCGAAGCATTCAATGATTCTATGATATAGGCACAAAATGCTTTTTGCAAGACAAAACTAGAAATAATTTCCCTACCTGGAGGAGATATGACGAACAATCCAATGTGGCTCAAAAGCTGAAATCCCGCGGGTTATTTTCCAGCTCCTAAAGGTTTGTCCTCTCTGGGGCATGTGTTTCCCATGAGAACACAATGTCTCAAATTGCTTTAAATTCAAATGCAGTAGTGATGTGCTGGATTACTACTTTCATTTGTTACAAGGTCTTAAATTTACTTTTAAAGTTTTGACCCTTCGGTCCTAAAGTTTTATTCCCTATCTGCACTGCCTCCACATTCAGACATTAACATACCGGCCAGTGCAAAAGAGAAGGGCTCAACATTTCATTTTTATTACACCTAGCTTATTTTCCAGGTGAAAACACCAACGCCTACTGAATGTGTAGGAGTTATTTACGTACCATGGGAAAGATTGCCACCAATCCTCAAAATTACTCCAAGCACCCAAAATATCTTCTGCCTTCAGCTGAACGCAGACAACAAGGAAGGTGTCAGGAAGGGAGGTGCCTGGCAGCTTGAAACTCTTGTCTGGCTTTGGCTTCTCCGTGTGTAGCATGCAACTCTGGGTAGAAAATATGAACAGCACCTAGTGAGCGTAGAGGTGGATTACATTTTCCCATGTTGCTTGCTGTCTTTATTTCTCTGTCTTCCACTGCCATATCTCAAAGAAGAGATGAAAAAAATAAGTCTGGGCCAATCAGAATAATTTTAAGTCTTAACTTTCCAGGTGAGTGACGCTGAAGAGCAGCTTTACCTGGAGAACTATTGGAGCTGCCCTCCCCTCTCTCCCCTCCTCTGCCAGATACAGGTGGACAAGATTATCAATATTGAATTTTCGCTGTGAAAACTGATTTTGGATTAATCAGCTTCCCCCTCCCTCCAGCCAAGGAATTCCAGGTCACATCTATGTTTCTGGGTCAGTGTTTAAGCATCAGCTAATCTGCGGTGGTTTCCTGCCTGCACCTGGGATGTCAACTCCACACAGGAGCATGCACGGTGGAGTAGTTCCCCGAGATGTTCCATACAGCTCCTCTTGCATAAAAACCACTCCAAAAGCGTTAACTTCATCAAGGCTGAAGTGGCAGAGTATTCCTGCTGCTGGAGATATTACTTCTGTCTATCATGGCCGAAACCTGTCCAACGAAATTTCGTATCTGTCACCCAGACGCAAGCTGAAGCTCCTCCGGGATGCGCCGGTTATCTGTCTCGGAGAAAAGGGGCGAGTGCCACATTGGGAAGTGATTTGTATAGATCGCTGGGTTTTAATGATAAGTATAAAGTACTTCACCTCTTCAGGAATGTCCGGGAAGAAATCAAGAGCTTAACATGATCTCCTTGGAAGGCAATTTGTCCTGCAATTACAAAACACCCGTATCTGTGTCGCAGGGAGCCAGTGGATTTCAGAGGCTTAATTTACAAGTTACTGGAGGTAGGGCATTTTATTATCACCGACGTCCTTGTAATACACGGTGTATTCAGTGGTCACTTTCACACGTTAAAACAAATTAAAGAACTGTCTCCCACAATAAGGTCTACCTTTGCCTAAGTGCCTTTATTCAGGGAATGCCCAGCTTTGTAGATAAGAAAAGTTGTAGAGATTGTAAAATAGTTCATTCGGTTAGCTTTGTAGAAGCTAAATTACCATATCTTCACTCAAAGCTCAAAGATTGCCTCCCAGTTACTGACCTTGGGCGTGAAACGAATCAAATCTCTGTTGCATGATGGGTTTTGTGTTCTGGCAGAGGAGAAGACAGCTGGAATAACCATAACATTTTAAAACCCGCTTTTATCTTTAAATAAAAGAAATTACATCACACTAAATATATATATTAAGTTACATTTATAAAAAATATTAGAAAAATCTTAAAGTGTTTTATTTAAATGAGCAAACTATTTTTCTTTATTGCTAACTGCCTTATATCACCTGGCATAATCATCTTAATCATGTTCTTTAATAATAATTATAAATCCTAAAAAAGGAGGAAAACATGCTTATTGCAGCACAAGTTATGACATTAGAAGAATTCACTTTAGGCATAAAGGAGAGAGATATTTTGGCTAATTCCTCTGGGAAAGCTGTTTTTTGGCTCATCCCTCTGAGTTGGAAAAAAAGCTTTTTAAATATAAAATAAAAAATATAACCCAGGGAATCTGGGTTGTTCCAAACTGAGGGGGAACACCTTTGGAACTGCAGGGCTCTGCAGCCAGCCTGTTGTGTCCTCCCACCCGGGGGTGCAGCAGCGGCACCTTCATGCTCTCACCTGTCACTTCAGACTTGCCAGATTCAACATTGTCTTTCTTTGGAAGGCGTAGGGAGGGTGCCAGAATTAATGACTGTGTCTCTTAATAACTGGAACACTTGAAATAGTAATAAATGATACAACAATTTTACTCAAACCGCATCATCGCTGACTTATGAAAGATGCAACATGCAGGATGTTGAAGGTCTGAGCCCCCAAGTGCTCAATTACGAATGTACAAAAACCCCGAAAAAGGGTCAGAGGCACTTTTATTAAAAACAAAACTACGTAAAACTAATTTGAGGAGTTCAGCGTTTCCTTCACTGAAATATTCCCCTTTTGATAAAAAATGTGACTTATTACTAGATGACCTTTAAAGGTCCCTGTGAACACAAGCTCTTCTACGATTCTACGATTATTCTAGGTAGCGCACATCTAGCATTATTACAAAATAGTAGAAATTGAATAGTGTTTTTCACTATTCTTTGTCTTCCTCATAGATAGACATAGACAAAACGTGTCACTTAAGCGGTTTTACATACATATAGCTAGAGAGGCAGAGTGAATCAGCTTCCACTTTGCTCCATTTCTCCAGCTCCATCAAAGCGAATCACTGTCCACATGCCCAGGTGTCGGCTGCTGCCTGCCAGTCCAGTCAACGGCAGATGGTGCTGATTTAGCCATGTTTAAGTATATTTGGAAGTGAGGAAAAAATTTAGACTATAGTATTTATTAATAATGTCAATACTAATATCAAAAATCCTGTTGCCTCAGGAGCATGGCAATAGTTTTAGTCTTAGCTACAAGTAGGATCAATTTCCATTATGAAAGTAATTGGCACTTGATTTTTGAAATAAACAGTGAGTTTTATACTTTGTGAACTAGTCAACAAACCCCACCCAAATAATGTAATATGAAATAATTACAGGTATGCTATGTAATTGTTGCATTAAATTACTCGGCTGACTCTGACATTACTTGAAGTTTGGTAGGAAAACTAATACAAGTCTCTGTGAGGTTATTTTTCCTGTGTTGTCAGCACATTGCTAGTTAATGATTTTTAGAGTAGGTCAACCGAAAAGTGGTGTTCTTTACACTTCTATGTTATTATCAAACTTTTATTTCCTTTGTCAGCTGTTATTTCTAAACTACAGGAGCTGTGGACATGATTTTTTATTTATCTATTCTTAAAAATGGTTATTTTTTACTTACAATGCAGCTGTTTTTCAGAAGTTTTTCTTTTTTATGACTGCTCTGTGCGATCTTGTATCTCAACTGCTATAGCACAGGAAAGCTGCTTTCTAATTACAAAAGCTATATATTGTGGTTTGTCTTTCCAACTCTTATTAAATGTGCTTTTTCTCTCAAATGCATGAACCTGAAGACGTGTCTACGTGTGAGCAGCCTTTCCAGAGAAATGGCTGTTATCCTGCGAGTTACTCCAAAAGAAGAGCTGTCCTCAATGGGGGCTGGCAGCGACGGTGGAGAGGAGCCCACTGGCTCCAAGGCCATCCCACACGGTCTGAGGTCAGTGTCCTACACGGGGGTTACATGGAGCCAGCTACATCGATTAAACACAACTGGCCTTGGGCAGGAAAAAAAAAAGCAAAAATCAAATTTATGTCTTTCTAAGTCACTGTGGCAATGTTCCGGGAAAAGAAAACTTTTTTGTTTCATCCTGTCCAAAGCTTTCTTTGACTGTATGCTTATAAATATCTGCAGGGTGGGTGTCAGGAGGATGGGGCCAAGCTCTTTTCAGTGGTGCCCAGTGACAGGACAAGGGGCAATGGGCACAAACTGAGGCACAGGAAGTTCCGTCTGAACATGAGGAAGAACTTCTTCCCTCTGAAGGTGACGGAGCACTGGCCCAGGCTGCCCAGGGAGGTTGTGGAGTCTCCTTCTCTGGAGATATTCCAGACCCGCCTGGACAAGGTCCTGTGCAGCTTGCTGTAGGTGACCCTGCTTGGGCAGGAGGGTTGGACTAGATGACCCACAGAGGTCCCTTCCAACCCCTACTATTCTGTGATTCTGTATCTCAAAGCCGGTAATCCCTCTCTTACTTCAGGGTGACACAGGGCCTGTTTTGGGCTCCACCATAACCAACGGCGAGATACTGGGAACAGAGCGAAGCAGAGCTGGTTGGTAACGCATCGTGAGTGGGGGTCAGCAGGTGACACACACACACACAAGCTACGTTATCAGGACTACACCTCGAAAGGGCCAGCGTGTGGCCCTGAGCGCTTCCAACACGCAGGGTAAAAAACGACTTCTATCGCTTTTATGACTTCTTTCAATTTAAACAAGCAACAGCCTTACCTGACAGCAAACACCACAGCCCAGTTCCATCAGCTCTCCTGCTCCTGCTGCTAGCAATATGAGCAACCTAAGTTCTGGTGCTAAAAAAGCCTGAAAAAAGCCAGCACTAAAGCTGCTGCAACATGTAGTCATCACAGTAGCTTCAAAAAGGAATGGCCAACACAAGCTGTACGCTGTCCCAGAAGGTAATGCACACAAGGCTACACTTCCCGTCAAGAATCTTGAATCAAACTTAAATGAACTTTCCATGAAATTGTAATAGTTCTGTATTTTCTGCATGGAAGTGATGGCAGAATTTGGATTGCTGTCTATACTTTTAAAAGCAGCGACTTGAATAGTGCATGGAAGGTAGGAATTAAATAGATGTCTTCTCTAAGAGGAGCTGGAGTTGCACTCTCATATTCCTTTAGTTTCCTAGTCATTAGATTTATAACCAGCTCCTCACTAGTTCATGAATATTAGAAGAATATGACAGTGAAATATATTGCAATTGAAAGAATATTAATTAAGGTTCATCTCAAATTCTTCGGCTCTCTGTAATATCAGCTGAAAGAGAGTCATTATACAAAGCTAGAAAGTCATGCTTTATTCAGGACAGTGTTATCTTTTTAAGCAGATGTGACTTTATTAATTTAAGCGAGTAAAACAGTTCAAAACCTGTATTCTTCATTGTTTCACATATTAAGAAAAGCTGTTACTCACTTAAGCGATCAAGATTTCACGTGGTTAATTTTCTTTTCAGAGAACAGGGACGGCGGGTTCCTCGTGATTATAACTTTCCTCCTAACGAATCAATGCAGAGAGCAGGACATGTAAATTACATCTCGAACAGCCACTGTACGAGCGGGTGAGAAGCGCCCGACGCAGCCCGTTTTCTTTCGTGTTTCTAATAGTCTGCATTACAGCACATCAGTTTTTCATGCCAGTGTCGATGCACACTTACTGCAAATGAGTACTGCTGGAAAAGCTGCATAATTTATTTCTTCTGATTTGCTTTGCTCATAAATGCCCATTTAAATACTCTATCATCCATCCAAACCCGTTAGCAAGCTCTGTAGCAATATGTTTTCCAAACCCATAGAGATACACTTATTAAGATTCCCCCTTCAACGGTTCTGGGACTTTATGGAAGCTAATCCTAAAATTTGAGGGGCTGCTAATTTTACATAGGGTTAATAGCAAGTGCTGTCATTGGTCATGAGAAACTCAAGGCTCCATTCTGTATTTGTGAGATGTGATACAGACCAAAGACATACAGACTTACACAGTGATAGAGTAGATGAGTTACCTATGAAAAAGTAATAAAGAGTCATGGTTCTTAGTCTGTTTATCACATACTTTAAAATAATTCATAGAAGTATGACTTAATGATAAGAGTATTCTCTATTATTTGCCAGAAATTGAGCTGGACAGAGTTATCTGTGATAGAGACAGCTTCCACATTCAGTTTATATCTTTAGGAAAAATTGCAAAAGCTGGGATTAAATATAGATTAAATATAGAACTTTGGAGAAAGCAGAGGTAGGAGACATAATGAAGGTTTTCAATACTAAACCAAAAGTGTTTTTTTTTTTTCTTGTTGTCTGTTTTATCACTTTGGTTGAAAAAAACACCAGTTTCCCAAACATAACATCATGATAAATTTGTACATATTAAAACCAGAACTAATCTATTTTCTTGAATTTCTTGAATTACTCCTAGCATGTGTCATTCATCCCAGAAGGAGGGCCACATGTCTGTCCCATAATTTCCCCTAAAACACAGATATTATGTAATGATTTTCAGACCAAATGAAGCTGTAAATCCTAAAATCATTCTGAGATACAGTAATGCTCCAGGAACCAAAATGGTCAAGTTTAAAGGCAAGCTGAGGTTTCTACTTAGTGTGTGTAGAGTAGAGCAGAAGACTGGGAAATAAAGCAGGTCCTTCCTTTCAAGGCAAAGAAATGGAAAGATAATGTAATCTACTAATACTCTATATATCCTTGAATCAGTATTCTCCTCAATTCTTAGCTTTGTTAAAATTCATTGGATCCAAGCACTTTAACATCTGCATTTCTACTGAAGATGGAAGATCAATAAAATGCATATGATAAATCCTCCCAAACAAACATGCAAAAAATTTTTTTTTAAGAAGACTTTGAAAAATATCTCTATTCATTGAATTTCCTCCAGATTAGCTGCTTCAAATCAGGAGAACTAAATTCATAGGACAAACTGTCCCAGTTCTGAGGGATTCATTGATCCCTGGGATACAAAAAGAGGATACAAAACTGAACATGCAGAAATTTTTGTTTCATTTTCCTATTAAAAATGTAGTACATTTGAAAACTGAACACACTTTTTTGCAGCTAATGCACTGTGTGCTACTTGCATATCCCCTGGATCCCACAAGCCAACATGTATGACTAAAGTCTATTTCAAAACTGCCAAGTTCTGACAACACTTCACAAATATTATAATGACTTTTAGTGCTTCTACTACTTCTATACTCTGATTTCATATGAAATAGAAGTATAGGATTTTGTTGAAAGTGCATTATTTTCATACCCTTATTCTAGCATGAGCATCAGTGTGGATCTTCTTAAAATTCCATGTATAACATTTAATTAGCAGTGGAAATGTATTTGTTCAGTAGGAAACCTTCTATTGAACTACAGCAATGAACGTATTTTCTTACCTGGGCTGGAAAATTCACTTCAGTGCTAATTCTGGTTATATTCTTGGAATGATCATGAATTAATGGTCTATGAACTGAATAAATAAGTCTGGGTTTTCTAGCCTGTGAATAAATAAGGCAGTCTACAATACCGTCATCATCACCCCAGTTTTAACGCAGTCTATTAAGCGCCGTCAGGGTTGAAAGATCATGGAAACACTGAGATACTGCAATCTTTAATTTGCTCTGTTCTCCTACCCTAGGTTGTTCTAAACCCCACCCAAATTTGAAGTGAAATGTCTTATTTTACCAGGCAAGACTTTCCTTACAGATTTCTGTGCAGTTTCACTTCGGTCCTTTTGCAAATCCTTTGGGCTACACATTGACTCGAACAATCATCTGAAGATAGAAAAATAGAAAACAGCATGATCAAGTACTACCAACTACCATCTTGCATGTCCCTGTGTACCCACGCCTACCTCCCCATTTCAGGCCAGGATGCAGCGGGACAGCACACAGCCCAGTCCCACAAAGCAGATCCTCCCAGACCCCAGCAGTTTTCTATCATCCAGTAGAAAATGGGACCCCAAAATGTTCCTGGATGGAACTAGTGGAAGTTGCTGGTGGCAAACCCATGCCAGTCTGCAAGGTTGGGTTCAAGAAAATGTAGAGCAAGACCCCAACCCACCAAGCATCAAGATAAACCAGGGTGGCTGACAGTGGGTTTGGTACCTCTGTACGTGCCACAGACACAGCCAGACTCAGACCAGACTTGGCCTTCGTTTAATCGAGCTTACAGTATTGGCTCTGTTACATCTTCATTAATTTCTGTCCCTTCTTTAGATATCCTTTCAATAAAGTTCTCCTCAGATGAAAACATGAATGACTCTGTCTGTGCAAGGACTCATCCGCTTTTACGAGAAAGCTAAGATAGCAAAACCATTAATGTTTTCTGTATCCCCAGTTTAATTGCAGTTCTCAGCCACACAGAAGAAAGGCAATCAGGCAGACAATTTCACTGCAATCGGTTCATAATTATTTTAAATTTTCCTCCATTTCTGAACAGTGATTCAACCGGCTTCACTTCCTTGCTTACCTGCAAATATTTGCCTTCCAAATAATTTATTGCTTGCATAAAGCAGGGTCAAAATACTAAATCACTGTTCTAAACCAAGAGCCTCTTAGATAGTTTTAAATTATTTAATTGAAGTGGAGAAACAGGGAAGGTCTCTTAGAGACCCATCAGGATTCTTATCTTATACTTTATAGATAGATATAATTACTACCCACTTTAACGTGCCCTGCAAGTAGTGCTCAAGTCTTAAATGACTGAAGTTAAAGTTCAATTAAATCTGATGAAGAGAATGCTGAAAACTGGTCAGCTTATTAAAATCTGTACAATTTGACAGTACATGGTATCCAGATACGTTGAAAAGAGTCAGAGTAGATGTTAATAGTAATAACAACGCTGTTTCATCGGAGAGCTGACGGACTCTGACCTCCCCAGTAACAACAAAGAAGAAATCAAAGGCACTCCCGGGAGCAGGGAAAAAACCAGCCGTGAGCCGGGGGGACGCAGAGGAGCACAGGGCTGCAACAGCAGACAGGGTGGGAATACTTTACATTTTAAAATTACTGAATCTGTATTATTTTTCCTTCAGTCTCCACTGAGCAAAAGTGATTCTGAGGCACAAAGGGACAGACACTGCTTCTTTCTCTTGCCACTGTCAAGAGAAAATCTTGACAGACAAGTCTTCTATTAAAACATCCAGACCCTTTTCGCAAATCAAAGGTTAAGATGGATTGTTGAGCACTGTACCCTCATCGTTACTGAAATTTCCTAAACCAAACCTCTAAGCCTTCAAGCTGTGTTGTTCCAACATGCAAATTAGCAGCAAAATATTACAGTGCCTGTTTTAGGCGCTTTAAGACTGAGTTTGCTGAAAGCTCACTACGAAGAGACACAACTGCTAACCAGGTCTCAGGTGGGGCTTGAGAAGGATGAACAGTTTTTGAAGAAAACTTCATCACAAGTACACCCAGAAATTTTCTCGTCTTCTCACTGCCTCCAAAGTCAGTAAAATAAAATCTGTGAAATGGTTAATGGCACTATTACCTTGCAGCATGCTATGCAAGAAGGGGAAGCAGGCAGGAGCAGCATCTCTGCGGGGCAGGGGAGGAGACAGCCACGCTAAATCAGGAGGGCAGGCACATGAGAAAGCAGCAGGCTTGCTGTGCATGTAGGAGGTGGGACACAAGTGGCTTTGGCTGGATGGAGCTGCCAGGCTCCACTGGCCCTTCAGGGCAGGCTGGCAGTGTGTACACATGCGATGAGAAAAGATGCAATTACAAGACTGACTTTAGAAATTAAATTAGCTGAATTCTATATCCAGGTGCCAAACAATGCCTTGGGCAATTTGGCAAGACGCAGTAAAATAAAACTGGTGCCAAACATGCATAACGATGACAATAGTGATCTTCAAAAAAAAAAAAAAAAAATCTATTTACTTGTGCTCTTCACTTCTCTGGAGAATGTGTACTGACTTTGCAGAATCACTGCAGCGAGTTGTAAATGATGTATGAAATGAAAAACCCCTGTTCAGCCACTGCAGAGAGAAACTGCGGACCAGGCTTTCCAGTCACTTCTGAACTGCGCTATTTGCTAGCCTTGAGCAGAACCGTATTAAAACAGGCCACCAAACATTCACGTGTGCACACATGCCCCAAGAAAACCTCTTAGTGCGAACATAAACACAGCAGCATGGTTTAGAAATCAAATGCAGTTTCAAAGTTTAAAGGAATTCTGATTTTAAGGGAACTTTTGCTCTGATTGAAATTCTAAGTAAATTGCCTGCCTTCTGTTGTGCATATGAGAATTTTATAGCAGTTTGACTGGACTGACCACTATGAGTTACACTGCACATCTGTTTATGTCATAATTCCTTGCCTCTAACCAACATGTTTATTTTTTTCATACTGCCTCCCCGCCCAAAAGAGAAATGAGACTGCAACCATCAGGGCTGGTGTCTTCACATCTTTTCCTCTCTCTCTTTCAATCAATCCCCTCTGTGTAACCGCAGGGACTGGAAGAACAAAGTCTAGCAAGTCGGGCCATAATCTCCTCTGACAGTCTTCTGGAGATCAGGAGTATTATAACAGAGAATTTGTATTTCTTTTTAAATAGCTACATGTATATATTAGTTTATGTAACTGGTATTTCCTTCCCTGAATGCAGAGATTTAGGTCAAAGTACCCCATGGTAGCACCCAGGTGAAGGGGCAGAACACAAGCTCCTACTCTAAAAGGATGCGCTCGAGGACTGCAGGTTTCCATTTGGTACAGAATAAAGGCAAAGCAGCAGACTCTCACGGGCAGGTAAGCTCTGCACAGTTGCTATCACCGAAACACAGCCGAGCCGCACCTGCAGGGGAAAGCAGTCTTTTCCTCAGCTCACGTCAGAAGGGTGAAAGAGCTTGCATCTGTTTCCACACCTTAGGAAAAATAATTTTCTTACTTTTCTGTTCTGGTGATTGCTGTGGAATAGCGGGCCAGAGGCTAACGGCCAGTTTGTAAATTAACACAGCTGGGAACTCATATGCATCTTGCTTGACTCCCGGCTGTTTCGATTTGAAGTTCTTTTATTGTTCCATTTTTTCCTCTTATTTTCTCCGTCATATAGAGCACTTCCAAGTTTTTACTCATAGCATCAATGGTTTTGTCACAAAATTATGGGACCAGGAAATGCATCCCAGATAAAGGGTTTTTTCTTGAATACAAACCCTAAATCTAATCTTCTGGGATGCTCCTTTGATTCCCCCACTATGCTACTTAGGAAAGACTGGATATGATCAGTGTGAACACATCAGCAAAATGGAAACCTGGAACACAGGCTTAAGACTTTTTGCATAGCAACTCTCTCCTAGGTATATAGAATGTAACTATTAGCCGGTAAAAATCCATAAACTTATTTTAAAATCTTAGTTTTTCTCCTTGAATCTAGTAGGAGAGAACAGCTCTTTGTCCCATACCTGTGCCTGCAGGCACCCTTCAGTCCCAGGGGAACTTCCCAGGGCCCTTCTCCTCGACACAGTGCTTAAATACCAGCAGCATCCACAAAGATCTGGGATTTTCACCTTTAGAAAGTGCTCAGCATCAAAAAAAGTGACTGAAGAGCAAGAGCAGGAGTGATATCAAAGATCTGGAGGAAAGAAAAACTTCTAAAGATAGCTCTTGTAAATCTCAGTAATCAGAAGGTTTATTTTGCTCTGAGGATTTTTCAATGTGCCGAGCACGGCTTGCTAGCGGTTCCGAGCCGCCGTGGAAAATCAGGACAGGGACACAGCAGGCAGTGAGGGGTCTAGCACCGGCTGAAACCTTGGATTCCCCTACGATAATTGCATTCCCAAGGTGAAGCAAAGACTGCCTCTAGCTCCCTGTGAGTTCTAGGCAAAATACTTGGAAATTAAGTACACATTTATAAACCCCAAACTGCAAAACCCTTTTGCAAATGTAGCCTTCGGGGCAGTACAAAAGCAGGAGCATCCCCGAGTCGCCTTGACCAGGAGCCGCACTCTCCACGCACGCGGAGGAGGCACAGCTGCTGGACACCACGCCGAGCGGCTTCGCATCTTCTCAGAGCATGCGAACCAAACAATGGCCAACAAGTGGTGAGCTACTTTTAGCACAAGCTGCATCCACACCCCAAACTGCAGCTACTCACAACGCCATCATGATAAAAGAGAAAATTAAATGCAGTTTTGTTACGGTCGGGGTTTTGCCTCTCAGTTCTCAGATTAAATAAAACTTTTGCCTCTAAAGACACACCATAGAAACGAATGGAAGCAATCAAGAAGAAAGACGACAATTTCTGCTAATGAGGCTATCTGACTAAAGTGTTCTACAGCCAGTAAATCTCATCTGTTTTAGTCTTTACGTTTTGGTCAACAGTAAAAAAGTTAACAAAGCCAACGCTGAGTTATCCCTGTGAGCTTCTGAACTATGTTCCTTAGCAAGAGAAAAAATACTTTTGGACTTTTATTTTCTAAAGAAGCAGGAATGTGGATTCTATTGGTGTCTAAGCCAGCTACCAATTGAAGTTTTGCTCCCGTTTTGAATATTATCTTTCATAGATCCGAGGGAAAAGCACCTGCTTGCCAACGCGGGAACCCAAGAGAGGCTGGCCCTGGGGAAGGAGCTCTGCAGAGCTCAGCATCACTCCTGGGGTCTCCAGACCCCTCCCAGAAGGAGCTCGAGGGGTCAATGGCCCTCGTAGAGCTGGGCTAACAAAGGCCTTTCTGGAGAAAGCCTAGGGAATTATGGCTTTACCATTTTGATTCCTTCAAATCTGGTTTTTATTCCTTATTATCAGTAGGAGGTGTTTTGAACTTCAAGGAACCTTCAAAATTTTAATGACTGTTTCCGATACTAAGAATCAACCTTTCGAGCTCTCATTTTTTTTGTTCCAGGAGATCTGGTCTCTCCCATTTTTCCTTCATTTCCACAAACAGATGGAGAACAATTAATACTGCTACAGCAGCGACAGTATTTCACTTTCTTCTGTCTTTTCTCTCCATAATTAATTTACCCAATACAGCCTGCCACTTCATAATTAATCAATTAGGTAAAAAGACTTACCTGTTAATCTAAATACATTGAGATATTTGATGCATATTCTCTTTTTTAGTGAGCAATTCATGGACTATCATATCTACACCAGAGTCCTTTCCAGTCTCTGTCCAAACACTTCACTTGGGTTTTGTGATTACTGGAGGTGATGGAGTTTTTCTCTCAGGCTTTCAGTAGATAATTTCTCCTTTCCCATAAAGGAGGATCTTCTGCAGCAGGATGCAGCGCTGATCAAACCGACTATATCCGTATCTCCCTATTTTGTAGGAGCAAAACAAGTAATAAATGCATTCCTGATTGCAAAATATTCCTGCCTGGTACGACCCAGATCTCCAAGATACTCAGACAGCTGCACATCTATTTTGATGTTTGCACAACTCACCCATAGCCTGTACCTACTCGGTGCGCTGCTCCCCTGTCAGCATCTCCCACCTTTGCTGGTTCTGTATAAAACCTCACCGTGGACAAACATTAAACAGAGTACAGCAAAAGTCTTCCCAATTTCAGCCATTGGTGGTATGGTTCTACTCCAAAACAAAACCATTTTGGGTCCCTTCAGTGTGTTCAACCTGCTTAACGATTAAACCTAATATTTTTATTACCCATATAAATCTCTAATCCTTTTCTAATCTCCTTAAACTCAGTAACGTTGGTGTTGGTGACCTGCATGGGCTAACTGTGGCTTACATAACAAATGAAGGGGTTTATTAATTTTCTGGAATTAGACTGGGTGGTCTTCATTTTTCTGTTCAGCAAGAACAGCCAGAGGAGCTGCACAAACAATTCGCTTCCTTCTTCGGAAGCAAAAAAAAATCTCAAAAGGAAGATTTTTTTTTTTTTTTTTTTTAGTAGTTCAATCCAGACTGGGTTTTGCAAAGACCCAGAGCCAGAACCCGTTTCAATTCACCCAATGCCACCTCTACCCGTGTTTCTAACACAGCCCGTGCAAACAGCACCCGTGCAACGTGTGTGTGCCCGGAGAGCTGGGCCCGCGCTTGTGGGCTGTGCTGGGTGGAGGCAGAGGGGATGCAGCCGGGCTTCAGAGCTGTGCATAGGCAGCTACAGGTGGGATCCTGCCTCTTGCTTAGTCTGGTACCGCTGTGAATCCATAAATCTGGAAGTACAGCTCTGCTGCCATGCTGACACAGCGGTCACTGCTGTCAGCCACAGAAGAAAATCATGTTCAAGTTGGCAAGAAGTAATGTGGGCTTCAGGACTCAGCAAAGCTGAAACCTGAACATCAGCTAAAATTGGTTATTCAGATTTCATCTGCAGCATCTCTGGGGTTTTTTTTCAAGTAGCTGGCACCAGAGCTACTCTCGGAGACATCAATTTCTAGAAGTGCTGAAAACATTCAATCCTCTTTGCTCCCGGCTTAGTCGAGGAACTCTCTTGTGAAAGGGGATGCTGAGGAACGGCGCCTTTGAAATGTGACTCCCCCAGGAGAGTCCTCAGGAGAGCATCACTGGCAGGGTTTAAAAGTAACCTCTAATGCAATTAACTCATTGGTAGACTTTAATGGTTTAACTGTTGGAATATTAACATACTGGAGCCGTTCAGCAAAGGATGAGAGAGCTGCAAAGCGAACAGCGGCACAGGAGAACACCTGCAGGGAGGCTGCTCCCCACGGCCACCCACACTTCTGCGGAACTGCCAGGGTGGCCATGGTCACCAAACAGCCTCCCTGGGGACCTGCAGCTCGTATTCACCCCAGCCAACCAAAACACGCAACCAAAGTCTGCAAAAATGTCTTGTTTATGGGCAGCCCTTAAACACTAAGGGAAGTTTTCAGGACATCGACTACTGCCTTTCTGCAAAGCATTACTTAGCTGTGTTTGTGAAAACAAGAGTTCAGAAAAAAAAAAAAAAGAAAAGGTACGTTTTCCTAGTCCTAACCCCAGATCTGCTGTCCCTTCCTGAAGAAGCTGCCTGTATATAGCAAAGCTCCCACCAAGCCTGTGCCACTTACTTTCCCTGCTTTCAATAAAACTGCAGATTTCTCAAAATACATTCAGCAGCGAATGCACGTCAGCAGTCAATATGTAATTACTTCCAAAAAAAAAATCATTTTTATTATGCAGATCAAAAAAAAAAAAAGGTGTGATTTTATGACCAATTAAGGGGATACAAAAACTTTATCAGTCAGATTTTTTGTTAGCCCATTCTAATAAAATACAGCTGCTTGAAATGGTTTGTCATGACAGAAAAATATTTAGTTTATAGTCTCAGCGTTGGAAAGTCATCTATGAGAGCCCAAGCACCATGTTTTTCTCCTCAATACTGCTTATACACTGTCAATCAGAAACGATGAAAATATCCCTAATACAGATATACAGCAGAAATTATAGCAAAAAAAAGGAAGAAAAAAATACCTTTTATTATTTGAAGTGTGTGTTAATGGGTCTTGAAATACTGAAGATGGCAACAGCGATGTCATGAAGAAGCTAATTCCAGCTTTGGTGAACAAAACCACTCACTCATCATGAAGCAGGATTCATCCAGTGTCTCTGAACTTACCGAAGCTCTGCGCAGGGGGTGGATGCCTGCACTTTGCGGGTGGAAATCCCAGCAGACGCTACTGCATCCAGCTTTTGACACTGCACTTAAACCTGTGGATGAACCTGGAAGAAAGCAGGGAGATTGCTGAGTGGTGTGGAAAACAAACTCCAAGAGCAGAGACTGAAGGAACTGAGGGGTTTCACAAGCAGCAGTGGGAGCAATATGGGACAGCAGGACCCATGGATAAGACAAGGGGTAATGGCTTTAAACTAAAAGAGGTTAGATTTACATTAGATATAAGGAAGAAATGCTTTCCTGTGAGGATGGTGAGGCACTGGAAGAGGTTGACCAGAGAAGCTGTGGATGCCCCCTCCCTGGAAGCTTTCAAGGCCAGGTTGGGCAGGGCTTTGAGCAACATGGTCTGGTGGAAGGTGTCCCTGCCCATGGCAAGAGGGTTGGAACTAGAGGATCCTTAAGGTCTCTTTCAACCTAAACCATTCTATGACCTTCCCACCATGGTGATGGTACTTCCCATGGGGTACCAAGGACCTCATCAATAATCACATCCAATGCTCCACCATCACTTCTCTACCTGCTGCCTCCAGACCACCCATCTCTCTTCTTACCACAGGCATCATGCTAGGTTGATATTTTTTCAAGCTCTCTTCTACTTTCCCAGAAAACTCCTAACCCTTCGTTCCCCAGTTTCACTTCTTTCTATCATTTGACCAGTCATCCTCATTGTGCTTCCTGTTTTTCACCTAGATGTATTACATCTCTGCCCTATTTCTTTCAGTCACTTTTAGCCTCTGCTCACACATTCATTTCTTCCTTTCCTCATCAATAACTCCTTATCAGACAAAACTACAGACTTGTTAAGCCTCTACCATGACTTATTGCATTTGAAAGAACAAGAAACCCTCTTTGCACTCTGCCATGTAACTCCGTAGTGTGCAATGTTTGATCCAACAGCTTCATCGTTGTATTGGACCAGTCCTGCTTACGCTGAAAAGAATCATTCATTTGAATGAAAACCTCTTCAGAGTCTGTATATCATTGTTGGTAAATCACCACAGCCTTTTTCTTTCATCTTTTTCTGATGAAGGACGTCATAAGAAATATTTAACACATGGCAGTTACAAAATCTGTACGCTGAACTTGTATTTGATCCTGGTTAACAGTTTTTTTCATCTCAGTCTAATATAGATTGAGTAATCCTTCCTCAGGCAAGGATCGCATTGCTTCTCCAACCACTGCCCTGCGCGTTCAGACTACAGAAAATCAATTGCACTCCTCCTGTGCTTGGCTGGTCAATTAAGTCTGCTCCACACAGGGAAGTACCGCAAGTACATTTGGTCTACAGCTAATGCACACACACACAGAGTAGCTACGCTCTTGACAAGAAGAGGCTGCTGGGTGGTTTGGAGGCACACGAGAAGTGCTTATCACTAAAATCTGCCATTCCCTTTGATGATGCTTTTATCAACTTGTGATCTTCCCACTTCATGAAAGAGCAATGCACAAATTCTGGGAAACACTGCGTTTTCCTTTTTGTTTTCTCCTGATAAGGCCAGAAGCTAGGGTGGCAATAAGTGTAAGTGGATTTTGTGAAGAGTATTAGAAACAGCACACCACGAGAAACGAACAAGCAAACATAACATTATACATACACAAATTGACAGAAATTCCCTCTTTTTTTCAGAGCTGCTGATAACTTCTTTAGTCAAGCAGGCTTAACACCTTTGTGGCAAAGGCCAGGATGCTTCTGGACCTTCAGTCTGACCCACTGAGGCATTTCTAATGCTCCAAACATCACTGCTTTCCCCAGTAGACGGTTGCCTCAGTGTCTGCCCGGTTATGCTGGGGTGAGTGAGAGTGACAGAACCAACTCTGGTCCAAGGGAGCAGCATTTGGTGAGTACAACAGGGCACTCAAGCAGAGAGGATGTTCTTGTTAGTGGGGAAAAAAAGGCACTTAGTTAGCTATAAAACTCCTATTCTTGCTCTGGAACTGAATTCTCTTTGATGTTGGGCTCACTCAGCATCTCATGCTTAAATGTTAATTGCAGCATCTTCTCTGAGCAGCCAAAGGTGGGACATGAGCCAGACTGGCAGAACTGCTGTAGGCTCCTGTAAGCTTGCAAAAACATCTACTGGACCAGCACTTAGGCTGGAGAAATTGATAAAGCAAGTAAGACCTAAAAATGCCTTGGGCTGTGCAACAAAATGAGCAGCCCCAGAAGACTATTTTGACATTTACTTGTCCATAATGACCTCATGCTTCATGCCATCACAAAGAAGCGAGATAAAAATAATATCACTTGGTGCTACAGTAAGAACCTGACAATTCCTAGAGAAACAGCCAAAGAAAAATATCTGAATGTATAATGCAAATTATCCCATGAAATCAGTTCAATTAACTTGTCACAAGTTGCTCAGAAATAAAACAGCTATTTGATAAAAACACTGCCACTCATTCTAATTCATCAAAAGTTCCTTAATTTCATGGTTATGTATTCCAGTATCAAATCATATCAAGCTCTTCAGAACAGGTGAAAACACTGAGCTGTTTATGCTCAGTAAATTAAGTTGAATGGTTTTTCTGAGCACTTACTGCAGTTTCTCAACACTTGTTTGGTGCCACTCAGCGGCAGCTCCATCAGTGATGCAGCTCCAGTGTGGGACTCATTTACCGCCCTTTGAATAATGACAAATTCTCAGCTACCTTTGACAAAAAATCTAAACTCTTGCGTTCCTAACTCTCAGAGAAGCAGTAGGAAGACAAACCTTTTCTCCAGGGCTCAAATGAATGGTATTTTCCCAACACACAGTTGCACCTCTGAGCCAGAAGAAGCCAAGAAATCTTTTCTTTTTTATAGATCTGTCTTACGAAAATAATGTAATTCTTTAAATTAATAGCATCCAAGTGCCATGCCAGAAAGTTGAAATAAAACTATTAGCAATAAATTTACTGCCCCAAGCTTAGCTTTAGGGAACAGACCGCTAATGCTTCTTTCTCCCTGCTGAAAGCCACACATTGAATACACGTAATCATTTTGTCGTGAAGTTTTCAACATGCTTCCCTCATATCATGTGCTGTCTGTGTTTTAGGCAACTACCCTGGACAGTTGTTTTTGTAGACTGATGGAACAAATACCAATAGTTTGACAAATTCCAAAGTAACCTATGCATTAAATAAATGTTCCAAGCCATTCTACAGCAAAGACACAGCAATAAAAAAAAAAAACCAGCAAGCAATCCCACCCAGGTTGCCTGGTGGTGAGCACTGAAGGCAGGGATGGAGGTCATCATCACCCCAGGGGAGACACAAAGGTGGGGACGCAGCAACAGCAAACCCTGCAGCCGGGGGCTGTGTCCAACAGCAAGTTACCTTTGCACTGCCAGGCGAAAAGGATTTGTATTGAAGTTTTGGGTGCTTTTTTTATCTCCATGCCAGAAGCCGGTGTCTTTAGCACGGAGCACCATGGGCAGAGCACAAAGCGAGAGTAGCCGTGATATCCTCCACGGTTACAGGCTAGGAAGACAAAAAACCTTGAGAAAAGACCCCAGATTTTTAGCCTTTGGTAGGCTGATTGTCAATCTCTGGGAAACTAAACAAAATATATTATAACAAAGGCAAATTAACTGCAAACAGCAAGTAATGACTGGTTGTGGTAATGAGATAATGATCTCAAAGTTAGTCTTTATATCTTTGAGCTGTAGAAACACCTGTAACTAGTGAAAGAAAGCACTTCCCATATAAAACCAGGGTGCAAGCCTGCAGCATAAAGATAAAAAACCCGTAAAATAGTGACATTTAAATAATATTAAAAGCAGTTGACATTGTCCATTACAATGCCTGGCTTCCTGTAGAGCTGGGCTCCCAGGTGGGTCCAGAATCAGGTAAGAAACACAAGAGACCAAGGACATGAGGTTTCCTTGGTCTGAGACAGATGACTTCAGGGGTTTTACTGGGGCAAGGGTATGCGCAATGCCAGGGGAAACCACTGTGCAGCACGAGAGTGTGAAGATTGCAGCAGACCACGTGGAACAGATCCACACCGGCCTGCTCATCTGACACCACTGCAAAAGCAGAAACCTTAGCACCGAGTGAGTCTCTGCAGAGCTGCAGCTGACTGGAAGTAAAAATAATGTCAGTGATTGCAGTAGAGTCTCCATGACACTTCCCAACCTTCCAGCTTTCCCTTACCACTTAAGAAAACTTTTAAATAACAATATGGCACCAAGGAACCAACAGTCTTTTCTCGTATCTACATTTCTAGATACAAGGAGTGGATATTTTTGGTTGGTGTTGCTAATTTTCAAAGTTTCTTTACTGCAATAGACCAGCAAAGCATCCTTTTTCTTTTCCTTTTTTTTTTTTTTTTAAATGTAGAGTCTGTTAAGTCGTTTATGTCCTGCATAAACCACATTTATAGTACATAACGAAATCACTTATTTTTGCCATTCTGGAAAGATGACAACTGGCTGTCAGTTTCCTAATCAAGAGACATCTCTATTTGAACTACGCTATCGTTCCTACATTCATGCTTTTTATGAAAGCAGTATCATTTGGCAACATGCCATCACTTCTAATGTAGACTGATTCACAGAACAAAATTATGTGGTATAAATCAGGTCACCCAAACGGAAGCTAATCAACTCAGTTGAGCTGTACTCTATTTGTGATGGTTTTGAGAAAAGATTTCTGACAAGACCTCAGTGATACCTTGAGGTCACAGGAGAAACTTCACAAAGCCATCATGCCAGTTTTGGTCCTTTACCAGGCAGCTTTCAGGAATGAGGTGCTCCTGGGGCGTACAGCATGCCCATTTCACTTCCTTCATTAGTGGCTAATCCCGATCCTCACACCCTTGCAGAACTAACTGGTTATCTGGGGAAAACCAGTTGGAGCTTCTGGTCTTCACCCCAAGAGCTATGCCATGGCTGCGAGACTCAGAGGGCCAAGGTAAACCTGATGAGCTGAGCTCCTCCAAACCCTTTGTGCTTTGTCCTGGCCCTTGTCAAGCCAGGGTAGAACCAGGTTGGCACATGGCCATGCAGCATCCCGGTGAGATGAGGTATGGGAAGAGGCACTCATCCCTGTTGACTATGCAGATGTTTCCCCTTCACATTACTGTTTGTGGACCTAAGCCCTCTCATGCTGGGTTAATTATAGAAAGAATACGTACCAAAGGTTTTCATCCAACTGCTGAAAAGCTAATGAGGCTCCAGCGGCTGATCTGCAGCAAAGCGGTTAGTTGTCGTTATCAATTTTCAGCTCATGCTGGCTCAGCTGTTAGACAGAACTGACATTATCTCAAGAAAGAAAGGAGATTTTTTTGCCACACTTCCCTGCTACATCTCTTGCAAAGAGACTGCTGGTTTTCCACTGCTGAGTTTACAGTATTTCGGTGACCAAACCAGCAGCAAAGAGCATCATTATCCACTCCTTTGCTGCCAGAGGAACGATGAGCCATTACATGATTTCCCATTATGCCATAATGAAGGAGGCAATTTGCGTTTTTGCTCACATGCTTCGCTTACGTGAGCCTTTGGTTTCACTTGAAAGTGATTTGGGGAAACCTTGTATCTAGCATAATATTCTTCCAGTTAATAAATTAAGCTCTTAAATTAGCATGTCTCTATAGAAACAGACGAAAGAGAAATATTAAATTAAAAAAGCAATCTTCTTTATGATGTGATGATAGAGCAAGGATTTCATTCCACCATATGAATTACAGCTTGCTGCTTGTTCAGCGTATTATAACAAATATTTGAGAATCGACCTTTTGACCTGTATTTCTCAAACTGATTGGTTGACCATTGCTAGAAATAATAATCAAGTGATTTTTATTCTCTCGTCCTTGAGAGAGGGGTTTGGCATAGAACTTCAAAAACTTACTTAGAAACATTACTACCGTCCATATTTTATAGCATTAGATATGGAATAGAGCAAAGGTCTATCTGAGGGGGAAATAAAGCCGGGTTTAGAAACTAGCCTTGAAACGAGGGGTGGGGTCTTTGTTTCAAAGAAGGCTGAAAAACCTGTAGGATAGAAAATATTTCAAGCTTCCCCCGCGTTTATTTCATTTATAGTTACTTTGAATTAATTGCAAGCTGTTGGACCTTACTCCGGCTCAGCACACTGTTCTCACCCACTCCTCAGCCTGCAACGTCTTTCCTGATACCTGCTGCTTAATTCCCAACTGAGAGGCCATCTTCCTGAAGTCTCCTTGGCAACTTGTCAAGGGTTTGGCAGTTTCTTCCCCGTTTCCTTTTTCTCTCCCTCATTTCAGGATTTTGCCTTAATTTCCGTAAGCCAAGTCTAAGTACTGAAGTTACAGGGTAAAGCAAGGAACTGTTTAAAATGCTTGTGAAGGATTCACGTTGAGGAGAGCTGTAGCACGCAGGTGGGAGGGATGCATGGAGCTGTGGGTCTGTGCAGAGGGACACGTTGGGAAGAGCTGGAGGAGCACGGAAAACAGAAGTGGATGGTCTGATATGACTGCCCGTGGGTTCTACAGAGAAATCACCTCTGCTTTTTACAGCTTATAAGGGCAAAACTGTAAAAGCATGGAATATGTGACAGTTTAAACCAAGTCTTCTTGTTCTGCCCACCTTAGTTAAGAGTAGACTTTGTACTTTTGCTACCGCGTTTGCCTTTTGGAGGAGGTCAGGGGAGGGAAATTGTTGTTATCCCCAGGGGTAATGATGGCAAAGGACAACCTGCAAAAGAGCAGCTGGTAAATCAAACCTCTCCCTGGTCACAGCATGCAAGAAACAGAAATTCATCTAGCAACAGATTTCTTACATTTACAAAGCACGTACAGAAGTGAGAAATCAGCATGCACTCAGCAGTAACGCTTCCACGGAGCAGCATCTATTAGATGATCTCAAACTCCTAAAAAGATGCACACGAGTGAAATGGAAACCACCCCCCACTGCAGCAGAGACACCTTTTCCAGAGACACAGGCACATCCCCCATAACACCGGGCTTTGCCCGGGGGCAGGTGATATGCCTCCGAGAGCCCAGCACAAGTAGCTTCCAGCATTTCATACCTCGAGATACCTTCAGAGCTCAGAGATGCCATTGCCTCCTGGTCCCTCTTTCCCTCCATCACACATCACTCTCCATCTTTCCGCCTATGTCTTAATTTCCTAATTCCCCAGCCTCCCCCATATCTTTTCCCTTCCGCTTTAGCTTCTGCCTCCCTTTTTATTCTCTCTTCAGCCCTCTCTGCTTAAGTCACTGCCCTGTTTTCTTCCCCATCTGCAAATAAATAATTCCAGGCTCTCCCAAGTTCCATAAAAAAAAAAAAATAGAATGTTGTTATATTTTAAGAAATATTTTTACCTATTTAATTTGTATCTCAATTTTCTGTCCCTGGTGCATTCCCACGTAGCTTCCTCTTTGTAAAATATTGGCTGTAGAAGTTGCTTTCATTGTCTTGGCTTCCTATGCTGTATTTCTTATCAATTAGATAACAAATTAAGTCTCCAACAGTGTTACTTAAATGGAGTTCACGCTCACAATGACTCCTAAAGAATCTCATAAATGTTAATCCATCCTGGTCAGCCCTGTTTGCTCCCTTTAGCTGGAAAACAAAGGGACTTGCATTCTTTAACTCTCAGAATTTCTGACTATATCCCAAAAGAAAATGTGGGGAAGAGGGGAAAGGATAAATTTAAGATCTTGTTTAACAGAGATTTCTTCAGAAAAGTCTGAGATTTGCCTCAAAATTAATCACAGCATCTTCACAATCTTTCTCCTAAAAATCTCGTTTTTCCTATTGGCAGCCAAACCAAAGTCTCTTAAAGTGAAATAAAAAGCAATTGTGTTAGAGAGGTGATGTCACTGCCTTCATCGTGAGAGACTAATGCTGCCCATATTTCTTCCTGACCACGTTGTTCTTTGCTTTCAGAGGAGCGCGCTCTGCATCGCACCCGCAGTCGGTCAGATGTACGGTCGCTAAATTTATGCATCTGTGCTTTTTTCCACCTTCCATCTGCGACAGTTTCCTTGCTCGCAGGTTGTAAATATCTGTGACAATCACTGAACCCGGCAGTGGCAAAGCTCTTGATATAGTGAAATGTTCTCAAGTCTAAAAGCCATTTGCTACAGAAGTTTTTTTTCCCTGCCTTTCAGGAGAGAAGCTTGTCTGCAGCTCCTCTCTCTTTCTGCCTCCTCTGTAAGAAGCGTGGGTTTGTATTGCTCTGCCTCTGCCGTCCCTCACGCTGGGCAGCCGGGGCTGATTTCCACAGAGGAAATTAAAGCTTCTAGAGACAATTGTAGCTGTAATAATTCTCATGTGGAAAACTCTTGCTGTATCTGGAGATCCAGAAACAGGAGGAGGTAAACAGGGGGAGCCAATGGGCCAAACACCAGCAGCTGCAAAGGTGCTATAAAGAACTCAACTTATAACCTAATATGAAATAACTTGTTCAAAAGAGAAGTTTATTCTAGTAAAATACATCCCCTAGCTGACAATGCTAATAGATATTCAGATTTTTATCCTCTCTGACATATCTTTGGACACTTCTCTTACACAGTTGCTTTTCCTGGAAGGCCGAGGTCTGCGTGAGGACGGGAAGAGGCGGCCGGGGCTGGCTGCCAGCATCACTGCTGCCGGGGTACACGGCTGACACAGTCAGGGGCAAAAGCAGTTTAACAAGATGTTTTAAGAGGGTTGCATGTAGAATACAAATGGCTATACTGCAGAAAGCAAACTTTGAGTATGGTCACAAGCACCAAGCAGACCTAACTCAGCCTCTCCTCATCTCCAGCAGGCAGAGCGGCCAGCCTGTCCGACAGCCACAGGGCACAGTTTCTCTTCACCTCTGCTCAGCAGAGCACAGGACCTGGCCATGACATTTCACAAATTGCCTCCACGTCCAGGTTAAACAGAGCAATATGATGAACTGGTGTGATACCTGACCTATGGGTGTAACCACAGGGCTTCAGTCCACAGCACTTCAGCCCCTTGATCTTCATCTGCAGAAAAACGATGTCTCCGTTTAAAGAAATTAAAGGCCATTTTCATGGGGGGGGGGGGGGAACACACCACAAAACCCAACAAAAGACCTCTCCCACCTTGACATTCAGAGCATACTATATTGCACTACAAAATATCACTTAAAAGAAAATGAGTTTAGTAAAAGCAATATATAAAATTAATGAATGGCTATCAGAGCACCTGGTGTAAAGTATCACCTACGGGAAGAAAGTCTTTGTTGTCACTTTAGTGGTTTTATTCACTGGAATCATAGACCAGCTAAAAGGACCATGAGAAATAATTTCACCTACCTCAGGGCATTTTTTAATATGCAGCTCCTGCCCTCAGAGAAATTCCGCATTCGCTGTATCAGGCCCCTACTTAACCAACTATTTAAGCACCAACCAGACTCCATCAAGCGCATAAGCACTTCCAGAGAGCCTTCCACTCAATCACTCATGTTACTTGAGCTGGCGTGAAGCAACAGAGCAATGTTAAGCTGCTTCCTTTCAATGTGCTCAGCAGAGATGGTCCTGCTCTAAAGCTTCCTTTTGGGGTCTTAAACTCCCTCCCGACGGCATGGCCAAGCAGAGGCCACGCTATGAGCAGAACTTTGCAGCCCTTGTTGCCACCTGCCCTTCCCTGCTGATCTCGCATCTCTCCCAAGGGAAAAAAAACCCAAAAAAACCAAAAAACCCAGGAGACTTCAGTGGACAGGCAGCATCCTTCCCAATGAAGGGAGCAATCTGCACAAAAGACTTCCTGAGCAAACAGCCCAGGCTCCCCAGGCAGGGGTGTGACAGGTTTTTGGGGATAGGTGTCCTGCAGGATTCCACCCTTCTGAAGACCAAGTGCTTCCTCTAGGCTTCATTAGAACAGAAACCACACTGCTGACATGTTTTATTCCTTGTGGTTTTGACTTTGCGACCCGAGTTGTTTGTTATTGATTTGGTTTCTCTTAAGCTGTTAAATATTCACAGAATTCCATCTGACAGGCGAGATGTGCACACTCGTACCTGCACACGTACGTACGTGCACACACCCAGGCGTACAAACAGCTCGGCTGTCCTGGTGTCTCTACATGGACACACACGCACACACAGGTGGGTCAGCACCAAGTCTAGACCTTTCAGATTCAGCACACGGACCAACAGCACCCTGCAGCAATTAATGCAGTCGTTAATGCAGAGGAAGAGAAGTAAAACTTGGCAATGAGATCACGGGGAACTGCTGGTGGTGGGGGAGTGGCGAGGCTCAGCACCCCTCAGTTCCAGTCACGCACCGGAGGGAATCCTTCCTGAAAACGGCAAAAACACTGAGGAGAGGCTATTTTCTCTGTGGTCTCTGCTGCAGACTGGTGCAGTCTGTGTTTTTCCTACCAAGCCTTTGTTGCTTTCTTTTTGGGAGAGGGGGGCACAAAGGAGGAGGGGTACCAAAAGAAGACAATTATTTCCTGCATTTCCTCTTATCTGGTATTGAGATAATTCCGTCCCAGGTGTGCACATCACCTGAAGCATAAAATCTTCCATGGAATATGTAAAAACCAGTAGGAAAAAACCTCAAAAATATAAAACCAAAAAAAGCGGTAGGAAAAAACACATGAAGAGGAAAAAAAAGCAATCCGCAGCAGGAAACACACTGTCCCTCCTAGAGTCATTGTATCCAAAAATACAATTATCCATAGCAAAACACCAATACTGTAATACTTAGACGGTAGAACGTTCCCTTGCATTGCTGACAAAAACCCCGCTTTCCCACGCCTGCTTCCCCCTCCCCAAGAGGGTAAATCAGCGCGCTTCCTGCTCGTTGTAAATACGCCGCGACATTCTCCACCAGCCATGAGGTCCTGCCAGACCCAGAGACCAGGGCCCACCAACAAACCAGACGCAGGGGAGAGCGGGGAGAAGGGCCAAGGCTCGGCTGCCAAGGTGCGGGCTGGCCTCACCGGGGGGAATCGGCTCGCGTGAGAAGTGAGCGGCTCCAGGCAACCGAGACCGCAACGGAAACCTCACCACGTGGATGGGGACGTGGCCACTTTGTTGTGGTTTCTGCTTCTGCTGTCCTACAGCAAACTTCTGGATACGTCTGCCAAGCACTTTGCTTGTTTTGCATTATTATTTTGGTATTTAAGGGGCTGATTTTCCTGCAGTCAGGCTGCTATTTCTCAGATATCAGCAGCCTGACAACCTGAAATAACATATACATTTTTGGAAACTAATTAGTCCATTTGAACACAGGGATTCAGCACTACGGTAACTCTTCTTCCGTATTTCTTGGACACAGAGTCATAGAGCAGTTTAGGCTGGAAGGGATTTCAGCAGGTTTTGGGCCCATTCCATGCAGGGTCACCTTCGAGCAGGGTGCTCAGGGCTGTCTGCATGATTTCTGTGTCAGATATCCACAACATCAGAGCTCCTTGCAGAAGCATCTGCATTTGGCCTAACACACACATTTAGAATGATAAGAAACAATTTTGATAATTTAACTTCCAAGAACTGACGGTTTCGGGGAAAGAAGCTTTCCTTGCACATTCTTTCCACTACATGACAGTTCCCTGAAAATTCAGGTAAAAATAAAAGATTTGCTCATTTTTAGAGTTAAGTCATTTATATGTATTCTTTTTGCAAGTGTCTTATTCTGGAAGCCATTTAAAGGAAGCCTAATGGATTGCCAGTCATGTGGAAAAAAAGCACATAAAAATCTGCTGTTCACCAGGAAAACCCGTGTGCAGCTGAACCAGAACACACATTCGGGCAAGCAAAGAAAGCTTATGAAGTGACCTGTAACATTTAATGAAGTTATATCCACAGAAGCTATTTCAGATGAAGCTGGGAAGACCTGTGCAATGAAACAGAAATAAAGATACCATATACCAGATTTCAGACACCTCAATATCATAGCTGACACAGGTCTGGAAGAGGCTGCTGATCAATGAAGTAACACGCACTTGATGCTGGTAGCAGCAATTCCGCAAAGCTCTGCCTTGCCTGGCGGCAGTCCACCAAGGGTAAAGGGTTTGACCCAACCTTTGTCACCACAGCCACACTAGATCTTCACTCTTCGTGCAATTCCAGTGGGTTCACAGTATTATATTGCTGTTTCCCAGTGGACGGGGACCTTTCTAACAGCGCTGTGCCCTTCCTCCCACCTTCTCATACCATTCCAGTTACTGTGCACATCTGGCAAGAAACTTCTCTAGGGATAACTTCATACTGCATCACTTACAAACTACCCCTGCTTCTGGGCTTGGTGGGGTCTTTTAACTGTTTTTCCCTAACAAATACTCAGCTGATAATCAGGCCTTATTTAAAAACTGAAGAGATAATAAAACCTAGAAACATCAACCAGCCAAGGCAATTACTGCTTATACATGTCCCTTTAAAATGAAGGAGAGAAAAAACCTCCAAGAGAAATCAGTTACACTGTTGAAATGGAAGGTTTTCAGATACCGCAATGACAAGAAAAATGTGAGGAAAATGATTCAAAGACTTGAGAACAAAGCAATAAAAGGATCATTTGCTTAATTCCATCATTACCAGAGGCAGGTGTCCTTGGGTTTAATCAGAATATCAATTTGTGGTTGGGTTTTTTTTTTTTATCATTGCAAGTGGGGAAAAAGACAATAAGTAGAACATCTTTCTTGTGCTTTTATAACAGTCTACCACCCTTACCAGTTTTATTTCTAGCGCACAACATTAGTAACTCTCATTGCACCAGCAGCAGAAGCACCCACCCCTGTTCTGTCCACGGGATTTCTGCAAGCTCAGGGAGCCGCTAACATTTGTTCTCAACACCTTTGGTTGGCTTGGTTCAGGTCCCTGATGGTTATTGTGGTTTTCAGCTCACATTTTCCAAGTTAGCATTCACTTCTTGGCTTTAACACTGAAGTTTTGCAGCACTGAGTTCTAAAAATATTTTATAAACAGAAAAACAGAATGACCAGTGAAATGCTGGATTCTTGTTGGGAGAAAAACATGAGCCTACAGATCAGCTGAAGAAGTTTGTGCAAGGGTATTGGCTTAAAAATTTAGAATGCCCTTTTGTTTTGAAGACTTTCCTCCCCTAAAATTAAGAATACACGTTTGAATTGACCCTTGCATGCATTTAAAAAATGACTTTATCTAGTAAGGTGATTGTAACAATTTAGCAGATAATTCATTCCCTCGAACAAATTTGGTGATGAAAAGTTGAGGATTTGTCAGTCCCTGTGCAGCAGTGACTAACCAGCCCTGAGGTATGTCAGGGCTGTAGAACTCTGTGAAGTGCATGGTTCCAAGGCAGACTTAGTTTTAAGCTTCTTTCTCACAATTCTGCTCTGAGTGGATTTAAATCTTTCTGTCCGATTTTCCACCTGCTAGCACCGAGTTTTGACAACACACTTGAAGGAAATTATCTGCAGCTCTGTGAAACCTTAAAGAAAAAGGTTTCCAGAGGTGATCAGTCACCGTAACTGAATATTAAGAAAATTAAGAAAACGTTGCCTGAATACTTAATCTATCACTTACTTCATTGTTGTCTTTCCCCTGCCAGTTCTGTTAGGGAGGAGAAAGGTTGCAATGACACCAACATTTTCTTTAGCCTACAAGTGCAAGAATTAAAGTTCAGTGCAATTGTTAACAGCTCATCCACCCTATGCAAGCGTCTCCTGTTCCCAGCAGGAGAACTCAAGATGTTGTAAGGCCCATTAGCTGCAGCTACACACTACTTTTCCATTTTTTGACATCACCATCCACTTTGGTAAGATGACTTTTTAGAGGCTCATCTCTTGCTTTCAGCCTCTGCAGAGCTCAAAAAAGCCATGTTCTTAGCTCTGCTAGTATAAAAAAAACAGTTTCTGTATGGAATAAAAAATGAAAAAAAAAAAGACATCAGAGAATTCAGACCTCTTTCATTGTAGGATAGAGTAGTTGCTTCTGTTACCTCCAAAGCAAGACTGTAGAGAACAAGCTGTCTTCATCACAGTCTAACTCTCCAGAACTTTTACCAGAACACTTCTCCGCATCCCTCATACTTAAATTTGGGGCTTCCTCTCCTATTGTTTCTGAGCAGTCTTCCAAGCATCACCAACATATTAAATGTTCAACAGGACAGTATGTCCAGTATAAGATGCCTCAAATTTTTAGGTCTCTATCAAACCATTAACTAACAAGTTTACAAGGCCAAGACTGGAAAAAAATGCCTTTCAGACACCTGGCTGGGACGTTGTGCTCATCAGGAGATGAGTGAACATGAACATTATCCAGACTCAGAAACTCCAGAGTTTTAGCATACAATAAAAGACAGCAAATTTTTTAACTCTTAAAAGATGTATAATACTACTCCTGATCTGGTTTCATCCTTACAGCCTTCAGATTTAAGGCTCAGTACAGCTCAGTGCTTTCTTACTTCACTAAGCTGCTGTTGCATGACATGAAGGTGTGTCACCACATTGACTTTCTCTCATTCTCTTCACCAGGGGAATTGTTCACTCTTGCATACGAATAATAATTTAAATCCAACAGAGCAGCGTAAATAATAATGTTAGCAATATATAGAAAAGGAGAGAGTCACAAGTAAGACAGGCACAACTCATCTCAAGCTCTGCAATTAGAGAGAATCCTGAATTACCGGCTGTCATTTTGATCACCCTGTAGAGATTCATGGTCTCTGCAACTCAGACCCGTAGCCCCTTGAGAAACTTTCTGGATTTCTTTTTTTTTTTTTTCTTAATACACTTCCTGATGGTATTCTATCAAATGAGCCATCTGTCAATGACAGATATAAGCAGTTTACGTTTATATACTGTGTGCTAACAGCTCAATGTACCGTACCAGACCCAGACAGAGTTCGTGCATGGTCAAATTAAGTTGATGAAATTGCTCTTTGAAATAGTCGCTTTCAAACACTCTTGGCACCTCTATGATATAATTTCTCTTTACTGCTAATTTGCATAGCTAAGAAAATTGTTTGGACTGAGATTTTAAAGCTTCATTATAGTGATGACTTTTATACCCAACCTGCAAGCCCTTGGAAATAGCAGGTGAGCAACTGCTGACATGAACTTCATCCGCGGTGATTTGAATTGCTCTGATGCGCAGTAATTCTTAGTACTGTGATTTTATTTCCTCTTCAAAAAAAAAAATAGCGTCCCTCAGGTGGTCACAGGATCAAGCCTCAAGACAGTACTTGGAAATGTTTATTTGCGGCATTTAATATTGCTCTGGCACATGCACATTCTTCTTCACCGCTTGGTTATATTTTAAACCCATGTTTAAGGCAGCCCATGCATACGTGGTTTTCTGAGTCACCATCACTAAAAAAAGAAAGAGATTGCCAAGAAGAAAGAAATGAAGGACGAAAATGTACATTCTGGAGAAGAGGATATGCTTTTCCGTGTTAGATGAAAGACATTTTCATTTCTACTCTTACTTCACCTGGAGAGTAACAGAGAAATAACGCATATGCTTTTCTTATGCTCTTTATGTACTTACCATGCTCCTGGAATCATTGCCCTCCTTTTCCTACCTGACACTGTATCAAATCCTGCTGGCGTGTTTTCGTGCTGTGCTGTTAGGATGACATATCCTCATCCTGACACCCGAGACTGTGACAAGACCAACGCTACACGCCACAGAGAGCTCACATGTTATGGGGTTCGTCGGAGTGATGGTCGCCTGCCACCTCGCTTGAGTGACGTCCCAGCAAATGAGATAGAGAGGTCATGGGGGAGATGACATATAAACTTCACGAGGATTTGATTTTGACAGGGTGTGTTTGCCTAGTATCGGCATGTTACAGAAACCTGTGTCAGAAATACAATTATTGTGACATCCATTTCTGTACCAGCATTTGGAAAGTGCCAGCATCTTCATGATGGAGATTTGGACCCATCAGGTGAGGTTTCTGCAGACGACATGCTGGTGTTACGGGTGCCAGAGGACTTCTGTCACCAGAAAAAGGCACATATAGAGGGCTTGTAATTTCATGCTCGTTTGCTTTACTCTTTAACTCACTGTTTTCTCATTTTGAAAAAAGTTCAGATTTTGCTTCAACCACCACATTACAAAACCCTAAATAACCACATAAAACCTTTAATCCATTTATACTTGACTCTGCGCGCTGCTCAGTTCAGCTCTTCGTGTGAGAACCTCGCTCAGCCTGCAGCAGTCTGATGTCTGCAAAGAGCTGGCACTTTGAGTCTTGGTTTTTTAATTTTGAAGCAGAAGCGCAGCACACTATGAGTTCCTTTTAAAGGGCATACCTGAATCACCTTAACCACCAGGAGCTCCAGACCAAAAGGGTCCCTTCATGAATTTTGACACTTTTTTTTTTCCAACAGCACCCTTCTCCCTGAAGAAGCTGGAAACGACAGAGTTTAACCCAGTCCCGCAGCCTCCACACCATGAAGATGATGGTCTGTGCATGGCACGGCACAGCTCAGGCAGGGGCCAGTTATTCTGTCTCGCTTCACTCAGTGAGATACATAGAAAAAATGGATTAATTAATGTCTCTACAACACTTTGAAGATGTGGATTTCTATACAGGTGTAAAGCAGAGAAGGCTGGTATTTTTTATAGCTCGGAGTCAAATTAAAAAGTAGAGTTAAAGGAAAAGGCAGAAAACAGCCTGGGAAAGAAACCACAAAAGGTTATTTCAGCAGAGGAGTTGTTATCAGTGGCTGCCCTCTTTGCCCAAAGGCTGCATTTGATCATATATTCCTCTGAATTACCTACTGCATTACTGGAATGCTGAAGGCAGAAATAAATATGGGATAAACATTAGAGGGTTCATTACAGATTGCACTGATTTTTGAAGCTTGCAGTGTGTAATTCCTTCTTTCTCAGTAAGAATCATATTATTCATTGTTGTAGGAAAAATTAATACAGGTCACTCAGAAAGCATATATGAACAAAAGCTACAATATTTTTCTCAGAAAAAAACTCATCTCTAGTATATTTTGCCTACAAAGATCTTGTGTCAGGGTGCTTTTGCTTGTCTACAAAATTTATAGCTTTGGCTGCCTCTTGCTGAAGAGGCAGAAACGCATGTGTGTCACATACGTGACAGGGCTTCTCCTTCCCACCTTCTGCCTCAGCAGCAAAATCCCAGCTCCGCTAGAGCCGGAATTTTGAAGTGCAGTAACAGTTTATCTAGATGCAGCTTGTGAATCCTAAATGGGAGGAGTTGTAAACCCGCTCAGGGGAGAACCTGCTCTTGTGGGAGACGCAAAGGGTCCCGCTGAGGATATGTCAGGGCTCCCTCCAAACTGTGCAGGCTGGTGGGCATCCTTAGCTCTTTCTTTTTTTGTTGGGATTTTTTTTTCTTCTTCTTTGCTTAAATAAATTTCTTTGAGAAACATCTTTCTTCACCTGCTTTTCACAAGACCAGGGTCTGGAGGCAATGCACACTGCTGCAAACAGCATCTCCCCATTACCCCTGCTGCAGGCTGCCTGGTAGCTGCCATGGGGAGCAGGGCTGGACCACGGGCAGTGGCTTTCCCCTCTGCCAGGACAGCTCTGCCTGCACTTTGACTGGCACAGCACACAGCTCACTCAGTAGGCATTTTTAATTTCCAGGGAGATATAGTTGCTCACCATTCCCCAGTAACTGCCAAGCTCTTAGAAAGAATCACCACATTTATCCCTCATGATAGGAGCAAATTTCCTCCTACATTGCTAACTAGTCCACCTTGGTGAGAGGATCAACTTCTCATGCATCTAAGAGTTTCATAGAAATACAACAATAAAATAATAGTGAGCCCTGTCAGGATCAGGGAAAATCCATATATATGCTATATATTTTCCATCTGCTCCCCAGCATACTTTTATCCCCACTGTGATCAACCTGCGAAGCTGCGAATGCATCTGACAGCTTCTCTATGTGGTGGGCAATGCCCATGAAATATTCCAAAACCAATACAAGTTAAAGAAAACATGTGATTTCTAAACTACATTTAAATATATAAAACCTGAAGAAAGACCAAAAATTCTTAACGTGAAATATTTCCATTAGGCAGTCTCCACTACCAACACATTGACATCATTCTTCAGACTGTAAAACAAGTGTTTGCTATTTTCCCTGTAATGCTTCGTGCAGGGGGAGAGGAACCTGCTCTGCCTTGGCCACAGCAAAGGGCAAGCTTGGAAAAACTGCCACAAACAGTAAAAAACACAGAGGAATAAAATGTTCACATGAAATTAGAATAACTAGAAACATACAGCAGGCTTATAGAAATAGAAAAATACACCGAATACTTTGTTGCTTCAAATTCCCAAGTCATTTACAGCCTGTTGACTGTACCGAGAGAAAAAACAGTGAATTCCACATCTGCTTTCCTCTCAGCCAAAGTAATAAGAGTGTAAACATTAATATACTCAACATTGCTTATTTCAAGAATTAGTAATAATGTTTCTGAACAATTTCTTCATTGCTTACACTGGTACATATGACTGGCTGTTTATTAGCAAGTACCACATTAAATAAAAATCAATTACGCTAACTGTATAATAATTACAGTGTGCCTGTCAGTATCTGAAAAAAACTCTGAAAATTAACTTTACTCCAGCATATCTTAATTAGAGCAGTCTCTTTGTATTCTTCCCTCAGTTCCCATGTAGAAAATGAGTTTACAGCAGCTGGAATAGCAGATGAAAGAGTAGCTTGTTCTTGTAAGAGATAGACCAGTGCAGTTTCTGCAGAAACAAGGCAATTAACCGACACAAATAGAAAAAGCTTCTACCTTGGGCTTCCTTGGGCAGTCCTTCAGATGGGACACTTGGAAATACACAGCTGTGGATAGAGCAGGTTGATCGAGCCAGCCATGAATTTACCTATAATTTGTCATCAGTAATAAAATGTCATCATTTCTCCCAGACAACATTTTTATAAATGTTTTAGATTTCATAAACGTAGTCATTAATTTTTTCCCTAGGCTTATTTACAAGCACAGTTACTGTGGATCGTCCAGCATCAGCCAAGCTAAAAGGTTCTGCATGTGCCCAGCAGCACCAAGATCTGCCCCTCACTGCTGAGCCCCATACTCCCCAGGTTGCCCTCTCAGCTCTCAGGTGCTGTCTCTCAGCACGTCAGGTCTGATTGACACCAATGAGTCACAGCAGAACCTCTCATTCTGAGTTGGCTTTAAATCACTGTTACTAAGTTAGCACATCCATCGTGATTTGCAAACCAACAGCTCCAAGGTAAAATCTTCAATGAAGATAAAAATCACGAGTTGAGAAAATTGGAGAGAAAATCATCATACACAAGCAGGCAATATTTAAAGAATTCTTCTCATAGGACCATTCCTGGCCATCAAACCAAACTGTTTGATGCACACAATGAAGTACAGCACATCCCTCAAAATCCGTGCTGTTGGAATGCACTCCCATGCACAGCTGATGCTGAGGTGGATGCTGACCCTCACGGGCTGCCAGAAGAGCCCTGTCCCCCTGTTTCACCCCCATGAGGGATTCAGATGAAAGCGGTGGAAAAAAACTGAGGTCCCCCAGTGTTTTTTGAACCTTCTTTTCACACGCAGAGATGCCTTAAAAACAGACCACCCAGGCAACCTTAGTAGTTAGCCACCATGTTAGTTCCAAGAAATGATTGCTAGACAAGAACATCAACATTCATTCGAAGTCTATGCAATATGTGTAAAAAAAATAGTAGCAATTAGTATGTCAGTTACTAATCAGCGTAAACATTAACCTATTTTAGATCTCTCGCCATACAAGAGCCGTGCCTTCAGAAACACTGCTGGGATTGTTCAGCCACAAAGGCTGATTTCCCTCTCAGACACTCACAAACTGTTTGTTACCCATTTTCTCCCTCCAGAAAGGTGAGCACCTCGACGTTGTGTCATGGAGGAGCCAACTTCAGGTGCCATGGCAACTCTGGGCATTGCTCAGCTGGGACAGGGCCACAGCCTGCAAGAAAAAGGGAAGGAAAGCAGCACTGATCTTTCTCTGAATTCTCATACTAGTGTTTTTACATTAAGGGTATGTGGAAACAAACACTGTGGGGTTATGTGAGGTCAAAGCCATAGTCTAACAACTATGATCTAAGGATGTCTAATGAGAAATCGGAGGTAGCTCAGGAGACAGCTGGGAGGGAAAGGTGAAATCCCACAGTTGCTGTTACAATAAAAAAAAGATCTCTTTGACCAGTTCCTCTCCTTATTTCTGAAAATGCTGTTAAATTACTGCATTCGCTCTGAATTTGCCTGGAAAAAATACACCTAAAAGCTGTGTTCATGAACTTGCAACAAGCTTAATTCATTAAATACTAATTATCTTCCAACTCTTCCACCTGTGTCTGAGACACTGCAGCGGTAAGACTAATTAGCACATTATCGTTAGATGATCTCTCAGCAGTTCAGGCTGGCAATAAGGTATTGATAGTGAGAAGATCGTTGTAACCGGAAAAAAAAGTTGCTAGAACAACTTTTTCTTTTTTTCTTTTGTTAGACAAATAAATAAAGACTAATAATCCACGTGCTTGCCTCTGCTCCCTGACTCACAGGGATGGTCCAGAGCGGGCTCAGGGAGGTCCTTAATGACAAACAGTTTCCATTTGACCTAGTGAGCTGGTGTCTCAGGCTGAGCCCGAAGTCCAGCCAAAAGCTCACACCTCGAATGACACCCGGTGCTCCTTTCGATGGCAACACCTTACGCTGCCCAAGGCTATATTTCTAGTATGAGAGCCCAAAGGTGTGCTCCAGTGTGAACTAATATGAACGTCTTCTATTTTAAATGAACAATAATGAATTTCTATATCTTAATTTAAAAAAAAGAAAGTTACACTTTTATCCTCATGTAATGGCAGCAAAGAATTACTAAGCAGTGAATGCAACTTTTGGAGCAGCCTAAAGAATTTGGCAAGTCCCTCAGCTGAGAAAGGAGTCAGAACAGCTAGAAAGTTGCCTTGCCACACACTTTTCCTATTAAAAAATTAGTATTAATCAAAATGGGGAAAGCACTCTCTGGGCAAGAAAGGCCAGTAACATCCCTATGATTTAGGTGTTACCCCAGGGTCTGGTTTAAAGCAGGGAGATTTAATTTCTGATATTCTCTGCAGATATTGGTGATGGGGCTGTGGAGACACGCTTTCACCTCTCCAGAGCTTAGAGAAAAAAACTCTGTCAGGAAAAGTCCTCTGCTCTCTGAGGTCAGTCAGAAACCTCAGGAGAGCTCAGCCCCGTCAGCTTGGGGTCTTCCAACTGCGCTGCAGTATTCTCACGGGCTTGGTGAAGCTGAAATTATCCCTTTTCCCTCCAAACTGATTTCAACTGCTGGTCTCCTGACATTTTGTGCTATAAAGTAGTCATTTATCACCGCTGTTGTTTCACACCTTCAAGAAGTGGAATGCAAGTTTATCAATTACAGCTACAGCGAGCATCCCTTTTGCTTCCTTTCCTCAGAGGCATATCTTAATTAAATCACAGAACTGAGGAGACTGTGCCATATTTTCATAACCTTTGTGTCTTCATATGCATAACAAGTACACTACTGATTTAAGTAGCCTTTTTTTTCTTCTTTACAGAAAGACAAAAGCAAATTCTATTAATCCTTAATTATATTCACTTTCAGTATTTTGGAGCACAGAGCAATTTGAAATGAATTTCACCATCTCCCTGACCATCCTTCACTCACTCAGCCAATTTCACTTTGGTTTGGAGCTTTGTTTCTTTGGGTTTGTTTCACAGTAGGGCTAGGCAAAGCTAGATTTTCCAAAAAGTTTTCAAAAACTAATTTTTAACCTGGATTATTTCTCTTGTCCATATGTAACTTTTGGTAAAGCAATCAATGATATTAGAAGCAGCTAGATTCATATCTGTGATCCCTTGCACAGAAAACTCCAAAAGAATCAAGGGACAACATCCCACCCAGAGAAAATTACATACACATTTCCCAAAGATCTGATATGAATACCACGGTTTGTAATTTGTGGATTCCTGGCTGGACGAGAGGGGACATAGTTACATCATTACTCCGGATCCGTCTCCCACTTCAACAGTAACTGTTTTCCAGGAAAGGCCCTCAGGTCATAGCTACATTTTCTTCTTTTGTTTCCATTAAGCCTTCTAAATGGATAAATGTTTAGATGTCCTCAGCGTCGGACATGGGAGGACACAGGGAACTGTGGCGGCGAGCGCCTGCTCCACAGCCAGGTACCAGCAGGATTGCAACACCAAAAAAACGAAAACACACCCATTTAATTATACCATGCTTTTCCTTTTTTAGGATGCATTTAGAATTTATGTATTGCTGTTCTATAACCTAGAAAGTATAGGCAGATGCCATCAGAGATCACACTGGACAACAGTGAGGTGAGCATGGGTTTACACGCCTTTCACTCCAAACATCGAAATAATCTTTCCAACACCAAGTGGGAAAATGTTAGCAGTTGTGTATTGATTTCTTCCTGCCCTTGTGCTGTGAGTTTGACAAACCACAGGAGGAGAGGCTGGTCTGTTTCCAGCCACCCGCTCATCTCAAATCCCCGGCTGCCGGTGCAAACGGTAAGGGCAGTGGCAACGCTGGGTTTTTCATCCCTGGGTCTCAGTCTGAAACCCGGCAAAGCACAAGGCAATGTTTGGAGAGTGCGCAGGACTGGGGCAGCTCTTGGAGATCCCGTGGCACGAGAGAGGGTTTTCTATTACCATTTTTCTGGGAAATGCCACCAATTTCTCTCCACCTACCTGAAGCCTCGTTCCTTTTGTTGTACCCAAGGTTGTCATTCTTATGAAATGGAGAGAAGCTGAAAGGAGGCAGCAACAAGTGCCAGGCTGCTGTATAGTTTTTCCATGCTACTGAACAGCTGTAGGTTAGCAAAGAGATGAGTGAAGGGACTCCCAAACACAGCTGAGTGCTGGGGTACTCTCAAGAACAGAATCACCCTCTACATATACATATCCTATACAAAAGTCATAATTAACTCGCGTAGAACTTCATCATCAAGGCAAAGGTAGAGCTGGGGCAGGAGGATGCTTTGTTTCACATCTCATCCCTTCATCTAAGCCAACATTAAAATGGAAAAAGAACAGGCAACAGGTTTATTAATTTCCTTTCTGCTAATGAGGTTTTAAAATGCTTTTTTTTAGTTTGAATAATTGGGACCGTCAGTGGGGTAGGTCATCAGATCTCCCATCCACCTCAGATGGTTCCCTGAAACAGCCTCGAGTCATATCTGTGAAAAAGTTAATCAAGCCAAAATGTCATGAAATTTAATAACTACCACAGAAGAGTTTTTAAGTTCAATATGCCACTAATTACGCTATTTTCCAACAGGAAATATGCCTTATGGTAATTAGACCAAGTACTCTTTTCAGTTATACTTGGCTATTTATCTTTATTTATGCCAGTTTTACTCCTCCCCCAGTCTGAGAACAGCTCTAAAACTAAGCAGGCCCCCAAAGCTGATCTAATTACACATACACATGGCTTTGCCTCAGGTGTGCCCTCGCTTGCTTACGCTCCCCAATTCCCCCTTCATTATGAGACTTTCTTTCTATCCCCCGACATGTCCTGCGGGTGGAAGCTCTTACCTTTCAATCTGACATCGGAGATAGATTACTAATGGCAGCCACTGACATTTATAAGTATTTATAATAAATATATTTGAATAAAATTAAAGCACAAGCACAAAGACAGACAGGCTTCAGCATCTTTAAGGCAGCAGACATCACACAATGCTATTTCCAACATTATCACTATCACCCAATAGCAGGTATAAATGGTTTCAGGCAGCTTTAAAACACCAGACAAAGGTTTCACCATGAAAATACTTTTAATAGCAACTGGCTATTCACAGACAAGTGTGAATCCTGTGTGGCTTTGTGAATTTAAAATGACTACATCTGATGTTCAGAGCAGAGTTAAAGCCAACACTAAGCATGTGCAGTGAGGGTAGGAAGCATAGGGTAAGGAAGAACACAAAATCTATATCCCATTGATTGGAGTTTCTGTGTTAAACACTTTATTCTACAATGCAGCACGACAAGGTTGTACCTTTCTTTTCTAAAAAAAAATAACCTCAACGCAAAGCATAGAGTTCAGTTTAAACAGGTATGGGTAGGCTGTTACAGTGCTGACTGCAGAAAAATAGTGTATTATCTCATATGGGTTACAGGTGTTTTAATTAAGTAATAAGCACAGCACAGAAGAGACACTCGAGGGCAATAAGCACTTTTCACCTGTTGAACCAGTCCAACAGCGAAGCCGCCCTTTCTACCCCCACCTCGGAGAGCTGCAGAACCCACGGCAGGGATGTGAGCAGCAGCGGGCATTGCCCCAGGACAGACTCCGGCCTCAGTACCAGTGACAGACATTTTCTTGGAGTATTTTTCCCTGTTACCTTCAGCTTTAAACACAGGCCTCCAACAACTTCTGCCCAGGCTCTACTCTACCAGAGCTCAGCTTTTGCCTGAACCTTCCTTTTCTTTACCCCGTCACACACAGGTACCTCCCTTTCACCCTAAATTGTCTTTGCTGGGACTTTACCACTGCTGCATCACAGTCCTCCTCCGTCTCGTGTCTGCTGTTGGGATTTGTATTTCACATGAACGGTCCAGAGAAATATCTATGATGTGAGGAAAGTCATGAGCGAACGTCTCCTTCCACTCATCCCTGCCATGGGGTGGCTGACATCCTGTTCATGAGTGGTCACTGCAGCAGAGAGACCACTTGAAGTCAGACATTACGCGCATGACTGAATTTTAAGTCTATTTAACAGTATGCAAGTCTAGAGTTTTAGCCCTTGGGACAGTCAGCTGAACTTCATCTCCTTCCCAAATGCTGGAATAAATGATGAAAGAAACCGTTTGCAAGCACCAACACCCCAACCAGGAAAAGAAAAACAGCCAAAGTGAGTTTGTCATCAATAAATTCCATCAAATCAGCCTGGTTTTGTCCTATGACAAAATGAAAGCTCTTGTAGATGGGAAGGAGACAGCAGGTCTCCATTCTGTGACTCCAGGAGATTTGTGACACTGCCCCGCTTGTGAGGAACAGGCCAGGGAAACATAGTCTGGATTCAATGACCAAGCGAGGGCAAAAGTGAACTGAGGATTGAAATTATTTTAAATTTTGGCATGCATTAAGCTGGGAAGAACTGCAGGTAAAGCGTAATGCATAGTGTTGTCCATCAGATCCATGAGGTTCCCAGATTCCCTGGGAATATCATTGCTCTTTGTAAGAACATTTTCAACTGCAGACAAGGATTTCTTTAGATACTTTTAGGGTCAGATTTAGCTGAAGTTTCAAGGTTAAAAAGTCTCATTATTCCTTGTGTGCCCTATTCTATATGCTCAGCGTAGAGCTGCTCAGCTGGCACCTGCAGAAGTGCAGAAGATCTTCCCTGTACAGCGAGCCTGGGCATCGCAGGCAGGAGACTCAGCAGCTCTCTTCCCAGGGACCACAGGATTGTAAAACTGTGTGCGCTGGGTTAACACAGTCTCTGAAGTTTCCACAGTCTGAGGGAGATGGAAACATAACTTAGAAAAATAATTCTCTTTGTCCTTGACACAGAGGCTGAGGTTGATGTCCCGCATAGAAGGGTGTTGGAGGCAGGGACCCTTCCATTCATGCCTGCCCAGGATAGCATTTTAATGTGATGTTAAAAACCATAGTTCTCGTCTTAGTGCCAAAGAAATAGAGCTACATCGGTGTAGAAGAGAGCAGCAGCAAGCCTGCATTAAATTTAACTGGAGAATTATTTCCGACAGTATTATTTCCTATTTTTCCTGCATCAGCTCTCTTGTCAAAGGGTGAATGAGGCTGTTGTGTGCTGTGTTGGGTGCTGGACTGAGCTGAGGAACAGGAGAGCAGGATTCATGGCCATCAGGGCAGGACTCCAACACCAGGGTCCCTCAGCAGTCAGGGACCTGAAGCCACCAACAGCTGCACAATGGCATCACCCAGTAGCTTACGGGCTCTCAGGCATGAAAGACCTACCAAGTGGTAGAGAGATATTAATTGGTTCCATTGGTTAACAAGTTTTAAGCATAAGTAGATGCGACTACGTCAGTGCTAGCTGTGACCAGGAGGACTGCCCCAACCTCCATTTCACCATCTGCTTTCATGAACGGCACTAATATGAGACCATTGCAGGAGATGCAGCACACCTCTACTGTTCTATGCAAGCAAAAATTTGATGGACGAACACACTGCAGGAAAAAGACCCTTTTTTCCACCTAATCAGTTTCCGCATTTTTTCAACAGTATTTATTAAGGAGACGGTTTCACGACATGGCTGCTGAGGCACCACCAGCCTTGTGCTACAAAGTCCTGCTGCACAGCACGGAATTATTGTGCAATGGGCTAAGGGAGAAGGGCCGGAGCTGTCAAGCGACGACTCGGAGAATTTCAATTATGAGCAGCCAAAAGGGATCTTTGCTGTCTAAAAGAAGAGACATTTAAACTCAAAGCTCAAATTTCATTGAATTTTTGGCTGTGTCCTCTTTACTCTTCTGCACATTTGTCATGTATATTTTACGAGTACTTCATCAGAATTTCAGGGAGATTTTCTCCAGTCTGAAGTGAAATACTCCATGCTTGGTTTTATGTAGTGTTATGAAAACTTAAGTATTTAGACCATGGTTTTATGTTTAGAATCTGCATTTTTAATAGAACTTTTCTTATATGCGCAAAGTTTACTCTCTTGCAATCTTTTTTAATTTCATTTCCAGTTCTGAGCTATTTAAACTTCTTCTTTAATATGTGGCAGTACTTGCATGCTATATCATTTTTTTCTCCATAGACGTCTGCATAATGCTGCAAGGAAGATGTACTTATTAGTTGACTTTTATTGGAATTATGGTTAGTTTTGGAAATGTGGGTTTTTTCAATCTTTTATGAATATTTTCATTAAAATCTCTGAAAGTATCTTGGAATGTTTCATTACTATTTTAGTGCATTAAATGCAAAGACAGCATTTTCAAGGTTTAGTAGCTTTTTTTAATGCAACTTTTATTAAACTTCTATGAAAATTCACATAATGGGATTTTCAAAGTATTTTTTTTCCCAAAAGTACAAAATGTCCCGTATGACTCTAATTGCTTCTATCTCTGCCTGTTCATCTCTAATTTGGGGTTTAATATTCTAGATCACAAAAAGCCTCTGCTTGAGGGAGGAGAAGCAGAGGTCCACTGCCTTGGCTCACTAGATTTTCACTGGCCCACCAAAATGCAGAAATAAGATCCATTTGTGAGCCGTCTACAGTCATTTCACAATAACACTGGAAATTTTTCAAGCATATCTGCTTTTTCTACTTGTGCTTCAATTGCACGAGTCTGAACGTACATGGTAGCTGGGCAGATACTTGTAATGGGTGAGCAAAGCAAAAACGATGGCCACAAAGTCCATTCCTGGCTGCCAGAGCTGCTGGGCAGGCAGAGGGTTCAGCAGTCACCAGCAGCAGGACTCTAGGCAGAGGATGAGACAGTGCGTCTGACCTGCTACAGCCATTGCTATCAGCATTGTTAAAATGTATGGGAATCTTTTTCACCAGCAGGAAGATGCCTGGATACTAAAACCTCTTTCAAAGTTGCCATGATAAAAGACTGGGGACTGCACCCCGGTGGCAAGTGTACTTTATAGATAAGGAGTACTGTGCTATCAGTGCTTTGAAAATGATGGCCCCAAGCAGGGCATTGATCAAACTGGAGAAAATTTAATTTAAACATGGCCTGTTGTTATGCTGCTCAAACTTAGGACAGAGATGCTTTTTGAAAGGGAGAGGAAAGGGACATACCTTTGGCGGATTGTGGAGAACCTCTCAGTTCTTACCAAGCCAAGACTTCAGATGGTTTCCCACCCTTACTCCAATGGCGTGAACAGCACCTGGAGGATAGGAGGAGAGGACCCTATGGCCATGCAGTTGTTCATCCTCAATCACCAACACCACACTTGGGAACTCACTGTCTTTCAAACCAGTCTTGCAAACCGTGGTTTCTCACCAGCAAAAATGCACAACAAATAGCATCACATGGATGTAGGTCCACACACCAAACAGACCGTATCACCAGGACGACGAGGCTATACATAGACTCAGTGATCAGCGTAATGAAGCTTCACATTCTTCTGGACCCTCCAAAATCTAGTATTTTTCATTTCTATAATGCATTATCTTATTGGGCCTGTGCTGCCAACAGGAAAAAGAGAAGGGCAATCCAGGTCGACTGTGCGCATATCTGTAACGCTGTGCAAGCCACAATAACCTTCACATTTAAAACCTGGTAAGGGACAGCCTTTCTAAGTTTTCATGTAATGCAGATATGATTCCCTTTTTTTACATAATTTAATTTGCATAATTTGCTTGATATTGCAGCCTTTTCATGGTTTATATATTAAAACAACTTTTTCTCTTTAATAAATCCCAGTGTAATATCAATGCCCAAGAATTCTATTGAATTAGACAGATTTTTTTCTCACACTAATAAGTATGAGAAGCAGTCCAATTTTTATGACATACTAAAGTTTAGATTTAAAATTTTAAACAACCGAACACTAAATTAAATTTTGCATTTAGTAGAGATACAAATCCCATAACCAGTAGTATTAAGTCTGTAGAGGTTTGACTATATTGCTTTAAAGAACCAAAAGACAATTATTGGCAAAAAGTAATTTCAGCTTTAGTGTTCCCTGGTTACACAGGGTTGTGTTATAAAAGAGATGAGGATGTTTTTATTGTTTTTCTCTTACCTTGATGTCAAGCCTATTGAAATTCTCTATAGCCACACATTTTATGACATAATGTTTAATGTCTAATGCAGACACCAAACAAAATAATTTAAAGAGATGAGATGATATGATACATCACTCTGTTTCTTCTTCCATTAATACAGCAAGGTTTGCTCCTAATATAAGCCATTTTAATTAGACAATAAAGTCATTGTTCTGACCTCTTGGAATTGCAGTCAACTTAGATTTTGAGAAGCATGGGAGTAACAGCCCTGCTGAGGAGCCATTCATCACAAAACACCGCAGTCTCCCCTTCCATGGTCCTGCCTTTCCTTTGGAGCAATTGGAGAACCGACCAAGGACAGGTCAGATGGAGCAGAGTACAACAAACCTGCTTCCTAGATGGGGTTCACTATATGACACTGCTGACTTTCTCCACCTGACATTTAGTCAAGAGCACCCTGTGGATCAAATTTTCTTCAAGCAAGCTGGTTACCAAAATTCCTCCTGTAAGGTACAAAATTCTCCACCCACATAGCTCATACGCTGCAACACTAACACATTATCTTCTCTTTCAATAAAGATCTTGACCCTGCAGCATCACTGGCAAATTTTTACAATTGCTTCAGCAGGGAAAAAAAAAAAAAGAAAAATAAAACAAGATTTCTTACAATGTCAGTAGAAGTTCTCTAGACGACTGCATGCGGAGTCTCCGTACTGCTGCAGCTTGACAGCATCCCCAGGCGCTGCCCAGCGGAGCAGCTGGTGGTGGGAACCTGGCCAGGATCTGCACCCTCTCAGCTGCACAAGGAATCAAGAATTAACACCCCAGGGAAGAACTGGTCCGTTAGAAGAAAAATTGTTATCTGACAAAGCTTCTGGTTTATCTGAGCGACAGGTGACTTCCAGTTAACCTCACTCTTTTTTTCAGCTAAATAGATATGGATTCTAATGAACTAATGAGAACACACCTTTAAACTAAAGAGCCAAAGAGAAATAAGCTCAGGATCCAAATCTAGGTGCAAATTTTATTAGTGAGGCCCCTTTCTAGCTCTAAACCCTTTCTCCAGCACTGTTTCAAGACCAGACAGAGCGCACATGGCTGCGTGGCAGAGATGCTTAGCTTATGGGGATGGACAAAACCAACACAGACTAAGAATAAACTTAGAATATATTTTCAAGTGATGTTTTTGCCTCCTGCACTCATTTTAGTAACATCCTAAGGCTCCAGCAGAGGTGCACAGTTAAACAATAATGAAAGAAGAAATCTTCCCATAACTACAGACAAAATCATTGAAGCATGAAGAAACCCAACCCCACAACACCCACAGCAGCGATGCAAAAACTCCGCTTTACAGACCCGCACCACTTCCATACTGGGCCAGTGCGAGATCGCCGTCATTTCCATGCAGCAGCTGTATACGGCCGATGGATTTATAAATGCTTAACAACAGACGTGGTGAAATTTATACCAGTCTCAACACTTTTTCATAGAAACCTTTTCCTTACAACCCCAAAACCTCAATTTTCAAGCTGTAATTTGTAGAGGAGGGTCACTTTTTCAAGGATTTGTTGGATTGCCATTCAAATGCATTCAAGAAAACTCTGCAATAAAGCAGGTTGTGCGGAACATGCTAATATTGAAGGTGAAATGAAAAACAGCAATGAACATGAAATATTCTGAGACAGCTGAAAATAAATGGTTTGCAGAAAAGTCAGTTTCAACAAACTTTAAATGTATTTTTCACTCGGATTGTATTTCAGGGAGTACTTTGATTAACATGTCATTGCATACGGCAGACCTGTCAGTGCGTGCAGATACAAATCGGAGTTTTGTTGGTTGTGAGGAAGCGAGGTCTCCAGTCACCTCTAGCAGATGCTGCCTTTTCCCACACCAGGGAAGCTCCAAGCGCCTCCTTAGCCCCAGCTCCTACCACAATTTGCTGTGTGCTGTGTATCCTGGTGAGCTGTTTAGCTGCACTTTCAGTCAGGATTTCCAGCAGTCATCAGGAGCCATGAAATCCCAGCCTTCAGGACCACAAAACCAGCCCAGCTTGGTCCCGGGGAGCCCGAGTAGTGTGTCACCAACTTTCTTGAACTTTTGCTGTGCGCGAGAGCTCAGGGAAGAGGAAAGCCTTCTGCCGATAGACCTGAAAGGTTTATGCCCCTCCTTAGTAGCCATGCTCGGAGCTGGACTGCCTCTAGCCTGTGTCCTGCACCCACGGGATCTTTGTGGTTCCCCAGGTGCCCCTTGCACCATGCCAAAGTCCTGGTCTCTTCTTCCCCACAACACCAAAGAGCCCCACATGCTACCCAGACCCACTCACCTTCATGTGGAGCATGGCAGAGCTGATAACCATTACAGTTTCTTGCAAAGATGTCTCAAAATGCCACCCAGAAAAAAGCAAGCATTGCAGTGTTTCCTACAGAAAGACAATTTTAATTGTTTATTGCAGCAGGTAAGAGGTTAACTGTTGGTCTTCACTTCAGCTGTGGAAGTCTTACCAAAATGGTAACGCACTGACATCCAGCTTCACTGGAAGCTCGCAAAGACATACAGGATGGTTCTCATTCAAAACACAAAACCACTGTGCCTGGGTTTTCAAGAGTGATTCATCACCTCGATTGTCCGTGGTGTCGAGATACTTAAAGTGAAAATTTTTCAAAGCTTCTTTGTGATGTTTCTAACAGGATGGTTGAGACCAGAGGCATTACAAGATCACCTGCTCCACTGGAAAGCACAGGTCTTCTACTCCCTGCACAAAGTCTCTGTGAAATAATTTGCAGAACCTACGGAATAAAACACAGGGAAAGAAAAAAGCAAAATAGAATGGACTGAGCTAGGTCCCAACAACTGGAACACTCAGCTAAGCAAGTCTGTTCAACGAGGAAATGGCATTTTTCTACAGTCACTGCTGTAACTATAATCTCTTGAAGAGAACATACATCCTTTTCACAAGGTTAGTCCCAGGGAAGCTTGAAGCAGAGCACAGGAGTGATAGCTTATTACTGCTAAGGCAAACGAAACCCTGCTCACTCTCCCTCTAGGCAGAGCCTCGCCCCGACCGTCCCTGCAGGAAGAGCTCCTGTGCAGAATGACTTCAAGATGCTCTTGGTGTGCACTCATCGAGCCAGAATCTGCAGTGATTTTCAACAGGGTTTATTCTTGGAAAACTTGCATCTAAATCATGAGTCACACAGCTCACGTCTTGTGTTATCGGCACCTGCCTGAAGTAGCAGATGCTTTTGTCAGAGCTTGTCTGCAACGGGGAAAATGTCCTGTGCCGTGAGAGATCCTCAATACAACGAGCGCTGCCTGGACAAGGGCATCTCCTGCTGGGGTTGGCCACCGGCAGCCAGCACAGTCCTAACAGTGGTATGTGCTTCCTCAGCCGACACAATTAACTACGCTTTCATAAAAGGTCTGATGAGGCTCCAAATGCAAAATTCACAAACTTCATGAAATACGTTCACAAAATCCCGCATCCACAAAGTAAGGCACCGTTGCATCTTCAGTAGGCACAGCATGAAATTCCCACTCCAACCTAACGGCCGTCTTCCAGCCACCTCCACTCTCTCCACCCCGGTTGTTGGAAGATGACCTCAGGAAGCCGTCTGTGGGAATCCCCCCTGCCACCCAGCCTGGGGCTGGTGGCGCTGCCCACCATGCCTCCAACACTGCACGGCTTGCCCATCCTATCACCAACTCTGAATAATAAAGACTTCTATTTAGCAAGTAAAGTATTTATAAGCGCTACAGAAAATCCTGCAGAATGAGTTAAAGCACAACGCAGGCTGGTCTGTAACCGTGAGTGCCTGCCTTCTTGCGGATGACAAGCATTTTTATTTCCAAGCAAGCTTCAGCACCAATTTTCGCTGAACCCAGACTGAAGGCATTTGAAGTCAGTATTCTGAATTTGAGACAGGCATAGCAGCAGTTATCCTCAGCCGGCTTAAATATTTATTCCTTTGGCTGAGCTGCTCATTCTTGTTGCAGCTTTTACAATTTTTGAAGAATTAGAAGAGTGAGGCGATCTCAGATGAAATTTTGAAGCAAGAAGTATTGTAAGATGGTCCTTATTTTCTCTTTGCAGGCTGTACAGCCTTTAACCCCACAACCTGCAGGTAGTATTTTCTAGTTAAAGATGCCTTCATAAACTGATACCTTTCATACTTCTGACATGGGGCTAGAAGCAAGGTTTTACTCTCCACACTGCTACGCTCAGCACCGTGGATCCTGAGCTCCCAACACAGTCCAACTCCCAAACTTTGTAGTGTTGTGCAGTAGAATCCTCCAGGCCACTTCCACCTGCCCCAGAGGAGACAATCTTGTCCCTTCATTACAAGATTATTTCCAAAGGAGAGGGGAGAAAAGCACTTTCATTTTTCTGGAGCGGGAGGATGGATGAGCCTCCTGCTCTACAGCCGGGCACTGAAGGATGCACTTGTGCCCAGCTCGGAGAGGACAGAAAGCACAGAGATATTTCTCAAGCCCCAGGTCGTTACATGCAATGTTTCAGACCTAAACCAAATATAAGGGATATTTGCAGAAATAGGAGATAATTCCTACTAGTTTTCAAAATACAGGTGCTTTTATCAAGCTGTTTAATTTTTTTATATTTAGGCAGATATTATCCTCAAAACATGTTCTAGAAATCGTGGCCATATATACACCATCTACCTCATTCATTGATAAAACCAAATCGGTCTTTATCCTCCACGCTCATCCCAGACCCAGTCATACCTCTTACAGGTGAAGTCATTTCTTCAATCACAGTGTTAAATGTTTTTATTTAGCCCTGAATTTGAGGGACTGGAGGTAATACTCACCAGCCAGGGGATGTCTGCAGAAGACGCTGTCCTTTGAATAATCTGGCCTCGTGCTGATCTTTTTGCAGTGACTAAGGCACAGTGAGCCCTTCCAAAACTCGCCTTCAGCTGTGGATGTTGGACATATAGCCACAGGATTTTTCTTTTTTCAAAAAATTTCTCAGCCTTGTATGGTGCAAACAAGCTATTTGAAGGTTTGACACGTTTCTGAAAAATCTTCTGTGGAAGTCTAGAGATGCTCAAAGAAAGTTAGTTAAGCACAAACAAAAACACATGCAGCCTCCCGTGACACTAAGGAATTAATATTGCTATTTTTAGATAAATGTTTGAGTAAATATTTTCCTTCAATGAAAATAAGATCAATTTTTAATTTTCTTAGTATATTTTACAGGGTAATTTACAGTATTCTCAAGTCTTTTAACTCATCTATCACTTTAATACAAGAGTAAATTACATATGCAGCCTGTTATCAGCACTTTGGAGGAAGAATTGCCTGGACTGCCATAGTATGAACTGCGTTAATATTATCACTAATAATGCCGTCTTAGAAATCTCTAAATGAAGGTACATAATGATGGAAGCACTCTGTCAGAATCACATTTTTCATCGCTGTGGGCAGTGGTATCAAATTAAAAACACGCACTAAATTCTATTATCTGGCAGTTTATTTAGCAATTCGCAGCTTGAAAACACAGCATGCTTGTAATTCCTTAGGATGAACATTGCAAAAAACAAAAAGCTCTTACTTTGTAATTGCGCTTTAAAGGCAAAACCGAAAAATCCTCACAGAAAATAAAGCACTTCAAGCCCCTCTCCCAAACAGATTTTCTCAAGCCTGGGGAAAACTTTAATTCAGGCAAAAAATTTATGAAAGATTTGGAAACCTTCACTTCTGATGCTATCGCTAGCTCCCCTACTCCGCAAGCAGCTTTATGGCAACCTACTGAGAGCATGAGCAGCACTTTCCTCCAAGCCAGGTATTTGCAAGAAATCAGAGCTGCTGGCTCATTTAGCAGCTACCCTGTTTGCCCGGGAGGTGGAAGCTGAAATGGAAGCCAGTGGGTGAGCGCTACTGAGAAGGAAGAATTACAAAAGAGGCCAAAAATTACTTTTTCTTTTTGTTAATTATCTGCTGCTGCCCTGGTTTCTCACCGGTTTTCCTTGCCGTTTTTCCCACTGTTAGTTTCAACAGACCCAGTGCCCAGAGCCCATTCCCACCACCTCGGTCTCTCCACCCAGCCACACACCTTCACTTTGGTGCCAGAGCAAATGCTCCTGCAAAGCTGGACCTGATGGTCTCCTGGTGCAGAAAAATATGTGATAAATTTTTAACTACTCTCCACCAGTTAATAAAAAAACAAGTGCTAAGTTATCCAAAGTAATTGCCTTTCCTTCGTCCCTGTTACTCGGCCGTAAATCGCACCGATCTGTTTTTACAGAAAAGGCGCTCCAAAGGCACTTTGCTTTGTACCAATTTGGTGACCCATCAACTGTTTCCATTATATGACATTTTTCACACTGAAAGTCATGAATAAGCATACCTTAACATTTTTGGTATGATCCTGGTCAAGCAGTGTTAACATTTCACATAGTTTTTCGTTCAACGCTTACATTCGATACGTCCTGCCATGGAGCTGCAGCAGAATGAAGTGTAGCTGAAGTCACTTAGCCACAGGGCTTTACTTTTAATTTACATCATGGCTCTTTGACCCCAAACTGATTGCCGTAGCAAACCAGACCGTATAATTGGAATAAGTGTCTGTCTTGTTCATGATTTGGCAAATATTACAGTCCACCAATAGTCCGAATTAAATGTAGGTATTTTGGCAAATCACTGTCTAACAGCTGCTCTGCCCAGCGCCATGAAGTCTCAATATTGATATGCATTAAAAACACTTTGGTTTATTTCTACTCTAATTAAAGCACCAGGACTCCTCTTGGATTTCACAAAACTCTGCTACAACTGTGCACAGAGCTGCAGACAACTCAATAACAGCCTCAAATCCTATTTACTGTTACCTCTGAAAACAAGGAGTCATCCCTTCTATTTGTGAAGGTCAGGGAACTCCAGTATGCTAAAACAGTCAATTCATAGAAGACAGATGAAAAGCACGGTTACCAGGGCAGTATTTCAGTGAGAATGGATAGGGAGGTGAGGAGCCATGTCTTTGGCTCTGAAATCGCAGCAGTCTGCTGCCAGGGTGGTCTACATGACGTGCACACCGCTACTGTGCCCACCGGGACCAGGGGCTGGGTTTTGGTGGGTCTTTCTTCCTTGAACACCCCTCTTCTCGCTTAAATCTGCAACAGGATCTGCACTGAAAGTCAGCTTTGCCAGAGGCAGTGGTGGTGGCTGGAGGAGAGCCCCTGTAACCTGCTGATATTCAAAGTTCTTGGTCCTCCTGCCTCTTGCCAGGGAGCCCAGGACAGCTCAGCCCCCCAACACACTTCCCAGCCGCTCCTGACCTGGTGTTCCCTGAGTGCATCCTCTACCCAGCAACGCGGAGCATCCCACGGGACACCACGGAGCCTGCTGCCCCTCTGCCTCCCGCACTGCTGGCACAGCCCGAGGGATGTATTCCCTGTGAAAGACCGACAACATTTTTACTGTTGGATCAGTTCTATTGCACAGAAATGGCTGATGGTCAAAGAACGGACCACGTAATTTGTTTACTGCTGCTTCAGGCTAGAAACATTCATTAGAAAACAAACAATTGCAAGAAATCTGCAATCTGCAGCGTATTAGGAATATACACATTTTAATATCCCTTTGATAATGCCTTGTAGCTTCTGTTTGTAAATACTTGCTGTTCTCCTCAATCAACTGAACAGCAGGGAACAGCCCCGGGCCGAGTCCGTGCCTCTGCAAGGAAAGCTTTACCCAGCTCTTGCTGGCTTTTCGGGGTGTGAGGGGAGCTGCACACCTTCGCCAGCCAACAAGCCACGTCCAGCCTCGGAAAGCGTCAAGCCCCTGAAGCAGGCAGATTGCTTTGCACCCTTCTTCCTCAGGGCTCCTGCTTACTTGAAAGAGTCAGGACTGTGCCAGAAAAATTCAAATTCATCTTTTTTCCAATGTAATTTCAGTCCTTTCATAACTCCTCATCTGAAGTACTATAGAGTCAAACTCTGATTTTTGCGGTATCACTCTAGACCCAGACCGCCAGCTTCTTCCCTCTCAAATCCACCTCGTAATTTGCTGGTGTGTTCAATTATCTTTTTGAAAGACAAAACAGATCGATGCAGGAATGGAGAACATAGCTAGACTCTCAGTGTTCAGATCTTTGCACAGATTTGTAGCACCTTCACACGCAGAGAGAAAGATATTCAGATTTACCTGCAGAAATTTTTTCATTAATCAATCTATTCTGGCCACAGAAAAAAAGGCATTTTCACAGGAAAAAGAAACTGAGTGCATGGCATGACTTGTCAGGCCTCTCGGAAACAAGAACCTGAGAAAACCCGAAGATGCCAGGAACAGCATTGCCCCAGAGGTTTTGTTTCTTCCCTTGGAGACGCCAAGCTGCAGAACCCTGCGTGCTCAGGGTGAGAGCTGGGGCAGAGCCGCGCAGGCTCCAGCTCTCCCACTCCCCACCCCAGGACACACACGTCTGCAGTTCCAGTGTTTACCACTTTCAGCCTTTCCTCCCTCCTTCTGAAGGAGGGAAGGACTCCCACAAGCATGTAATACATAATTACACACTGCAGAACCAGAGATCAGCTTTATCAATTGAAGTAATATCCCAAAATAAAGAAAATGGTAAGAAAAGCACTCCTTCCTTTACTGATTTTAAATTGATGCAAAGAAACAAGATCGCAGACAAAAACTAAAATACAAGACAGAATACAGTGTAAAGACATCATTCGACACCATTCATGGTACAAGAAGTAATACTGGGTCCATAATTAGAAATCCTGTAACTTATGCTGTATAAAACTAAGCAAAGCTTTCCACAGTTGAGGCGAACCTCGACTAAACCCACTAAACCCACCTCAGCACCCTGACCTTTGGCGATTCCCAGAGCCCATCAGAAATGTTGGAGATTTCACAGAGAGCTGGAGCGAGATTTGCACAACTAGAAGAAGGCTTTGGATGGCAAATTCTGGTTAAATTTAATGGAGACTTGCTCCATCAAGCAGCTTTAGAAGACTCACCACCAACATCATTAAGCCTTTCTCTAGCCTCAGAAGAGCAACATGGTTCACCATGGTTTGCACCAAAATGCTGGCCAGCTTGGTCACTGCCCGCTTTCTCTGGAGCTCCATCCACCAGCATATAAACCCCTCTGATCTCCCTGGTTACCACTGGAAAAACATCAACTTTCTGAATACTTGACACGAGTTCCTTCCAGGCAATTCCACCCCCACCTCGCAACAGCACAGCTCACAAGCACTCATCTTCCCATTGCAAGAAAATCCCCAGATTTTGTGTAGAGTTAATGCTGATATTTTCCCTTGCTCTTGACATTTGTCATTGCAAACCATGCCTTCTGGGGGTCTTGTCCACACTGGTCAAAATCACATATATATTTGAGATCAAGGATTCTCCTCATGCATGCCACAATGTGCCTTCAAGCCAACATTTTTACAAGTGGTCACAAATTCAGGTGTTGTCCTTAACACTTAGCAGCATGAGCCTGCCAAATTGCCAGTGCTACTTAGAGATTTCCCTGCAAGAATCTGTGGGGCTCACCGTGACCCACTGCTGGTTTTGAGGATTTGTTTGTCTACTTGCATGCAACTCGCTCGTCCCTTCCTGATGTGGCTGCTGCAACCCGTGCTGCAGGGCTCCTGCCCAGAAATAGCCCTGGAAACACTCCAAGGATGCAAGAAAATCAGTTTGTCTTTGCAGAAAAAATACGTATTTTCTTCCACTGCTTTCCCCTGAGGTATCAGAGAAGCAAGAGCAGGGAAAGACAGAAAACTCTCACATAACCGCGGATCCCCACCCAAGGCTGTGTAAAGCTCAGGGCAGTGAGGTCCTACTCAGGGTGGAGGTGAGATGAATACATCATCGGGTCAGTGCCTGCTGGTAGCATCCTTATTACAGTCTAGGTCTCACAGTGATACTAGACAAAAACAGAGTGTTGTTAATTACGCTAATGTGTTGTGAACATACTTAAGAATAAATATTTAATAACACTTAAGAGAAGCAAGCTATAAAGCTATGGCTACACTAGTAACTAGACAGGCCATGGTCTCTTTGAGCCTGCTGGCAAGTGATCGAGCTCATAAATACCTGGCTGTCCTCCCCGTTCTCTCCCAAAACAGGTTGTTCTCACCTGTACTGTGCTGTCTCCTATTTGGGACTGAAACCCATGGGATGCAGCGTGGGAAGGCACCGGCTGGTACAAATCCACGCTGTGCCAGGGGCAGTGCTGGGAATGAGAGTGGTGTCCAGTGCTGGAGCAGATGAGTTTCTCATGTCCTACTTGCTGTCACACACACAGCTCACACGGAAAACACGCTGGCTTGCTATGCTGAAACTGAAAGTCTGATATTTGGAGATTGTCCGGAAAACTTTTACCACTAGGAATTCAAAGAATTCACATTAGAAGAGTCAACATCTGTAAACATCAAACATCTTAAAATCCTTATCTCAGGTTAGCTATTCTTTAGCAGTTCTCTAAACAACCTGTCCTAAAAATAACCTGATAAAGGCCAATGTCACTCCAATCTTCAAAAAGGGCAAGAAGGAGGACCCAGGGAACCACAGGCCGGTCAGCCTCACCTCCATCCCGGGAAAGGTGATGGAGCAGCTTATCCTGGAGGCCATCATCAAGCAAGTGGAAGAAAAGAAGGTTATCAGGAGTAGTCAGCATGGATTCACCAAGGGGAAATCATGCCTGACCAATCCAATAGCTTTCTACGATGACATGACTGGCTGGGTAGACGAAGGGAGAGCCGTGGATGTTGTCTACCTGGACTTCAGCAAGGCTTTCGACACAGTCTCCCATGATATCCTCCTAGGGAAGCTGAGGAAGTGTGGGCTGGATGAGTGGTCGGTGAAGTGGATAGAGAACTGGCTGAATGGCAGAACTCAGAGGGTTGTCATCAGCGGCGCTGAGTCTAGTTGGAGGCTGGTGACAAGTGGTGTCCCCCAGGGGTCAGTACTGGGCCCAGTCTTGTTTAACTTCTTCATTAATGACCTGGATGAAGAGTTAGAGTGTACCCTCAGCAAGTTTGCTGATGACACCAAACTGGGAGGTGTGGTAGACACACCAGCAGGCTGTGCTGCCATTCAGCATGACCTGGATAGGCTGGAAAGCTGGGCAGAGAGGAACCTGATGAGGTTCAACAAAGGCAAATGCAGGATCCTGCACCTGGGGAGGAACAACCCCATGCACCAGTACAGGCTTGGGGTGGACCTGCTGGAGTGCAGCTCTGCGGAGAGGGACCTGGCTGTCCTGGTGGACGACAGGTTAACCATGAGCCAGCAGTGTGCCCTGGCTGCCAAGAAAGCCAATGGGATCCTGGGGCGCATCAAGAAGAGTGTGGCCAGCAGGACGAGGGAGGTTCTCCTTCCCCTCTACACTGCCCTGGTGAGGCCCAATCTGGAGTACTGTGTCCAGTTCTGGGCTCCCCAGTTCAAGAAAGATGAGGAGCTACTGGAGAGAGTCCAGCGGAGGGCTAAGAGGATGATGAGGGGACTGGAGCATCTCCCCTACGAGGAGAGGCTGAGGGAGCTGGGCTTGTTCAGCCTGAAGAAGAGAAGGCTGCGAGGGGACCTTGGAAATGCATCTAAATATCTGCAGGGTGGGTGTCAGGAGGATGGGGCCAAGCTCTTTTCAGTGGTGCCCAGTGACAGGACAAGGGGCAATGGGCACAAACTGAGGCACAGGAAGTTCCGTCTGAACATGAGGAAGAACTTCTTCCCTCTGAGGGTGACGGGGCACTGGAACAGGCTGCCCAGGGAGGTTGTGGAGTCTCCTTCTCTGGAGATATTCCAGACCCGCCTGGACGTGGTGCTGTGCAGCCTGCTCTGGGTGACCCTGCTTCAGCAGGAGGGTTAGACTGGGTGACCCACAGAGGTCCCTTCCAACCCCTACTATTCTGTGATTCTGTGATTCTGTGAAAGAAGGGTCAAGTGGAGTACAGCCATCACATACCCCAAGATCACTACTGCTAAAATATAGACCAATTCAAAATACATCACCTCAGTCTTGCTCCTCTTTATCCATCATCAGACCAGCGTAACATTGATAATCCTATCAGTGCAGAAGACAAAGAACAAAACACAGTAAGCAGTTCTGAGTTATGGAACTAAAGGAAATAAAACAGACTGGGTTTGAATAAACACATTTTCTTTGAATTAAAAGGTATAGATTTTTTTTTTTTAATATAATCATATCTCCCTTTTAGCTCCTGTATTTAAAATCTGAATGCAGTTTAATAATGGCACATGAATGCATGCCTGACTCTGTGAGCTCGATCCCTTGCATTTATTTCTTCCATGGACAGAAACCCTGTAACTGAAGCAGACTCAGAAATCAAAATGCATATTTGGGTTCTGATGAGATCACTCATGCTCCTCTGTCCCCTTCTCCGTATTCTGATAAGCATCAATTCATTTGTGTTCATTTTTTATCTTGAATGGAACTGTTCCAATTTCAGGGACATTTTTCTTTCTCCAAGCACATACACCAGTAAATGAATATATTACAAGGATTCTGATAAACATAACTGATATCAATAAAATCTCACACAAGCATAAACTATTACTTTCTGTAAAAAGTGAAATATTTGGAAGGGCCTTTTCTAATGCTGTTATCCTCCAAGGTCTTCAATTAAGGCTGTTTGTTTCTCTTCCTCAGGCACTTAATAAATCTCCAAAAGAAGAAATAAAACAGGAATCCTATTATATTGCAAATATATAACTCTTACATAAAATACCTGTTTATCCACTAGCTGACATATAATTTTCCAGCCACTCTATAAACCTATTTGTTGCTATGCCCCATCCACGCTGCGAAGTTCCCCTCCCACGAGCTATTTTCCTGTCTCCATAGTAACAAACACACTTCAAAGGGAAGGAAGGAACAGGGTGATGTACAGAAATGGGTGACAATACAGTCAAAATAAGGAGGACATTCAAAAGCTGGAATAACCACAGATACTTCATTGTGTCAGGCACACCTGCAGAGCTCGTGCACAGGAATGGGCTCGGCTCAGACGGAAAATGGGCAGAACATTATACTCCAGCATCCTTTTCTCTCCACTGTTTTTCACTGTTTTAATCACAGTAACAAGTACTTCTACAGCACTTAGCACCACCGTATCAAGACATCATATCAGAATAAGAAATTAAATCATTGCTACTACCAAGGCCCGCATCCACAGCCCTCAAATTTCAAATCCTTGTTGGATAAGTAGCAGAAATTCTGCAGCAGAATTAATTACAGACATCACACAAGGATCAAAATATATAGCTGATCACCACTGAAGTGGTAAAAACATTTTGATAAAATATAAGAACAAATTCTGCCTGTCCAGAGAAATAAAATTAAAGAAGCATTACTGTAAAGTTTAGCAAATCCTAGATACAGCTGAAAAAGCAGAGCATGTGTTACCCATCAAAACACAGCGCTGAGAGATTTTCGCTATCTGTTTGTAGCAGCAGCCCTTGGGAGATGCACGCCCTTTCGGGCGGGCTGTTGGTACCTCGAGCCATGCTGGTGTCACCTGTCGCAATAATTTCCCCTCTTTAAAACCTGACTCTAGAAAAAGGCATTGTTTAGAGATGTAAAATAAATGTGTCTGTAGATCTTTGCATGACTCTAGTTCTAGTATCAAGTCTTGGAACTCTGTTACGCTATTTTGTGATTTGTGAACCATTTTTCATTCTTACTGAAAACAAAAGAATGTGGTACAATCAATGTCCACCCTTATAACCAGGGATTCAGGAAATATTCTCAAGGCATCCTGTTCTGATTCTTTTTCTTGATGTTTAAAGGAATTTGAGGCAACAGTGGAAGAGACATTCTTATCTACTATACAGGCAAACTTGTTAACTCCTGAACACCAGGAGTATCTTAACATCTGAAGTATTTTTGTTTAACACGGAAGAAAAAATATATTTTGCTGAAAATGTTAAAATGACACCCAGTCAGAGAACCAACTCCAAAGACATCTCCTCCCCTGCCTCCTTTAGCACAGGCTGGTTAACGAGCTCCTGCAGTGCGCTCGCTGCCTCCAGCATCACTGCCCGAGCTGTGCTGTCATGCCCACCATCATGGTGAACCCTCACAGTGCCTGTTCAGAAGCAACTTCAGCATTCACACCTTGGTGTTACCAAGGGATGGTTAAGCTGTCGATACAGTAATCTGAACACATTGGAGTTAAAGTTTCCAAAGAGATACTTCATGAGCTCTTAACTGATGAGAATCTCAATGTGAGAGATAACGAACCAAGGAGACACGCCTGGAGCTCATGGGCCTGAGCTGGGAGACCAGTCAGGAGCAGAGGGGGATGAACTGAGGAGAAGCCTGAACTGCCACTGAATCTGGAGCCTGCATTCACAGTGGTAGGAGGAAGCACTAAAATTCCCCCCAAAATCAAATCAGGTATTTTTTTGAAATTATTGCACTGGTAGAGGGGGCAAAGTGAAGACAACATCTCATCTCCCAAATGTGGTGGTAGGGAAGTGGGCAGACACGTTCCCCTTCGGGCTGGGAAGTGCCGTTGAATACCCCCGCCTGGCGAGAAACAATCCAGAAAACCGGGAGATAAAAATCAGAATTCTCTATATCTCATCACACAAAGCATTATATTTCTGTATTTCAAAAACAGGGGTTAAATTCAAACTAGCTCTTAGGCTGAACAGTAATCGCCACTATCATAAAAACTTTGTCATTCAGGAAACAGACTTTAATCTTGCCTGTCTCTTTGAAACGACGCTTTCCCACTCTGGCTTGGCTGAAGTGAGTCTCTAAGTATCTGTTCAAGGCTGGAAAGGAAACTGATATTTTACATTTATTGAACTTGTCATTGCAAGAATCACTTTCTCTCTTTGGCTTCTGACAGAAAACAATCCAAATGCAGAACCAGATAATGTTTAAGGAGAAAGGAAAATGCCAGCTCCCTGGTCCTTACATGCCTCTCTCCCCCTGTCTCTGCGGCACGGCTGTGGCCAGAAATCAGTGCCGTCCCTCGCAAGGGTACAGGCTGTGCCATGGAGGTAAACACGCTTTTTATCTCCCCTCCAACAGTAATGAGTTTCTTAAGAGTCTTCCCAGACAGAGCACACGACCAAGGAGCCTGCCAAACTCCCCGACCGGAGAGAGCACTCAAACCTGAGCCAAGCCTCCGCTTGCTTTTTCCAACCATCTGCTATTTCCCTCGGGGAACAAATAGGAAGTGCAAACAACACCACAGATCTGCCCCTTACTGGAAAAATAAACCACTTATTACTTTTTTTTCTCTCTTTTTTCAGGACAGGGACAGACTGCCATTTACCCACTCTTAATCCTCCGCACTGCAGAAGCCTCTCCTCTTTGGCCACCATGAAACTGGTGCTGACTTGACTTAGAAAATGAACTGTTTTCTACTTCCTGAACAAAAGTACTTAGGATGAGCCAACAGGGTCTGTTTCTTCTGCTGCAATATAACCTTCTTGTTGTTCGTATTTTTTTCTTGCTGCTGTTGTTTTATCTCTCTCTTAAAAGCAGCTATACCTTGAGCAGTTCATATATTTTGCTTTGCAGAAAGACTCACTGTGCAAAGGATGAAACATCACCTATACTAGTAAGAAGTACTTTGTTGAATAACCCATCAGAATTACTTCCTAAAGAGCCTTCCATAATAAGCTCTTTGGTTTGGACACTGACATGCTGACTCTGACAGCTACAAAGAGAATAGTTAAGTTTTTTAGTACGTGCGTGTTGCTGAAACACTGCTCCTTCAGAAAGGAAACCGAACTACCCGTGCAACACAAACACCCCATTCAAATATAAAAAAAGCAAAAAAATTTCAAAAGCCAAAAGAACATCTTTGATACCACCTGAAATATGGAATATTTGTAGGGAAATAAAGAGCAGAACATTTTAAAAAATATATCTTTACGCAGCTACAAATACCCAGACCGGTGCACATCTGCTCCCACACGATGCAGCGTTAGGTACCTTGTCCCTGGTTCAGATGAAAAATTCCTGGTAGTCGTTGGCAACGGCTGCCATCGCAACCGAAACACCGGGGACCGAATCGGGAGTCTCCAGAAGAGAAAGCACACGCACCCAACGCAATGGCTTACCCGTAGCATACGGAGGCAACACCGCAGGCACTGGTGTAGTACTATAAATTTCTGTTTATGTCACCGAAACTACTCCACTTGGCTTTAATTCAGTGATTAAATTTTACTTCTGCATACTATGGTCCCAAAGTTTGAGCTATGAGAGGCTGAAGATTTGGGAGCGAGCAACCACTGCCAACTCCTGCTGAAGTTAGACATTAGCATCATCTTGTAGGCTCTAGGGAGCAAGAGCCTCATCTTAAAACACAACGAAGCAGTGTATTTTTTTTTAATATTTTTTTAAAAAGCCCCGTGAGAAATCTTCACAGGCACCCCTGAACTGTGAGAAGTGAAGCCTGTTTAAATTAGATGAGAGTTTGGAAAAGAGTTTAATTACAATGTTGGTAAGAGCTACTTTTCACCAGGATGAATTAGAGAGACTTTGGGGATCGTTTTGCATTTTTCTTCATGGTTGGCCTGTTTTGCCGGTGATCCAAAAGGCTCAGAAGCACACACACACACAAACCCAGTCGTGCTGTTTTCTCAAAAGCGTTTGAAAAAAGGAAGACACCTTCCAGTGATGTAAGCTGGCTTTGCTAATCCTAGTGGAACTCCTCTGATTTATGCTGGCTGAATACATGGCTGTTTATGCTTGGGGAATTTTATCAGGAGTTGTAGTTTTCAGCAATTGATTGCTGTTTTGAGCAACCTAATCCCTGTCAGGTTGCGAGACCCTTCATCTCCCGTTCACGTCGGTGAAATCCAGCAAAAATACTGCCAAAACCAGAGACCGATTGCCTGCAAAAATGCCTGGGTTAGCTAAAACTGATCATAAAATACTTATTAAATTGCTAAAAGATGCCTAGCTAATCCTTCCAAACTTTGTAAATATATTTATTGCTGAGGAGAGATTCTTTATGTCATTGGCAAATTGGACGACAAGCCAGGGAAGATTTACTGGCTGCAGATGTGCTGCCGAAGGTGCTGGCCAAGGAGGGTGGTGGAGAAAGGCAGGGAGCTGCAGGCACAGGAGAACACGGCCACGGGGGCCTCGCCCCGGGGCAGGACCAACCGGCCCCACAGGATTTCCACCAGGTTTCTGTACAGCTCGCCCCCTGCCATGATGGAGATCCCACCACCCTCCCCAAGATCACCCCACGCTTTCTGCCAGAGGGACTGAGCACTCTGAAAGTTTGATGCCAGCATGTATACTAAATAAATACTAAATATTAAAACTATAAATGAAAAGGGTTTGTTAGTTTTCACTCACTTTGCAGCAGCATTTTTGTTCGCAACTGCTTTTCTGAATTTGTTTTCAAAACTCTATAATTTTACGACAGAGTAAAGAAACTCACTCCTTTCTGTAAACCTTTCCGTGCTGGCGACTGAAGTGCTCTGGAGCCATCTTGGATGGAAAGCAAAGTCTCTTCTTGCAAATGTGATGAATTCTCAAAATCCACTGGATTCTACTAGATTTAAAGCACGACATTACCATATGCAGATCTTTAGAAGAAGTTTGTACTTGCGTAATACCCAAAACACTTCTTGTGTTTTTTTTCGGAATCCATTTCAACGACAACATCAAATGGTTTGAATTTCGGAAAAATGAAGGCAGAAGTTGATAGGAATTTTGTGGGGACAGGAAGAAGGAACCAGTATGCTCATTTTCTTTGATGTGAAAAGATATTTCTTGTGTTCTTAAACATGGACTTTAAACTTTCTAAAGATGTACAGAGCATCTTTCAGCACATAGACAGGAAGCGAGCACTTTATAATAGAGTTACTTATTGAATTATTTGTGAGTGAAGCTTGCTTGAAGTAGTATCTCCTCCCATTTGTCTCTAAAATTACTAACCAGAGTAAAGGTCTGATCTTCTACATGCAAGTCCCTTTCTTATTTTTTCTTTAACCTTTTCATCTTGTCTTTTTCACTCTGATCTCTCCGAGGTGAGAGATTTTCAAAGATTCATTCCTCCAGAATAGAGCAGCCCCCTCCCTCCATTGGGTTGTTGATCCTGGAAACTTGAGGATGAAACCACGAGCGGGTTCCTACCTTTCTGCACCCTTGCCCCACAGAAGGGCTACGTGTTGCCTGCATCTAAACCAGTGCAATTGCACCAGAAAAAAAATGAGGCAGCTACATGAAAAGGGGAAAAAAGCCAAACCACAAAAGGCTTATATCTGCTTTTCTATGTTCAGACCGAACTGAAAAGCAGAAAGCGTCTGCTGAACACGTCTTGACGCTGGGATCTCCTTGGCGCGCAGCACTGGGGATACTCACTGCTCCCAGGTCTAATGGGTACTCGCTGCCAGCTCGAGTGTGAATTACAACAGCTTCAAGGCTGCTCTAATTTGTTCTGCTATCTGAGGATCCTTGTGGGAATATATTATCTACGGAAGCTCAGCGATGCAGAGCTGCACTGCAGCTCCTCTCGGCCCAAGTACCTCGTTATTATTTGCATTAGGGTTGCTCCTGGGAAGCCCAGGGCCACGCTGTGCTAAGTGCTGCGGAAACCCAGCAGTGTGAACGCTCTCCCAGAAAGAGATGAGAAGAAAATGGCCTGGGACGAGTTGCCTGTCAGGTGTGGGGCTGCGGCTTGCAGAAGAGGCTCCCTCCAGCTGAAAGTCCTCTGCTGCGAGGGAAATCTCTGCTGAGCACTCGTGGGCACTATCAGCTGCCCAGAGGAAAAAAGCAGAAAGTCAAGCAAAATGGGTTTCCTTTTTTCTGAAAAGGAAAAAAAGGAGTAAAACAATCACATTTTCATATTTGGGCAATGTCATAAATCATAATTATTTGATCTTTTCTTAAAGGAGGAAACTGCATCAAAGAAAGTTTCCTTTCCCTCAAATTGGTGGTCAGGGCTAAAACTGCCGCTGCACAGACTCGAGTATGATTTAATCTGAAAACTTTCAGGTTCTCATTCAACATTGCTAACTGGATTTCAGGCATCAGAAAGGGAATACTTTCTCCTTTGAATACAAAAATCTAGTGGGATTCCTTTATGATCTATACTTTTTTCTACGTCCTTTGAAGTTTAACTTTAGGCTGAGTTCAAGTGAGTAGTCTTTATTTCTGCCTCCTCACAGCATTTTTACTCTGGGGCTCACTGTTGCTTTGTTTGGTTGGGAAGGAGGATAAAAAACAGAAAACCCTCTAAATCAATGCTTGGCACGCCCACAGTTTGCTGAGAAGTTATTTTATTCATTAAAGATGTGAAACCCTGCTTCCATTGCACACCTAAATGTTCACTTAAGCAAGATAACTGCAGTCCTGGAAGAGGAACAACCAGTGCTTAGGCGTAGCAGAAATGGGTACTTTGAGATCATCAGTATTTTATAATGCAAACTGAGAGAGAATAGGGTCTGAAATATGGTCTTAAAAACTGCTTCATCCATGCAACAGCAGCTTTCCCCATTTGCCTGACAGTTTTAGAGATACACTTGTTCCAGCAAAAGAAATCACACAGATATTTGTCATACGAGGTCTCTGGCTATTTTATCCCACAGTTTAGGTTTTGTGTTGTACAGCTCAACTTCTGACTCATTCAGAAATCAAAAAAGCTTGTGACAGGCAGAAAATGATGAAAGCTGCCTGCAGTGCTGACCCACAATGCACCATCCGCTTCTCTGATGTGTTCCACTTTGTTCAGACATTGCCCTTCCACAAGTACTTTCTTATTTATATTGCTATAAATATACACTTATTTAATTGTATTTCTTATGTGTAACAGCATCACTATAATATTAATCATTTTCCTTTTAGTGAAATTAATATTCTGCAGTGGCTTTCCACTAGTTTTGGGTGAGAAAATTCCCATTTAATTGAATTTAATTAAATTTATTTTTCCCATTTTAAACTACAAAACCCTATTTAGCTCAAAACAGAGAGTTTTGGTATTAGTTTATCAAGTTTGCCAGCTGTAGCTACATCACTAGTTAAGCAAGCAGCTGCACTGGCAACGAAGTTGGGTTCAAGCCTCACTTCAATGTGAAACAGCCCCTTTTCCTACCTGAGAGCAGGTTGTTTGCTGCATGGACTCCTCACCTCACTTCAGAAACCTCTCTCACTCGGTCCGCAGCCCACACTCAGCATCCCTCCGGCTCTCAGCCGGGGTTTCCATAGGAGATTTGGGGGTCATCGTTCCGGAAAAGCAGAGGCTTGGGGAGCATTTTGTTCCTGCAAGGAAAGTGGAGAAAGCAACCGCGAGAGCATGTTCCTTAAAGAGCAGCATCAGCCTGCGCCCCTGCCGCCGTGTCTCCATCGAACGGTAAGGGGAAGCAGCAGGAGCCATTTCTGACTGGCAAATCTGTAAAAACAAGCAGGGAATTTCTCATCAGAAGCGGCGCTTGTGGTAAAAAGGATGCGGTTTTCTGCGTTTGGCTAGAAAGGGCTCCTGACAAGCTTCAAGAAGATCAAGCCTCCCTATCCTGTGGATATTTTAACATAAAGATACAGTGTAAGAACAGGTCTTTCTCCCAAGAAAACATCCCATGCTGCTGATGATTGGGAAATATTAAGAGGCTCAAACAAATGCTGTCCTCTTGTTGTGTTCTGGTATCTCTGCGGCACACGGTGAAAACCACAGGAGGCACCACTGCCTCCAAAACGTTCAAGAAAATAATATGATAGTGGAAGTAAACCACTATCAAGAACAAGTTGTAACCATTTAAGATGTTTATTGAAAGCTAAATTTTCCATATTTTCAGCAAGTTCTGGTGCCCTTTGGGATATATTCTGTAGCGCAAACAACCTGTTACTCTCCCCTCCAGCAATAAAACGTTAATAGACTGAAACTTTTCAGCTGCGTTACTATGAAAGAGATGCAATTTAATTTTACTAGGTGCCATCAATAATACATAAAAAATATTGTAAAACGTAACGTGATGATTTTAATTTCTAGGCGCGGGTCTGGAGGAACAGCAGATGAAGTGCAATACTAAGCAGGTGCCAAATGCAAGGATTGACTCGTGTTAAACCCCACACGCCCAGAGCTGGTCAGACAGTGCCTATGCAAACATCTCGCTTTGCCAGCCGCGTCCCTTTAGTCAGGTTAATTAAATCATAGTCCTAAAAGACTACTTCTGCCTAGCAAGCTACATAAGCCTCTGGTTTTGAAGGTTAATTAACTGTGCAAGAAATAGGTTGTTAAAAGTGTTGCTTTCGACCAAGCGAATATTTGCCATTAGGGCAGATGCTGGTGCTTGACAAAGAGGAGGTATTTTTCTATTATCCACTCAGGCTCTGGTCTCTGGCCTGACGACATAATGGGAACACATTACGGACTCGTCACCGGGGACAGGCACATGCATAAAGTGTGAAGGGAAAGAGGATTTTAAAGACATTTTCGCTTCTGGAAGGATCTGATCCTCGGTGACAGAAGTAGGACAGCAGAGACCTACAGTCAGCGGCGCTCTGAAAATGCACCCTGCGTAACTGCTATCCTGTTTTTCCCAGGCCCATGATTCCCACGGATGAAATTGGCCTTTTACTTCAACCAGATGAGATGAACCAGGCTGCACCAGCCAGACAGGAGGGACCAGGCTTCCCCAGATGTGCAGCCTCTGGCATGCTCTGTGGCTGCAGCCCTCTACAGGGACCCTCCACCTTCTCCTGGGGCTCGTTTTGGGACATATTATATAAGTCTAAAGCATAATAAAAGGATGTTAAATAATGCAAGGGAAGGAGAAAGACGAGGAAGAGACTTTTAACCAGCATGGGACTTCATTGCAAGACCTATTTTTGTTAGAAAGTGTAAATGTAGAATTTGGCTCTCCCGTTTGTGCCTCCATGCCCACTGAATAGCAGGGTAGCCACCAAGTGTTCTGCTATAGGCTCTTTTTGTTTACTTATGTTTTAACTAAAAAGATAAATGATTTGGTATTTATCTAATATATGCATACCTAATCAGCAAAGAATCTTTATTTTAGCCTCTGTAAGAACCAAAACCCAAGTGGCAGCACGAACCTGTCATTCAAGTACAATTAAAGCTAATTTTTTTTATTTAATGTGATGTCAATGCACACCATAAAGCCAATACAACAAAAGGTGAGAGATGTGCTTCATTGCTGCAGAGCCCAGATAACCGCTGAGCCTAAATTGCACTGCAGACTTTCCAGTACAGTCAGGAGGAGGCATTTCAGTGTTGAGACAAAGCCAACCTACCCTCCAGTTGTGTATAGCAACATAAAAATACTTTGCCAACAAGGCTCACTTCGCTTGCCAAATCAGCATTTTTCCCTGGCATAGACTTGCCCAAGTGCATTATTTACAGAAATAGCAGACAACTCAGCTTTAAGGGGGGCTTTGGGACAGGTCCTCAGGCAGTGTAAGCAGCATCCCTGGGCTGAAAGCGGTGGGTTTACTCCTACTGAGGATATGCTCTGAAAAGGAGATGGCAAATCTTTTTATTCTGAAAGAAAACTTAATATTCATACCTGCAGATCTTTTCAAGCCCGTGTGTCCCACAGGCATAAACCCGGTCTGGCATACGGGACACGGCAGTGATCAGGCACCTGATGGCTGGCACAGCAGGCAACGACAGCCGGAGACAAACAACACCTAGGAGGTATCAGACATCAGTCTTGTACTTCAAACTGCCTGGCATGATACAGGTATATACATATCACACTTATTTTCATCTAGGAAAGCTTTTAGAAGAGGTACTTGGTCTGAAACAGTCTGTGAGAAGTGGATCAAAAAATAAAAACTCTTCCCATAAGCTGCTTCCTTGAACAACTCTCACATGAAGACCAAGCTTGGCAGGATTGTGTCTGATGTGCTGGGTTTCTGACATCTGAAGTCAGGTTGTAACCTGACAGGAGAGATCCAATCTGACAGGATGCATCAGCTTAAGATGCAGCAACTGAAGTCTTAAAAACATGCTTTTCTCTTTGCTCTGCAGTTTTGACAAAAGCTTCACTTACAAAACCCACCCATCAGGTACTCCCTGCCTCAGCTCTCGGCTGACTTTAACTAGCGGGCTTGGCCAGAGACTCCTGGACCATTTGTCACAAAGAAACCTGGTCCATTTTTTGACATGTCATAATGTATATTCCTGTTTCAATACCCAGATCACTGACTACCTTTTTTTGAGGATAATACATTCAAATTAACATAACACCCGTGAAAGTGACAAATCAAAGGTCTTGGAGTGCGAAGTATGGGCTCTGTCCTCCCCTTTTCACCCTGGTTTCTGTTACCTAGGATGCTAAATCTGAGCTGCGGATAGCAGCCTCCGCCCCATGGCAGCTTTGGCCGGGCTCCTTCCCGCTGTGATGCCACATGCCCTTGTCTCACCGAAGTGTCAGTGAATCCAATTCCCTTCTCCATCCACAGCGGAATCTTCACATGACACAAGCTGTATCCTCTTTAAGCTAAGCCTGTTTGGTAACATCCCTTGTGTGCAGCCACTTCCACTCTATCAATATGGGAAGGAGACTAAACGGACACAATCTGCATCCCAAAGAGTCAGAAATGTGAGCTAAATCAGAGATCTATACCGTTACTTGCAGTTAAACTCTTTTCATTACACCAGCATAGATCCCCACTGACTTACCCACTAGTATATTAGGTGTAATTATGTCAAGAGAAAACTAGCTGAGCCTAAAAAGAAAGTGAAACCTGCTGACAAGTAATTTACAGCTTGTTGGCATCTGAATTTGGGTCGGGAAGTGTGGAAGCTCAAGCTCTCCTTTTCCTGACCCCAGGAGCCCATTTCTGGGGCTGTTCAGTGACGGCAGCCTTTGGCTGCTCACAGGTAAACATCAAAATTTTGCTAATTCTCAGTAGCTAAGTTAGTCTTTATTAGTATAAAAGTGACCAAAACAAAAAATAAAGGCTGCTACTGAGGCTTTCTCTCCACTTTCTTGGTTCAGCTTCGAATAGTAAGAAAAGCCCAAGCGCAACTGGTGGCATCGGCTACGCTACGCTGAGGTAGAGTGATTTATAGACAAGGAGCATCTGAACAGAACAAGGCTGACATTGGTCAAGGATAAAGTGAAAAAAGTCATTCACTCAGCGGTGACCAAGTAATTCAACTGAGTATCGGTTATAACAAAACTCTTGACCTCATGTCTTAACTTTCCACAGGAAGTTTGGATGGCTTCTAAGATTGAGCATGTTTGAATATGATCACAGAGATACCAGCTCGCTGCTCGCTAAACCATGTGAAGCTGGAGAATGCTGTCTGCCCTAAACAACCAAATGACATAAAAATCGGTCACGTCCACATCCCTATCATATTGGTTAGAAAATGCTACATGGAACAATCTCATAAAATTCAGTGCTAGCATTTTGTGCCTTCAACTGTTTTTTTCCTGCCTATGAAGACCACAAACAGTGTTTCCATGCTAATTCCCTTGTGTCTTCACACAAGGAAGCACAGGAAGTTCCGTCTGAACATGAGGAAGAATTTCTTCCCTCTGAGGGTACGGAGCACTGGAACAGGCTGCCTAGGGAGGTTGTGGAGTCTCCTTCTCTGGAGATATTCAAGACCCGCCTGGACAAGGTCCTCTACAGCCTATTGTAGGTGACCCTACTTGGGCAGGAGGGTTGGACTAGATGACCCACAGAGGTCCCTTCCAACCCCGACCATTCTGTGATTCTGTGATTCATAGGAGCAAAAGGACAAGAGAAAAACATAAAAAAAAGAACAGCTATGGAGGGACTAATACACCCACCCTCTAAATCATTTCAGCTTTTGAATCAAGGCTTATGTCAGCTTGGGAGATCGGTCCTACATCCTGCCCCATCTTGCTTCAGGTTGCCATAACTGAAAAATGTGCCCTCCAAAAGAGCAGTTTTAGACCATTGCTTTAGGTGCTCTGTTGCTCACCCTTTTTTCAATTTTTTTTCAAATATTGTAATTCATACAGGAGATAGAGGCGATCTAGAGGATAATTTTTTAATGATGCACTCATAAGCTGAAACTCATATTGATAACTGTTTTTTGAGTGGCAATTGTGTTATCTGCAAAAAAAACAGAAGCCAATTTAGAGAATTAGTAAGTAATTAACCCTCAGGGGATGAGCACTGCTACAGGCATCAGCCCACACCGGGCATACCACGAGGAACGCTCTCTGCAGGAGATCACAGCGATGGGAAAGGAAAATTGCGTGCCCGTTCCCAGAAAATCAAACACCACTTTGAAAACTCATCATATGTTTTTAAAGCTGTCTGAAAATACCAAGTGTGCAAGGAGTGCCCTGGGAGAAAGCGCTTGCTCAAACACAGGCTGTACTACAAGCACTGCTTGCACCAGTGAAAATCTACCCACCTTTGGGTCCTTGAGCAGCCCGTGGTGGGGGCACCAACAACCTTGCCTTGCTAAATCCTGTTCCAGTTGGTTATCAGTGTTAGGTGGAAAAAAACAGACATTTTGCACCACACATGGTCAGATCCTCAGCTGGGATGAGCTGTCAGAAGCTCCTTAGGAAGAAACTTCGCTGTTTTGCACCCACAAAGATGCTGCCACTCTGGGGACAGACAGCTTTTTTCCCAAAAACTCATATCTCCTCACAATAACTGAAGTCAAAATGAAATCTGATTGTTGAGCAGGCCCACAAAACATGACCACCAGCAGATATAAACCATCTCACCTGGGCCATTTTCAACATCTCATCAATGTTTGGTCCTGGTGGCATCTGCTGTACTTTGCTCACAAGAACCTCTAAGACCCATAATGTAGCTTAAACCCCCAAGCCAACTTCTGATCCACATGAACCATCATCAGAAACATCACCATGTACCCAAGAAGCCCATGCAGCAGCTCTGGGCAGATTTTGAGGTGAGGTTTTTCAGCTTGTGCAAACACTCACTGCTTCCTTGAAGTCTGGCTCTCCCTGCAGTTAATAAGGACACACCACAGGAGACGTACTGCGTTAACCATGCTTCAGCTTCATACAAGCAGCATAGACCCACAAGGCCATGGTGTGCCTTTTCTGCTCGAGGGAGGAACTCACCATGGATGCAGCAGATCCAGGTTCAAAACATGGAGACGTGAGAAGACAGCCAGCTGTCCCAAGCCCTGTTAGCCCTGGTGTGCTGTTGTTGTTCTGCTTTAAAGAGCACTTGCCAAAATGCAAAACAAAACAAGTTTTCTGCATGAGAAATGTGTTTCTAGCTCAGACAAGGAAAGAATACTTCATTTTTTTAAAGAATAGTTAGAAAATTGGATCTTTCAGGAAAATGAGCTCTGTGAATATCAACCAGCCAAGTCCCTGAAGATCTGTAGTTTCCCGAGGAAACCTCTATGAATCTTGCCAAGCACACAGTATGAATAATTCCTAAAACAATTATCGGGTGAAGTAAATAGGTGGCTCAACGATTTAAAGTGCTTGCCTATGAGAGTGAGGGACTAATTGCAAGGAGACAAATCTGAGCCCGGTGCCACTCCGTGAAGTTCAGCGGCATCTCACTGAGGCTCTGCCCGTCCGGCAGACCCCCAGCCTCCCGGCCATCAAGCCCCAGCACTCCCCCGAGCGAGGGCTGGCCCTGTGGTTATGTTAGATAGCGATTTTGAGATGCTAATGGTAAGTTCAGACGTGCTCAAAATTCACAAGTCCTGACAGGTCCCTTAGTGCCAATGACAGCTGGGCTGTGCCTGCACTGTGTCACCCTCAGCAGGGACCAAGGAAATGATTCCTCCACTCAAGGCCAGGAAGAAGAAGGGATACGAGGAGCAAGGGCTTCCCGAATGTCTGCTAGGAAGGCTGTAATTTCCTGAACGAGAATCATAAGAGAAATTACTTTCACATGAAAGATATGCAGGGGTTTATAAATATTTATGTGAAACCTGCAAAAAACACACGGTACTGCATAAATAAAATATTTTCTAAAGCAGTTAAAAAGTGACAAGTTCTTTGTGACAACCACGTGAGAATTTTTTTTTTTTTCTGATCCTAGAAACATTCTTGCAGATTTGTCACTGCTACACCACACTTGTATAAATCACCATAAGAGATACTGGAGAGGGACTAAAGGTCCTGGTTAAATAGCCGTGTTAAGTATTTCCCTCCCACTGTGCTCTACGGGTCCTCTCCGTCCCTCCTCTGCCCTCCCAGCAGGTCCTCACACACATGGTGCTTCTCTACCTACATAGAGAGAGCGAGGAAACATTGCCCCAGCAAGTTCAAATCTCTTACAGAAAATAATTTAGTCAGTATAAGGCTGAATTCAGAAGGGCTTGAATCACCTTGTGCTGGTCGGAGTGCTCGGGAAGGGTTCTGTGGCCTCTGGGGCAACATTTCTGGAGAACATTTCCCTCCAAAGCTCAGCTCCTGCAAAGGGCTGTAGCGTGAAGGCCAGTTACATGGGCTGCTCACAAATCCAGCTCACCACGAGTGTGGGCAGAACTCTGCTGCGTGCACACCCACGTTTGTTCATGCAGCAGAAATGGAGGCATCTCGGGAAGCTTTTCGCTTCTAGCTTCTGTGTCCACCTGGCAGTACGCTCGAGCGGCTGCACGGTTAGCCCCAGAGCACACAGAATCACAGAATCACAGAATAGTAGGGGTTGGAAGAGACCTCTGTGGGTCATCTAGTCCAACCCCCCTGCCGAAGCAGGGTCACCTACAGCAGGCTGCACAGGATCTTGTCCAGGTGGGTCTTGAATATCTCCAGAGAAGGAGACTCCACAACCTCCCTGGGCAGCCTGTTCCAGTGCTCCGTCACCCTCAGAGGGAAGAAGTTCTTCCTCATGTTCAGACGGAACTTCCTGTGCCTCAGTTTGTGCCCATTGCCCCTTGTCCTGTCACTGGGCACCACTGAAAAGAGCTTGGCCCCATCCTCCTGACACCCACACTGCAAGCACTAGCATGCCCCATAGCCAATACTCCCTTTTTTCCTCCCCACCTTCTCCTCCCACCTCTCCAAATACGACAGAGGCGTCCTTGCAGTGTTGGGTACTGCAGAAGGTCGGGTCCGCCGGGAGCAGATGCTGCCCAGCCGAGGCTCCCACAGGCATGGGAAGGCACTGGGGTACGGAAGGGGGGGTGAGGAGATCACAGCTCCAGCTCTCACCGCTCTGCCGTCCTCTGTCCACGCATGCACTGAGCGACGGCTCTGCCTGTCCGAGCTCTGCAGGAGCCGACAGGAGCTCTGGGAATATCGGCTCCTTAAAAAGCACCAGCTGAAGAAATTTGGTGAAAGCATTTACGAATTTCGGGAAAAACCAAATCTGCTGCCAGAAAAATAATAATAATGATAGTAATTTATACTGATGACTGATAAATTTCTATGAGGTGTAGAAGTTTAGACAATGAAATCAAATACCTTCAATCCAGCAGAATAATTTGGTTGTTTGTTCCTTACCTTTCACTGGAGTTTTACAGGGCATTTCTAACAGCAATGAAAACCATGGCAAAGTGTCACGGTGTCTTGCGGATGTGTAAGAGCACGCTCTCCTCTGAGCCTTTTGCCTATTAAGAGATCTGCATGCATCAAAACAAAAAAATCTTATAAATTTGGCCAAAAGACTTGAACGCTGTGTAGCGGTCTGGTCTGTTCCCTGGCTGCCCAGGAACCCCACGGGGTGACTGTCCCGAGGGGCTGCCCGCAGCCTGTGTTGCTCCCTGTAGGGGTAAGAAATACAGGGGGGAGAAAACAGTACCAACTTCTCTGAAAACAAAGAAAGATCTAAATGCATGTTTGCACAAAACGCCCAAGTTTCACCTTGGACATGTCTTTAACAGAACAATCACACCAGCAAAACCAGACTGCTCCTCACAATCCTGTGAGACCTCGTCCGAGTGTCCGGCCACTGCCACGCACCCAGAGGTACCGGGAGCGGGGGCCTGGCAGGACAATTTATATTCATACAAACAAACGTTACTTACGTGAAAGAGTTCTAATCCAAATATCTGTCAGCACCGAGCTCTGAGAATGCAAAGGAAAAGAAAAAAAAACCTTTGTGTTTTCCTTTGAATTGAACAAGTCGTTTTGCTTTAAACTCAGTTTTTCAGTCCACTTGGTTTCAACCCGCTGTTAGCTCCATGCAGACTGTGTTTTCCTGCTCGGATTCAGTATACAGTTAGGCGAGTAAAATAATTAATGAATAAAATGGTTATTACCATCTGGGTGTCATTAGAAGGCTTAGATGACTTTGTGCTGCGACATCTAAGTTATCACAGATCATCTGGGACAGATGTTATTTAAGATATGGAATAACTACAGTCACGTGGGTTAAAATTAACAGAGGCTATAATCAGCTTCTTAAATTACATAGATTGTCGCTATGGGAAATATCCAGGTTTTTTGAAGTCACCCAGCTGCCTGACTCAGGAGTTCACGCTACTGCACCCGGAAGGTTCATCCTTCCACACTTCATTGCTTTCAGCCATTTGTACACTTCAAAGAATATATCATCTCTCTTCTACCATTATCGAGATATCATTACAGCGTACATTAGACTGTGTAGCTTCACATCTGTCACAAAGCTGTCAGACAGAAATTACGATGGCCACAAGTGGTCCGTGCTAGCCCTCTAACTCCTACGACAAAAGAGCAGGAGGAGGGTTCATTTCTGTGGAGGATCAAGGAAAGGTCTCTCTTCCATGGGATCTGTTCCTAACCCAGAGAGAGGAACAGCAACATGGTGTGAAGATGAGACCGGCAATATCAGTCACTGGCTCACAAATAGAGATCTGCCACTTGAACACATTAGAGATCCATTGCATTTTAAAAGCCAGGGCAAGAAAACAAAATTTTCTACAAAAATGTATTTAAGACAAATGATATTTTACACATCAAAACCTAAGAGGGTTAATGGTACCAAATATCACTCATTATGATGTCTTCTTATTTTCTCTCAGTGAAATTCAGTTTACTGGCAGAACGGATGCACATGTAGTTTTGACCACTACAATTAAAAAGAATAGCAACTGTCCAGCTAATGTTGATAGTCCTGAGCAGACAACATTGGAGTTGCTCTGCTGATGGAAGCTGTGGAAGTTCTTAACACTGACAGATAAAAACTGCACCTAAGTCGCTTTAACTACTGCATGAATTCCTATACTGTATTCATTGAATCTAGTTTAAATTTAATTAGTTTTTATGTAAGCGTGACCAAAAGAAAGTTGATGATAGCTGTGAGAGGGTCACAGAGGAACACAGACAGGAAGGAAAACACAGCCAAGGACAGGGTATTTATTGCACATTCAAAAACAAGGGGTTTTGTGAGCAGAAAAGCCCTCCGGCGAGGCAGTCTGGGTCGGTGGCCGCTGCAGCATCGCTCCCCTCCCGCCGCAGCCACCACCTTGCCAGGGCTCGTCTCAGCACCAGTCAGAGAGGGGCTTCCCCGGGGTTCCCCCAAACCCCTTACCCAGCCTCACCTTCTTCTTTCACAGTCCTCTGACCTTATAAAATTTGGTTTTGAACAGGCATCCCTCCACGTGTGACGGGGAGGAGGTGAGGGAGGGTGAAGCAAAGCCACTTTCACCCTCCATCCAGCCCATCTGCTCCCTCCCCGGGCAATCTCTGATGCCACAAGGTACCTGTTTTGCCAGGAATTTCTGCCTTTGCCTGGCTTACAGTCATGGACATTTTCTCAGGGCTCCTAAGCTATTCCTTGCAGAAGGCAAAGCAAAAGAAATAAATGTTTATTGTGGTTTTAATGGCTATTTATTTTAATACAGTCAATTGCAAACTCCCCAGAGCAGTGCGGTGAAGAACACACATCCCCGGTAATGAGTAGCAATTAGGAAAAAGCAGGTAGCACCATCTACAAGGACTCTCTTTTTAACAAGAATAGGTGGCACTAGAGCTGATAGTGGTCCCATGGCAGCAATGCATGGGAACTTGGTGCCAGGCTGGGGACGATGCCCCAGCACGGCTCCGAAAACCCAGCGTGCCCCTGCCTGGGAGAAACAACCCCACGAGCAAACCCCGGCAGGGAGCAGCAGCTAAAGGCAGGACGGAGAGGAGCGACAGCGGCTGCTGGCCCCTTCCTGCCAGGATGGCTCTTTGGAAAGAAAATCAAACTAAATTCAGGACTCACTTGCCAGGTCCATCGCTCACAAAGCACTCAGCACAACTGGGGTATTTTTTCTCCCAGAAATCCGTGTGAGTGGTCAGCAAGGCAAAGCGTGTTTCGAGCGCTGCTCCACGAGTGCCAGCAATTAAAAACCTTGGTTAAGTTGTAAATCAAAGCGCTTTGTTCCTGCTGTCTCGTTTGAAGATGTTCAAACGGTCCATTGTTAAGATTCGGCTTGTTCACATAAACACACGCTGTATGTAGGAATCAACTATACATCAAGCTGTATGCCTGCTCAGAAGTGTTTCTGAACTCATATTCATTAAAATTAAAGCTAAAAATTGTTGGCTGGGGTAAACAAGCAACATGGATATTGTTAGTGATCGGAGAGAAGAAACAAAGGGAAAAATTGCAAATGAAACCTCAGCTAATCCAATTACAGCAGCACATTTTCTCAGCTAAAAATAAATTAAATTTCCTCATTTCTTATATGATGTCACTCTGTATAAGGGACTCTAAGGTGCAGCTGTAAGCATACAAACTTTCTCAAGATCTCCCCAGTAACAACTGCTGACAAACTTGTAGAGCGGTGGTCAGTTTAAAGAGTCTCTTCCCACAATCCGTTGGCAGAAGCTGCTGGGTATTTTAGCAGCTGACTTCAGATTCACACGAGCACCCCTCAATGCCCATCAGCTGCCACCCTAGCAGCAGCCTGGAGAAATCCTTTGCCCGATCTCACGAGCTCCCTAGCAGGACCAGCGCCCCGCATTGATAAATTCAGCCACAGCAAACTGTGGGTATTTACTGCACATTCATTACTAGAAGATTTGTATTATATGTGATTATGACCTTTTGAGATCAACTAGTTACTACTAAAAGAGGTGCAGTTGCTACTGCAGCTCCATCAATATTCCTGCTTTCCCCCCGGGCCGGGGGGCTGCCTGTGGCTCCGTGCACCCTGCAAGAGGCAGCCGGGGTGGGCAGCGTGGGCAGCACATCACTGCTCCAGCACCGGCAGCACCGCTTGGGCACGAAGCTCCTCTGGAGGAACCACCGTTATGTTTCTCAGATGTAGTATCCTTTTGAAATCTCTCCCTGTTTTGCTGCAGAAAAATAATAGAAGACTGAAAGAGTCCTGAGTTACCTGTGTATTGATTTATTTGTTGCTCCCATCCCATCTTGGAAAAGCCGATCTCGGCCACGCTGAACAGCTCAGCCCGGTGTACAAAGCGATGAAGTCGTCAGCAGCCCAGAGCCTCTGACGCCAGCTACAGCACGATGGGCTCATTCAGCGAGAGCTGACTTCCTCTGCCTCCAATATCCCTTGCCCGCTAGTGTCTTTTATTTTGTTTTATTGTTTCTGGAAATCAGAAGTGTTTTAAAATTAAGGCAACATTTTTTCGGGGAGCTTCTTGGGCAAGGTCTAGATGAAAGAGGAGAAATCTAACTCAGTCTGTGCTAGAGAGGACTGTATTCTCTGTAGACATGCCAGAGATCACTCCTCTAAATTCACACAGATATATGGGATCCTTAGAAAGAAGAATTTTCAGGGGTGCTAAGTATCCATTACTTTTGTTTCATGTGTGCCATGGGAAATGAACACCCCTAAAAGACAGACTGGGGTGACTGGGCACAGATTTAATGAGCTGACTGCAGCCACGTATGTCTGCATAGCTGAGGATGTGACTCATTTTTGGCAGAAACACCAGAGATTTGTTACAAAAAAATCAAAGCTACTGCATTAGTTAATTAACTTCTTGTACCGAGAGCTCATTCCCAGCAGGGCTGCATTCAGAGCAGATTCCTTCCTGCCTCACAGCAATCTCTGTAACAGCAGAAGATTCAGTCGCGGAAGCAGAAACCCGATGCGCACCGCTCTCAGATCTTCCCAGACATCAGCCCTCCGCAGTGAGACAGCCTTGGAAGCTGAGCTAGGAAAAGGTGGATTGCGTTACAGGACGCGGAAGATCTGCCTCCTGACAATGGCAAACGATCTTTTTAAAATGAAGATTGAGGGACTTAATGAATCCATAGCTGAATCTCATCACAGTACTGGTATAATGGGATGTATCAAAGTTTGCCACCAGCTACACATTACTGTCCAAGTCCTCTTCCCTTCTAGTTTAAAGGAAAAAGTGAATTTTTTTTTCTGTTGATGAAGGTGGAGGAACCTGGTACTGCAGCCAGGGAGCTCAGCGGCGGGGCTGGGCATCACCTTGGGGAGGGGGATCTTTCAGCAAATGCAACAGGAGGGCAGGGTTTGGTGGGCTGCATCTGCACAAGGCTGACAATGAGGAGCCAAAAAGGAAAAACCTTGTCTGCAAGGAGACTGAAGACAACCTGAAAGGGCAAATAGAAACCCTTCCTTCACAAGCTGCATTCATTGGCCATACATTTCCAAACACTTAAAATTGCTCCTGTTCCTTTGGTCTTAAGAGGGTAAAAAGGTTTATAAACAAGCAGGACTCTGTCAAAGACAGAGCAAGTCATAACATCGCTTTCTCCTGCGATGAATATCCTAACCGGGGCTTTAATTTCGGCCAAACAGTGTTCAAAATTTGCCCAGAGTTGCAGTTTACAAAAGGATAAAAGATGAGGTGGGCGAAACGACAGAGGCACAGATTCTTGCTGAATAAACTCATTATATCTAACTTTACACTACTACTTCGTAACGCTATTTATATCTAGTTGTTGCTAATAACATGGGAGGAGAGGAGAGGAGAGGAGAGGAGAGGAGAGGAGAGGAGAGGAGAGGAGAGGAGAGGAGAGGAGAGGAGAGGAGAGGAGAGGAGAGGAGAGGAGAGGAGAGGAGAGGAGAGGAGAGGAGAGGAGAGGAGAGGAGAGGAGAGGAGAGGACTCAGCTCTGTGCCATGAAGGACAACAGCAAACTGCAGCCTGCTGTGCCTGGGACAGGAGTCAGCAGCACTGCTACCATTAGGGCAGAGGACCTGCCAGCACTGCCCCTGCCTCAGTGGGGGTCAGGGGACCCCCAAGGTGCTGGCGCTCACCCCTTGTCCCCCACGGGAGGCAAAGAACTGCAAAGACACTTCCACCAGCTCCCTGGGACTTGTAGGTCGCTCCCCACTTTGGGTTGCCACTCTACGGCCAACCCTACTCAGCTGTCCAGAATTCAAACTGGGAGAGTAAATCCCTTTCATTTATTTCTGAGACTTTTAAGCTGGTGTTCTTCACCACCTTGCCTGACCTCCTTGCCTCAGAAAGTAGAATAAAACAAAGTCTCTAAAGGTTTCCTTGGAGCTCCTGTTTCAATAGCGGGAGCTACTGCTGGGAATATCTCTGTCCTTGTTCTTTCGGGCTTTTGTTGGTCGATCGACACACTACCAGCTTGGGATTTGAGTCAGGGTATTTTTTCCCCCCTTCTGAAGAGGAGGTGAGGCATCTATTCGGAAAACAATGCTCACAGCTGCTGTGGTAGGCTTTTTTAAAAAGGAAAGTTCCGCAATTTTTTCCAAGCACAGTCACTCTGATTTAGCCTGAAAGTCCTCCAGAAATGTGTCTTTCTCCTGAGTAGGACAAACTAGATGCTGCAGAGCCACGACCTGGTCCAGGAGGGAATTTCTGGCTCAACAGGGAGAATTTTGTAACGATTTTTTTAAATAGGAAAGACAGTGGTGCTATTCCTGTTTTGTATTAGTGGCCATTCAACGCTCCATCCCGAAGGACTGCAGTGCATGTTTATCTCGGCAAATATCCTTAGAAACTGCAGTAGTACAAAAATGCTGTTTCTTGGGGCAGGGGAGGCACACACAGAGGTTGGGATGCAAATTATCTACATCTATTCATTCTGAAATGAATTTGTTTTCTCTTAGAATTACACTGCCATCCTTGGTAGCAGAATAACATTACAATATGCAAGGAGCCCAATAAAGTAATTTGTTGGACTAACGCCTGCTCAGCCACCTCCTTCGCCACTGCAAACTTGCAGAGAAAGAAAACAAACAAAGAAAAACAAACAAGAAAACCCCCAAACCACACACGAGTCTCAAAACTCACAGTATTTTGAGCTCCGAGCAAAGTCAGAGTGCCTGCATGTGGGAAAGTTTCCGCTGCCTTCATTTCCAGGAGGCATCTGAAAGCGCTCTGGGACAGCCCCTCGTCCTCCGGCGTGCACAGCTCCTGTGCCCGCGAGGACGGCAGCCGCAGCCTTCAACCGACTGGCAAAGAAAAATCTCTTTTTTTTGTCGCAGTGAGTAATCTGGGTAAGGAAAAAAACTCAGTTATTCACGGTTTTAAGGAATGAGCTGTTGCATGGCTTTAACGGCGGTTCAAAGACTGTTTATATTGCTGCCCAGCACTGCTAAATCGGTGTAGGCTTGTTATTACCCACATGGACTCTTCCTTTTAACTCCATATCAGGCTTTCATAGCTTCAGTGATTATTTATGAATCCCAGTGTTATTAATCAATACTTCTTCCTCACTGAAAAATAGGATCAGCAAATTTAGTAACTTGTAAGCCTGGTTTAAGACCACTGTCTCACATCCGAACAGCGCCAGTTTTGATATATGAACTTTCTGCCTTCCCATTCCTCCTCTCTCAGCTTGCTAATCCGCTTCCCTCTCACGAAAAACCTTTCATCTCATTTATGAGCAAAAAAAGGTATTCTTTTCACCACGGCAAGACAACCCATCATTTGCTTAGGCACTGTGCAAAGCCCACCCCCCTGAGGACGACACCCCAGCCCCACCATGGCAGTGGCTTCGCTGGTGCCTGGGTTTCCCCAGAAGCGTTGTGCTCGCTACGCACACACCGAATGCCACAGGGTGACTCCCCACGGACTAGGGACATCCCGCAGCACGGAGCACAGTGCCGGGGACTCACGGCTGAGTGCTGGCTGCACCTACCGTGCCTCACAGCTGAGCTACCCAGCGCCGGTGCTGGCATCCCGCAAACCTGCTGTGCGGAGCAAACAGGGAAAACCGACACGGATGCTCCAGGTCAAGATCTGTTAATCTTGTCCTTTGTATCTTTTTTGGATTTTTAAAATTAGAGGAAGTGTCTTTTTCCTAAAAAAACACCTTTCAGAACCACTTCTCTCCATCTCTGTGTAGCACTACAAAGGCCTCATGACGTTATAATCTTTCAGCATATTATGCTATTGAAAGCCTTTGATGTTAAAAATAACTGCTCTAAGTAGTTAATTCCTGGCCAATTAAGAAGAAAGACTGTCCCAATGCCATCACGATTTGAGAACTGAATTGAGCTGATGTTCCTCGAGAGCTCGGGCTCAGGCGCATCCCTGGGCTTTCTGTAAGCTCTAGGGCTCAAAGAGCATCGCAAACTTCTTTACTGGGGGAGGAGGGAGAGGGGGGAAGGTAGCAGAAGCTTTGAATGATTTGCACTTCATCAGTTCTTTATTTCTCTTTTGGGAATGACCAGAGAAATACTAGCCGCTTGTAACCTGTATAGCATACGTGGGAATTTCACTCCTCTGTGTGGGGGAGAAGCAGGTAGGAGCTGCCTGGTCTGGATGGAGCCCTGTGCTATCAACGGATACAGGGGGAATTTTATTACCTATAACTTCGTGCTGCTGCTCGGTCACTGTTCAGATCCGAAGCACTAAAACAAAGTCCATCCAGTCTGCTTGAACCCTTCTAAAGAAAACAGAGTGAACGTATCAGACTCTGCAGCTTTGCCATGACGCTTATTACTTCATGCTGTCCCCAGAAATCGCTTCTAATACTTAGCACTTAAAAAATAGGTTGTGAACACTCAGTGATTAATCCTCCCAAAGACCCCAGGAGATCCGTAAATAGATATTAGCTTCCCTATCTACACAGAGTGAAATCGAGATAGCGAGGATTAGACAATAAGCTGACCTGGTGGCAACACTGATGCCCTGCTTTATTTACTAATCCTTTATCATCTGTCCTCTGTCTGAGATTCAGGCTGATGACAGGATTTTAAGCCTTATTTTAAGAGGCAGGTACAGAGCTGTAGAACAGCTATTGCTATCACCTGAGTGGGCATTAACTTCTCTCGATATCAAAAACTGGCTTGATAAGCGGCTGAAGGGCAGGCTGCAGCAGGAGGAGGGCAGCGGAGGTAACCGGCTTCGACAGCGCGGTCCTGAGCCCAGTGTCTGGGTTAACTCCAGGATCTCCAGGCACCTCCATACTGCAGGGCTGACAGAAATGCATCTTAAAGCATCCTTGGAATATATTTATCAAACGCAATGACTAAACCTGCTTTGCTTAAAAGCTGAGTTGCAGCACTTTTCACGTACCCTGCGACTGTCTCCTCTCCTACTGCTGCCCACTCTGGAAAGAACTTGCACATGACAACACATTGCTTTTCCACTTTCTAAGCACATCCACACTGACATTTTGGGGGAAGTGGCTGTATCCAGCACACCTCTGCACGCTCAGCAAAGCCCATGCCCAGTGCAGAGTGGGATGACCAAGACCCATCTCCTCCCTGGAAGGCAGGAGCTGCTGAGCTGCTGCCCGATGGCCTCTCTACCCGGGCAGAGCAGCTCCTGGCGCTTTTCTCCTACCAAAATCCGTCTGGGAAAAGCTGGAAGCTGGTGCCTCTCAAAGGCAGCAACTGGCATCCAGGCTGTCATCTGCTTCTGGCAGAGCCTTGCTTCTTGCACCCTGACTTTGCACTCTCCCTGGTGAAATCTGGCGCTACTTTCCCAGTTCCCAACGAGCCCTGAATTTGGCAGAAGGGTCTAATGTGGAGTACTCTGAATGCACCTACTATTTCCATCCATGATTTTTTGTTTCCTCACGTGAGACCGCAGATCTACTCATTGCTGCTTCTGAAGACCTGCTGTACAACCCATTTTGAACCTGCTGCCAGTGAAGCAAGATCCCCATCTGCCATTTCCTACACCAAACACCCAAGCCTCCTTATGGGACCCTCTAAGCATGCCTTGTGTAAATATATATGTGTTTATACAAGTGCACAACCACATAAGTATCTCCCCAAACTGGAAAAATCTAACTTGCTCCCCAGTCGTGACAAACTAACGGCCAAGTTTCAGTCTATAGCGTTTTCTGTAGGGCCAGCTGTGTGCCTGTAACAACCGTGGTTTCTAAGAGATACGCCAAGAATTACTTGACCAAAGCTTCGTGCAAATGTAAGTGCTGTGATATTACACACAAATAGCATTTTTTTCTTTCTCAGATTGTAACGTTTGGCACAGCTGCACATAACATACAGTATAAACTCCAGCGTACATTAAGATCATTCATACAGCAGTTTCTTCAGAATAATCCCCAGAAGAGGAGATAAATGATATGATTTTCGTGTGCAGGATCTAAACCAAATTATTTTGATTAATCATAGGCCATTAATGGTAATGGTAATGAGTATGCCACTAAGCATACTATAAAATATGTAAAGCCTGGATGACTCTCAATAGATCTTAGCAAGTGCCTCGTTCAACCTTCACAGCTCATGAAAAACTGTTCAAACCTCTTAGTTTTAGACATGAAAACTATTGATTGTTTACAGTGTTGCATGACCTTTTCTGACAAGTGGGAAAAATTATGAGATATTAGGTTGTAATTCAATCATGCAATATGCTCTAAATTACTTTGGGTTTCAAAATACCAATGTTGTTTCTGCACATTTATTTGGGCTTTGAGTCTCATCTAAGTCTTTGGAGAAGACATGTATGAAACTATTTCAAACTGCAGTGCTCCTTGAATGGCCCTGAGTACAGATAAGCTGTTAATATCTGTAAGGCATCAGTTCTGAAAGTTACTCTTGACTATAACAAATAACAAGTAATTTTAAAAGCATCAACTGAATGAGACTTAGCATTTACAAATAAAACAGATTATGTATCATCACATGAACCAAGATCTTGTTTTACAGAACCTGTGCAACGATACACAGACCCAAACCACTAGTGAAGTCTAAGCTCTACGATGTCTAGCTAACATAAAGTCTTCTTAGTCTGAGAGCATCTGTAATAGTCCACTTTGACCAATTATCCTGAACCTGAACCTCAAATTAAATCCTTCCTTTACTGCAGATCACACAACATGCAGGGATTCAAGAGTTAAAAATATAATGCGACAGCAATTTTTCCTCTCCTATGGGACCTCATTTATCTTCCTCCTAATCCTATTTTCACTATTTATTTTACTTCAAAGTCTGCTACCCTGTCATCATCAGAACTAAGCCTCCAACGACAGCGAGTTATTCTATCTTATTAGAGATCTGTAATTAGAAGCGACAAGTGACCACTGAAAAGGATCTTTGGGAGCCCAGTGTTAAAGAAACCTCTAGAAACTGGGTTGTGTTCCGAAAGTATTTTGTTATATACTCTTTCAGTGGTGGATGACTCACTTGTTGCTATACATGACAGAGAGGTTGCTGATGGTTTTCTATGACTTTTCTGAAAGACAGACCTTTTTCCCTGTATCAGTAGAATATTTTTACTAGAAGTAAAAACACCTCTGCCAATGATAGCAAATCAAGAGAGAAAAGCCACATGAAAAGGTCCTACATTCACTAACTGCTTTGCTCTCAAACAGGTCAGTAAATTTTGCAGAACTCGAGCTCACCCTGGCCGGCAGCCCACCAGAGATCACTTCCCTTATACAAATTCACATTTCACACAGCTTGCGGACTGCTCAGCCCATTTTGACTGTTACAACTTAATTGTTTCCAACTAATAAGATTTAAAAATTTACAACATGTAAAAAGTTTTTAACATGCCAATTTTGGTGAAAGAAGCTCATCCTACCTTAAAAGCCTGCAGAGAAGAGGCAGGATTTATTCTGCTTTGTAAGACCTTTACCTCTCCATCTGGGATTTTTTCCAAACCGATGCCTATTGAATCAAACTTTGTCTTTCTGTAAGTGACTCTACGGCTCAAAGTGTAGTAGAAATGATAAAATACATACATACAGTGGAACACAAATAATGATAAAGGCTGGGATTTGAGGCATTCAAGTGACCCATCAGAGCAGCAGTCTTTTGCAAGGCATGATAAGCAGGATGCATCTTCTGGGCTGTTTGGAGTCAGCGTGTTCCCACCCACACCCAAGGCTATTAATGTGATTGCTCTGCTGCGTGTACCTAAGAACAGGACTGGAACCATTTTTTCTGTAGCAGACATTAAAGGTTTTGGCCAGCTGTAAAACCGTAATGGCTTTGGTCTGTAAAAGAGCTGAATCTAGACAGGGTTTTTATAGCTGATAGTTGAACAGTAATTGGTCTCTGTTATCCTCACCCGTTTCAGATATTCAGATTCCTGAACATATTGCTGCATAATTCAGGGCTGATTTATATGAAGAAGGACAAAAAATTACCAGTCTCAGCAGAAACATACTTCCACTTGAACTGTAAAGTTCAAATTTCTGGAAAGAGGTCATTCAAGTTTGTCTTACTGTGCTCCTTACCCTCAAATTCAGCCTGCTCTTTCAAAAGGGCAGGTCTTTGAGGAATTTCACTGTGTAAAATATTGAGGAGACCTCAAGCCACTGTGAGATGCACATACTTAACAGGAAGAACCAGCCTTGCCTCCACTTTACTCAAACACACTGTCCCAGGTCCTCTGAGGAACTAGAATGAGCATGGTTTTCAAAAAGGAGCTATGTAAGTCAATTTTACCCAAAAAACAATAACCATCTACTGTCAGGCACAAGTTTCAAGGTAAGTTCTGTATAGACACTTTTCTGACAATGACTGTTTGGTAAGCCACCTTGCTGCTGATAAACTGTCTTAGGATGTCAGATGTACAGAAAGTTCACACTGAGAACGGAAGCATCTAAATCATGTGCATAATCACCTTTTAAGTCTTTTTTTTCTGAAAAATTAGGGAAAAGACATGGAAATGTCTATCAGCCAAGCAACTCAAAAGAACACGGGACTGAATGTGTACTTAAAACAGATTGGTGATGATTTACCCATTTCCTTCTGAAGACTAGGCAGTCATTTGGAAAGGCATCAGGCTTGCATATCTTGGATCCATGACTTATGAGGACACTATCAGAATGCTGCCCAAAATATGTTGCAGTCAAGTACTAGGAAAGCATTAGCATTGGTGCAGGAAGGATTTAACCCAAGACTGCCAATTAAGCCACGGGATGATTGGCTCTTCAATGGCGAGAAAGTTCCCTTTGCTATCTCAATCTGCTATTAACACAAAGGCACATAAAATATTCCAGTACAACTCGAGGCAAGACAGCTTCTTGCATTTCAGACAAGTGAGTTGAGTTTCAGCGAAAACACAAATAACACAACTCGCTAAGTTGAAATACATATGGGAGGGGTAGGTAGAGGGTCATTTACAGCTGCCTGGGGTAATTCCTCTGTAGGTCTCAAATTCTGGTGTTTCTGAAGACATATACATCTGTCACCTTCTCCTGAAGGCAAAAAGAAGATAAAAACACTAAAGTGGAGACATCTCTAAGGTAATAAAATACAAGTTTATAGGCAGAATTTATCATTTCTGCTTCATATTTTGATTTTCAGTATCCCAAGTCTGAATACACACTCACAAGTACCAAGCAGGGGTGTAACACAACATTGCCTGTGGAAAACTCCTACGTTTCCTCAAACCTGTTTTTTTTTTTTTCCTTTTTTTTTTGAGGGGTGGGGGGAGCTATACTCACGTCTGATATCGCTTTAAAACAAAGAAATCAAACCCCTGAACTATCGATCCACAATCATGTTAAAGGTTATCATATTTACCACCAGGGATGCACAACCAAGCAATCAATTTCCTAATTAACAAAAGGTGCAATAAATTTCTACCATCGGATTTGAAGAGTTGAAGAAGCTCATCACAGCTCAATTAAATGTTACTGCTCTGAACTGGGAGTGATTGGGTGAACACATCTAATCCATCTCAAATTAAAGACATGCCTTACCATTTGAACAACTACCAAAAAGTAGTGAGGGGTGTGTAAACCCATCAGCAGCATATGGGACCACCAGGAGAATGCTGCCCATGACTAACGCCGTCTGTAACAGATTTAAGTGAGTTTCCAGCGCAGCGCAAAGGTCTGAGACACTTAATTGTACAAGGTGGATAACAGATAGACACAGGTTTTGGAGGACACCAAGACTGTCAAGATAAAGAGTTGTGTGAGACTAAGCCAGACTAGATCTGGTTGCCTCTGAACTTCAAGCCAGTCCCATTCCAGCCTGGCCATCTCCAATTCTTATGCTAGAACTGTGGATGCAAATTAATAAAGAGAAAAAATCAGGGAGACAGAGGTACAGAAAAGGACGCAGAGGATCGACCCTGTTCCTACTAAAGGCAAAAGGTACTTCCATTTTGGTTGGCACTAAATGCAAAGTATTTGGAGGAAAGGAACAGAGAGGGCCAGAAAAGATGGAAAAAAGAAGAGATGAGAGTCAGAAAATACAAAAAAAATCTGAGAAAATAAGAAACTGTAAAAAAAATTGGAAATGGAATAGAAAATTGGCGAGCTCTTGCTCACCCTGGCACCTTGTGTACGGCTTCGACTTTGGAAAGCATCAGAGGTACAGAAAAGTTTCATTTTCTAACACTAACTTGCACTGGCAGGACCTGACTCTGCCATGCGGTCTGTACTGGTATTTCCATCAGAGCAGGCGTCCGACACCCCACGTGTTTGTGAAAAGCCTTTGAGGAACACAGCATCATCTGCTGCTTTTCATGCTGCCAGTAAACCATCAAAAAAACATTTCTGTCAGTGAATTGATATTTTTACCTCTGTAAAGCAGTCTCCTTTATTGTCCCACAGTCATCCCGCAGGAACAACAAGGGACAGAACACAAACTGGACTGGAGCCTAAAAATGCACATTACAGGAAATATTTTTGTTTTCTTTAAAAACATTAATTTCAATGCCTTCCACACTGGTGAACAGGGATCTAACACTCACTCCATCTGTCTTCCTCTGTACCTACAGACTCTCTCTTCACTGAAATGTATCTATGTCTACCACATTTACACCATCACTGCAGACAGACAAGCCATACAAAAATGCTCAAAAATCAAAGGTATTTTACTGTACTAAATAGATATTTTCTGCTGACAGTGACATCTTATTCATATGTGGAGTGAAACACAAAAGTAATAGCCATATCCAAATTTCTTGCAGGCAAAAAGTTTCATGCAGACCTTTAACATACATGGCTTCAATATATTTAAAGCACTACAGGATGTAGTGTTCACTGCAGGATTGTGGGAGGACAAATATCTGAAGCTAGAATGCATTTTATGAAAGAATCAGAAACAGTTGGAAAAAAAAAGAAAAAAACATTACAAATTGTTGCTTACTTGAGGGTATTTTTTCTAAGGCCCAGAAAAAAAAAAATGTTACAAATTATAAAAGTTATAAAAGTTTTAATAGTATTTAATAATATATAATTGAAAAAAAATGGCAAAAATAATTGTAAATATTCTGTGCTTTGACTCTTAGATGAGAAATGAAAAATACTCATATATCACTTTCTGCTACATACATAAACAGTAGCAGTATGATGCATTGCACAAGTTCCTCTGAAGATTACTACCCTGGGTTTGGAGCAACTTGAACGTCTTGCCAAGTCCATGGCAACTTTTTGTCACACGGAGGTACTGATCTGCATGCATACAATGGTGGACCGGGAAGAACATGACTTTAGTACCAAAAGTTAGTTATTTTAGCTCTTGTGAAAGTATCAGTAAATTGCAGCGGTTGCCCTTGGCAACTTGGGAAGTTCCGACATTAACCACCCCTTCCTCACGCTGGGACAGTTATGGTGACTGTGACCTGCAGTCCACAGCGCAACGCCAGAGAGCAGGACACATGCTGCAGAGCAGGTATGCTGCTGCCTCGGTGCCTTCTTGTCATGATACCTCCTAAACAACTTCTAAATTAAAGAGAAAATAAAGCAGCTTTGTTTTAGCCAAAAGGCTGACATGACCTAATTCTCCAGAAAAGCAAATACCATCCTGGTGAATAAAAAAAAATGATTGAAGCACATTTTTCCCCCACCTGCAGAAGTGACTATGTTCCCCAAATCATTCCTCCGTACCTTAAATGAAACAGAGTCCAGAGAAGAGCAACAAGGCTGGTGAGGGGTCTGGAGAACAAGTCTGATGAGGAGCAGCTGAGGGAGCTGGGGCTGTTCAGTCAGGAGAAGAGGAGGCTGGGGGGGGGCCTTATCACTCTCTACAGCTACCTGAAAGGAGGTGGCAGTGAGGTGGGAGCTGGTCTCTTCTCCCAAGTAACTAGAGATACGACAAGAGGCAATGGCCTCAAGCTGTGCCAGGGGAGGTTTAGATTGGATATCAGGAAAAATTCCTTCACTGAAAGAGTGGTCAGGCATTGGACCAGGCTGCCCAGGGCAGTGGTGGAGTCCTCATCCTTGGAGGGATTCAAAAAACGTGTAGACGCAGCACTTCGGGACATGGTTTAGCAGGCATGGTGGTGATGGGTTGGTGGTTGGACCTGAAGATCTTAGAGGTCTTTTTCAACATTAGTGATTCTATGATTCTATCCTTCTTAAAGAGGAAACTATTCAAGAGCAGAGAACAGCTGCAGATGACTAAAAAAGTTGAAGGCAGACATTCAGTATACGTCAGCAAAATGGAGAGTGCTGAATTTCTGACAGGCTTCTGAAAAACACCTTAACATGCTTTTTATATAATACAAATTACGGTGACAGTGACACATATATATTTATGTATATATAAATAAAACTTCTAATGTCTTTTCCACGTGAGTAGCTCACATAACATTTCATGAATCTTACAGATTGCACAAGCTGTGTATCAAGATAATTTTTCCCACTATATCTTTTACAGTTGTTGCTGCTGTAAAATGGAACATTTCATAGCACAGAAGAAAACAGATTCCTCTTTCCAGAGATAGAATTACTGTGTTATGCATCTCAAGGCCATGGAAGATGGAGATAAGTGCAAAGAGGGCGGTGAGAGCCTCTGACAAGGCTCCCTCGCTTTGGAGAAAGTGTCTTTGCACCTCCAGAGACTGTGGACAGTTTGCTCCTCACCGCTTGGTCTCCTTTACTAAAAAGCACATTTCCAGGAGCAGGGTCTCTCTTAAACTTTTTTCTTGAAAATAAAATACTTTTGAGTCAATGCCCTGAGCCACAGCTTAGACTTTCCTGAAGGAATGGCTTTACAGTGCAGCCGAGCCAACCCAACCGCAGGCCACCAGCACTGGCGCCTGTCTGATCCCACCACCAGTTGGTTCAGAAAAAATTGGCCTCCAAAAGTAACAGACACTTTTTTGCCCGTTTAGCTCTTGAATTAGATCGCTGGGTCATCAGACAAAATGTAGCACTGTTGCAAGGCAAGAATTAGATGCTGCAGTTGTTGACAAAGCAGGACTCTCCCTCTTGGCCACAACGAACATCTAGAGAGGTTTAACTACACCAGGAAACTGAACCTTTGGAAGTCTTCCTTCCAAACTCAATCAGCCCTCACAAAACCAGGTGCTCTTCTTGCTCTTATGTCCACAAAGTTCCTGACATAACTTGCTGCTAAGTGGCTAAAGACATCAGTTACTCCCTTGACAGAGCAGAATAAATCCTGAGGTGGGGAATTAAATAGGATTGGATAGTCTTAGTGTCAGACAAGTTTTGTCATTACAAAGATTTTCAGGTTAGTTCAGTGACAACTGACTCTGAATCTTTTTCACTAAGAAATCATCATGCAAATTTTATAACTGAAGTCAGTCTACAGTTATGAAAAAGTATACTTCTCTAGACAACCATAATTAGTGACTTCTTAGGCAACTGTAAACAAAAACCCTACAAGTAAATAAATAGATAACATCCTCTAATAGTTGTAATGCAGACCCGCAGTTTAGGATTAGTTCTTCTTATTTAGGGTCTAGTAAAAATAATTCTGATTCCAACAGAACCTTTAACTTCAGAAGACTCCATCCACCTCTCCAGAACAGAACAAGAAAACACAAATCAAAGAAACAGTTAGAAATTAAATGTACTTAACTGAAATGCAGGAAGCGAATTCAGAGCCCGAGTCTCTCAGGGCTTCTGATGTTGTGTCATTACATTTACTGAACAGGAATCATACTTAGCAGAGATACTACACCAGCAATTCACCAACAGAACTACCTGGGAAAGGGAAAATCACTCAGTTTATACTATTTTAGCATTTCATTAGTATTCCTAACAATATCCCTCATGTGGAAAATAAAAATCACCTCAATTCAACAGAAATCATGCACAGAAATCTTCCCCAAAGCAGTTTCAGCAGAGATTTAGCATTTCTCTGACTGTAGACCGTTGATATTCACCCCCTTTGCCTTGAAAATGTAACCATAACTAGTTTTAAATATATTTTTTATTACAACAGACTTTGATGACACAAAATTCTTCTGGGTTACACCTGAACAAGCCCACAAATTTACGTGCCTAAATAACACTTTGAGTAACTGTGTTTAACCTTACTGAAAATCAAACCTTACTAGAAATCAAAGCGATAGCCTGGGTCACACGCTTCACCCTCATTAGGAAATCGATCTCGTAGGGCAGTTGTTTGGTCCTTATTGCAGAGCAGAGCTGTGGAGGGAAGGGAAAGGGAAAGGGAAAAGGAAAAGGGAAAAGAGGGAAAAGGGAAAAGAGGGAAAAGGAGAGCGTCTTGCACAGAGAAGCCAAGGCACCACCTTTATTTCAAAGATGGCCCAGGGGAGCATGCTTTAAGGAATGGTGACAGTTCAGCACTACAAGAAACCCAGCTCAGCACCCTTACAGGCAGCAGCTCTGCCAGAGCCCAGAAAAATACAACTGGTTCAAGAAGCAGCAGAGAAAAATGAATGCTAATTATCAACTAGCAGAGCTTCAGGCAATTATGTAACTATCAACGGAAAGCTCAGACAGATACATGGCAAAATTGGGCAGAGAGGGGAAACAGACTGACAGGATGTGGGGCCATACTTGACAAAAGTATCATTTCAGGCAAATTCAGTCTCCAGGCAAATTACACCTTTCATGTCCATTTACATTTGATGGAACAGGAAAGTACAATAAAGGAGAATAATGATTCCGTCCCACGAAAGGAACTCAATGTGACGTGCCTTCTGCTTCTAGGCATCCGTTCCACAATTATTTTAAATCTCTGGCGTCTGTGTGGTGCAGATGAAGTATATGAACATCAAAAATTAATGTGTTGAAAACCAGGCACCTATCTGCTTTCTTTCAGTTCACTTCTGCACTTAAAACCTTGGTTGGAGCACAGGTTTTCCAGCCCACCCACCTAAGCTCCAACCCCTGCCTGTCCTGGCAATCCCCAGTTGGGTTCACCCCGCCACTTCACCGATAACATCCATTCAAAATAGGCTATAGCTGGCCCAGATCTATTGCTAGGAATTTTCTATTCAAATCCTGGAGGAATTTGGCTTGTTCTTTCCAGCTATTCCTATGTCACCTTAAGGCATAAATGAAGCCAAGCAAGAACATCTCGGGAAGAGCAGAGGTCTCCTCTGTGTCCGTTGTCCATCCCTCCCAGCACAGCACTGGCTTGTAGTGAAGATACTCAAGGGCAGATTCCTGCCCAGGCTGCTCATGGGTAAAGCACCAGCTTGAAGCATCAAGTACCCATCTTCCTAATGTGCAAAAGATATTTGACATGTTATCTTATGTATTTTAAACTTATTCACAGCAAAAAATTATGAAACAACCAATAAATGATGGCAAAGTTAACTTTTCTTCCACGCTGAAAAGTTTGTAAGTCTCGCACTCAGTGTGATCAGATTTTCAAGGACATTCAGGAGAAACTTTCAGGGCACAGCCCACACCCATGCGTGTCTCCATGGGTGCATCCCACAGTTGTTTACACAAATGTGTTAGAACTTGCCTACTCAAAAGGGATTAGTACTTTTGCACAGAAACCAGGCTTCATGTGCATTTGTTGTATTTTCCCAAGAATTCAAGGGAAAAAAAAAAAGGGTTGGAAAAAAATGGGTGAAATGGAAATGTTCCCCACTTATCACGAAAATTGTATTCTGTATAAAGTACAAAACAATCTTTGTGACTGATGTCCAAACATCTCTGAAACACAACGTTTATGGTACAGCACAGCACTAGAAAACTAACGCCAGATTTCTTGATGCTGGAGATTTTTTTCCATGTGAAGCTCTTCTTGAGAAGTCAATTTATAATCACTTCATGTTTTTTATCTTGACATTCAACAGCTAAAAAAGATGACCAACCCAAGTTCTGAAGCATTCACAATTGCAGAGCGGAAGTTTGAAGAGTGTTATCAGAGGTACTGCTTTTAAACACAAGTCCCTGGGCTATTTAGCTCCTTTCCTGGAACACCTGTATAACCACACTGTAAATAACAAGATACTGGGAAACATCTTTGCTCTGGGGTGTGGGGGGGTGGAATAAAGAGCTTTTTCCACTACCTTTTAGGGGTAGAAAGAGTGCCAGAAGACTCAAAACCTTGCTAATGATAACAAGGGTCCAGCCATTAAGAGTAAGGACTGGTATTTTGGTGCCAATAGCCATCAGCAGAGGCAATAATCTTGTCTTACAAGGCTGTTTCGTGAACGATAAGGGAAATTAGGAAAGCAGGAATATCACTTTCTTTTTCCCAAGATAGTTTATTTTCCAGTCTATCCAAGCAGTCTCCATCTTCACTTAGTGGGACTAAACAGGATACAAATCTGTCTTCCAGGTATTGCTGACGCATTTCTTATCTTTAAAGGTATGAAATTACTGAAAATGTCGTTGCACTTTGGGTCTGACACAAAACATAGTAAAGTCTGGCAGCCCAGCCAAGAAACCTGCCCACAAATTCTGTAGAAGATGTTTTGGAAACCTTTCCTTGCCTTGACAGGCTGAAACAGAAGAACATTGTTCCCTTTCCTTACTAAGCATCCTGAGTTTTCTAAATCCATCTATATAACCATATTTCAAGGAAATGAAATATTTTTCTCCTAAAATTCACGGCAACTTGTACTCTGTGAACCTCTCTGGAATTTTATTTCAGGATGCAGAGATTTGTCTTTTTCCTTTTGCTGTGGCTTCATCAGTTCAAACGCTATTGACAGAAGAGTGGAAGTCAGGAGACAGAGAGAGACTAACGGTCCTGGAAGGATGAAGCAAGGAGAACAAGGTAGAAATGTGGTTCAAGTCACGGGAAGGAGAGATAATTTAGGAAGCTGCAACATAGACATCCGTTACTAATCAATGGATGTGCTCTTTATTTAAAAGTGTGTCATTTTGCTTAAAGAGTCAGGACTAGATTATCACCACAGGATACCTTTTCTATTTTTTGTCAAGTATACTGTAGTCTTTATACGATGTGATCAAATCACTTTGTTCTAAAAACAGCCTGCAACTCATTTTCCTACACCATTGCTCCAGAATTCAAGGGTAGTGCTGGCTACGAAATTTTGCTTTCCCACCTTAGATAATTACAACTCTTTAAAGGAATATCAAACTAAAACAAGCTGGAAATGTTGCCATGGCATGAAGCAGTATGGTTTATCAGTGCAGGAGCATAAGAGCCCGGAGGAGCACGTCCCACACACCAGCTTTCACCTGTGCCCCACTGCTCCTCATTGGGCAAGCCTGGCCCACCTGCCTGAGAACCCAGAAGACCAGGAGATGCAGGACGGGCAACATCTCTTGCTGTCCTCACTCTCGTGCGTCTTCTGCATCAGGCTCGTTTGCCAGCCTGGGATGCAGCCCCTCCACCAGCTGTCAGTTGGACTATCCAGGCAAGGAGAACATTTCACAGGACATCTCAGGTGTTATGGACTCACCCTGCACCTGCATGGGCATAGGTAAGTATTAAACAATAAATATCAGGTGTTGGTTTTCATTTAGTAGAATGAGCAAACTTCTTTCAGTTACTGAAGAGCAGGAAAAATGCTACAAGATTACTCAATGAAATTTAAAATGCATTGAACTTGCATTAATACTTTTAAAAGAAATAATGTCCAATCAAGCAACCTAAATATTAGCTGTTAATTATCAATGGAAGCGTTCAAAATCTGAGGAGAATGTAAGGTACTTTCCTTTCTCATATTAAGAAAGGTGGCAGAAGGAAAAGCCACTTCTACCACAGTATTAGACAGTAAAATGTACAAAATAAACTATTCAATTAAATTGTCGGGTGTGACAACAGTAATCAAGACGTTAAGGCTGAATACTCGGTAATTTCTAGTGAAAGCAGCAGATTATTTTTACTACGTAAATGAAAAATTATTTTATACTGTGCATAAAAACCATGAAATGAGTACCACTAAAAAAAAAATAAACACATAATAATCAGACATGGGAAGTGATTAAGTCTGAAGGGAGACTTATGACTTCTCTATACAGATATCAGGAGCACAACATTATCTCAAGATGAATTTGTTTGCAGATGTCAGTGTGGCTGTAGCTTACTCAGCAGTCAGCACCAACATCGCTTTTGTAAATGTTTACAGAGAATTTTTTTCAAAACTGTTCAGAGATCACTCATCAACCTTTCAGTCCCAATGATCTTAATAAAATAACCTAGAAAGTAATTTCATTTTGTAAAATTCTTACAGGAATAGAGTTTACAGCCTTGCAGTCAAACGAAAAAGCTGGAAGAAAGCAGAGAGTGAGGCTGGACTAGAAACATGCAGAATTCCAGCAGCCCAGCTGGAGCCGCCTCCTGCAAGCTCTCACTTTTCTAGGTATCTATCTCAGCAATAACAACCTGCCTCAAAATCCTCCGAAAGAGCAGACAGGCAAGCCTGAGCATTTTGTCCAGAATATTTGTCTTGGAAAACGGTACTTCTTAAACTGTCAGTAAAGGGGAAAAGTGCTTCTGGAGTCTCAAAATCTGGAACTCACCTAAGGAACATCAGCAATCGAGTGTTTTGGCATTACAAAACTGAAATCCTGGAAACAATATGTAATTTAAACAGTATTGGCAGATTAGATATACATACATATATATATATATATATAAAAGTCACTGCATACTATCTAAAAAGTATCATGTCAATTATGAAAAAGGATTTGTATTCAAGGTTTTTTGACCACTGAAGCAGCGCTGGACAGCATAAATCTCATCCTTCAACAATTTCTGCACCATCCGTCTGCGCTTGCAATAATCTGCCCCCGCAGGGGTTTAGTGTTTCATCTTTGGTTTGGCACTAAATGAAGAGAAACTTATTACTGCTTCAATTAGACCACTGCCATGAACATTAGCACAAAATAACTACGCAATTAAGAAGTTTATGAAACAAAAAATCATTTGTGAAATACAGTTTTGGGTTGTGGCTTCCGTAACCTGACGAATTCAACAGATCTGTAGCAGAAGTTAAAGAAGTATGCTGAGATCTTCATGGGACCAGCTGGTCCCTAACAGTTCCCACAACATAGTTTAAACTAAGCATGTGAACCTGTAGACAGAACCCACATGAAAACAGATAGATCATTTAGAATTGCTGGCAGGAAAAATTAGTGTTTATGTATTTTTTATGCAAAGAGAGAAAATATTTGTAAGTATTTTGGAGGACCAGTCTGTTCCTTAACTCTGTTAATTTTCTTCTGATTCATGAATAGATATTTCAAAAAACCTTTCCTCCAAATTTCAGCTCAGCTACATTGTATTATATGACATAGCGTATGTTGCAGAACACAGAATTTAACAAACAAGAGCACTGTGTAGGTGTGTTTATATTGTCTATCTTTAAAATAGAAATTACTTCAATGTAACTTTACAAATGTGGCAAAGCCAAGCCCTGAAATATCAGGAATTGCTTCAGCCTCAGTCCAACCTTCTCAAACATATGGTTCCCACCAGGGAGGCGGTGAAGCCGTTCAGTCACCCTCCCAACGCATCTACTCTTACTTACACACATGCTTGCACTGACTGTCCTCTCTGTAACCAAGTTTAATCACGGGAATTTTACCAGAGCTTTTTTTTTTTTAAAAAAAAAGAAAACAAACAACAACAAAAAACACCCCAAAAAACAGACAACACCAAAAACATTAAACCAAAATAAGTAGTTTGTTTCCGGAATTATCAAAACCTATGCAGGTCATCAGCATCTCCAGTTGAATAAAATGACTGATACCAACCACTGGTAGCCTAATGTACTTCTGGCAGCTAGATTAGCTTACAACTTAGAGTTAAACCTCAGCACCCTAGGTGCTGGCACTGCTAAACTTGCATGGATGTTTAGGAAAATAGGAAGAGAAAGACATTCCCACAGTTAAAAGGGCCTATTGAAAAGCAAGCAATAAAATTTAAGACTCAGTTCTGTAGTTTATGAATATAGATGCTCCTTTTTTGACATGTTGAATATATGGTTGAAGTTAAAACAATATTGTTTCCGTAGATGCAATGTATCATTGAACAGAATGCTTTTACAAGAAGACTGTATCATAAAACTTACAGAATAGGATCAAGGCATAAATGCAAAAAAATGTTGAATATGAAACTTCTTTTCCCTGCCTTTTTTACAATATATGCTTAGATTTTGGTCTTCCAAAGCCAAGCTCGTTTGCAAATGCAGGAGCCAAGACATACTTAATAGTTATTATGGAGTTGAATACAAATAAATTTTTAAGTTCTCTATTTCACAGCACTTTTTGCAGTACCCTTCTGAGGTCCCTGGCAACCCCAAGTGGAGATATGTCAATGGAGAACAGCTCTAGAGATGGTCTCTTCTACTGAGGCCCTTCCCCAAAGCCAGCAAAGCCACCGCAGAAGGTCTCCTCCCAGTTCACAGGATCTGTGACTCTGCTGAGGAACGGCACTGGTGGACTCATCCCCTCTCCCCTGGCCTGAACACAAGCCCTTTGTCTCTCTTCTTTTGTGGCTATTAGCTGGAATCTAAATTCCTGACTGCCAGCAAGACCAACATTCGCTCCTGGAGAAGGACCCTGTGTTTATAGGGCGCTGAGCGTGCCTCCAGCTCTGTTTACTGGAGCTCGCTCAGAGCTGGGTGAAGACTGTAGAAAAGAGAAGAGATCAGATGGCATCGGCTGACGACGCTTTGCTGCTGCTCAGCTGATGCTCCCACTCCTCCGGGCAGCAGTGAGCGCTGGCCGCGAGCCGCGGTGCGGAGCGGGCACGGCAGCCGTCCCACCAGCTCCGGGAGTGGACACGGGAGAGCGAAGGGATGGGCGATTTCACCGGTCAGTGCTTGGGTCAGTCACGCTCCCAGGCAGAGCTGGCTGCCATGTCAGAGGCTTTCTACTTGCAAAGCTTTACTCCCACTGTGTTACACGCCATATTTACAGAGGGAGGGAGCATACAGCTGTGCAGTAATCGTAGAAAATAACCAAAATAGGGAAAGCTGGAATGTAGCTGGGGAAAGCAACAGCCCCACTTACAATGGCAACAGTTACAGCGGCCAAATGCCCAGCAGTGCTGTGAGGCCAGAGGGCAAAGGATTTAAAACTGTCCTCCCCTTGTCCTGTAGCAGAAGTCGTCTGTCGGAGTGACAAGAAACCCTGAATCCTGTGTGAATAGGAGTACAAGGGGGCAAAGCTAACGTAACAAACTGTATAGAAAAATCGGGCTGCTTTAGATGAAGCACAGGAACTAACAGCTGATTGCTAATCCACTCACTTGGTCAATTCTGGTACCTATAAGATGCTTGATGCAGTGCTGTGGCTTTCCAGCGCTTCTTGTAAATATAAGGAAGGCTCCCCTTTATGCCGGAGGACTTGCCATCCAAACACACTGCCTAATTCCTCCAGAGCAAAGACCAAAGACAAAGTGGTTTGCAGGGTATAACGCTCTTCTTGGAGAGCTCAGACGCAACAGCGTGTAACGCACTTCTGCCTGTGACCACAACGGACTGCAGTAAGTCCTAGTTAAGTCAACTAATGCATTGTACAAGTTCCGTTACTTCATACAGAAGAGCTTTAAACAGTTTGGGTTCTGTTCTGTTTAATGCACTTCACTATCAGTCAGTAATTCTCTTTTTAAATAAGAAACTGAATACTCTACCATTTGTTTCATGCCAGTGTGACTTTTTTAGATTTAATTTAATTTTACCAAACAACATCATCTTCACATCTGGGTCCCACCCCTCCTAGATCCAGAATAGTTAAAATGGTGAAATGCTTCTCTTTCTTTCTTGTACTTGTCTTATGCGTCACATAGCAGTTCATGTCTTTAAAGCCAGGGCATTTCAGATACCTATGAAAATGACACAGACTGCCTGCCACAATTCACCCGATTGTTTCTACTTTCCCAAACCACCATTTCCAAACAAACCATCACAGAATAGCAAGCAACGCAATTGCTCCAGCGCAGGTACTGCATGCTTACTGAGCTGAGATACAAGCCCAAACAGACTGGCAACTTTCCAACCATGGCTAAGAAAATGACCATTTAGGGTACTTTTTACACATTGATTTCTTCCCGAGATTCAAACTCTTCATGTTTAAAGAGGAACTTCTAATATGAGGGGTTGATCTATATAGTCCTGGAATCGTGGAATCATAGTCATACACACCTACAGCATGGCAGCAAGTAAGTTGGTCTGTTCTCTACCAATATTTCCAAATTCGAGTCTTAAGGCACTAGTAAATTTTAAGTTCAAAAAAATTAAAACACCAAACCCACCACATTCCAATCCCAAAGAAAAAGCATATTGGTAAACAAGATGTGCTTCTTGGCTCAGAAAGTGAGAGCTGCTCTCCCTCTAGAGTTTTCACTGCGTGCTCTGTAACCTGGAACTGTTAGCTCGTCAAGTTATGCTGCTAGTGCTGTCGGTTGCTACCGTTATTCATTCAAATAAAAGGTAGGGACCTTGAAAATAAATCTTTTCAACAATTCCTGTCACAAACATTTCATCCAGCCTTGACCACGAGTCTAAACTCCTTTCAGACACATTATAACAATAGCACTGTAATGTAATAGCTGCAAGCAAACTACTTACAAAAGTTCGTGTTTGCTTTGTCCCAGTATTCATTATCTTTAGGCGCATCTTTCCAATCACTTTTAGCATTGTAATATAATCAAGAAAATTCACCCTGAACAGTCTAATAAAACCCTGCATTGCTCTAAAAAACTAGCCAGACGAGTCTTCTGAACAACACAAGAATGAAAAACATTTGCTTTGTGTTCTTTCAAACATATAATGTGCAAGCATAAAAAAAAATAACCTCCAAGAAAAACAGATCTCCAGTAATAGCCATCTGCTCTTCATGTCTAGCAGAAAACGCGGCTCCTTTCGGCTGTCAGGAAATTGGAGCTAACCTTTGAGTTCCTGAAGACAACAGCCACGCTCACCCTGGTCCTGGCACTCGCGAAATGCCAAGGATAATCTCATTTCCATTTGGAAGAATAACGTACAGAACAGCAAACACTTCTGCGTGAGCACACGTGGGAATCTGGCCAGGAGATCTTAGCAGCTTGTGTGGAACTGGGGGTGTGAGAAAACAGAGATGACCTGAGGGTCAAGGAGCCTGATGCCTCTCGATGCTACAGTTATTTTATCTTCCTTTACATTAGAAGATAATGGACTGAAATAACAAATTGGAGGCTATATCCATTAGATTTTCTAGCCTGTGCAGCTTTATTGCCCCTCCACCGAGGGAAGGCAGACATGGCGTGGCAGGGCAGCTCGTCGGTAATTTGGTGCTGTAGGCACTGGCTGCCCATCACCGGCCCTGCAAGGCGTCAGCCCAGCGGCCAGCTCCACGAAGAGCCTGCACTCAAGATCCCTCTTAACCCAAGACTAGGAGCAAGAATAAATCCACTCTTACACACACACTCTGTCCCAAACGGGGTGTGTATAAATAACAAAACATTGCACATCTTCTGAAGGCCAAACATTCATTTGCATGCAGCAACTCAAGCTGGCAGACCTCATAAAACCTACTGGCTAGGTCATGTTTTGGCTCACACAACTATATATGGGGAAGAAAAAGAAAAAAGAAACCCACAGAGTCAAAATAGCTAAGAAGAGGTATCATGCCCAGAATTTCTGGGTGTCTAGTGTGCAGGTAAAATGGCAGGAGAAGCCCGGAAAAGCAGACGAAGCTGTGCATTCCGATCTCAATTTTTCCTTTGTTCGTACCTACTCTGCTCAAAGAGGAGACGGGCAGCAACAGCCCAGGGGTCAGTTGTGAGCGACGTGCTGGCGCGTAGGCTCAGCTTTCAAAGTAATTTTGTTTTTTTAAAAACTTTAAAAATACTTACTTACAGATCCATACCTTTTAAAATATGGTAAAGAATAATTTTAGGTATGTCACAAGACGCAGTTTCTTGGTTTTGGTGGAGGTTGCAGCTGAACGGGGCCACGTGCTGGCTTGTCACAGCAAACAGCACCCAGCTCCAGCAGCAAAGCCCCACAGCTGTGCCCCTCAGTCGAGCGAGACCTCCCATCCTGCCTGTGACCATATCAGAACGCCCTTCAGAAACAGGGGCCATCTCTGTATACACCAGAACTATAAAGTTTTGGCATTTCCTTTTCATATATTCTGATTTTTGTGAACTTCTACTACAGAAAACAGCATAATGGCCATGATTGCTTGCTCCTCTGAAGTACACTTCGTCACAGCCTGTTGTATAGCATCAACTGCCAACATCTACAGGATTGTCTTGATTTGATCAATCATCAAAATGTGATCAAATTTTCTCTCCAAGTGTTTTGTTCTCTGTTGCACACAACATAAAAATTTGCTTCAAATATCCGCTATTGTTTGGTGACGCAGTTAGATATGAACTCAAACACCCAACTCCTTATATATATAAATGCAAAGCTAGTGGAGGCGCATGGTGAGTCTTAATAAGCACATCTTTCTTAATTTGGCAGACTCTAAGCTCAGCAAACGATGTGCAAACTGTTGCGAATGGGCAAACATTTTTCTGTCTAGCGGATTAAGACTTTTTTACAAAACATCTGTGAAGACATTAAGAGTTTTGCAGTTTGTCATCTCATTCTTAATGTTGCTTTTCGAAATGAGCTGAACTGCGTCAGTCATTCCGTGGTCTTTAACAAAACCCCTTGGACGATATAATTCTAAATTCATAGTGAGGAGCTCATTGAACTTAGTGGGGTTTAGACAAAACTTTGTAATCAAGTGAAATACTGACTACAGAACCAAGTGGCACCAAATTATCTCCTCTGACTACTTTACATCAAGGGGAGTTTTGCTTACAAATGCAGTGCCTCAAATCTGTTATTCTAACAATGTGCTCTGGATGTAAAAGGCTTATATTAAGTCCTATTAGTAATGCATTGCTATACTACCAGGGCAAATTTGACTGAATGTTTCTTACATTGGGAACGGGATGTTGAGATCATTTTGTTTATCTGATTATCTTAGCGTGCGTTCAGTCAGAAGGGATTTGGTCTTCCACAGAACGCACTCAGTATTTCTTTTTTTTCTGCTTTGTTTTTTTGGTCTCATCTCTGTCCCAATTAAACTGATAGCATAGATCAAAATAAAAGTCTTTTTGCTTTAAGGAAGCAATCTGAGAGCAAGGCAGGACTGCTACACTACACATTTACGTTAGAAGTCCCTCAAATAGATTACAAAAGTTCACAAAGTCTGCTAAGCCTTAAACGTATGCAAATTTTGGGAGGTGGGTTAATGGGAAAGGCAATGTCCGCATGGTCTCTTCGTGAGCACACAGCAGCGTTTCAGCACACCTTGCATGCCCACAGCAGATATCTGAACCCACCCTCGTGCTCAGTGCTAAGGAGGACAAGCAGCACAATGTCTGACATGAGTAAAGAAACGGGTGATTTAAGCTGAGATTGGGCACACCACGTCAATGTTGGCTTTGACTAGCCAACCCGACTGCAGACTCCGGCAGAGCAGCAGCATTCCCACATCACATTTCGTCTGTCAGGCAGCTGCTAACAGACGGGAAGTGCTGTTTGACTGCCTCTCATCTACCCCTGGCTGACTGCTGGTGGATAATCAGGGAAGTGCATTTTGCCATGGCCAAGAGTACAGTCTCCAGCTCTAACAGGTTTCTCTTCAAATCCTTCTGTAACAAAAGTAAAGATTTCCAAGATGGCTAAGCTGTATGTGTCGCACAGATATTTCTTTGAACTTCCCTCAATTACTTTACACTTTTGAGATGCTTTCTGGAACAAAATAAAAAAATACATATGTGTGTGTTCTCAGAGGAGGTGATATTGAACTTCTCCTCAGATCCTGGGGACAGGCCACTTCAGAGCAGCTCAGACTGTCTCACTAAATTACTCTGGTGATATCCTCACTTAGCCAAGGTCCATCAAATCCAATAAGCTTTCCTCAGGGGTGGCCAGTAGCACAGCAGCAGACACAGAGGGAAAGAAGGAACCAAACCCACACAGAGGGGTCCTCAGCCGTTTGAAACACCACGGGTCCCCAGCCGTCCCGAGCTGAGGCTGGCCTGCTCATTAACCACAGGTAAACACATCCTTCACTATGTTAACGCTTACTTCAAGGCCTCCACAGAAATTTTTGGCAACGAGATTTGCATTGTATTTTATGTGAAAAAAAGTACTTGTATTCTATCTGATCTGAAGCCAAATGCAGAAATACCAGAAAGGCTGAAGATGACGGAGGACGCAACCACTGCTGGCTGTGTTCACACCACCGTGTGCTTGCTTCACCCCTCTGGCTCCCGGCCAGCTCCTAATGAGCTGCTTTTTGGAGAAGCACTCTGGTACCACATACTGGAAAGCAAAATAAAACTCTAGGATAATTAATATTTAGAATACATTCTCTTATAAATGCACGGATGTAAGAGCACGTTAGGAACAAAGGCTATTGAAGCCGTTTGACAAATCCTGGAAGACACTGTCAGGGTTACCCAAATCACTCAGGCAGCCACTGGGAAAGCCAAGAAAAATCCTAAATACACTGCTGCAGATAATGTCATATTCACTAGGTGAATTCATATGTCACAGGAAAGGGACATGAGCTTATATTATCCTTCTTGAGATACTTACCTCATCTTTGCGGGAGTATACTAGGCAGAAGCACAGAACTACATTTTGCAAAGAAGGGCTTAAGTAATCCATTTACTTAAGGAGGGTGAAAAGCCCTTCATTTGTAATACAGACATAGATTTAATGACGAAATGGATTTGCATCAGAAGTTTCTAAAGATTTCTAAAAGGCTTTGAGCATTAAAGAGAATTTGAAATAAGCTTGGAATTCTGCCTAGCATTTTTAGCTGATTTCTCTCCCCTTCCCCTGTCCCAAGCACAAGATGACAATCAGAGCATATTACTTTCCCTCCAGAAAATATGTCATTATGTGAGACTCTGTGAGGAGTTCAACACATCTCTATTTCGTATAACTAATCTCCTAAGCATACATCAAGTTATAGAACAATAAAAAAAGACACTGCCTAGCCAATAGCAAAACTAAGATTTGAGTTAGCAATAACTACTGCGGCACTGCAGTGACCTTTGAAACTATCGTGACAAGAACTTTTTATACATAAAGAGAGAAAAAGTGGATCCCATAAAGACAGTAAAAAGAAACTTTATGTTGGCAAGTCTCTCTAGTGCTAATCAAGACAATATAGATGTTCATTTGAAGGAAGGACAAGCTGGCTTAACATTATTGAAGTCCCACCATTTTCTAACACCCTAAAAGCTTTTCTAACTCAAAAAGGCTCTTAAACTGTCATGTGCTGGATATAAACCATCTCAATCAGAACCACTAATCTCTCATGAAAGAACTTCTTTGGTAAAAGGGTCTCTCAGGACTGCTGCTAAAAATTTAATGATTCATTTTTTTAATCTTTTTTAATGAAGTCCTATCAAGAACACATAAAATTTATAGCACTTGTGGAATATTTCTCTTTTTTTTGATGAATTAATGGCTTATTCAGGCCCCAAATCATCTGGAATTCTGGATTTTTCCACAAGTTTCCACCAGCTCTTTTGCGCAGCCATTTACAATGCAGACTTAATTACAGCATCCTGCAAACTCAGCTATCATCCCTGAGGTTAAATAGCACACTTTTGAATAAAAAGGTTTTAATACAGGAGTTTGAAACTGTGACAAAAATCAAGAGAATAAAATACTAATTTATCTTTCTGAACACATTTTCATCACTTGTAAATTTTACTCAAAGAGTTAGGAAACATACAAGGGCTCTGTTTAATCTACAGCATGATATTATTTCAGTTACATAACGAAATAAAGACCAAAGGTCCATTTGATGTGTGTGTCACATTTTCTCCGCGACAGTTGTCCCTAGCAGGAGGGCAGTGGAGCAGTGGGAGAGGCTGCTCGGAGGGGCTGGGCTTGGTGGACCCTTGCAGTGGGAGGTGGGACTGCAGAGCTGGCCCTGCTTGGGGCAGGAGGCTGGAGGAAGGGTTCCCTGGGTCACAGAATCGCAGCATGGCAGGGGTTGGAAGGGACCTCTGTGGGTCACCTACTCCAACCCCCTGCCGAAGCAGGAGGTCCCTCCCCCGTGCTGTCCACACACAACCCATTCCGAGATACAGTCAACGCGAAACCACCTCTGCTTTTAATGATTAAAAACATAAGCTTAAAGAAAAATGAAGTGGAAAAAAATAGTCACTCACATGACATTTCATGAGAAGCATTGAAGTACCAAGTGAAATGTTAGTTTTGCACAATTGGTTTTATTTAGTCTAATAATACTTTTTTTTTTTTTCCCTAAAAAAGTGTATAGAGAAATTCCTATCAAAACAACAAACCTCATCTTCATTTCCAGTGCCTTTATGCATCAATTTTTTACTCAGAACTCCCTGATGGAATAAACTTTTTAAAGTGGGAAAAAAAATCAGGTCATTCCAAATGGAGAACTATAATGTTAGCTATTCTAATTTTCCACCAGCAGTATAATTAAGCATTTCACATTTGTTACCAATGCAGCATGCGAACTATCATGCTACTCTGATCAGAACACGGTCAACTACACTCTTTAAAAGCAGATCAGTCCTAAACCAAAATTTAAAGAAAACTTTAAAATAAAGGTTGGGGATTGCATAGCTAAAGAAGAGAATGCAGACAGTGGTGTAAAAAGAGCATTGTTTTTGAGTGTCAGTTACTTTTGAAATTCATAATACGCTTGACCTGACAGCACACGCATACTAAAATTGTCTTAAGGTGGTTAAGCACAAACACCCGAAATGCCAGAGTTAGAAGAGGAACCAGTGAATACGCTACAAGGGCTAATAAAAAGACGTTCAAGTGGCTTTAGGGCTGAACGGAGTCATTACACAGGTCTATTAATGAACTGAGGAATATATTTTATATATATATAATATATATATTATGGGGACAATCTTTTTAGCAGAGACAACAGTGACAGGACAAGGGGTAATGGTTTTAAACTAAAACAGGGTAGGTTTAGGCTGGATATAAGGAAGAAATTCTTTACAATGAGGGTGGTGAAACACTGGAAGGGGTTGCCCAAAGAGGCGGTGGAGGCCCCATCCCTGGAAACATTCAAGACCAGGTTGGACAGGGCTCTGAGCACCCTGGTCTCGTTAGCGGTGTCCCTGCTCGCTGCGGGGGGGGTGGACTAGATGACCTCTGGGGGTCCCTTCCGACCCAAAACTTTCTATGATTCTATGATTCTATATGCCTTTAAACCGCTGCTCACCAACAGATCCAAGCACAGCCCCTGTGGAGGCAGCTTCCCGCCGTGCCGGGCTCACTGCTGCTCCACAGACCACAGAAGGAACCAGGCAGAACGCACCCTCAGCCACACTCCTTCGGTGGGATTTCTCTAGGAAAAGGACACGACATCGAACACGCCAAGTTCAAATTATTGCAGCACAAACTGGACCACTGAGCAAGAGGTATACAGGACTTTCTGCGATGCCCTACTCGGGAAATACCGTTCAAAGCAATTCCCACTTAAATCAAAGAAATGAAAACAATCCTGAAGCTGAGACACGGCAGGGCGTACACGTAACACTTGATGATGCACTGACAAATTAAGGTGAGGATCAAAGTAAATTTCTCTAACAGTGGCATCTCGCTATGAAGAATATTCATTCCAGCCCTAATTTTTAAATGACTGTGCTTTGAACATACAGTTCATTATAAAGATAATATTGTAGACTTCTCCTACAGATGTTATCCAACTTAGAAGGTTCCAGCTGCACCTTTTAGAAATAGCTGATTGTTATTGTCTGGTCATACATCTGTATAATGATGTTTTAAAACGTGAAAATCGAAAAGGGCAAACACAATTTCAATATTCAGCAGCCTACTAATGATAGTCTGGAAAGAGCAGACACAAATGCATTTATAACTGCCATGCGAAGGTGACACAGGCAGCATGGAGATCTCCAGCGCAGTACACACCTGTTTCTGAAGAGAGGGTATCAACAGTGAAACATTTTACTACAAATTACTTTTTACCATAAAAATGTCTATTAGTGGAGCATAAGCAGAGTGTATAGCTGTATTTTCTTTCTTTCTTTCTCTTTTGAGGCAGGAAGCAGTGAGCCCAGCTCAGAGTTGTGTTCGTCTCTGCAACAGACTTGGCTAGCACTGAAATAAATACCTAATCACATATATCATGTACGTGTGTGTGCTAATACAGGATATTTAGCATAAGGCAGGGTACGTCATGTCTGTCAGGGGACTAACGAATGCGGGTGCCTACGTGATGCAAACATTTCTGCGGTGTTAACGTGCTGGGCATGTATCGTTTAATGCCTTGTGAAGGCAGTTGATGCTGAAGCAGCTTTCTTGCATAGATCAAAGGAGTCAAACTATATTTTTCAATATTAACGATAACACTGTGCAACTGGTGATGACATAAGGCTGCAGTGCTGCCAGCTTAATGTTTACTGACTGAAGAAGGTTTTTAAAAGACAGTCAGGTACATAATTTCAGCTGACGAAGACCAAACACGTGTAACCAAATGAATCAGTTTTCACAGTTCAGAGAGCCATCCAAACCAAAGAGCCACTCTTCAGCTTGCTTCTCTTCATCCTGACTGCTACGGACCCCAGGGATGGTTGTTCACGCAAGGCAGGGTGGTATTTTATAAATGACACTGACAGTGGTTGGTCCTTACACCTTTCACAAGAGGGCCATCTTCTCATCTATGACCAGCAGCCTCTCTGGAGGTGAAGGCACGTCGGGGCTGCAGAGCAGTGTTTGGATTTACAGGCGTTCACTCCACATTACTCTCAGTTCTTGTCAGGTGGATTTGGGCTTTCAGGATGGATTAGAGACCCTGAACACATAGAGCACAATGAAGAGGATCTCAGGTCGTGGCATGGAGAGATGTTTGCCAAAGCTGCCTGCATGCAGACCACCGAGACGGTCAATTAGCTGTACAGAGGAATGGACTTGACAGACAATTAAAATCCCCAAGGGGTCAGACCATTAACATATCACACTGCACTTCACAGGCTATCCAGAAAAACAGCTCCTGATTCCCGACTATTTAGGCAGAGATTAAAAGAAAATAAAATGTGCTGTAATATGAATTATGTGAGCAGGAACAGCTCTGCAGCACAAAGCCCCTGTGAGAGTGGGGGATTTTGTTTTGGACTGTTTTTTCAGCTGGCAGAAGCGACAAATCTATTGGCAAATAAGTTCTTCATCTATCTATAAGGAAAATATTAAGAGTCAAAAACTGGTATCTGCTTTGAAACTTTCTGATATCTGCTCCTTTGCCTCATCTTGTATTGTCTGCTGAAAAGTGTGCAGGGCAGGGGTGTGAGACCTCATGCCACAGGAACTCCAACCAACCAGCAAGGAATATTCAAGTGTGCTAAAAAAACTGAGACAAGAAATAGCAAGTGAAACTTTTACATTCTCCTTATCTCTGTATTTCTTTCTGCCACCTAAAGAGTACTTCTCCTAAAATCCCTCTATGAAGACCAAGCCTTCAGTTTGCTTCAGTTGTCATGTGCCATTGAGGTGTAGAGGAACCATCATGAGAAAGCAGCAGAAATCAGAGGAACCTGCCCCAGGGAGGCAACTGCAGCACCAGGTCTCAGCCTTCAGGCAAGGATCTCAGTAACGGTGAGGAGCAATGCCTGGGCTCTGTTTTGGACAGGAGATTAAGAGCACACCTGAAGTTTCACCTGGAGGACCTGAGACCATAGCTAAGTACCTACAGGGATGTCACTCACCCCAGCTGGTGACAACGAAGCTCCTCATCGGCTCTCTGTAGAAACGCTCCCTGGATCCAGAAAAATACATTCAACAGTAACTATTTTTCAGTGACACCAATCTGAGCAACTCAGTCACAGACTCTTCTAGCAAGGAAAATTTTCTGTGCTGGAAAAAGGTCCCATGACTATATCTACTCTGTTTTCACAGGCATCCACTCCCTACCAGTGCCAGTACCAGATTTAAACTATTCCCTGCTGCCAGCTACAAACCCACATCTCAGAGAAAAGAGAATAGGTGCAAGTCCTCTTGGATCTTAGGGACTTGTTATCCAGCATATAAAAGTACCTTAGAAGAGCCAGTCTAGCAAATAGGGTCTGGATACCCTGTATGAAAACTGAAGCCATCAAGTCTTTGCTTAGGGGAAGCTCCAGTTCCAGATATACAGACAAAATTCACCTGCTTCACGTCGCAATGACAAACAAGAAAATTGACTTGCTACTTTCAAAAACAAAAATCTCAGCATTTATGAGTAGCTTCACTCACTGAAAACAAGGGGTTCTGCTTCGTTACCACTCTAATATTTAAAACCTAAAATATTTCTGTTCTTTTCTGTATACTGGGTAGCTTAATGAACTTCACTGGATGTAAATCCTAGGTGTTGGAAAGGTGAACAAAAACTCCCAAAAGCAAACAAAAAAATACTTCTCCACTTTAGTTAATAAACAAGGTCAAATTCTGAACATGGCCTTGCTGAGATCACCTGGAAATAATGAATTTGGACATCAAAACGTGAAGATTAATTTCCTAACCTAAAAATACATGGCACCCAACATAAATAATTAACTAAAACACAGTCCATTAAAAATGAAAACAAAAAAAGGAACCCTGAGAATCAGAAAAATGTATGCCCAGAATACAAAAAAAAAATATTTTCTGTGCTTTAATTATATGCTTCCCTTTAACTGAAAAATACTTTGATTAAACTTTCATTAAAGTGGAATTCAATGAAGTACTGAAACGCAGCGCATGAATCAAGCAGCAACTGGCACATAGAATCACTGTGAGCAGAGAGAGGTGCTTCGGTCCCTTGCTCCTTCTGCAAATGACTCCTGGAAGGGATCAGTGCACGGGGATACCCCGGTGACCACCCTGTCTCAGTGCAGCACATGAGCAAGATGCACTGGGTACTAGCTAATGGCAAGGTATTTCATTATAGATAAATATTTTTTGACCTACTGAGGGATCTGCTAGGAGCAAGCAGTGTTGGAGTGTCTACATTCAGCAACAGGGATTTCCCTGCCTAAAACATCTCCAAGTCTCCGTGTAAAGCCGGAACCTTCACCACCAGACAATGCAAAAAATCGCATCAGCACTGCCAGGTCTCCTCGCTCAGCGGCTGACAAACCTGCGAGCCTGACTGCAGTCACATAACATCGGGAATATGAACAGAAGCGTGAACAGCTCAGCTCTGCCGGCTGCACCACGGTCCTCGGGCTGGATCCCAGGCAGTGCCGGCGTGACTCCAAGTGACAGCTCTGAGCTCCCACCCCCCGTAACCGCCAAGGTGAGGGAGGGGACGCGGCAGCCAGCCCCAGCCACCACCAGAACTCATTCTTCTATGCACGTCTGTTCTTCTGTCAGTCTTTCACATCAGCACAAGACTAAAGCAAGAATGGTTTTTTTATATATAGATTTCATATATATATATATATTTTATATATAGACTTCAGTCTCTCTATATACATATAGTATACAAGTCACAGGATTTTAAAATTCACTCCTGGCTGAACAAGCAAGGAGAGAGAAACTCCCGAAGACTCACGACTAGCAGTACTTGAAAAGCAACCAGTAATTACAGAGTGGCACAATCAAAGCTTTTAACGCTGAATTTCCAAAGGAATTTGTAACCATTAAGCAAATGTTTCAGCTCACCAGCAAGGCAAAACTACTCTGCATCTTCAATGAAGAGTTAAATTCAAGTAAAAAAGAGAAATGAAACTTTTCCACTGTTGTGCAATCAATTTATATCATCTGAAACAGAACATGCAAGCCCCAGTATCAAGTCTTCTGCCTTAGAAAGGAAGCAGCTTACGCTCTGCTTGTAATTGTTTTCGCTATAACATTAGCATTATTTTATTTAGCAAGAGAAGAAGAGTCACACTTTGAAATATCAGCATCAGTCCAGAAACCCATTTATGAGAAGCAATTACTTTAGGTTATTGATTTGAAGCTTCAAGGGAGATGTATCAAGTTTGTTTTTGGAATAAAAAAAAAAAGAAACAATTATGTTAAACAAAGTTTTTCATATTAATGCTAATAAAGTTGTTGGAGGGCTTTTTTCTATCGCTATGTTGCAAGGAAGTGCAAATAGCAGGATTGTGCTGACCCCCGAGGTGTGTGCTCTTGGTTCTCCAAACAGCGTGTAATGGAAAGCCTAAGGTTCCCACCGACCCAGAAACAACCTGAATTTGCATACACAGTTCATGAAAAACAATGAAAAGGTGTTACGAACAGCATCCACTCTTTATATTAAAAAAATCCCACGTTCATCTAACATTAAACTCCAGTGGAAAATAGCAGAAATCTTTATCTGGGAAATGGGGTGATCTCTTCAGTGATGCTGCTGTTGAGAGCACAGCAAACTGCCTTAATCCACAAACTCGCGGTTCAGACCAAAGGATCCACAGTTTTCTGAGCACAGATCCTACCTTGAGTCCAAGTCCAAAAGCAAGGAGCCAGGATGTGCAGGCAAGTCTCTGCCCAGAGCTTCACAAACCCCAGTCCTTAGCTCCTTGCCTCGCTGGCACCATGGGTGCTCCTGCCTTTTGGGAGGATAAAATGTGGTTTTTCCATTTGAGGAACTTTTTCCAGGCTTATTTCCAGAGATTCCTGTTACCTGAAGAAGGCAGGTGTAGGTGTCCATCCTCCCGACGCAGAGGAATCTCACGGTGCACAGGCAGTTCCCGAGAGCGTGATGAAGAAAGTGCTTTACCCCATTCAGCAGTCGCAGGGTGGTCTCGCTCTCTCCTTCTGATCAGCATTTAACTGCAGACACAGATTTAGTGGTGACTGCTCAGCAGCAAGACATGGACGCCTTAACTGCAGGATCCATGTTTGGTGAATCTTCAGCAATACTACCAAAAAGAAAAAAAAACCCACTAAGTTCTGAAATAAGGGCTGTTGTGGGAGAGATGCACCCGAGTCGATTTTCCACAAGACTAAAGCTCATCTCTGAATAACTCCCTCCCATAACAAATTCTGTAACAGATTATTTTTACCCAAGAAGAACCACATCCAAATTGAAAGGAAAGGTGTGCTCTCCATAGCCATGCATAACCACAAGAGGAAAATCTCACAGCTGTAAAGTGCAACTCTCCGTACCGGGGATACACACAAGTCTGTTCCTACAGAGAAAAAGGGAGGAAAAGGGGTGCAAGCACCCTGTACAGCCCCTGAGCTGGCAACCCCATCACAGTCCCTGGGGCTGGTAGGGGTCTTTGTCACCTGAAGGCCACTTCCAGCTTTTCCATCCATTTAATCTATGCAGATTGTTACCCTTGTGATGGATCACGTAGCCGAAATTGCAGTAGGTCATGCACACTAGCAAAAGTCACAGTTGAAGTGTAGATTAGGATAGAAAATAACTAAATTACACCTAAGATTTGATGGGAGGGCTGGCATGCTCAAGCACCCCGGAGGGGTAGGGAGTGTGGAGCAATCTGGCTTCTTTAGATTATACTTCACATTTGAACACATTCAGCTGCTCTGGAATAATCCAAGAAACCTGTTTCAAAACACTTAGATATCAGGTTAGGTTAGATATGAATTTCATAGCAGAAATATACACCTTTTTCATTGAGGCACGCATAGAAAAGGATTAGCTTGCTTAACAGGTGACCTTTTATAATCTGAATTTTAAATGAATTGTAGACCAGCTTCGTTGTGCTCTCAGTATTGGTTTCTTTGTAGCAAGGTTTCTTCCAACAGTCAAACAGGAGGGTCAACACTGAGAAAAATGGATTTGTTTAAAATTTAATTGCCCAGGAAAGCAGAACAAAGTAAATTGCGAAGGTTAATGCTGGCCTTTGATGAATTACCATCAGCTTCAGAGCATCCACCTCTCGCAGCGACCACGAAAGCGAACGCTGTCGGGCCGAGGGGACACGGAGGGTTTGCTGGGACCAGGGCTGTGTGACGGATGTCCACCACACACAGGGGAAATCTCCGTGCAGCTCCCCAGGGACTGCCCCAGCCGAGAAACCGCACCACGCTGGGGAAGCAGCGCTGCCAGATGCGGGTTACAGGCAAACTCCTGGTGAAGAGCGAAGAGAAACCGATATGATGGAAAACCAGCACTAAATCTGTGGGGTGGGAGAAAAGAAAGGCATAAAACTGCGCTTGCAGAGGAGCTCCTTTCTGCAGGCAAATCAGGATCACAGTAAAAAAAAATATGTAACTACAGGAATATTCTGTTTGTAGGTACAGAGGGGTTTTTCCACAAGATAGATGTGCAGATACAAATACCGACAGATATCTGAGCTTCCCTAAACCACCCTACACCACATATTTAGATTCTCAGATGTTACTTGAAACATACATTCTGGTTTGGTGTCTTTTTGAGTTTGTTTTGGGCTTTTGTGGGGTTGAGGGGTTTTTTAGCTGATACGGCGGGATACTGCACACTCCAACCCTGAGCTCCTGCAGCATCGTCAGCCTCCAGGCAAGACACGTTTCCTTTCTTCATGCTCCAGAAAAGCCCAGCCTGCACCCTCAGGTGCCTCCCACAGGTACCAGGGACAACAGAGTCCCCCCCTACTCTGCTCCACGTGCCTCCAGATGAGCTGCCACGGGAACACCCCCGCTCAGCCCCTCTTCTTTTGGGAAGGTGAGATGTGGAATATCCAACTCCACAGACTCTGAAATACGGCCATTAACAGTATTTGACTGTATTTATTGAACATTTCCCCAGCCGTAGCCAATTTCCATGATACATCACACAACACAGCTGATAAAAACTGCGGTAACCAGGTGTGACAAGTAACAACAGAGCAATAAATGATGTACCAGCTCTGGGAATTGCAAAACCCCAAACCCAACCTAAGCATTGTTTTCTGGATCACATGGTTAAAAGGCACGTAGCGCTCCCCCTCCCTCATCTACTATTTATACGCTGGATGGCAAAATAAATATTGCAACAAACGAATTTTTCTTTCCATGCTCTGAAACTTTGTTCTCTCTGCCATACCTGGAGGTTTCATTTCTTCTTTTTCAAGAAAACTATAAAAGAGTCCTTTCAAACGAGCAATTAGACTTCTCTCGCTTGCCCCATTTAAGATCGCACTATGATTGTTCTCACTGCGAAACAGTTTGACTGCATAAAACTTTACAGCCAGGTAGATTTGTTTGGTTTATAACATAAAAATATGTAATATATCGGGGAGGAGGGTGATCACAGTCAGAAGCTGAAATGACTGCAGGATTTTTCACATTTTTCCCTGGAATTATTCCCATTCTGTAAAATGAAGCAAGCCGTGCCATCTGTTCTGCAAAACCCTCTTCATTTCAACCTCTGACACTCCAAAGCCATTGACTCTGCTGCTAGTCTTCATCAATCTCAAATTGCTGTGGAAAGCGCAAGTACTAAAAAAATTAAATTAAAGCAGAAAAAGCCATTTTAGACAACAGCTCATCTCCAAAGCTGGGATGAACTGGCTGTCACCAACCTCCTTCCCGAGCGGCCCCCGGCGCTTGGGGACCAACAGGCAGATGACACTCCCTGACATGGAGAGTCTTTTCCCTCTTCATGCAGAACTCTTCTGTATTTTTCTGGAGTTGAATGTTTCTATATCTGTATAATAGAAAACACTCGTTATTGTAGTCACAGTCAGGCCTGCTCTTTGGTATATCTCTATACAAGGTGCTTTATTCATTGTCTCAGACGTTGTCCTGTGTTTTTACTGTGGAGAAAATAAATTTCACTCAAAAATGCCAACCTGTATTACTGGCTGTGGTCATGCAGCAGGATGAATTAAATTTACAATACTGATTTCTGATAAATACGTGATCTCCTGATGCAATAATGAAATTTGACTTCAAGTTAGGACCTGCTAGGTCCCACCCGTCGCCGTGCTTAGCACAGCCTCCATGGTGCACCGACACATCCCCGCAGAGCGTGTGGGATGGAAGAGGTCCCTGCTCACCAGAGGCACAACACCCAAGCCAAGACATCTGCAGGATGTCCCCGATTAAACTGGGTCCAGACGAGAAGAAATACAAGGCTGCTTCCGAGCTACCAGATCCCGCTGGATCCTGGGAGATGATTTGCACTGAATATGGTGCAGCCACACGGGAAAAATAGCAGAGTCCAGGCATGGCACTGCCCTTGGCTTTGGAAAGCTCAAACTTGTCCTTAGAAGTGCACGTCTCCCTGGCTTGGAAAGCACCCTAGATGATCTGGGAAAAAAGATTTGCCTTTTTTTTCTTTTGAAATGAAGGATGTCTGCAACTAATAAATGGTCTAGGAAATGTGCCTTGAGTTAATTACTTACCCTGTTTATTGGCTGCACTGTAATCAAATGGAGCTGTTTTCTAGACAGGCTGTTAAATAGCACAAAACAAACAGCACTACTGATTTTGGAAATTACAAAGTCGAAAAAATGCACCAAAGCGTGTAATGCAAGCTTAGGACCAGCGCAAGAACAGCGTCGCCACGTGAAGGCATGCCCAGAAACGCCTCTGCCTGCAGGGCTGGGGTCTTCCTCTCTGAGAGGAAGGGCTGCCTTCGTATCAATGTGCAAGACCACCTGGGCGTGAGGTTTGGTCTGCCTTTGGGAAATCAAATAATATAAAACTGGGGTGGATTGTTTTTCTGTGGTTACCAAGGTCACTCTGGCATAGAAAATCACCTCTGCGTGCACTTCATGTTCTGCAGATGTTGCAGTGAACCCTCCTCCCATCAGTGAGTTTTTTGGGGCATCTCTTGGAATGAACCGATGCTAAATGAAACACATCCTCTGCCTTTTTGGCAGGGTTGTTTCACTTTGTTTTGTCAACTTCACAAACAATTATTCTTTGCAGGGTTATAGAAACAGCAAAAAAACCCACAATTATTCCATTAATGCTTGTCCTGCTTCTTCAATGCCAGGTGTCTGCCTTCCCTGTCTTCTTTTCGTCACATCCCTCCACACAGAGCTGTTTGAGGGTGAAGGGAAAGCTTACATAGCCTTACAAAATGGTGTTGGCCTGACCAAAATTTAATATTTTTTTAAAAAAATCACACCTGATTCTTCAGTTCTCTAAGCTCTCCCCTTACCTTCCCAATCTGACATCTGCTTTTCTCTCCTCTGCCTCCCAAACTGAGAAACGCATTAAATTCATAGCTACAGCTAGCTTTGGTCCCTCAAAGAGCCTTTACCCCTTTGGGAAGCTAGATTACTTCCTGGGATTAGCAGTGTTAAATTTACCACTTTATTTTTTACACTGCAAAAATGGTGTAGAGAAGCCACTTTAAGGTGAGCTAAATACAGTCTGGACAGTGCAGCAGCTTCAAGCCAAGACAATCTTACAGCCAAGAACTAGCAAGTATTAACCAGGCTGTCAGAGAAGCCTTTTCACGGCTGTATCTGGGTAAGCGAGCCCATGGTGCATGTTTAGCTATGAAGGCTGGAATTCCCGCTCCACAATCCCAAATACTATCATCTATTTAAAAAAAAAAAAAAAGAAAACCCACACTAAAATCACCAAAAAAAACCAAAACAAGTAACTTCCAAAGCATTTTGCTCTTCCCTCAGTTAAAACCCAGACTTCTTTACCCCAAATCCCCAAATTTCTGAAGCAGTGCAGTAGTATTTATTTACTGTAAAACACAAAAGTGAAAACATTTTGAAAAGCCTGACACCTCTTCCTTACAGAAACCTTCTGCACTGTAATGGCACCATCTCATCTGTTGTATTATAGAAATCTGCCTGCAATTATTAGGCTAATTTTGTATTTTAATGTAATTATATTTGGCCTTTGCTCTAATAAATCCTTGAACCAGAACTGGAAGATAAGAAATTCAAATACCCTCAGCCTGCTAAAGATAAAATGCTGAAAGAAAGGTGATGTTGCTTAAACAGCTTTGCTCAAAAATCAATACAGAATACATTCATAAATTAACAATCACTCTAGACTAAAACATTTATTGCTGGAGGAACACTGCATAATTAAACTATGGGACTGAATAACAAATTAAAATTTAATGTTAATTTTTGGGTTCTTCCTCAAGCCTTTGGTTAAAAAATTAACTTGGCTACACCTGACTTTATTTTTACTGAAGATTATGTGCGTTGGTTGGTCATGACTCCAAGCACTGCAGTTTGTTAAAGGTCAGGCTCCTGCTAAGTGATTTTAACTGGATTTATGCCAAAATTCAGAGAGGCGTAGGGTCAGGGTAGCTGGCACAGTCTAATAAAAGAATAAGCCAAATATTGCTTTTGTAATCCCAAAAGGGAAAATTCAGACTAATCAAAGAATTTAAGTTATACTTACGCTTGACCTTGTGAAATGTCACTTTGAAAACAGCTGTGTGTTTCCAGCCTGTGCCTCTCTGCCCGTGTGACACTGCGGGGCAGCAGGACAAAGGTCCTCACAGCTGCTCCCCTCCCAGTTCAGGGCTGGGACTTCTCCCTTTCATTTGATTTTGGACCAGGTGGACTGAACAGCCATTTGAAGCTGGACCACAAAATTGGTTCCTAAGGCAATGCTCCTGCTCTCCCCACTCTGCATGGGGCTGCAGCCTGGGCGCTCCACGCCACGAACCCGGGCACCATCAGCGCAGAAAACCAGAAGCTTTGCCTCAGAAGAGCTTCCGAGCTGCAACGCCAGCGTAGGCACAGCCGGAGGGTGTCCGGGCAGCGGTGCGTGCCGCGGTGTGTCCGTCGCTGCTGCCTTGCTCTGCCTGCCGCGGTGGTTTGGGCGCCCAGCGTGACCCCAGCCGTGTTTCACCAAGTATCACTTGTCTTCTGGAGACTTCGAGATAAACATCTCAAAAAAGCTCAAGTTCCTTTTTTATTCCCCACTTAAATTCTCTAGGAAGTTTGTTGTTTTTTTTTTCCCAGCTTATAACCATATGTTCACACAGAAAGCTGTTTCAGCCTCGAGTCGGGCACGGAGGAAATGAAGATGGCATGATTGCTGTTTGCTCTTTGAAGATGGCTAAGTGATATAAACCTGCAAGGTATAAGATTTAATTCTTTTTTCATTTCACGTTCCATTTTGCCTCCCTCTGGCATCCCTGGCTGCTCAGCATGAGGTGTCACTGATGAACCCAGTGGACATAAAGGGTTTTGAGGGAGAATAATTACAGCAGGCAAATGTGACATGCTGTCTGCACCACTGATGTTTTATGGGCACCTTTGACCTCAGAGCAGCATCCTGAACAGCGACAATTGCTTGCTTTTCCAGGTAAAACATGCTTTGTGTTAAATAAGGAGGGGGGAGTAAGATGGGGTAGGAAGGACGATTAACTTCCATAAAATAATCACAGAATTTCTTACAAATGTGTTGGCTGTTCTGCTGATTTCCTTGGATGAATTATAACCAAAGCACCTTCTCGTTAAACACCAGCCTCTTTAAACATATCTACTATCAGTCCTGCAGTGGTGAAGTGAACACTGAATGGCCACACGGAGATAAATTTGAAGAAGTGATTTCCATTAGCAGACCTGCTAGGGAAGGACAACACAGGAACTCCGTCTTCTAAGAAATCTCTCGTAGTTCTACACTATAACTATAGTTTAGATATTTTGGGTGACAGTGATCTGGGAGCATAAAAATGGAAATGGCATTCTTTCAGTTCTAGGAAGGTATCAGGTAAAGGACAAAAATGTCTATATCATGAAGGTCACATTAAATAGCACCATTAGTAGATCACTTGACCTTAGCTTCATAGGTCAATTCTGTGAATCGATTTCCTTCAGCGTTTGTTTTGTTCACAGTACTTAAAAATACCATTTCATCAGGAAAAAAATAAATAAGCAAAGCAAGCCAGCCCTTTTCTCAGAGATGCAGCAGGGTGACAAAACTGCACAGCTTGTTCTGGGGTTCCTCTCTTCATGTCCAAACCTGATTTCAGGCGAGGGAAGGACGGTTGGAAACGTCTTGCTCCAGCGCAGCAGGTCTGGGGGAGTCTGACCGAACAGACAAGGAACAACCCCATTTGCCCAGTCCTCTCTTACGCTGCTAACGATGACAAACCCGAGCAGGGCTTTGGTACACCCCCAATCACCCCAGCAGGCCGGGTCTCCCCAGCTGTACGCTCTACCCAGCTAGGAGGAAACAAGTAGAAATCTTCTGAGCACATGTCAACAAGAAGTTAACAAAGTCTCCTCAAAGTAACCGCCTTCAGCCACTGCTGGAAACACAATTCCTTACACTGGCCTGACCCAGCATAGCTGTTTTGTTCTTACTTATCCCCACGGCAGCACTGAACCCAAGTGAAATCATCATGGTACTTTTGCACTTATTAAATTAGACGAGATTTTCAAAGATTCATCGATTTTGGAGCCAGAAGAGACTATTATGGCTTCTTCGAACTCATGCATCACAAAGGCTAGAAGTTTCACCAGGTGATTCCCATGTGAAGACCATAATCTGTAACTAAGAACATATTTTAAAGAAAGAAATCGAAGTTCTCTATAAAAAGGTCAGTTACTTCATGTAGGATAAATGACAGATGGGACCTATCAGAATAAATACACACAGTGCTTTTTCGATATCAAAATATGCCTCAGAATATGTTTTTCATTACACATTAATACCGTCCATTGTAGGATTCAAAGCATAGTGAAAATACAGCCCTGGAGCAGGAATCCTACCTGTCTGTACCCAACCATTTCTTTTCCCATAATGCATGCTAGAAAGTATGTTATACTGATAACCAAAACACAGTCATTATTGAACACCAGCAAAACTACTGAACAGTGAGGCTGTAAAACCAGAAAATAATTCTTCCCTTTTAATGTACGGTATTGCTTGAGATTTTACCCGCACTTAGCCAAATAAGCCAGGTACTCTCTCCGTGCACCCAGGAAGGAACACTTTTCACCTCTAAGCATTTACACCTTCTGAACCAGACAGCGCACTCGGCCACGTTCACCGGTGCTTGCTGAAATGGACAGAATTATGATGTGAAAATGACTTGAAGACACTGGAGTTTCATCACTACATTTGTCAAATATTAATGACAAATCCAAAGAAAAAAAATTGGCAGTAAAACCCTACATGAAAAAGCCTTGAGAAACAAAGTTGAAGAGCAGCTCCTCTCTGGACGACCCACAGATACCAGGAACACCCAGCAATCCCACTCCAGGTACAATCTAGGTACAATTTCAGTGTCACATGGACTATAAGGAGCCCAATACTCTAAAAGCCTCTGGTGAAATAGGGAGATGGACTCAAAAATATCTAAATCAGACACTCCATAAGAGATTGAGAACCCTTTTCTCATCTCGTATGTGAAATGGCAGATTTTTAGGGACGAAGACAGTCCTCTATTATACAGTGGGGCTCATCACAAAATACCTGTCATTACTTATTAAGATTGCACTGAGGCTGAGCAGGCTTTTAGCACTTATCCCTCCATAAGAAAAATGCAGCAATTCTTGGGGAACACATCTTGGAACAGGAACAGAAAGAGAATAAAGAAAAAAGGGAATGAGAAAAGACAGACACATTTTCCTCTCAATTCCCCTACCAGGGTCCAGAGGCAATATCAGAACTTATGGACAACAGGACTTCTCTGTGAACCCAGTGGGAAGCTCTCCTTCCCCAGGTTTCGTGGGAGACTTGCCCCAGGACTCACAGCATCTTTAGGGGTTCAGGGCTGAACGCAGTAATGAGGTCTCACTCCTGCCTCCAGCAGCCCACGGAGCCAGCCCCCCGGAGGCAGCACACACAGCATGTGGGGGGCTGTTATCGAGGGGATGCTTTTCCCCAGCGCTGCCAGTCATGCCGCAGCCACCTGAAGGCCAACTGCATGGAAGCACAGCAACAGCTCAACGTCATCTGCAAGTCTGGTAACCGTCAAAATTCCCGGCTGGACATAAAGATGCCTGTCTTGGGAGGTACCCGCTCTCTGAATGGCTGGAGAAAATGTTCTGATTGCAGGTAACCACCATAATCATTGTCCTGTTCGTAAAACCAGCCGCACATCAGGTATCTTTCACATTTCCATTTATTTGCATCACTTGCATGTTGGAGACTGGATGCATTTCTAAGGAAAACGAGAAGTTACCATGGCACAGTTGTCCCACCGCTCTGCAGTATTTGCCTGACTTTTGGCAGCTCGCAAGGCTGCTCACAAAGGAACATACACCAAAGCGAGCAGTGATTTTCCACAGCGTGAGTGGACATTTTCACCCCAAGACTGCAGGCGTTTGCAGTTCACCTGGGGTTTCAAATGGCTGTAGCTAAGCCTGATGATAACAGAGACTGTGTTGTTCCCAATCTTGGATATGCACAAAACAGCTCTTCTTTGCAGCTGAAGCCTTCCCTGCTTGGATAAGAACTCAGGAGGAATTAAAACACATGTGCAGTGGTTAGTGCAACAGCTCATACCATGGAAAAGGAAATTAAATCATCTGCAGACAGACAACACTATTAACTGCGATACTGTCTTTATATTTGTAAGTAACCCTGAACTTAAGAGTCACTGAACTCTTGGCCGTTAATATATTTTATCTCTTAATTATTATTTTAAATTATGCAAAAGATTTTCTTTCTGACAAATAACAAGCCAGACCACAAGCCATTTGAAAAAAAATCAGCTAATTTGTTTTGCAGCACAAAATATCCAGCAAGTATTGAAGAATTCTTTCCCTATTCTGAATAATTTCACAATCTCCAAACGTGTATCAGATGAGGGTGTCTGTGACTGCCTTATTTTCTAAACCTAATCAGTTAATGTACATTGATCTACTTTATTCCAAGCAGTCTTTAGGGATCACATGCTTTCTGCATATGTCTTTCTTAATATGCCCACTTATACCTGAAGTGAAACAAATCCTTTGAAAGCTAAATATTGTCTCTGCTGCCTCTTCCCTCTAAACCAGATATGCAGGTCAGCAAACTAAAGGGTGACTTCTGTTATCTTTTAGGTGGTTTTCCTCCCCCAGAAGAAACAGCATAGAAAAAATGTCAGACTCATGAAATACCATGACTCACGTGCTGTTAAAATGCAAGTGGCAAAAGCAGCACACCACTGCCTGTCCCCAGACACTGTTCATCAGCTTTCTGGTGGGGACGCTGCTACAGGAAAACTGAAACAGAAATGCAGTATCTTCCTACTCTCAGTCACAGCCCTCTTCTCCAACTCATCTTACATTATTTCCATATTGATTTTACTGTGTACTGAGAAACACTGTGCTAAAATAATTACTATTTAATTTTCCCTAAGATACTTATCCACAGTTAAAATTACCTGAAACACATAAAAGAAAAGCCCACACAGCCAGCTAGCAGTGCAACATAACGTAAACAGGACAGGACTGGACCCCAGGAGACGTGGATGCTATTATCCTGCACTTGGCAACTTCGTTCAATAAATCACTTCACCTCTGTTCTCCCCACCAAGTTACTGGAGACTGATAATGACTGCTCCATAAAACCCTTTGAGATTTACTGTTTAAAACAACCTGTGTGAAAGCTAGGTATACTATTCACTTGATTAGATTATTTTATATCACTGTTCTTATCATAAATTGCCTCAAGTAGTGAATTCAAGAGAGCTGGTAAACAAAAAACCAGGTGCAGCTGGGTGGTTACACTGGAATCGAACAAATCTCTCAAAAAAAATATCAATATTCTACATATGTGTAAGGGACAGCAATTTAAACAACAAAAAAAAGGCTTCCCAGATCAAGGAGCCAGTGTAAGACATTAATCACCACAGAAAAGGTATCTTTGTCAGGCAGAGTGACCAATGCGTCCTGTCATGGAAGGTGGCCCAAGAGAGGGAGCACCAGCCCCTCTTCAGAGAGTACCACGGCTCCCTGAGGATGCCCCATCTCATACGAGAAACACAGAGTTTGAAATGAAAATCTAAATATTCGTGTCTTTGATAGAACAACGGTGCCAGCATCAACTGGAAAAAAAAAAGAAAACTTTCCAAATCCACAGGAATGGAACATTAATGCTATTCTTTACAAAAATGTCTTTTATCATAAATTGGATGGCTGCGTTTTCACAGGTACAAATACAGTTTGTTCAATTGAGCTGACACAGGAGTTTTTAGAGAGATAATAAAAGGAACTATCAAGAAAAATAAAAGATAGATCCTTGCCAGAATCATTCAAACAGCCTTGAACAGAATATAAGAAAAGTCAAGCAAGTATGCCCACCAATTCACAAGTCTGAAAGAAGACGGAACAATATAATTCAATTATGCAATAAAAGATCACTGAACAATCCAAGAGCTGTGTAAAAACAGGCACTGAAATATTAATATAGTCAAATCTGAAATAAAACCTAAGGAAGTAAGCTCGATAAAGACAACATGATTGAAAAGTAATTACAATGGTAGAACAGAACAGTTTATGAATGAGTTCAGTACATCTGAGTCGCTGGATTTCTGCAGGAACATTTTCTTCTAAAGAAACAAAAAGTGGAAAGAGAAAAAGGCAGGCAGTGAGATAACAAGGAGGTTATTACGGATTTAAAAAGAATGTTGTTTAGCATGTGAATGGAAGATGTACCTGATATGAAGTAGCTTTAAGCATGCAGAGGAAAAATGAAAGGACAGGTTAAGTTACAAATCATACTGGGAATTAATGAGAATTAAGAAAAGCGTAATTGTTCACCGTTACTTTAGAAGGTAACAAAATTCTAATATGCAGGAAAATTTAGGGGAATGGAAAAATTGAAGATTTTTACAGAGGACATGTAACTCCTTCCTCCTGGGTGATGCTGCCCCACCAAGTGTTTACAGGCACAAACCTGGCGTTCTGTGTTTTTCAGACTATCTGCAGTCGTTCCTCTTCTTCTTCGGGTTTTACGTTCGAAGGATTTTCCCCTCTGATTCAACCCTAAGAGCAGGAACGATGTATTTCTCAGTCACGACTTACTCCAGTGCAGTGAAGAAGTTTCTGGAGGATGCTGCAAAATTAAACGTTATGAGGAGCCTGAAAAGATTGACCTCAAAGTCGGAGTTAGGAGGCACAAACTTACAAACACTGTGTCTCAGGCCCATAAAGGTTACTCAGAACCTTTGAATACTGAGAAGGGAAATGCAGAGTGACACTTCAGATGTGCAGGTATTACCTGAGCTCCATCGCACGACATAAATTTGCTTTTTTACTGAACTTTTGTACAAGGTTAAGGAAATTTGCTGCCTGTAGGGTTCCTCGGCTGGGAATGCTGCTTTCTGTACGTCGGGCACTTCAGTAAAACAGCTATTTCTTCTTGTGCATTTAATGAAGCTTCAGATGCAGAGTGATCTATTGCACTTTTCACTGATGTAATTTAGTATAGATGTGTGGGAGGGGAACAGATAATTAAGTTCATGAAGTCGGCCGATTGCCTAGGACTGACCCTGCAGAAGAACTGCATTTAGTCACTGAATTCCCCTGAACGCCAGTAAAATCTCAGACTGACTACATCATCTTTCCTAAGTGAAGCCAATCTGGATACGGTCATAAAAGTTCATCTGCTGATTTAATACGAGCACAACCTCACTGTACTTGACAGAGGCCCCTCAGGAGCTGTTTGTACGACCGGCTGCAGCTGTTAGGATGTATTTGCACAGGTTTTCACCAGTATTTAAGATGTGCTTCCATCCGGGGTCCCACCCCGGCTTGCTCAGGCACCGCAGCTGGCAGCGAAGCAGCTGCAGCACATGGCATGGTGTCCAGCTACATAAGGGGGGCAAAGGAAGCATCTAGCCCTTCAGACAGCACCCACACCCCCTGCTAAAGCAAGGGGCTTCGGGTCACCAGTGATCCCAGTGCCAGTGTTTGCAGCCTCTGCCTTGGGGCTTGTAATGGCATCGGGTCCAGCCACGAGCTGAAAGAACGCAGTCAAGGAGCTGATGCCCCATACAAGTACAGATACTGCCTGCAGACCGTAAAAAATCCACATGGGACCCAAAAAGTCCCAAAGTTTATGGACAAAATGCAGCTTCTGGCAACCAGGATATCCTCCTCTGGCAGCCATGAACTGTCAGCAAAAGAGCGAGCCGCTTTCCCTGTATCTTCTTCTGCTGGGGGATTTTCAGGAAGCGGTTGCCATGATTTTTTTACCACGCTTTGGCTGTCCAATGCTGCCCAACAAACACCATATGAAACCTTGATCCGTAAGCAGTGCGTGGCAGCCGTGCCCCGGCCAGCCCGGCGTGTCGGCAGGAGCTGCGAGCACGAGCAGTCGCGGCATCGCTCTCCAGACAGCGGGAGCTTTCGGGGCTGCCTGGCAGAACGCGGCTCCTGCTTTCTGCTGAGATTTTATGCAACTTATCACATAACACCTACGCAGCACCACTCACAGTGGCTGTCCACAAAAGAGTAAATTGATTTTAAGAAGGCCCTTCTGATCTCCATCCTACCAGCACGGTCCACTCATCTTTCCCAGGCTGCCATCTGGCACCTTTCTGCATTGGGCTTCTCACAAGGGATGAGGAGGGGGTCACACTTTCTCTCGCAGCCTTGCCTTTGATAGGAAGCTGACCGCATTTTTCTCTGTCCCAGCAAACTGTTTTCCTGCTTGCTCCTGTTTCCTTGCTGCCAACTGGAAGTTTCACTTCCCTCCGTTGCTGCTCACCAGCAAACGCCAGCACGGTCGCTCCTACGCAGGGCGTCAGAGCACACAGCTCCGAGAGACTGCTTCTCGATTCTCCTTCGGGTGTCAGCATCAATACTTTTGTTCTAGAAGGTCTCCAGTAATTTGCAAGTAATCGTATCATAGATTCTTGTATATGTACTGCACACTTGTCACGGCTCATATGTAACATTGGCTTTTTAAAAAGCTGAAAAATGGCAGAAAAGTTATTAATGTCATTTTGGAGGGATTTTTTTTGATGTTTGGGCTTGGGTTTTTTAACCTAGGGCAGCAGGAGTAGGACTGTTAGGTCCCCAACACACACCTCTTCGTGGGAGCAAACAAGTAAAGGTAGCAGTGGTGGCTATAGCCTCCCAGATACTACAGACATCTGGCCAGAGTTTTGCAGGCTTTTCTCTGCAGAAGACCACTCAGGACTGTGGGTTACACTGCAGGGGAACGAAGGAGGACCTGTCACACCACCCTACTTCTCCTCCACTGAGCTGTTCATGAGACAGCCTTGGTTACCCCCATTCCCCACATCAAGGGGGCGAGTCCCAGCCCTGAACCGCAGGGTTGTTCACTCCAACTCAGGCCCAGCAACCTCCGTCCTTGCACCTCGTGGGTCCCCTCGTCAGCCTACTCTGCATTTCACAGCGAATCCTGTGGTCCCAGCACCCTTCCCACCCACCTCAGCTCACCTTCTCTCTCTATGAAGGTAAGGCAGGAAGCTTTTTCTTCCATAATTAGATGTCAGAGCAAGAAAGACAACTTGCATAGAAAATTTCAGCCCAAATGACCCAACATTTGGCTAAAGAATACATAGCTGGGAAAAAATAAAAAAATCTTAGGAATATGAAACGTTTCATAGACCTACCAGTAACGGTGCATCAGCCCCGCCTCACACAGAATAGTGTCATACACCCAAAACAACTCTGTTTTCCAGTTTTGTGTCATGATATTGAATATGTGGAAGGCTGTTAAAATAGAAAATATTTTTGTTTCTTTCATGGAGAAAAATCTAGCCAGCTGGCATGAACTGCAGTGCTGTGCTCAAAGAATCGCGTTTTGCAGGCAAGCACACCAGCTTGTATCTCGCCAGCTGAAAAGCGTCTACTAAATCAGAAACTTTTTACATCTGGAGTAATGAAAGTCTTTCTAAGCTACCTTAAGGCAATTCTCAGTTGTTAAATTTAATTTCCCATCAATAAATCTAATTATCTAATTCAATTTCTGTTTGTTAATAAAAATGGTTTCCTATGTCATTATAGCCACAATCGCTAATATCTGAGACTCAACAGGATTACAGTCTGTCTAAAAACAATTTCTGAAAACAGATGGAGTTTACATGCAGATGGAGAAATACAAATGGCATTAGCAGCTATGGCAGCTTCAAACACCTATCATTCTGAAAAAGATTAACAATAAAATGACAGGGTTTTTTTCTCTGTCGCACCAAGAAAGCAAAATCTGTGATTGTGCCTTCTTTGACTTGACAAGGCTTAGGATGTTCCCTTTCAGGAACTGAATTATCTTAAACATATGCCTACCAGAAAAATTAGGAGTGTCGTCAAGGTTATTTGACACTGCAAACACTGGAAGACTTTCTCTCAAATGGGAAAATTACTGCTACAACGGTTTGAGCAGATTTTAACTGACCCACTTGACCACAGTTCTGACAGTTGTGAGATGATTTTTTTCATAATATATTTGTATGCCATAATGTTACTATGCAAAAGCAAATTTTATGCTTCCTAGCTCACTTACCTGAGCATGCCATGAGGCACGGCGGGGTCAGCTGGGGCTCTCCTTGCAGCCAGGTGATGCTCCACTGGCACAGTTAGATACACAGACATGAAGAAAGGTTCCTGCTTGGCCACAGTTTGTTCTCTGCATCCCATTTAAAAGTCTCTGCAGAGTATCAGAGTTAGCACCTCAGGAACTGATTTTGAACGTCAGGTTGGGAATTGCACAAAAATTCACCAAAAGAATGACAGAAAGGTTTTGAATCAGAAGTAAGTTAAAAACACATCACTGTCAGTGGCTGCCACTTACAATCCTCGCCATCCACATGAGCCAGGAGAGCAGGAGAAGGAGAAAAAAAGGAATCAAAGGAGGCCTTAATAAACCTAAAGAAAAGACACAAGGAGAAAACTTTGCAGAATACAAATCACAGCCAAAACACAGCTGGTGTGTAGCTTTTAATAGTTTTTAAGAGAAGCTGAGCCCATGGGTTCTGAAGACGGGACAGCTTTAGGTTTAAAGTAATTTACCAAGTATATTCTTCAGAAGCGCCTTTAGGGAAAAGCACTTTTTTCTTTCTTTGTCTTTTTTTCTTTTTTTAATATTATTTAGCTGTGGGAAGTATCATTATAGCCAGCCTGTCACTTCCCAATTTGTCTTCGTTTCTCTTGCAATTAGGCCAGCTCCAGGATGGAGCAGAGGAGGATACTCACAGCAAGGCAGCGCTCGGAGGGCGGTGGGCTGAGCTGGCCCTGGCCGAGCAACCACAGCCTCAGCATGGTCCATCACACCACAGAACTCCAGCTGCGGGACCCTTCAACTTCTCAGGTTCCATTTTCATGTCCTGGGAAGGCATTTTCTAGATGAGCGAAAATATTACTGTTTCCTCCTTTCTCATCCGAGGAAGGTGCTGAAGCCAAATGTGGAACCGCATGGAGAACGACAGCAGGGAGGGAAAGGACAAATGCAGGTTTTACCACCCAAATTCTAAAGGGAACCTCCTCTTCATTTCATTTCTCTCCCTGCACAAACTTGTTGCCCCTCATGCACTCCCTTCCCTGTTCCCAGTCACTGGACCCGTGTTCCAGATTTTCACTGGGAAAATCAAACCCCTGCAGTGGGGGCTCCAGACCCAGCCTGCAGCAGAACACAGATTCCTGGTAAAAATGACCAAAAGAATCCCAGGAAGTTGAAAAAACAGCACAGCATTCGCTCTCAGTGAAGACTTAGGAATACAAAAAACTTGTTTTATACTCAAGACACTCTGAACTCCTGGAATCAAGTTCTTTAGAAGAACAGGGATCAGGAGAAAACAGCAAGATCAAATGATCTTCTACAGTTCTTTCGCAGATGCGTTTGAACTGTTGGATGGCGTTTTCTGCTTCCATCGTTTAACAGCTGGGGTGACCCCTGGAGTAAATGAGTTACGTAAGAGAGCAGTGCGTTCCTCCTGGAGTGGTTTCTGAAATCAAACCAAATACTTTGAATATCAGTAGCCCACCTACAAGCAAACAAGCAGCTCCTCAGATATTACCGTGGCTCATGACATCGCAGATTATAAACTGGCTTTTTATAGAGACATAGCCACAAAACGGGTGTAAGCTCCTTAAACTCTGTGGCTAGAACTCCTGCAATCCAGAGGAGATGAACAAATTGTAATTCTTTTCTGGTTCAAAGGGTCCTGTTCAAAGCTCACGATGTCCAAAAAAAGCCATTCCCTGGACTGCCAAGATCACATAAATACTACCCTGACGTCTTTCCTATCTATTTCACAAGGTCTTACGCTATATATGAATATGTATATGAAGTACTGACTTGCTCTCTCTGGACAGAAAAGAAAGTTCAAATAATTATCATGATCAGTTCTCGGTTAATTTACAGGGTATATAGATAATCCTCAGTGTCCTATGTAATAGCATTAGTAGAAAGTACAGCGAAAAACAGGAGTGAGCACCTGTGTAAGCATGGTCTAGCTGAGTTTTGGAAAGGGAAAAACCTGCTTTACAAAGCTGTAGCTGTCAACAGGCGGGTGGAAAAGGCCGAGCCGGGCAAAGGACTCCCCGCATGACCACGAGAACTCTTCCTGAAGTCCCTTGTCGAAGGGAGGCTTTAAAAGAAACCAGGTGGGGATGGTTCAATGCAACGAAGGCAGGAATAAACTGCCCATTCTCCCAGCCGGAGTTCACCGCTGAAGGGAGCTGTGCACCTGCCGTCCCCTCAAAGAGGGACGAGGGATTTGTTTCTCGCCGTCAGAGCAAAGTCATTCCAGATGTACAACAACGCGTACGGTGGCTTCTCTGCCAGGACGGACTATGCAAGAAAGGGGTTTTAGCTGGGAAACGAGGTGATTAATGAGGAACATGACGGCAGGTGCCGGACCTTCATGGAAGCACTGAACCCAAGGGAGATCTTTGCGGTACTTGTGCGGTTACGCAGAGGTAGCCCCCAGACCCAGTCCTTTCTCCAGGCTATCTGGAGGAGCACAGAAACATGGTTCCACCACAGGCAACCTGGTGCAGTCAGAGCTGTGCTCAAAACGGTGCTGCGTGCCCAGCATTACTAACGAAGCGCGTGAAACTAAGCCAAAATTGCTGGCAAAGTCATGGATCCTACCAGTTCACGTGCTGGGTCTGTAGGGAAGCACACGCTGTGCGTAGGGAGAGTTTTGTTCTCTCTTTGATCACCAGCTTTTATTATTGATGGGGGTTCATTGCCAGCTGTGATCATAAATTAATAAGTGTTAACCAAAATACGCAATTTCTAGAAAGTTTTTGGTAACATGGACATCCCCTTTCTCTTTTGTTCATTAATCCTTTGTATAAACAGGAAAAATAGTGACTCCATATAGCGTGTGTACATCACTTGCTGAGTCTGTGCTGTTTGCAAGAGCCATCGTGTAATCTCCACGCAAAAGCCTTCCTCGACAAGTTTCTAATTTGCCCTACGCCTTACAGTTTTATCTTGTGCTAGCAGGACAGGAGATTGGTTATTTTGCAGGAGGGACTGTTTTTTACAGGAAAGTTGATGGACTCCCTCTTCTTTTTTTTTTCTTTTTTTTTTCTTTTTTCCTTTTCTGTATTTTATTCCCTAGAGTTATGCTACTGGTGGCCAGCAAATATCTCTGTCTGGACTACTACAAGATCACACGACACACCTTCTTAGCTACTCCGCAAAGTCTAGAATAAATTAGGTGGCTGGTTCAGTATAAGGATTAAGCATACAGTTTGTAAACCCTGCAGAAATAACTGCAAATGAGGTGAATTTTTTTAAAATACAACAAAGTCTGGGTTCACTGATAGCACTGTAGAAGTATTACTCTCTGAATTTTCTTACTCTACATACATTTCTTACTCATATCACTCAAACATAGCCAGTATTATCTCAGGAAATGTAAACATCTGCTTAATTTCATTTGGCTCCAGCTCTGCTACAGCTACGAGGTGACCTGTTTCTAGGGAAAACATTCGAATGTTTTGCTCCAAAGTGAATCACGCAAACTACAAGCCTGTGATTTCATCAGCCTCGGAGAACTTTTATAGCAGAAATATCTCTGTAAATTGACTGACATTAAATGACATTACACACTAAATCCCCCTCAGCAGGCAGCATGCCTGGTGGTCTTTTGTTTGTAAATTTTTAGGGCTGGTGGATTTGCGTAGTCTATTATAAATCTCGTGTGTCTTATGAAGTATCACTGCCTCCGTCTGTGCTGGATCAGCTGTTGCTATTATCTGTTTCTTCTCCAATTAAACCACATTCATTCCTCACAAATCAAAAGGAAGGCTGTCTCGAAGGTTTCTCTAACCCAACATTACATCTCAAGAGCCAATCACTAGCGAGTCAGAAAAAAACACTACAAAAACCTTCCCTCAGAAACACCCCGCTGACTGCCAGCAATTAGCAAGTTCAGAGTTTGATGGAGATTACGATATCAGCATCTTTGTGTGCTTTAATAGCCATTCATAGTTTCTTTTCAATACCTTTTACTAATTATCTCTTTACTCATTTCCACTTCAGACATCTTTTACCAGTTCCACAATTGCTTTTCTTTTTGGTGGTGGCTGGTTGATTCTTTTTTCTTCAATTCTTTTTCTCCAGAATTTCATTGTACAGAACAGAGCACCCTTGTAAGACTTCTGCTACGAGAGCGAGCCAGTGGTCACTCCCAGCCCGGCTCCTTACAGCCATTGATGGTGTTGTTTATCCTCATTACCACCCTCCATGAATCTTCTCTACCAGCCCGAGTCCACGCCTATTCTGTCCTTGGAGTGGGCGATTCGCAGAGCTGATGTGTCCAACCCCAAGATCTCTCTCCTGAGCAGGAATTTGGAGTTTCCCTGGCATAGGCAGAGCTAGAAATATATATTGCCATCCGCACTATCCCAGAGTTTCACCTTTTTACGTCACGATATGTTTATCACCTAGTCTCCGAGGTCCTTTTGCAAACTTCTCTCCTTTGTGACACCTGTTTTAAATAAAAGGGTGGAAATGCAGTAAGCAGCCCCCAATCTCAATTCACAGGAATCAATATTTTTGGTGGATTGGGGTAGTAGAAGAGTCCTGTGCTCTGTTGTCCCAGCCCGCAGAGAGCTGAGGTACGAGACACTGTACTTGAAATGCAGGTTAACAGAAAAATAAATGGAACTGTTTAATAGAACAATTAAGAGGCATGTGCTAAATAGTCCTAAGCATCATTATACAATTATTTGGCCATATCACTGTAAATATATAAACAGTATCTCAACAGAGACCTAACATTTATTGCTTTCTTCTTAGGTTCACTCAATAACTTTTCCAAGAAGAATAAGTCTGTTCCAAAAGCCGCTACAAAATGCTGATGCAAAACCTTGACTGCAGACGGAGTTTACCCTCACGAGCCTGAGAACCGGCCCCAAGCAGCTCAGTGATGCGCAGGCCAGCTCCAGATTCAAAGTCATGATATCGGATCACAAAGATTTATTCAAACCCACAGGCAAGGCTATGGATGAAGGTTTTCAGGTCTCCCTCATTACGACTTCACAGGAGCACCGAGCTGGGTTATCCCCTATTATTATGCTATTTTCCCCGGCTTTGAAATCTTCAGCAATTTTATAGGATCTAACAGGCATTACAAGAGGAGTCAGGCTGCATAAATTACTTCCACATGCAGGTAATTTCCATTTTAGTAAGCAGCACAGGTAAAGTGACACCTGTAACCTTGGAGAAATTTGAGTAATAACTCTAACTCCGAGCTGAATCGTTCTAAATCAAAAAGCTTAATTTTGACAAGAATTTGCAGTTCATCCTTGTTTATAGCGCAAGAGTTTAAGCAGATAGCAAATAATTTAATTTATTTAAGAATTTAGTTGACTATGGGATTGAATAAGGTGGTTAGAGATAACTGGGATCCATCCGTACAAGCAGCAAGGAAGAACTAAACAGGTGGAATTCCCTAAATCCACACTTGTGAGCACAGATCAAGTGCAATTAAGAAAATATCTCCTCCAGAATTGAATTCTTTCTCTTATGAAACGTTATCTGGAGGTTGCAAAGATACATTTCAGTAAAACAAACAAACAAACAAACCACACTGAAATCCAAATATTATTTGACAGGGAACAAAAGTACTAAGACTTCTAAATAAAACTATAGCAGTTTCTGAAAGGAGAGACCTCAAAAAAATTACTTTTTTTTAAAAGTTAAAAATAGGTTAGCCAATATGGATCCCATAGATGTATATTTCAAATATATATTTCAAGAGAAAAATATTCTCAGTTCAGAAGGATATGTATAGCACTTAGTTTATGGACCAAAATAAACAAATATAAGAATCACTCAAGACCATTTGAGCTCATGAATTCTCTGCCTTTCCCAATGAACCATGCACTTGCCAGCAGTCCCTCCCCAGCTAAAAGATAAAAATCTGATAGAGCGGGTGGAAACCCCTGGAGCAGAGCACAACCCACCAGCAGCAGCAACACCCTCTCTTCCAGCCACAAGCGAGACCAGCAGGTCCCAGCAGCCCTCCTGGGAACAGCCATGCTTCCCACAGCCGCGCTCCCGAGGGAACCCCGACCCCCTTGGGGAAGGTGCTTGCCAAACTTCCACCCTTATTTCCAAAAGCAAAGGTGCAGTTAAACCGGGTGTTTACCTCAGTCCGCCCACACGCACACCTTCTAACCTGCTAGGTTCAAAAAGTCAGCAAAAGCCACAGGAATACTTCAGAAATGGCAACCATGGAAAAAGCAATTGGCAGAGCCCCCCCAAAACCTGTGAGTCCCCACGGGAAGCCCTCAGGCATAAAACAGAAAAGCTGAACCTCTTTGATTCCAGTAAACCAATGGATCTCAAATCCTGCCTCTGGCTTCCCTGCTTGGTTTTTGTTCCAACAGCAAACATGTAACATGGAACTCGAGTTTAACATATTCCTGATTTTTGGGGGGGGAATAATCATTTTTTCTGTTTTACTGTCTAGCTCTAGACATAAACACCTGAATTTCATTTTCTTCTTTATACAGCATTTCACCATTCACCTTCTGTTTCTTCTAAATAGAAGAAACTCCAGTTGCAGTTATCTATGGGAACAAACCAGGTTGTTTCAGGGCTGCTTCTGGATATCATAAGACTATATATGCAATTGCTGCAGTGTTCAGAATCTGCCAGTTCCCCAGCTCCAATACAAATGAATACCAGTAAAATAGAAAACACGAGTGACAAGTGCTTTCTCCAACAGCTTGTGCAGTTTTCAGAGGGCTTCCAAGAGCCCAGGTAATCCTACAAGCATTTAGAGCACCCCTGGTATTTATCAGAATAGCTCAGACTGGTATTTCGTCTCAAATGGTTTTCTGTCTGTAACTTGGCAGAAGGGGGCAAGAAAGCCCTCACCAAACTGCCTTTAGAGAACGTGGGCTCAGAAACGTCAATCAGAAGAGCTCATACCTATTTACAATAGCTGTTTTGAAACATCTCATGTAAAAAAAAAAATGGTTTAGCTTGACTGACCGTACATGTCTTCAGCTGATGTCTCTGTAAACAATTTCAACACAAACTGGAATCTGCAAAATTCACCTGCTCTGCTATTGCTTCCTTCATCCAGCATCCATTTCCCAGAATAAAAATCTCATTTTCTGTGGACATTCATTCTATCACTGCAAAGATCAGCAAAACAGTGCAGCCAGGTCCAAAGCCTAGGGGTGCAGCACATAAAAGCCAATGCCACCTGATTTACCTACACAGCTGTTCATCTTGGCAGGTGCCTTGGCTCTGCAGCCTTGGCAGACTAACCAAGAATTCAGCTCAAGATCTCCAGCAGAGCTGTAGGAATAATTGATTTTTCAGTTCAGTAGCCAAATTGGAAAAGTAAATGTTTTTAAACTACCCAAAATATTTTTTGTTGTTTTTCTTCATTAATGTGAATCATAGGGTGAGGATATGCTGCTTCTCCTTCACCCAACAGCCTGGTCACAAGGTTTTTTCAGCCAACACATAGGTGACCTGGACTGAACACCTCGATTCCTCTGCCCCTCCAAAAGAAGGGCTCTTCTCATCACCTTACAACGTATTTGGAAGGAGGTTGCTCTTGTTCTCTCACTGCTCTTGTTTTGATGGGTTATTTCACCACCCACGAGAACAGAAAAACAAGCGTCCTCCCACCAGCGCAAGAGATGTGTCCCAAATACCAGATGATTGAATTACTCTTGGCACTCCAGTGCTTCGCATCAAGTGAAGCAGAACAGACAGGAGAGCTGTCTACTGCAGATGGCCACACGTCCAACGGTTGGAATGTTCCCCTGAGAGGGGAGGAATAGCTCCAAACCCCCTAACACTGAACCTCTCCCTGATGAAAATGTGGGCTTCTCTTGCCCGGGGCCGAGGCCAGCAACAGATGCCTGCAGAGAAGTGTAAGAGCAGGGAAAATGAGTACTTATATCTCTCTAGATCACTGTCCCAGACTCCAGCAATTGCCAAACACAGCTTATTACTTATTCAGTAGCCTTTGATGGATACATTTTCCAGAATATTTCAGAATGCCTTAACCATTCATAAATTTGCTATTAGCCACCAGCTAAGCGGGCATCCTTCCCTCCCAGAACTTTGAGTCTAGTCACTGAAAAAAAAAAAAAAACCACAAAGAAACCAAACACACCAAATCAAAACATTTTAGAATTAGACCAAGATTTCTGTTTAGTTCTGGGAACTCAACAGTCCCATTTTTCAGGTTTTGGCAGACCAGCCAACACACAAGAGCTTTAATTTGGAAGATCAGCCAACACACGAGAGCTTAAAATGTACCTCTACAGCTGGAGCTGCAACAAACCCAAGCCTTTGGTGGCTTGGTCCAGAAAGGAGCTCTGTTTACCCAGGCACCAGCCAGACCCTGGCACGTGTGCGAGCGTCAGCTTCCCAGAACCTTCGCCCAGGCTGGCATCGACGCGGAGCGAGCATGTTCTGTAGGCAGGCAGGCTGGCACCGAGCAGCACGAAGGTACCATTATGCAGGAATGGCTTTTTCTCGCTGAAGTCAGAGACACAAGCAGCTGAAGTGACTGCTCGTAGTTGGAAGCTACTCACATTGTTTATCTGTAAATAGTAAAAGATTACTAAAAACTACAGAATAAAAGTATCTCTGCTTTGAATTAGAAATGCAAGAGATGTAAATTCTTCTTTATATTTATTTAGCAAGATAATTATCTAATTAATAGAAATGTTTTACAAAATGCTTGAATACATTCATTAGAGTATGTTCTTAAAATTAATCAAGTTAGAAATCCCTAGTTTCCTTTCAGAAACAAGGACATAAAATGCCTTAAAAATCTCGCAGGAAATTCATGAAAATTTATTCACAATCGTATGAAAGAGTAAATCTCTGTTACGCTTGTGGATACTTCCCAAATACATGTACATTTTAATTAATGCCATTAATTTTACAGGATTGCTTGCTTGTTTAACCTCTCAAGGAAGCATCTTTCGTAAATGGAAATTAAATTTTGAGCTTCAAAGTATGTTTTTTTACAATAACCAACACCGAAAAACACAAAACATTCCTCCGCATGGAAAGCTTGATTTGTTTTTCTCATCTGTCTTCGCAGCAGTGACAGCAACTGATAGCATAGTACTTGCCTGTCATGTATAATGCTATGCAGGACATGAAATAATTACTCATTTTGTTATGGGTGTACCGAGAGAGCTACATTTGAGTTTGAGGTTAATCTGACAATCAGATGAACAGCATTTTCAGCTTCTTATAACTTTGGAATAATAGTTCTTTCCAGCTGGCGTTTCTATCTCGTCTAAGATCGTAGGCTCCAAACGTTCAAAAAATACTCACCGCTGGCACTGTGTTACACTGAGGAGGGAAAAAAAATAATCAATATGGATTCCTTAATTTTTCTTATAAATGGCTTTATTTACTTTAAAAGCTGAGTTTAAGCGTAAGATGTATTAGTCCTCTAACACTAATAATTTTTGCCATGTGAAAACCTCCACCATCCTCCAGGTAGCTGTGTTATCTTACACAGGCACGCTCAGCTCCAGAACAAAAATACTGTCTCCAACATGGCCAGTCACTAAATCAGAGGCATCATCTGAAGATCTGCATGCTTCCTCAAGCTCTCTGTCATTCCACCGGGTACTGCCCAGAGGCACATCACCTTTTAGAAAGTAATATATGAGGTTAGACGAGATATATCCACGTGCTATTGTACCTTGCGGATCAAGTTTTCCAAACCTCTTATTTCCTGACCTGGTTTGACTTCTTGCAGCAACTACTCTAACTTGGACATCCCATTTTATCTAAAACTGGATTAGCACTCAAGTATTCAAGACCAATTAAAACGTCCAAAGGAAAAACGGGTACTTCTTTTCATGCTCTCTCCTCATTTTTCATTGCTTGTCAGATTTACTAGGCTCAGTGCTCTCATTAATGCTCATTTCAACTCAATAAGCAAATAATCCAGAATTTTTGGTCAATTAAGTAATTACTTGCCATTCATAAACGTGTTTTCACACATGCAGAAGTTCTATTGAGTGGTACGGTATAACTGCTCAAAGAACATTTTCACAAGCAGAGAGGTGCAAGAGCCGTATACAATCCTAGGCGACCTGTGTGTGTGGTGCAAGACATTTATGTGTTTGAAAAATATAGTTTCAGTTCTTCAGACACCACAAAAACACTCAAGATCGACTGAAGGCACAGTGCTTTCTTGGATATTGTTTTCACCTTTTTCACAAAAAATGCACGCAGAAAAGCTCACACTGTACAGTTTAGTTTGGCAGACTTTAAATTCTTGGTGTTTTATGCATACTGTTATCTGTGTGATATATTACTGACAGCCCCCCAAAAAACTTACTTCAGTATAAGGATTTGAAGTGTCAAAAGAACTCCTTCCGTCTTTATAAAGATATCATAAATGATGGCAAAAATCATTATATGTCCAACAGAACAAACCCCTTCTCCAGGCTGTCTTTTTCTCGGCCGTTTCTCCAGGCTGCCTCTGGAACCTGTCTCTGACTTTCTGCAGAAAATCATAACGCCCAATATGCTACGAAACCAAGTTTCTGTTAACACAACTGTAAGTTGCTTTGGATACATTTGCTTGTAAAAAAAGCTAACAATGAAAAAATGCAAATACCTTGCTTTTGTCTTTTCCCGCTAACTACGCTGGAAGCGTAGAACTATTACCCATAATAAACCAACATCTCCAGGTGCAATGACTGGGAAACTTCTTCACGGCTGCAGGGGAGCAGCAGCGTCACGTATCAGGGATAACATCCAACAGCGCGGGTAACAGCAGCAACACGGCCTGTCATTGGTAATTAGGCACTATGAATCAGAGCATGTGTTTTTGTTTCAGCCAAAGAGTATATACTAGGTTTTTTGTTGAACAACAAAATTATAGGGAATGGTGAATTCTCACAACTTGTGAAGTTGACACCCCAACAGGCAACAGCACGGATTCTAGGGAACCAGATGGAGCGGGGTCTTCTCCGCTGGCCGTGGGGCTGGTGCTTTGGTCAGACGGTGAGCAGGGACCGGTCCGGCGGAGGGGAAGGAGCCCCGGAGGCAGAGCCCGCGACGCTGTGGCCCCCAGCAATGAGCTCCCAGCCAAGGACGCTGCTGGACCTGTTCCAGGAAAACAGCTTTCAGGGCAACTAGATGCTTTTGTAAACTTTAAACCTTAGCAGTCCCTCTGGGCTGCTCAGATACTGCAGGATTATTTAGTAATCCCTTGGTATTTTTCTACTTCTGTAACTTCAGCTTCGGGAGTAGGAAGGACGGGAAAGCTGAGTGAGACCTGAGCTGACAGCCTGCCAGGCTGCAGCAGACCCTCTGTGCACATCCACGTTGGGACTGAGGGTGCAGAGAGCAACAGACTGGGCACCAGCACTGAATACCGGACTTGCGGCGGGGCAAAAAGAGATCAGAAAGGTACTGGAGACCCCGCGTGCTCACGTCCAGGTTGGTCAGCAGGCGTCGGCGCTGGGAACAAACGCGGGGTGCGCTTGCAGAGAGGTGCGGAGGAGCCCACGCAGGTGTCCACCCAGGCATTGCCGTTCCAAGACGACATTTCTGCACTGCCTTCCAATACAAAATATATATTAATTCCAACACAAAATACACTACCTTCCAATAAAAAATTCACATTTTTCTTGAAGTTGACACAATTTGTCAGTGGGTATATCCTGCCTTTACGGTAGCTATGTTGCAGCAGCAAAGACAGAGACTAATTTTGGGGCAGCTCAAGCAAGCAGAAGCACATTTTAATGAAGAACCCAGTCTCTTTCCCTTTGGTGTACTACTTGGCAGAGACCTACCACCCATAGATAACAGATGGGCAGCAAATTCACAATAACCTGGCGGGCCTGACACGCTACCCACTGGGATAGGATCTGTGGCAAAAAGATAAAAATGGCACTGCATAATGGATAGGAGAGGTCTGAACATTCAAATACATTTGCAGAGCAGCTAATTAGATCTTAAATTATCAAAATCTTTGAAAGTGAAGTCTTTTTGGAATCTAGGCATACAGGTAAATTTTCACAAGCAAATAATACGATTTAGGCACATACCAGAAACTACTCAGACCTCCCAGTTTTGACAGCAGTGGGGAAACAAGAACAAAAGCAGCATAAATAATATTCATATAAAGCTCATCACAAAGTCAGAATAAAGCCAAACATTCCTAATAATCCAGCATGCTTTTAAAATAATGCATACAGGTTCACGGTCATTTAAATGAAGCAGTCAGAAATAACCACCCCAGACAGAAATGCATAAAGAAATGGCCAAGAGAAGGCAGGGCAAAACGAGCACACCAGCAAGCACACGGAGCAGGAGGAAATTAGACAAAGCGGCCAATCTGTAGATAAAATAATGCCAACACGGGAACAGCAATAAGTGTTATCAGTTTTACAGAAGGCAAAAATAGATTTTCTTGCCTCAGCAGCTTAATTTTCTTCACAAGCCTAAAGGATAGGAGAGCTGAGAGCTTGCTTGGTGAGAGGGAAGACACCGCGTGCTCCCGCCGCCCCGCGCCAAGGCAGCGCAACGGAGCGGCTGCGCCCGGCAGCTCCTTCCATCTTTTTCTGACTGCACGCCACGACGGCTGCGGCACTTACACAGCGGATTATTATTTCTTTTTTTCCCCTCAACCTGAGACTTTCTCATGCGTTCTGCATGGCATCATATTTCTTATCTTGAGCCCTTGGTAATCCTAGCCTGCGAGTTTTTCGCTCTTCTGCTGGGCGGTGCAGTGCAGAGCCCGCTGCGTTATCATTTCCGACAGTCCCAGCCAGGGAAGGTAGGAGCTCCGGGTGCTACCTCTTCAGAAAGCAGCTCCAGGCTCACCCCAGCTCCGTGCCCAGGCACACGCGGAGCTTTCAGCCGAGCAGCAGTTAACAAGACACTCCAAGACAAACCTGCTAGGTTTCGATAGCCTTTGCCAGATCTGGCTTCCCGGGCTGCTGCGGACTGCCAAACCCCCTCGCAGATGTTCCCAGCAGCTGTGCGCTGCCTCAGACCCTCGGCTTCCGCACCTCTGGCTCCCGACGGGGCATCGCTGCGGTGGAGGGGACGGATGGGGGGCTGGCAAGTCCTGCTCCGGGAGATGCCGAGGAGCTTCCCATAGCTCCGCATCCCTGGCACGCCAGTGTTCCAGGGCTTCCTCTGCTCCAGCCCCTACAGAGGAGCATTGCTGAAGAACCTTGCAATGAATGTTTCATCCCGTATAAATTCATATTCGTTATTACCGATGCGACTGTTCAGCACTTGTAACACACGATGTGGGGCAGGGTTGTGGACCCTAACGTCTCAGCCAGGAGGAGAGGACTTGCACCTTTCGCTGAACCTTAGGGAACACAGGATTCCTGCCGTGGGTGTGGAGGCAAGTAAGAGAGATTTGGGAAGCAGACGTTATTGGCAGACATGAATTAAATGCCCATTTGATACCGTTGAAGAGTCTGAAACCACTCCCTGCAAAGAGGTGCTTAAATCACAGCCCTGCGTGCCGGCAGCCAGGCTCTCCTTTGCTGGGGGGGCTGCCTTTTCTGCTCGGTAGTGTAACAGGCTAATGGTAGGAGCGGCTGCCGGGGAAGAGGGACCATAAAATAAAGCTGAGACAACTTTGGAGGAGAAATGTAATATTTATGAGACTGAGGAGACAGAAGAAGGGAGCCTGGCTCCGCAGCTCCCTTCGAGGTGGGGTGGGAGGCTGACGCCCACTGTCCGAGGACAACACTGAACCCATGTCTTCTGTTGCCTTGGCAGGGGCTCTCACCTCTAGGCTGTTGCAGAATAACAGCACGTGAAGATATATGTTTATATATTATACACACACCTAAATTATAGATGAGTATAATTCTAAACAAACTAATATAAATATACTCATTATATAGATTTTTATGGATAGCCTCATATATTATATATATTTATATATATATAGCCTCATGTAGTTCTCAAAGCTCAAAGTGTGCAGCAAATTCACCACACCAGGACCTCAGGGCTCAGTCTTAGAAACGGAAATTTCCACACGTCCTACACCTTGATGCAGTTGAAATATTTTCTCAGCCACACAGCACGAGATCTGGGCACATCCAGCAGTCGGACATTAAACCCTCGGAGCTGAGAAATGGCACTGCCTCTCGCAGCCTCCTGCCTGCCTGGGCGCAGAGGGAGCGCAGTCCCACGTAGGTCCGGGCTCGACCTGCAAAGCGATCCTCCTGCCTTGCACGGCCGGCTCCAGCTCGCACCAAGTACACACCGTTCACGCGGCCGTTGAGTACTCAGTCCCACTTCACAAAGTGCTTTTTTGCAGCATTTGGGTGTCCAAGGTCCCTCTTCTTGGCTCTCGCCTTTCCTTCATCTGAAAGTCATCATGCCTCTAAATCTGCATGAAAATAAAGAAAACAACAAGGATAAACTGAATCTCAGGGAACTTTGCTCCCCCTCCCCTAAATTAATGTAATATTTGGAAGACAAAATCTCAGTCCTACTCATTTTCCATACTTTGAGGGTTGGTCTCCCCCACCGCAAGCCCAGGCCTCAGAAACTGTGTGAAAATCCCAGTTCCCACTTTCAGCTTCACTCCAAACCCTAAAAACAACTGCTACTCTCCATTTTCAGTTCTTTGCCCAAGGCTCTTAAAACATCATATGGGGATTTGGGAGCCCCATTTCAAACAAATTGTTTTAATTAAAATAGTAATTTTAAGCCCCAAGAGATGTAAACTATTAAAGAGTTGCCAGGAGGGAGATCTACTAATGGAGAGGAATGAGCAATTATAGCCAATCTGCTGCAGGTTCTCCGAGAAAAAACGCGCTGGAAAACCAGAGCAGCCTCTTGCCAAGTGGCAATTTATCACCATAGACAGCATTTAACGGTATACAGGTTTTTCCTTCCATAAAGGCTCAGTAAGTGCACTTCATTTTCTCATGTGTCACCAAGTCATTTTGATATAAGAGGAGAGATCAGCAAAGGGAAATGGAAGAAACAAATCTCCTCTCTGTTAAATAGCTCTTCAGCACCTGAAACAGTCGGCGTGTAAAGAACAGGGGAGGCGGATGAAAATGTTTTTCCTGGTGAATGTGAACCCTCTGTCTCAGACAACTCTGTTCTTTTTCTCCTGTGCACCCAGTAGTTCAGGAATATTCATTTGGAATGCTCCGGAATTCAGGAATGCTTGGGAACCCCAACCAAGTTCATGTTTCCATTTTCCCACACAAAGTCAAAAGTGGACTTAATCCAACCCCAAAGCTAAATGCTCAAGTGCCTCCCTGGAAAGGTAAATGTGAGCAAAAGGAAGAAGGGAAGAGGTGTTTTGTGATGAATTTTTGGTTATTTCCAAATTGCAACACGGAAGCAAAACACCAAGAGCACCAACAGCTTGGGCAGGTCACCAGAGAGCCACCTGCCTTCTTCCAGGATTAACCTGCACCACTTCAATTTCTTATTCTGGACTATACACCGAGTCCCTGGAAGGACAAACCTCAGAAGACAAAGATCGCCTTCCGTTCCAAAGGTCCACGTGTCTGATCAACACTCTTTTCAGGTTTCAGGACTAAATGTATGTCATAAATGTAGCTGGAAGAAATTTCACTTGTGTTCCAACTTACGGAATGCTTCCTATTGCAGAGAGGTGCTGGCTTGGTTTTCCAGGTTCAAGCATACTGCTGTTCACGGACACAACAGCCTGAAAAGGACATGATCAGCGGGAAATCAATGGCACAAAAAGACTGACATCTAGAAATAAAAACATTTGCATTTTTCTAGTTCGATCTGGAAATTCAGCTACTGAAGTATATTTCAGCATTCAGCAGCAGCATCACTGTGGCCCCCTTGGAGATGCAAGGGGACGAGTGCCGGTGCCTGTACACGTATACATACAGCTGTCTGCATATGTCCTTTCACATATAGATACGTGTGTGTACATACACACTGACCCAGCGTACAGCTCCAAAATTCCATAGACTTACCATATCCGAATAATCTGAAGAAAAGCATCCTACTTTAGAGGACAGGAGATCAAGTTTTCACTTGAGGTGGCAGCATCTCTACTGAAATAATCCAGGACCACCTATATTTAGAAACAAAAAACAAAACAAAACAAAATTAAAATTAATTTTTGCTACATGGATTGCTGGTGTAGAAAACAACTCAGTTGAACACTGAAAAAGAAATCACGGTAGGAAGCCTGCTGGGAAAAAACCCCAGAACAATTTTTCACAATAAAAACTCCATAATTTTCTGTAAATGATATTCAATTATTCCTTGTTTTTTAGTCAAGAACCACAGAGCATCTGCCTCTGCCACCCACAGACACAACAGAGAAACTCTTTACTCCAAGGAATATCTATTCATGGCTGCACGGTGACCTACTAGAGATAGCATCAAGATGAAAAGTATTATTCTTTTTTATAATTCCCTTCTCGCTTGATTCAAATTGCATTAAATCAAGAGGGATGTTAACCAAACTTTAAACGTGTTGCATGAGGCCCTTTTTTCAGAAATACAGGCATTGTTTATTAATAACGGTGTCATCAGACTCTCTTAGGTAATGAACACCAGCAGATGACATCGTATTTCACCCATGGCTGTACAGCAATAATTAAATAATATTAACTAGAAGTACTAGGGGTGGAATTACCAGAGAAATCACGACTCTTAAAAGAATTCCACTGAAGGATGTTTAAACAGACATTCCACAAGGGCAAATAGATAAATTAAGTTTTCCCTTAGCAGTCTCTGTGACAACAGGAGAATACTAAATAGACAGCATAAGGGACATGTTGTAGCAAAATGTTTTGCCTTATTTTTAATTTAAATGTAGCTATATGGATGAAGAGCCTGGAGGCATCAGCTATTGCCTATCAAAGCTTACAGAATGAAGAAGTCTTACAAGTGTATTGAAACCATCACTGCCCAGAATTGCTCAAGCCATCCGAGGGTGAATTTTTTCAGTATATAGAGATGTACAAAGTCTCTGGGTTTTTTCAAGTATTTTCAAAAACCATGATTTCTCTTTGGCAAAGAAACCCTTTGAAGTGGCCCAAATAGCCTTTGAAGTTAAAATAGGGAAGTCATTTCATATTCATACACCAATTTTACCTCCCCCTTCCTAAAAAAGAAGGCATATAGCTCAGTGAAAAATTTATATAATGAAATAGGCGGACTCATGACATCAGTAGCATTGAAGCAAACATAATGCCATTAAAATGGAAGGGTATACATCTTTGTGTGTAGATCAAAGACACCATGAACCGAAATATTGGAAAAAACATCAAGCCTCATTATTTAGGATGAAGTGCTACAATCTGTAAATCAGAATACTGCAAAGTATATCGTAAAGTTATGAAGCATTACCAGATTGGCAAACATGTACTTGCTTTGAGGGGTTGTCCTCACCTAGCAACCTAACGTAGATTTATTAAAGCTGGGTGCAGGTTTCTTTGCTAAGTCACAGAGGCTATTAAAAACTCCTGGAAGTTGTAGATGCCATACCGTGCACCAGCAGCGGGATTTTAACACTGTTCTTTTCCTCCTTCCATTCCCATAAATGTATTTCTCTCCTTTACAATATTTCCTAAGAGTCTCCTATTTCGGAGATTTTCCCTTGTACATCTTTCCAGAGCCTCAGAAAAATAAGCATGGTTGATCTGACTTGAAAACTAAAAGCTTTGAGATAGTTCTCTCTGGAATGATGAAAAATCCCACACGTTCAAGAAAACTATTGGTAAATACAGGCTGCTACTTCCATAAAATACAATTTGTTAAATACAAACATTCGCTAGCAGAAAGCGTTTTACTGCTGCAAATACCAGACTGCTTGAACAACAACATATCAGTTTAAACGTTTTACCCGAGCTGTCCAGTGGAAGAAATAGTGACCTGGTTTAGTTTTTGGGGTGGCTTTTTTTGTTGTGTTTTGTTTTTGAATTTTTTAAGAATTTCTCACTACTTAAGCCCTTTCTAGGTATACTAGATGTATAGGAAAAGGGAGATAGTCTTCTCAAAAAAAAAAAAAAAGGCAAATAAATCACATAACAGGAATGCTCATAAATCTATATTTATATTGGAAGCAAAAGTAAACTCGCCAAAGATGATTTACTGCCTCTTCTAATGAATGTGACTATTAGGTCCTTTGATTTTATTAGCATTGTGAAAGAACATATTTTATGTTCAAATATTTAAGTACTTGTAGAAAGCAAATGCAAAAATACTGTAAATATTAAGCATTCAATTACTACAAGTTATGTAAAAATTCATTGAAAAATAATTTCCAGCCTGCAGAACAATATATTGCTGAAATCTGAAATTTCTACTTTATTGGTGAATCCAAGGAGTTTGCTGGCTTCACCTGGAGTTTACCTGAAGAAAGGTAGGAATTTCTCACAGAAACGGGCAGGGCAGCAGCTGCCGTTTGGAAAGCCGACCACGGGACAGCTTCGGGGATGGAGAATGAGTCACCCAGCAGAGAGGCAGAACACAAAGTACCGACTCCAGCCACGGGTTTCTCGAAGAAAACAGTTCCTGGCTATTTTCATGCTGACCAACCCTCCAGCAAGGACTGTCACCCCCCACAGCAGATTTTCCTGAACATTAATTTCCAACCCCCTACAGCAGGCCCACGTGGCTTGGAAACAGCCACAGAATTTTGGGACAAAACCTCAATTTCTGCACTGCCCATGTAGCAGCCATCCAGAACCCAGAGTGCCGGGATTAGTACAGACTTGTTCTGTGAAGAGGAGGAGGAAGATGAAGGAAAGCAAAAGATAGCCAAAGTCTTCCTCAAAATGTGTAGGATTTGCAGCTTAGACTTGCCGATGGCTTGCAGTAACGCTGTGGAGAGGAGAAGAAAAGATTTCTTACGTTGAGTCACTGTGATCACGGTTTTGTTCTTTCTTAATGGATGCCAGGATGATGGTGGAAGATGAAGGTCAGCTACAGGCAATGAGAGCTGCTTCAGTGAGCTCGTTCAAAATAAAACTAACAAAAATAGTCATAGGTGCTGGAGCAAGACGATGCGAGTTCGGACAATATTCTGCAAAATAAAGCAGGAAATCCTACAACTGTGCTCATTTATCTTCTCCCATGTTCAGACCACCACAACTATCAGGACACAGAAAGATGATTCTTCTTCTAGATGCAAACTTCTGGTGATTTTGAGCTGTTCTGCGTTTAGCTCAACCCAATAATAATATTAATGACAATAAAACTTCAAACCGCATTGATCTGTGGGCTTACACAGGAGGATGGGAGAGTAATCTGGTTGATTTTATGTTATTTGAATTGATTACTATCTGCCTACTTACCTTAAATAGCCAGCTGTGATGCTACTTTATTTTTCAGAGCTTCAATAAAGAAAATGCTTCCATTTTGTAGATTACAGCCCTGCAATTGATAGCACTATTTCGAATGTGGTTATCTCTTGCTAAAATCAAATCAAATACATACCTTAACGGCAAACCAACATTTTTCACGCGACCCTCCAAAGCTGAAAGGACATAATTCAGTGAGAAACATTATGTATGATCTACCTGTATTGCAAAGATGCCTATGCCAAAGCACGATACAAGTACAAGGGTACAGCTGGGGTATTCTGCAGTCCTCCCTGAGGGGTTAGTAACGAACCCCACTGGTCTGGCAATAGGTGGGCAGATTTCTGTACCCAGAACTATTGAAAGCTCCTATCATTTCCTCATTCCCAAATATTTTAGTTTACATTGTGAAAGCCAACAATTACATTTAATTAGTTCTGTTCCTCATAATCCCACTAACAGCCTTCTAGCCATGGGCTCAAGAGCAAAACATTTTTATTGTGCAAGTTATCACAATGGAGAGCTAAAATGCTTTAAAACTTCTGAAAAAAGATCTAGCAAGTGTGGAAAATCAGAAAGAAACTTGGAGTTTTGTGCTTAACTTAGCCACAGATAAACGAATATTGCCTTCTGCAAAGTTTTTCTGGTTTACTATTTAACTGAGAAATTAGTTGCAGAAAGTACTGCTTTGAGAAATAGTTATGGTACTCATTTTTCTGTAGTTTCCCTATCAACATTCAGGTAAAACAAATACCAAAAGCAGAACTTCCAGAGGTATAATGGCATCCGTGTTAAGCTGGCGAAGAGAAGAGAAGCTCTCTATATCTTTCTTTCCCTCTGGCTCATCCTCTTTTTCCCTTTACTGTAGGGTCCAGCCGGTAAGGGCATTTTCCAGACTGCAAAGCAATGCAGCTTTGGTGTGTACTAAGGGGTGCTCAGTGACAGAAAGTCACTTACTTGTTCTTTAGTAAAAAGATTTTTCCACCAGAAAAAAAAAAACAAAACCACCCAACAAAACAAAAAAACAAACTATTTTGCAATAGATCTGCTAAGGGGAATTTCAAACTTTGCCGTGTGCAACTATCACAGACTCTTCCCACCACATCCATGCTTCCCTGGGAGCTCTGAGATTTCCTCACGCCTTTTTCCACTGCGATGAATTTGTCTAAAACCTGTCCAGCTGGGCAGGACTTGCCTTCTGCAGGGTGGTATCACCAGACTGCCTCGAACTAACCAGACACCCTCGCCTCAGCAGCCGGATCTTTACTCAGAAAAATCCTGCTGCCTCTGTCCTCTCCTTCCTGCCACAAAAAAACAGAGCTCTTCCTCGGGAACCACCAAGCATTTTTTGCTACCATGCAACCTACTCAGAGCAGCCACACAGATGCCGATGAGATCAACTGGTGAAAATACCAGCCTTGGCTAAGCAGGGTTTCTTTTTGATCTGGCTCCTAAGGCGCAGAAGTGCAGCCTCTGGTGATCAGACAAGGGCTTCCCATCATTTTACACACGCATTTCTTAAATACCACCACAGACCAAGCTCTTACACAAGCCTTTATGCAGCCTGAAATTATCAGGAACACTGCTGCTTGATAACTAACACAGCTGTGGAAAATTCCCCCTTCGTTTAAGTTTTGAAATATGACTTTCGAAGCCTAAAACGAACTCCCACTGAATCTCCTGAGTGGGGCATGCAAGGGGCTGACAGCCACTGTGCTCTGGCAGCTCACGAGTGTTTTGCTCTACTTAAAATGCCGCCTGAGTGCGGACTTCTAGCTTGGAATATCCGAAATGAACCTTAGATTTTATGCTCACCTTCCTATTAAATGACATGGGGAACTTAACTCAGATTAATGCATGTTTATACATTTTAATTGTATATTAAAGTGTGTTTTGTGGCTACATAAGAAACATCAGTAGCATATTAACTTATATTAGCTTTAACAAAAAAACCCCAGCATTGACACATTTGCAATTATTCTGCAATTATATGAAAATTACATTACACGCTAATTGCTCTGACAGGTGCCTAATAGCTTCTCTAAATAGAGGGGGGAGAATTTACCCATGGGTATTCTCATTTATTTTGCTTGACCACCTTTTGCCTCTCCTTAAAGCAATGAAACTATGGAGCAGCAATAACAAGTTTCTCTTCTGCTATTTTTTTCCCCAACACAAACCGATGTGCTCCTTCCTCCATGCCTGCCTCTGCGCGTCCCCCAGCCCTGTGCTGCTCGCTGGGGAAAGCCTTTCTACCTCTGGCAGCACTCCCACATCTCTAAAAGCTCTTCCAGGTTTGTTCCCAAAGCGTCTATGGTCACAACTTCAGCCGCTTTTTCAGTGAACTGGGCCTGAGGAGGGACCTTGCCGAGCCCAGCACACGCCGCAGTCCTCGCTGCGATTGTATGAGCACAGCTAACGCTCCTGAGAAAACCTCCCACACCTACCCCAGCTACAAATGAGCTCACTCCAAGTACAGATAAACAAATCACTGCCTTTTTTTTTTTCTGGTGTTATTTATCTCCATTACCTTGAAGACTCTCCTTACTAAGCAACCACACCATGAGGGAAAGGAATGGCCTTGTAAATCTGAGAGGTCCTGGCCGCTAATTTATAAGAGGAATGAAGCTAGAATGAAGCTGTAAAAACCGTTACATCAATGGAAAATGTTGCCAATAGAGCAGACAAGTCTGCATGAAATGTGATTTACCCTGCTGACAGTTTTGCCATTGGTTGGTCTGGTACAGGACAATCTTGCTTCACGCCCTGCCTGCCAGTGCCACAGCCTTCCTTGGGCAGGCATCAGCACACGCTGTAGGATTTCTTCTTCAGGCTACAGCAGCAGCATTTTTCCTGTCGGAAGGCAGAGCGCAATCAAACAGGACAAGATGCACGTGGTTTCCACGCCATCGGAGACGGAGTCTAAGAAAAAGCTGTTGCAAAGCAGTGACAAAGGGTACAGGAGAGACACCACTCACTGTGGATCTAAAGCTCCTCACTGCTGGTGTTCAGTGAAAGCCTTTGCATATTTCCAAATTAATTTTTCATTGTTAGGCTTGCAGGTGTCAGCCAAGCAGCAGGTAAGTCCCCTGAACAGTCCCTTGTGAATCATACACCTGCGAAAAGCCAGACAAACCCAGAAGAAAGAGCCTTTCCTGTAAGTGCAAACCAGCAGGTGCCATTCCAGTCAGCGCCAAGTGCTCTGCCACCCTTCCCAGAGACCCAGGCTCCCAAGCACTGCACCACCACAGCCCTCCACAAATTGAAATTTTATGTACACACTGTAATAGAACACCCATATGTTTAATACGGTCTCGTTGCGAAAATGCTTTCCAGACTTGTTTGCAAACACTATAGTACTGAAAAACAAATGCCAGCTCTCGCATTCAAACGAGCATGCTGCCTGTAAAATCGTGACCTTCGTTTTGTCTATAGACAGCCACAGCTGTCAACCAGGATTATCTATACATCCCAAGGTGTATTTCATCTGAAACCACAGCGTTTCTTCACTGCACGTACGGATGACTGGGAACAAAATGAGTTTGTTCCCCCGTGACTGAAAGCTATTTGCATGACTTTCAGATATTTAGAGGTGATTTACAACTTCTGCATTCCCATCATGGATAGATCAACAGGAAAACTGTACTGTGTATGACAATTACTATCCTCAACATCTGTTTTATCCTAGAAATAATTTTCTGTAAAAGAAATTCTACCTTAATTATTAAGGCTGTCCTAATTTTGTTTTCCTTTAATGTTTGCTTTCAATGGCACAAGACTCACCTTCTTTATTAGGCATAGCTAGATCCTGTGACAGACCACTTGGTCACTTAGGAAGACACACACAGAGCTTTTTATAGTCTGTGCTACAAATCACACTTTTCTTAAAGAGAAGTTAGATGTTGACCGTTTTCTCTTTCAGCAAATATGAATTTTATGGGTAATTTGACCTGTGAAATTCCACTCAACGCCCGTCTCCACTGCAATTAGGCAAGGCAATAGCAGCTCTGTGGCACATCGACGTTAATTTTAACGCAGCCAGCTAGAGCAGAAAGAGTGGGGAAGGAACAGCGGCAGACCTCAGAGCACGTTGCACACCAGAGCCCGTGCCACCAAGACCTCACCCCGCAAGCAAGCTCACCCTAAGCAGCCAGGTGAGGCAGGCCACGCTGCAGCAGCAGCAGATCCACCACCACAGATCCACCAGCGACAGCCAGCAGAGCAAGAAGTCTTGTAATAAAATGCTTGGCTTCTGTTTGTTAACTTCTTAACTTTGGGTGGGTGTTGGGTTAGGAGGACGTGGAAGGTAACAGAAAAAAAGTCATTGAATCTTGCCTGGACAAGGTCCTGTGCAGCCTGCTGTAGGTGACCCTGCTTCAGCAGGAGGGTTGGACTAGATGACCCACAGAGGTCCCTTCCAACCCTACTATTCTGTGATTCTGTGAATCTGTGGTCCTCCCTGACTGCCTTGAAGCACTTCTTGTGTGTGAACATAATTCAGGCTCGCTTCAGCACTCCTATAATTATATCTGTCCATGATTAATTACAATAATTTAAAAACGCACTTGAGTGACACTTCTGATGACACAAAACCTGTTTCTTCACAGAAAATGTCTCCAGCGGGCAAAGACTGGGACAAATATTCCACTCATTTATGCAGCTGAGGGGTCTGAAAACAAAAATACACCATGTTCTTTATTTTAAGCACATCCAAAATAACTAACTTCGACCAGTTCTCATCCTTTACTATTTGGGGAATTATCTTGCTCTGCTATTCTGCCTGGCAGTGCTCTTACCAGATCAGTCTTAATACTACATGAACATTAACTACAATACGTTGCAATTGCACTGGGTTCAGAACATTTTGTTCCCAATTTCCTCCTCACAGCCTTGTTTATGCTTTGGGTATTAGTATTCAGAAGTTGAGCATTCTTGCCAAGCTTACTCCAGGGACTTCTAATGGCTCTGAAGCCTAGTCTTTCTTCCTAAGACATTAATGGATAAGCTCTGCAAAGCAAGCCTTTGCCTCAGCGTTAACTAAAGGTGTAACTCAAAACTTTTCTTCTAGCTCAGCTCTCCTACACACCCGAAGAGAGTAAAGCTATTTATAAACCACCTAACACAAACACTCTTACCAATATCGCAGCAATACAGCCCCAGACATCATCCCATCTTTCCCGGTGGGTTGTACAGCCAGTGCTGACGTCCAGGATGCTGCCACAGGAGCCAACCTGCCGGAATGAAACTTGTGTCTAAGGGACTGCAGGGACCGCAGTGCACGTACTCCCTAAGGAAATGCCATAAGCTTGCAAGGAGGAACTGAAGCGTAGGTGCTGTTGGCTCCTGGGGTAGTGAAGCAGTGGTGATGCAGCAGATGGGAGGTCCCACCACCCCGAGATGCTCGTCACTGCTGGGGAGCACGGTTGCATGACAGGGCAGACTGCACTCTGGCTAGACAAGCTTGAGAAGTATTCGATGGCAATGGCAAGCCTGGGTTGGACAATAACCAACGTCTCTCAGAGCTCACTGCAGTCTTCTTTATTCAGATATTTAGGCTGAACTCCAACATCTTCCACTGCCAACGGCGTGTCCTACCACCTTCTGCTGAATGCTCAAGGAAGTCAGCAAATCCAGTGAAGTACCCAGTTTTTCAGATGAACCATATCCCTCCCCCCTCCCTCCTTTCCCTCCTGTTTTACATTGTAGTAAAATTATTCCCTGTGTCTTAAGTCAGCTTCAATGACTTCAGAAAACCTCTTTTACTACTTCATCTATAAATTTGCACTTTGATCAGCAGCTTCCCCACCCATGTTCAAGCTGGTTTTCTCATGTTCTCTTTGAAATGGTTTCTTTAAACGAGTGCAGTATCTCTAGCACCATCGGCTGAGCAGTTTGGTGCAAACGTCCTGTCATTCATTAGGCCGTACCGGGAAAATCAAGTGTGCAAAAGTTATGAGAAGGGGGGAGGGCGGCGAAAAAGAGACTTGTTAATAGCATTGTCCCAGATTTTATCGTTCTTCAACTCAAATTTAGCAGCAGCTGGAAATTCAGCCTCTCATACACACCAAGCCGTTCATTCAGTATTTTGGAAGCGAAATATGTATGTCCAAAATAAGGGAGAAGCACGGAAATGGAAATGAGATCTGCTCAAAATGTTCATTATTTCTGGAGTAGTTTTGAATTTTTTCCATATGCCTCTCATATACAACACTGAGTGATTAATTAAAGCAAACAGAGTGCATTAGAAGTAAAAAGCACCATATGCACGCTTACAATTCAATACACATGAGAAATCACTTCTATATGAGAAAAAGCCCTGAAAGCTGCCGTTTCATTTAGGCTTTGAATCTGCGAACACTGGTGAAAACTCTTCAGGCACTGGCCAGCATGCACAATGCTTTTTTAGTCTCCCTTGTATATATTTTAATATACAAAAATCAAGCTGTGTAGCTTAACAGAGAAGAGTCTTATGAAAAGAGATGTGAAATTACTACTTTTTTAGTTCAATCACATTGCAATAAGCTATCAGAAAAAGCAAACACTGAAGTGCTGTGGGTTTTCTCGAGTGGCAGATACAGCTTCATTACTGCTTCCGTAGTTCCTAATTCTCTGTTAGAACTCAAATAACTGCTGGGGGTGATGCTTTCGGAACTGGATGAGGCTGAAGGTACAGCACTCACCAGCTGTTTGTGACTGATAAATGCGTATGGTCTGTCCAGCTTTGTCATCAGAGCATCTTAAAACCTGTGCAGCATTTACGATGACGGATGTCTGTTGCTTTCTAGAAATCACACAGATTTATCAGGCAAGGATCTCCTTCTGATTGCAATATCTCCCTTCTCTCGGAAGATCAGCATGCTTTTGTGAAGTCAGAAGCTTGATATGCAACACGGAGATGTTTAACTATCACTTGAACAGAAACTGTGGAGCAACTTTCCATGTCAGACAAAACCAGCACGGCACTCCCCAAAATGCTGTATTCTCGTAACAGCACTTGTGCTTTCTAAAGCCTACACTGATCAAGAGCCACACGGTAAAATCCAGGACTTATGGCATGACATTTTGATATCACACGATGCAGAGAGCATTGCTTCAACAGTATTCCTAGAGTTCCATTGCAGAGCCCTGCAGAACTCGAGTGGTTTGTTTAAAAATATGGGCTATATATCAATCAAATTATACCAAATGGACCATATTATATAGCAAGGGTTATGACTGATAACCAGCTTAGGAATACGTTGTCCACAAGAGAAGTATAGGAGTATTGATGTATACAGTAAGTATAGTCATTAGAAGGCATTGAAAAATAACTGCCTACTCCTGTGCTTACAAAGAAATCAAGGCAACAAACATGACTTTGGAAGTAGGAAAATCAGATGTAACTCAAAGATCAATAGAAAGGCAAAGACTTAAATTAGAAAGACTGTGACACTAATGCAGGATAATACTGTCTTCAGCTGTCAATGGTGAGAGTGGAAACTCTAGGATGGTGGTAGTCAGATTCACAAAATGAAAACCTAAACCTTCCATGTGAAAGTAACAGCAATCAGAATTACTTTGAAAAATAAATTCATGTCAGAGGCAAAACAAATCAAAAGCATTAATGAGAAAATTAGAGGATTTGAAGGAACTAGCTGTAAGGCATTCAAATATCTCATTTTTGTTAAGAAGCGAGGTCTTGTTTACTCCATGTCAGAGAGTAAATAACATAGTGAAGCAGCATTACAGTAAAGCTACTTTAATGCTACATTATGGTATGTTTAGTTTGACTATTGTAAATCTCCTTCCGTGCTTCTTAGTAGTTACTTAATGAAAAACAAGCAGAAAGATGTGTATTGCTATCATACGTGTTCCTACAGCATCTAGAAACCCGAGTGCCACTGCGGTAATTTTTATTCCAACATGAGAAAAAGACAGTTTCTGCGTTGAAGCAGAAATCATCTTCATCAATCCCACTGCAGCCACTAAAAACACAGTATTTTTTTCTTATGATAAATAAATCTTAAAATATTCATACTCCAGCAAAATTCTTTTCTTAAACACATAAGTAACTATGTAAGTCTATCCTCCATTATTCAGACATAACTGACATTTTCTGGGCAGGGACTCCGTGACTGAGGCCAAACAAATAAAAGCATACTTGTAAACAGAGGCTTAATTTCATGGAAAAGCCATCTAGAAACAGTTTCTGAAACCTAAGGTTTTTCTAGCAAGGTATCTTTTCTCGGAAAGCAGCCATTAGCTGGTACCTGATAACTGTAAGAACAAGAAACACGTGCAATGTTATTTTGCCTGGGTGTACCTTCTTATTTTTGCATTTTAATGGTTACCCCTTTTTCTGAAGCTATTTGTAGTTTTTGCACTGTGCAATGGTTACAATCCCCACAATTTAAGTACGAACCTCATGAAAAACTACTGCCTTCTGTGGTTAAACGTCACCCTCTTCTATCCTGCTACATTGCTAAATTACTCCATTTTATGCACAAAATATCCGTCACCTTCCATGTCAAATCAGGCTTTAGCACGGTATATTATGCCTCTGTACACAACAGCAGGGGCAAGAGAAGTGTTGATACTTTACTGAGCTAGCAAGCAAGCCATTACTTCAACTTTTTCCTGTACAGCTTGTCAAGTCTCTCAAGTTAAGTTTTACATAAAATGTTCAATTTTTGCACAGCAGACCAAACAACTTGTCTGAAACATGGCTTCAATTAAAGCACTTCAGCATCTCATCTCTGCACATGCAGGATTCTGGTAACAAATTAAAAAAAAACCAACACAGGAGGGACCGGTCTCTAGATGCGAGACAACGGTGATCTGCTGAAGGAAAAACAGAGTCAAGAGAGTCACGCAGCCACCAGCAAGGAACGAAGGAGAAGCATAAAGCCAAGCTACAGACATCCAGGCTGAAAACCTTTTTCTAATGGGATCATCCTTCATCTCCCAAATGAATAAAAAAATCCGCTACAGGGATTGCACTTGGCATACAGTGGTTGCCTTCCTGCTCTGCGCAAGATAGGCATTTTGCTATCATGATCCAGATGGTCCTGTGAAGAGCTTTCTAAGGAGAAGGTAAAGTAGAATTAGCTCACTCCTAAGCATGCTGCTGAACATCTACTTCAGGCTCCGAAAGCCCCAGATGTCATAGACAGATACGCATTAACGTCAAGAGACCGCGCACAAGTGTGGCAGTAATTATAAAATAGCCACATCCACAACTGCTTGGACGCTCTGTTTGTATAGACCGGTTAAAATACTTCTCAAACTATTAAAAATCATTAGGCGAAGCTCCACAGCAACCTTAGAGGAGATGCGAGCGCTACACCAACCTCCCACCAGCTGGGATGTGCTCTGGAGGCTGTCAGCCCAGGCTGGAGCACGCCTTTTCAGAAGCTAGCCAGTCCGCATTTAAAGAGGGTTACACATGTGAAAGCTATCCACAAATCCAGGTCGACATGTCTAACCAATTTCATCTGCGAAAAGACAAAAGTGTTTCATCTAAACATCAGAGTTGACACACATGCCTGCTTTTTAAATACCCAAACTTCATTTAACTGCAAGTTGAACGACACATACCGGAGGTACAAGGGAGAAGTTGTTCGCAGTAAAAGTCCGAACAAGATGAGATGAAAAGAAAGTCCTTTGGCAAATGAGTGACAGGTCCAGAAGAGAAAAATGGAATGACTGATTCTTCACCTTCCATCGCTGGAAACAGCAAAGGGTCTGGACAGTTCTCCAGTCTTAAAAAACAACCATTTCAAAGATTTATCTGAGCAATACTCCATAATTCAGAACTGGAGAGCGTTAAGGGAAAAGCTACAAAAATATATTAAGGCATTAGAAAGTAGGACCACAGAGAAAGATCTGCAGAGGTCAAACTACTTAGTTTATCAAAGAGAAGGTGAAAGGGGAATTTTGATCACAGCTTAAGAACCTAAAAAGATAATGAAAACCTGCTACAGTGAGCACTTCAACCTAGAGACAAGCGTATATCAATTTCCAGGGGTTACAAGTGGAAAAGCACCAGAATCACACAGGAAAAAAGAAACTCTTGAAGTAACGGTGTGGATAATTAATGACTGCAGAAAACTACCAAAGGTTCTCATGGACGCTCTGTTGCCAGAGGTGTTTAACACAAGACCGAGTGTTTCTCCGCAGGAAGAGTTCCAGTTCAACTGGAGAGACTGGAGCTGAATTAGCTCAGAGAAATCCCACAGCCTATGTTGTGCACTGCTCAGACGAGGGGGACCCCAGCCAAAAAACCACCTTTGCACTAATGTTTTTTTGTATGCTATTAGAAAGTACACAGAAACACTCCAGGTACAGAGTATTTCCACTGAAATACTTGTCACGGCTAAGAGTGCAAGGGCCAGCAGCAAGCAGGCAAACATTCTTGCCACTGCTGCAGGAACCATCTTACTCCTTTCTGAACAGATTCAGAGAGAAGCATCTGGTGACAAATTTCCGTGCCTCATAATCCATCTCTACTCTTTGCAGAGGGTCAGGGACCAGACCTGCTCCAACGTCAGTACCAAAGATAATTACAGTGTTCAGAAACACGCAGGCTGCAAACGTGCGCTCCTCTTCCACCACCTGCTTCCATGTCTGCTCCACCTCCCCAGAGCACCTCTGCTCCACCACCGACACGCTGGCCAAGAGCTGAGACAGTTTGCTCAGCAGCTCTCCCAGGGGCAGCTGCACAATTGGCCACCACCAGCCCCATCCAACTCCAATCACATTGCACTTCATTGATTCATTAAGGTAATCACTACTGTCATGTCATGTGCTCATTACAAACAACAACAAATTAGTCAAAACAAGTTTTGCCTTCTGAGCAAGTGTATCAAATACATTAATCAAAAGTTGGTTGGCTGTTTCAGGCACTCGTTATCTGTGTGCCATTTATATAACAAAAAGCAAACATACAAGCAACTTGCCATCAGTCAGTTATTTCATTTTTCCATGATGAGTTCTAAAATTTGCAAATTAAACAAACAGTGGTGCTCCTGATTTGTGAGGAAGGTTTTGACCAAAAATATATTTCATCCACTGGCAAGTCTGTTTTACATCCAACAACTTGTCAGTTGTCAAAAACCCTGCCAAAGGCTATAATTGATGGTAGAAAGCAAAACCAATATAGAGAAGCCAAAATTTTCACATTATACACAAGAAAAATCACACCGGCCATAACCAAGTTGTTATCTACGAGTGAAAAATGCTTGTACGTGAACTTGATCTCAATTCAAAAAGCATCCTTTGCCCAAAGAAGCACTTCATACACCGCATCTAATCAGATAGGTGCAAAATTATCACATATATATATATGAAGTTCTTCATACTGTACCTGAATTTGGTGTCCTCTACTAGCACAGCAGACCATTAAGGTCTGCAGACTACGTAACAAAGCAAAGGAGCAGTGCCATGGCAGTTTAAATCTGAGCAGCTGTGAACAATTCTCATTATGTCAGCTCTGTGTTTCTGGCAGCTGATGCACCATCATCCAGGTCTCCAACCGCGTGTCAGCCTTCTCATTTAAAATCCACCCAAGAGATTCAGCCAGATACCCACAGAACTGTCTTCGCTGACAGTGATTCCCTCTATTCTGAAGATTAGCAAATTAAAATAATTGTGTGAGTGACTATTACCTCTAAAGAGGAAACGTTAATTCTTTGCAGATTGAAGTCAATGCATTATTTATTACTTGCCATGGTACTACTCATGTTTTCTCGAAATGGGATTCAGGGCAGGGGATGCTCCTAAAAGCCCATCAGGATACCGTAATTTGCTGCAGGTGCTCAGTGTTTTATACAGCTCATTTTACACCATCCTTTGATTAGTCATAACAAGCTACCTCCAATGCAAAACGTGATATTCTTTGGTTCCTCAGAAAGCACCAGAATACAAATTTCCAATTATCTTTGGCCTCATGGATGACAGAACAAGCTGCACTAGGCAAGCAGAGACTGTTGTATCGCCGCGGGTGGACCAATGTACATGGTCCTCTGGGTTGCTGAGGCTCTCCTTGACATGACAAGGAGCAAGACAGTGACTACCCAGCAGCCTCCTGCCATTCACTGTCCTGCAAGCAACGTACCTGCAGACCAGAAGAAAAGGTCTGCACTAGATATTGGGACAACCAAGAGTTTGCATGCTCTGATCAGCTGTGGGGCTGGCAGAGGGGCACACTTCCCACTGACACCAAGCAAGCAAAATATAGCACATCATCTGCATAGAATCATTTAGGTTGGAAGAAACTTCAAAGATCAACTCATTCCAACCCCCTGTGTCATGGGCAGGGACCCCTTCCACCAGACCAGCATGCCCAAAGCCCCGTCCAACCTGGTCTTGAGCACTGCCAGGGAGGGGGCAGCCACAGCTTCTCTGGGCAGCCTGGGCCAGGGCCTCACCACCCTCACAGTAAAGAATTTCTTCCTTATATATAATCTAGATCTCCCTTCTTTCAGTTCCTCTGGATGGCATCCCTTCCCTCCAGCATGCCAACAACACCACTCGACTTGGTGTCATCAGCAAACTTGCTGAGGGTGCACTCATTCCCACTGTCCATGTCACCAACAAAGATATTAAACAGCACTGGTCCCAGTAGTGACCCCCGAGGAATAACACTCGTCACCGGGCATGCCTGCCCATGCACTTTTGTGCTTTAAATGATGTTATGTTTCCATTTTCCCAATTTTGGAGGCAATCTACAGACCGGCAGAGTTCAAGTGAGGGAGAGAAGAGTCAAGAGGGTGAGCATGAAAGTATTGCAATAAAGAAGGATGAAACGAAGGATAAAGGAGATGGCCCGATGTGATAGATTGGCTGTCCTATCAGTGATGACAGTTTTTCTACAAATCATCAGAGCTTCTGCCTTGAAGACAGATTGTCCAATTCATCTTTGTGGTAGCACCATGGAGACTCTGGGGGAAGAGGAGAGGTGGCTGGGAGCAGTCGAATGCAGGACCAGGAGCCAGGAGGGGAAACAACAGTTTTGCCCTGTTAGCACCCACGACATTTGTGAAACAGCACTGGCAAATCATTATTTTCTACTACTATATTATCATCCTCTTGCTTCTAATAAGCTAATCATCTGAGGGAAATTAATTACAGCAAGAACCAGGGCAATGTTAAGAGATAATCACATTAGTACCACTGCTAAATGCACAACGGTGTTGCTACTCATGCAGGCTTGGAGCGGTAGCCTGTTCACAAAGCGTTGGAAACAGACTGGCTTGTCTTTCAGCTAGTCCTGTCTACAGCAAGATTTCTTTGCCTTTTCAGACTATTTCTTGTTTTTCAGGGTTGTCTGTGAAGCAACAGATCTGAACTCTCTTAACTCTACACCTGACACATTGCTTATAAAAGATCCTGAAAGCTTCATCCATTCATATTGAGTGCTTCCTTGGAGAAAGGAATACCCAAAGAGCTGTAAATCACGTAATTATTATAAATGAAAATATCCACCCACAAAGCATATTCTAACGCTGTTCATATTGTTCAAAGGAAGAGGAGAACAAAGTAGCAAAATTTTGTTTACGCTTTTTTCTTCTAGTATAATCCAGAGAAATCCATCACTATCACCTGGGCCATGATATTACCAGACAACGTTAAACAAAACACCAGGCTGGTTAAATCGTACTGTGAAGCAGGTATACAAAGGACATTTTTTACAAATAGGTGTGTAGATAATACACTTTGGGGATGCAAAATATGCATTTAGAGGGAGGTGGCATTTTGAACCAAGTAATGTGGTATCGTGTATCATAACAGGACATCATAGGAGCTGTCTTCACTGTCACAATATTTAATACTGTTTGAATGTGCATTTGACTCATTAAATAATTTAACACATGTGTAGGTGTGCGTGTGCACTATGTATGGAACTTCAGTACCACATAGCTCAAAGGTAGATCTAGCCCTGCACCCTGTTTTCAGCGCTAGCCAGTGAGGGAAGTGAGTGAGAACAGGGGCAAGCGTGTACGGAGACCTTCCTAGGAAACCCTTCAGCCTCCCAGGTTTGGCAGCGTAGAGATAAGCAGTGGTTCTTTGACAGTCACATACCTCCGTAATCTTTGCCTTGTACGACTATACAGTCCTCTGGTGCAAGTCATTTTGGGCAAACAATGGATTAATGAAGAAAAGCCCTGAGGTTGCCATGACGGGTTTGCAGTTTCCTCTACTTGTACAGGATCGGAAATGAAGTAGCAGGTTCACAGTAACCATGGCTCTTTCTTGGGGAAAAAAAAAAGTCTAATGTCACTTTAGGAAGTAGAGCGTAACAAATGGTACTGTAGGAAAACTGTTGAAACCCTGATTTAAATCACAAAAATTATGCAGTTTCTGAAAAGAAGAGATTTGCTAGAAGTCTTTGAAATAAGAAGGGAAAAATCAGACAATATAATTTATTTAGACTTTCAAGACTCTTTTACAGAGCATTAGGAGAAAGCACCATAGAAACAAATTTTCAGAGGTCCAAATGAAGCTATACAGTGTTTAGACTCCAATTAAGACAGAAAAAAAAAAAAAGAGGAGTGAACAGCTGATATTCAACAAGGTAAGCAGAGATGTTTTCCAGAACAACTATTTGCATTCAATATCCAGTTGGTTTGGAAAAACACTGGAGATAAATGCATGTCTGAGCAGAAGCAATATATCTATTTTTCTTGTCCGATCAGCTCATCATACATGAACTTTCTCTGTTCATATATGATGAGGAAAAGTCTTTCACTTTTTTGACCACTGAAAGAGAGAAGAAAGTGTACTTTTATGAAATTTTCCTTTTTTATATTGGTATGTAAGAAAAACAGCGCAGATATGTTCTGGGAAAATATGCTACAACTACTGCATTTCTTGGAAGAAAAACGTGTACTATTTGAGGCTACAACCTATGACCGAGTCATTTAAAAAGAACCTAATAAACATCATTACTTTCTTTATTCTTTAATTCTTCATTGTTATGATTATTCTGATCTGTCCCTTGCAAGTTATTCCCAAGGTAACCAGAGAGAGGAGAACAAGTCACATGCACTGGCTGGCTTTCTACTTGCTTCAAAGACAAGATAAACTTAAAGGATCACCAGCCCTTGATCTTCAAGTATAAGGGCCAAAAGAAAGCCAACAGTTTACAAGAAATTACTGTCAACTGCTTCTTGACATAGCTGAAACTACAAGATCTACTGCTGCGACACAGGCAGAGCAAAGTGTCGAAGGTGGACAGCTGAATTCTTCAAACCGAGGGCATGTACATGTCAGGGCAATATTCTAAAGGAGGAGGGAAGAATCAAGCAAGGTTAACTAGAAGTATGAAGGCAAGAGGTTCAAACAGGGGCACTTGCATTTCGCCTCCAATAGTCAGAAAGTAGACATGAAAGAGCAACAGATGAAAAGAGACTTTGAAGTCTTCAGGAAAGGAAGCATTTTACTGGTTCTGCCTAGTTTGAGGCAGTCCACTGGAACACAATAGATGATGTTAAAACAAAACACATTCCCACCTGCTTAGGTCAAAAAAGGTTGTCTTCTCCAAGCCTCCTTATCATGCAGCGCCAAGATGAGTTCAGGTGACTACATCCTGCTTCTACCTGACTTACCTCAGCCCATTCCTCCGCTCTTCGCCTGGGTTCTGGACTAACTTTAATCTGATACTTCAGCAGAAAAGCTATCAACAGTGGGACAGTTCATTCCAATTGTGTGGCCGACATTTCTTGCAGAGTCTGCAATGATCAGCCTCAGGGTAAAGAAGCCTGCTACAGAATGACCCTTCGGTGGCCAGATCAAAACATGGTTATACCAAGTCAAAATCAGGCCATGTCTTTTTCATCCAGAAATATCATATCAGCCTCAAAGTACTTTTTCAATTTAAGAAACTTTTACTTCATCCTTATCCTGCCCTGTTGCAAACGCCTCCTTGACTGCACACCTTGAACTGGGCAGGGCATGCTGGAGTCTTCACGGGAATCGTCGCAGCCTTCAAGCTTTAAGTTTTCTTCTAAATCACAGATAAGATTTTTAGAGAACAACATATTTTGTGTATAAGCCCACCGAAGTTATCAATCACCTTGTCTTCTAGCAACAACCTTATTACTATACAGCCATTTGCACAAATCAAAGCTCTGGCACTCCAGGACTCTCCTGACGCTACTGCCTCGTGCCACCTGACATCCATTTCTTCATTTCTTTTTTCTCCTAATTGCAATATGATCTGCTTAGGTTACTCTTTGCCTCTTTCATTTGTAGTCTGTTTAAGATTCTTTCTAGATAGATATATGTACCTATATAAACACACACGCATATATCTTATTCACACCTTTTCCCTATGGGTATGTATGGATGTATTTCTTGTCCTCTGTTGATATTTTCTCTTTTCCACCTCTGCTTCCACTTTTCCTTATCTTTGCTTTCTTGCACTGCATTTTCATAACCCCCCTATTCTCTCACAGTTTTCTCAAACATATTTTTCTTTCACAGCTACAGGCAAAAAAAGCAAAAAGGCAAGAGAAAAAGAGACTGCTCATTGCGAGAGCCGAAAGGGTGACTGCAGAAGAGGTGTTTTACTATGATAAAAACCACCGTTCGCTATGGCTCTCTCCCTTTGCTACTTCACATGTTGTGGAATAGGAGGGAATTTAAAAAAACATATTCAAATAAATCCAAGTATTCTTGTGGTTTAGTAAAAATTTGCACAGAGGATTCTCAGTCTTCGCCAAGATGTCAGTCCTGCTAAGAGCCGTCTTCACAGGATCAGCACACAGGAGTAATTTGCTGTAATAATGCCTTTAGGTTGTGATAAATAAACCAGTTTCACGACTACTTAAAGTAAATGTTCAGCCTCCAGAAAAGCACTAAAATTTGGCTGAGGGAACTAACATCAGCAACGCAGGAGGAGGCAATCTGCGCTTTGCGTTCGCACTGGGCAAAGGGCCATCACACATTTCTGTTTTCCCCTGTATTAGTCTCATTGGAGAGACCTTCGTGGCCATCAGCGTTTATTGGGCTATTAAATTAATCATAGCTTTTAGCAGGAGAGTTCTTGACTGACTTTTGAGCCAGTTCCAGCTAAAACTTGTGTGTTGTTTCAGTTGGAGAAACCATTATTTTCTCTGTTACTCTTAAAATATTACGCTTTATTATCAAGGTAAACCTCACAGCGTGCGAGTGAAAAAAAGGTTGTTTAAAGAAGCGAGCAGGTCTAATAATTTCAGAACATCATCAGCTCTGGCAGATTCATGGTGCACTCTGCATCACTTGTTCCTCCTTCTACCCTTCTTCCTCAAAACATGGAGCAGGTAAGCAGGGAAAATTTAGCTGTTGGAAGGTTTTTAGATATCATTTGACAGAAGCAACCTGGGAGACATCTGACATCGGTTCATTTTTTTCAAGTTTCAGAAAGAAGCAGCACCGCATTACCAGTCCTGTCTAGTGAATCAGTGACAAATTCAGTCCTGAAAAAGGAGCTAGTCCTGTAAGTCATAACTCCTCAGATAAAATACTCCTTTGGGATCAAAATGAAATTTAGACCCGGAAAGGACATTTGAAACCTCTCTCTTCTATAGGGCAAAGATTACCTGTGCAGAACTATTACCTGAAACAAGAAATTAGTGTACTATCTCACTTTGCTGTGGGGCAATATTTCAGATAATAGCAAGCTCGTGAACAGGTTATATTTTCTGTGTAAGCACCGGAATTTTCTCTTCTCACAGACTCGCTACCACAACCCAGCTTCACTCCACCAGACACATATTTACTCAGTTGTGTGAAAATCTGGTGTCACAGGACTCACTTTGAGGAGTACCATGCTCCCACAGTTTGTCATCACTATAGTAATCCTTGGAAAATTAAAAAAAACAAAATACCCATTATGAAGACACCTCAGACTTCACATCACCACATTTCACTTCTGTCTGGTTTTGCAGCTGCTGCATTTTCTGCTTTGTGTCCTTCTGAGCAGGCCCTGTACAACGAAACCCTTACGAGGAATTCTTGGCGGTGTGCATGCAAGTATGTGCATGTATGCATGAGTATGCCTTTGAGCCCCAGGTTTCATCTAGAACAGGTTTTTCACTATATTCTTTTTCAGAAAAGTCTTAATGTCCGAAGGCTTATCAGGTATAGTCCTGAAAACTTGGAGTCCTTCCCAAGATTTTCTCCCCGTGTATCTTACCAGATATTCTGTTATGAGTTTTGAGCATGCTCAAGGTTTGGCACTTAAGCAACAGCGACATGGAAAACCTCTTCCAGGAAGCTGACACTTCGATGGGATGTGTTGCCGTGCTCTTTCTCCTCCTCCTCCTCTGCACTAGAGCTACCAGCTGATCTCAGTCCCCCTTCCAGATACCATCAGACCAGCCACACCTTGCAGGGTTTGTACAAGCAAACACACCGGTCTGCCCCTAAATTCTCAAAATTCTCATGGATGACTTCCACTTTCAAAAGACTGAAAACAGCACATCCAACAGAAAGGACGCTGCTCTGACAATTAGGAGATGTATACTGAGGTTTTTTTGCCCTGCCACATACCCCTTGTGTGGACTTTTAACAAACCACTGCAGATGTTGGATTTTCTTTCCGCTGCCACCTTTGGTCCAAGGAGACATGCTTGTTGGCAAGCCCAGCCACAGGACCACACAGACTGGGCAGGAATACATCCATCCACGCTCACGGGTGGAAGTGTATTACAGACCCTGAAGAAAACTGGAAAATCTAGTGACCAACTGCCACCATGCAAACCCCGAGCAGTACTGGGATACAGCCTACCAAAAGCTTTAGGAGAACCGAATCTCAGAGCATCACCCCCAGACATTTTCCGAAAGACTGAAGAACGAGTACCATAGTGAGAAGTGCTGTGTAAGCTAACGACAAGGTGTTTTCTGAAGAGACTCGTGAATTCCCAGCTACTGAACTGCAGCAGAGCCAGGCTCTGTGCTGGGAAGATGGGCTGCAAGGAGACGTCACCCACACCTCTCAGTGACCCGCACAGCCTACCTCTTGCCTTGTCAACACCGAGACACATAGTCACTTCCCAACTTCGTGCTACTTAAGTTAACGATTATTACTGAAGTAATTTTCTAAGGTGTTGAGGTCAGCAAAGCACTAGGAAGAATCATGGCTAATGAGCAAGCCATCACAACGGTAAAATGAAAAGTGCTGTAAGGCAGTGGAGAGTATCATATTAAAATTGGCCATAAATTTACAACTGCCAAGTGATATTTCTCATTTCATTAAGGATAGGGGGTTGGGTTTGGTAGTTTTTAAAAGACAGAAGGCACACAGCTTTTAAACTTCGTCTAATCGCCTGCAAACACATTCTGAACTCATGGTGTTGGTAAAGAGAACAAAAGAAAAAGAAGGGCTTAGAGTTTCAGTTTCTAACTTTCCTTGTGCTTCTAGCTCTGAAACAGTTCTGATCACTTTCAAGCAGTGATTGCTCAGAGAGAAACGTGTTGTACAAGTAAGGGCTCAGGACAGGCAGTTTCACAGTGCACATTTGTAATTTCACTAAAAAGCAAATAGTTACTGCCACAGCTGCTGTAATGCAGGAGCGGACCTGGACCAGGGAAAAAAGGAAAAGCGTTTCTGAGGGCCAGGAGAGCTCGGCTGGTTGGGCATTCGCTTCACCTCTGCAGTGTTTGTGCTATTGCCCAGCCAGTCCCTCGGGAGCCACCGTCTCCAGGCCAGCCTGGCGGTTGTGTGCTTGTCAGAAGGAGGTGACATCGCCACAGACACGCAAAAAGCAAAAACACTCCCTTTCTCCAAGTATAGCAAGTGGTGATGTCAAGCTGCTGGCTCCGGTCCTTGCTCTGTTCCTACCAGATAAGTAAATACCTGCAGTAATTTACAGCCAGTTCTAGAGCCAAGTCTTGAGTGCCACGAACTGATTTTCCAGATATTCTCCTACCAGACTATCTAGAGTCAACGCACGTCAGCCCCAAAACACTGCCTGCTCCCACCAATCTCCCCAAAACATAACCAGCCCGTTTCATGGAAACAAATCAGGGAAGCAAAGATCTCCTGATGCAGTTTGTCACTTCAATCAACAATGCAAATTCAGTTTGCAGCATCTAAAGTGGTAGAAAAAATAATAATAATAGAGGAAGCAACACAACTGAAATTTAAAATAATTTGATTGATGCTGAAGCCTGTGGGGAAAAAAACATGGAGCTTCAGAAGGGGTAGGAACGCTACTCACTGAAATAAAGACTTTGAGACTTAAAGGTCTTAATCCTGGGCAGGCGGGGCAAGAAAAGAAAAAGATGAAAATAATTCTTAGGACTTTTGATCCTACAAGAAAAAAAAAAACCCACAATAACAAAAAAAACATAATGCTGTTGAGGATGCAGTTTCAAAATGGTGCAAAAAAACCCACAATAACAAAAAAAACATAATGCTGTTGAGGATGCAGTTTCAAAATGGTGCAAAGTCCTAAAAGCCATCATACATTCTGGCTAGAAAACAAATTGTCTCCACAGTATTATAGGATTTCAAACAAGCAGATTTTTTCAGTGGATTTAGCATGATGAATCAGGTAAATTGGAGGCTGAATCATCACTATATCCCCAGGCAGGTGCAGTGAATTAGAAAAAGGAAAGGAAAATGAAAATTTAGAGAAGCACCTAGAGGCTGCTCAGGGAATCAGAGGCACAGACAACGTTGGGGGGGCAGGAGGGAAATCAGGCTGATGCGGAATGTTTGCATCTGGTTTTCAAATGAGAAGTGGCACCTGGGAGCTCTGAGGAGACACAGTAGAGGGGCATCTGAACACCACAGAGCAGAGGCTAAACCCAGCGAGAACTGGACCACCACCACGCAAACGCGAGAAAAACTGGAAGAACAGAAAGGCCCTCTGTGTAAGTGATCAGATGGAGGTAACAAACAGAAATCCCCAGCAATTATGAAGAAGGAACCTGAACTAACTCCACCAGCAGCTGGAGGGCCGCACTTTGCCTGCTGCCCCAGGCTCTAGGGGAGGTGAAGCCATTCCCATCCTTGGGAAAGCTTCCCCCACCCTGCACGCAGATGCTTTCAGCGTTTGGAAACAGCCCCGCGGCAACACCTTCTCCTGGTGTCCTCCCTCTGCCTCCAGAACACAGCTCTGCTGTCCAGTTCCAGGAGGCATCAGCCGGAGGAACAGGGAAAGCCGTTCTGCTGAGCCGGAGCCGCGGGGACGGGAGGGCAACGTGGTGCTGGCCGTGCTGGGCGTCTCTGGGAAGGCTTCTGCATTGGCAATCTGCACACCGAGCGCCCTTACCACGCTAAGTAAAGCTGTGTAATTACACGGCTAGGGAGTTCACCTGCGGTTTTCATAAACTTTCTTGAATGACTTTTAAATTGCTTGCAACAACAGATAAAATTTAATAATAAAATGCTTCTTTTTTCTTTCTTTTTTTTTTTTTTTTTTTTTTTTTACTCTTTTTGTCACAAAATTTATGCTTGACCTGCATCAACCTAACAGGAAAAAAAGATATATTATTCTTCTGATTGATTATTTATTACCTTTTTCCCCCTACACACACATACTAGTACCATCAAGATACGCGCTACCCTGACAGCAGAGACAAAAGCCACTCCAGTAATGCAAACCAACCCTGCTCCTCGGCAAGCTGCACACCAGTCCCTGGAGGCTTTGGGCTGCTGGGGAAGGTGGAGGACAGAGATGCAAGAGCCTTCCCATCGCAGGCGTCAAGAAAGCTCTCAAGTCTCACTTCTGCGCTTCAGTGCTTGCGGGAAAGGCACAGCAGGACTTTTTCTTTCCGTCCATACAAAAAAACAACCTGCTAGTTGAGGAATGGAGAACATCTATTGTGGGGGCTGGCTGGTTTCACAGAATCACAGAATCACAGCATGGTCGGGGTTGGAAGGGCCCTCTGTGGGTCACCTAGTCCAACCCCCTGCCCAAGCAGGGTCACCCAGAGCAGGCTGCACAGCACCGCGGCCAGGCGGGGCTGGAATATCTCCAGAGAAGGAGACTCCACAGCCTCCCTGGGCAGCCTGGGCCAGGGCTCCGTCACCCTCAGAGGGAAGAAGTTCTTCCTCATCTTCAGCTGGAACTTCCTCTGCTTCAGTTTGTGCCCGTTGCCCCTTGTCCTGTCACTGGGCACCACTGGAAAGAGTCTGGCCCCGTCTTCCTGACCCCCACCCTGCAGATATTTAGAGGCATTTCTAAGGTCCCCTCGCAGCCTTCTCTTCTTCAGGCTGAACAAGCCCAGCTCCCTCAGCCTCTCCTCGTAGGAGAGATGCTCCAGTCCCCTCATCATCCTCGCAGCCCTCCACTGGACTCTCTCCAGCAGCTCCTCATCTTTCTTGAAGTGGGGAGCCCAGAACTGGACACAGCACTGCAGATGGGGCCTCACCAGGGCAGAGCAGAGGGGAAGGAGAACCTCCCTGGACCCGCTGCCCACACTCCTCCTAATGCACCCCAGGATCCCATTGGCCTTCTTGGCAGCCAGGGCACACTGCTGGCTCATGGTCACCCTGTTGTCCACCAGGACACCCAGGTCCCTCTCCACAGAGCTGCTCTCCAGCAGGTCCACCCCAAGCCTGTACTGGTGCATGGGGTTGTTCCTGCCCAGGTGCAGGACCCTGCATTTGCCCTTGTTTCCTCCAGTAAACTACAAAAATCACTTTTTAGTGACATGCACGGCTTATCCTGCACGCTGTAGACATGGCCAGATGGAAGTGCTAGCTGGCAGCGAGGCCCCGGGTAGATCCCATTTTAGCCCAGACTCGCCTAGGAAGTGCCTTGTTATTTACTCGACAGTCCTTTCAAATGCTTCCCATCGGAATTTGTCACCTGCATTTTAGATCTGGATGTCCTCAGCTCACTGAAACTCAGAGCAGCACGCACGGGACCTCCAGCAACCCTCCGCGGGGCAGACGACAGCTCTTCCTTGCCACGCACGTGCAGCCATGGTTACCTGTGCCTGTCCCCGGCGAGAATACAGAGCATCGGCTTCAGAAGCGCCGTCCCCTAATGTCACAGATCCAACAGTGGAAGCAGAGCTGCTGCCAAGCTTAAAACAAGCAAAGCGCAGGTTTGTGCCATTTGCATAACGGAGAGGAAGCGGAAAGAAACCTTGCTCAGATCTTGTGCGTCTGCAGCACGGCTCTGAGAACGCGATCCGAGATGGCAGCTGGAGTGGAGAAAGCAAAGCAAGCCGACAGCCCGAGCAGGGCTGTCCTTCAGCTCAGCCACTAAGGCAGGGTGTCCGGCGGCAGAGGGGACGTGTCCGCAGCCCACAGCCGCTGCCTGGGTAAACTGCAGGCGTCCGCGGCAAAGCAGCAGAAACAGACAAGCGCCTTGGTTTAAAACTTCTCCTGAGCAGCCTTTCAACCTTCAGCCAAACGTCAGCTCATTAGCAGTAGGTCAAAGCCACATGGTATTTAACTCTGGATTAAATATCACTCTCATTCTCAGCGGGAAGCCGGGGCATTAACATATGTCTGGTCGTGTATTTTCCCTTCCTGTTACATCTGATTAATTATGCCTCTTCCTGAAGCCTTTTCTTACATTTTATGTGAAATGAAAACCCATGACAGCGAGGAAAGGACAAGCCTCAGGACAAAGACAGCAGCGGGGGGAAAATCACTCCTCCTCCTCCCCAGGGCTCTGCCTTCTCTTCGTTCAGGCTGCGGGGGGACCAAGGGAAGGATTCTCCCTTGGCTGATTGTACCTTTCATTTTCCCAAAGACTTCATGATTCCAAGACTTCGTTATCACCGACACCGGCTAAAAGCTAACACCCACAGGTGATTTCCGTACAGACTGGTCTCCAGCACGGACCAACAACACTGCCCACAGTAACGATATACGCATGTCGTGACAGTGCAGATATAACGCTACGGGTACTTCCACTTCTAACCGGCAAAACCAACTCCCTCATTTCTCCATTTTGCATATTTACCACTTCTTTTTACATGTTGCAATAAATATATTTCAGCTTGGTGACAGGATATTCCAAAGCTTTTAAAGCAAAACAGACTGTTTGATCGTCCTCCTAGCACAGAAACGTTAAAGCTCTTTCAGAATACACTGAAAGCATTTGGACTAATATTTCATTGATTTTTTTCTTCTGGAAAGTTAGCAATCTTATGGATGCAGCAGCTGATGCTCACACATGACAAGTTAATGGTCAACGGGATCAGAAGTTACAGCCTCAGACTGTAAGGTGCAACAGCCTCAGTCAAAACTTGTTGAATGATATAAATTTATTATTTAATTATTATCATTATGCCTATAGACACCAATTGACATGTTCAGTAATAGCTGAGTGGAGCTCTGTAGAGCAGATCTAAACACTCTGCCTATTTAGGGCTACGAGGATGGTGAGGGGGCTGGAGCATCTCTCCTACGAGGAGAGGCTGAGGGAGCTGGGCTTGTTCAGCCTGGAGAAGAGAAGGCTGAGAGGGGACCTTAGAAATGCCTCTAAATATCTGCAGGGTGGGGGTCAGGAGGATGGGGCCAGACTCTTTTCAGTGGTGCCCAGCGACAGGACAAGGGGCAACGGACACAAACTGAAGCAGAGGAAGCTCCATCTGAACCCGAGGAAGAACTTCTTCCCTCTGAGGGTGACGGAGCCCTGGCCCAGGCTGCCCAGGGAGGCTGTGGAGTCTCCTTCTCTGGAGATATTCCAGCCCCGCCTGGACGCGGTGCTGTGCAGCCTGCTCTGGGTGACCCTGCTTGGGGAGGGGGTTGGACTGGGTGACCCACAGAGGGTCCTGCCAACCCCCACCATGCTCGGATTCTGTGATTAACCAAAGAGCACTTGAAGCTGGAGATGTTTGCTTTCATGTTAAAGTGATAAACACAGAGAGAGAAGTCAAACCGCACCTGAGAGAAACAAAAAAGCACAGCAGTGTCACAGCCCTACAGCCACCAGCCATTCCCAAGGTTACTCCCCTCTGCTGACACGCATCCAGGCACAAACCCTCTCCCCATTCGTCTCTGCCGGCGGCTGTGGAGGTTTTGCCTCCGCTCCCTGCGGTCCTTGGCGGGGGGATGCTCCCTGGGCCGTGCAGCGCAACGAGCCTGCCATGAGCTGTCTGACGCAGGTGCTGCGCTCACCTCCTGCCTGCCAAACCACTGGTGGGGAGATACAGCACCAGAAAAAAAGAAAAGAGAGAAAAACCCCACGTGAAACTGGAAAAGAACACATGAAAATGGAATATCTAACATATAAGATAACAGAATATTTAACGTATAAGATAATATACTAAGAATAGCAATAATTACTAATACAATAATATATGCATTATTCTATTAGTCATGATGTTATATTACTTTTATAATATTTATATATTATAGATGGTCTGTGTGTGTATACATAGCAATCACAGGATCACAGCATGGTCGGGGTTGGCAGGGACCTCTGTGGGTCACCCAGCCCAACCCCCTGCCCAAGCAGGGTCACCCAGAGCAGGCTGCGCAGCACCGCGGCCAGGCGGGGCTGGAATATCTCCAGAGAAGGAGACTCCACAGCCTCCCTGGGCAGCCTGGGCCAGGGCTCCGTCACCCTCAGAGGGAAGAAGTTCTTCCTCATCTTCAGCTGGAGCTTCCTCTGCTTCAGTTTGTGCCCATTGCCCCTTGTCCTGTCGCTGGGCACCACTGAAAAGAGCTTGGCCCCATCCTCCTGACACCCACCCTTCAGATATTTGTAGGCATTTATAAGGTCCCCTCGCAGCCTTCTCTTCTTCAGGCTGAACAAGTCCAGTTCCCTCAACCTCTCCTCGTAGTGGAGATGCTCCAGTCCCCTCACCATCCTCGTAGCGCTCCGCTGGACTCTCTCCAGTAGCTCCTCATCTTTCTTGAACTGGGGAGCCCAGAACTGGACACAGTACTCCAGATGAGGCCTCACCAGGGCAGTGTAGAGGGGAAGGAGAACCTCCCTCGTCCTGCTGGCCACACTCTTCTTGATGCACCCCAGGATCCCATTGGCTTTCTTGGCAGCCAGGGCACACTGCTGGCTCATGGTTAACCTGTCGTCCACCAGGACACCCAGGTCCCTCTCCACAGAGCTGCTGTCCAGCAGGTCCACCCCAAGCCTGTACTGATGCATGGGGTTGTTCCTCCCCAGGTGCAGGACCCTGCATTTGCCTTTGTTGAACCTCATCAGGTTCCTCTCTGCCCAGCTTTCCAGCCTATCCAGGTCACGCTGAATGGCAGCGTTATATAATATAATATTATATGTTATATAATATGTTATGTTATATACATGTTATATACATGTTATATACATGTTAGATAATGTGTTTGCAAATAGCCCTTGAAGGAGCAAAGAGGCGTTCACAGTGAGTAGAGGAGGTAAGGGGGGATTTTCTCCCCGGTCATACATGTATGAATTTCTGTATCGTGTGCAACGTAAGAGGCTGTATTTTATACCAAGCCTACCATAAAAACCAGACTATGCCCTAGGCTTCAAAAACGTCCAAAACTTTTGAAGTTCAAAACTGTCTCACCCTGCCGCTGCAGCCCAGCCCGCCGAGCCTCGAGCCCCTCCCCACAGCTCCCCGGTGACCCCAACCAAACCGGCGCAAGCTACAGCTCAGCCACGTCAGGCTCCTGTTCCGCACAAGGGTGTTTTCCACCGACTGAAAATGAACAAGATCTGAACCTTTCGGCTAAGACAAAGCGTCCCCGACTGCCCAGCCCAGCCAGTGCTGTCTGCGGGGCAGGGACTGGGCACCGGCTCCAGCCACCCTCTCCCATCCAACGGGCAAGGGCAAGGAGAGCGAAGCCTTCACCCCAGTCCATGTAGGAGGAACCAGCAGCATATGGCAAGCTGTACCGAAAGAAGCACTGAGGGATTAGTTTTTATTTTCCTAGCTACTGTTTCATGTGCAGAAAGCCAAAAACCAGACCCCTCTGGCTAAAAAACAGTTATGAGCCCCCCCCTCCCCAATCCAGGTTTAGGATTTTAGGATACAAAAATGAGAAAAAGAGAAGAGGAGATGACGACGATATGGGGAGAGGTCTCTTCCTCCCATAACTCCCTTTTTTTCCCCTTTTTACTCAGGTTTCTTAAATTCACAAGAGAAACCTCTTAATTGTAAACCTCTTCGGGAATTTCATCACCACACAATTCACTCACTATTGCAAATACGGCCACAGAAATCACAAACTTTTGCGGAGCGTGGAAGGGTGGAACAGATGGTTTCTACACCTGGATCACTCCTAAAGGATACTCATCCAAGCTGTGCTGGAAACCCCTTACAGAGGGAAAGAAACGGGCAAGTAAAGACTTTGCTTCAGTTCCAATTTTGCTATAAATACACAAAAATGGATAATTTTGCTTGCTACTAAACAAGCCCTACACTTCTCAACAGCTCCAGACAGCGTGTACAGACCTTGCACTGTTTTCGACATATTTCTCACCTGGCTTTACAGATGGGTCATCTCTGCTGCTGCCTTCCCACTGCTTGTGCACCGAGGAGCCGGCCGAACCTCTCCCACCGAGCCCAGGCCACGCTGCAGGTGGGCATCCCTGGGAAAATCTGTTCCTGGAGCGATGAAGAAAGCAGGAGAGTCAAACACGTGCCCAGCCTGCCCCAGATCAGCTGCTTCTGTATCATGTGTACGAGATGCACTAGGAGCAGCTATATTATCTGTGACAGCTTTGAGCGTTACAAAGACAAACAATCTCATCAAAAGATGATTTATTTAGAGAGCAAGATGTTCCACAGGAGGGGAAAATGTATTTTGGTTTGTGGCAGAACTGTTTTGGGGGTCACTGATACGATTTTGTAACGCTGAGAACTAAGAAGCTTTCAACAAACGGCCCCTCCCATTCCCAAACCCACCAAACTTCGCACCCTTGAAAGTATCTTTATCAAATACTGGTTTTTTCAATTATTTGCATACCGTATGCGACATAGAGCCTGGTTTTCACCTTTTTTTCACAGCAGTGAAAACGTCTGGTCATGCCACTAAATCCAAGTCCCCAGGAAAGACTGCCTGCCCAGCACAGAGGGACCCACCATGCTCACCTATCCTTCTCCTGGGGGGATCCTCTGCTTACTGGTGCCAGTGGCAACGGGAATAGCTGGCACCTCCGGCAGTCCTTCAGCGATTCACAGCCTCTGCTCGGGTTTCTTTGCCAGATAGAAGATGAAATATTTGCTGATGAGCAGGAAGCTCTGCAGCTCTTCAAAGGTAGCTTCCAGACAGCCAAGCTTCCGGAGTTACGTCCTCTGGTGTGCTCAGAAGGAGCAGGTTACTCAGCAGCCAAGAGATTTTGGGCCATGAGACAGCTCTGGAGCACAAGGACCATGAAAACAGCACATTCGCTAATTTAAATCTTGGGTTAAAGCGAGTTTTCACTGTTTTCCAGACTGATTTCCAACCATCTTTTTTTCTTCTACACGGCAGTTGCTGCCCAAACAGCTCATCCTGACCCAGGAAATCTTTTCCCGAAGCTCACACTCTGTCTGTTCCAGAGAGCAATTTTATTTTTCACTCTCATCTTCTGATTTACTCTGTATCCCCTTTAAGACCAGTCATGCTTCATGCAATGATCTCTGAATTTAAATGATCACTTATGTCACCTAACGCTAACGATAGAGATAACTCATTTTAAAAGCCTGCCATTTTCACAGCACCCTCCAAAGCAGAGTGGCTTCAGACAGAAAGAATGTTGTTGCCATAACTTTTTTTAGTATCGCTACTGAAGTTTCTAGATATTTTTTTTTCAGTTCCAAAAAAAGAAAAATGCTGTTGTGACCTCAGTGCAGATTTCTGAAGTGATGCTTTTACTAGAGAGATTAATGTAGACCTTCATAAAGTTTTTCTGCTTGTCTGAAAGTCAAGATTAATTACTCCTCTAAAGCAACTGCATGCAGGAAGTCCATCAGCGTTGATACTCCCAACGGCTGCAGCACTTCGGTGGGAAGTTGCTGACAGATATTTCTGGATATTCTGTTTAATGGCTTAAGTAGCTAAGAATGGCTTAAGTAACTAAGAATTATGTAGATTTATAACATATTTTGCTACAGAGCACAACATGCTGGGTAAGTCAGCCCTGAGACGCCAGTAGCCTTCCTCTGCTGTCCGCGCAGCGGGAAGAACCACTGCTGTGAATGTGCTGTGTGTCAGTTTATTAAAAATAAATCTCACACCTGGAGGAATATAAGTGCTATTATCTCACCATGCAAACAATTTTCAAAATTTTCTGTCAACAGTGTCAATTCTAGGGACATCTTAGAAGCTGAGGGGCAGCAAAGAGTAAAATGTTGGGCTTGTTCTCATTAAAAAAATGAAAAAAACGCAAATCTCTGCGGGGCAATGGAAGAACCACATCCTGTGCCACATCTGCAGATCCGTGGCTGATCTTTATCAGCATCAATGACACACATCCACGAGACAACCTTCCTCTGCGGGAAGCAGAGCGGGTGTCCTGGCTGCATCTGCACCAGGCAGAAGGTTTGGGCTTGGATCTGCCCCTCTGATGTCCCAGCACTGTGCTGGGAGCACATTGTCACTGATGTCAGCCCGGGGAATATGATTTTGAGCTTCATCCAGGGAAGTGTCTGAGATGCATGTGAGTGCACGTACAACCCTCGTAACCTTCCCGGCTCTGGTTCTAGCGCTGCCCTTGAGAGGACGCCCAGCGCGAGCAGAAGGTACAACCAGGCAAATGAAATAGCACACTGGGTTGAAAAAAATTAATTAATAGTTACAGGAGAGGGATAAAAATAGAAGAAAAGCCAAATAATCCCCTACATTTTTCAAGGAATTCGAACACTCGCAGTCCACCCAACTGCTCTTCAACACATCCAAGGACAAGGCTTCTGCACCGCAGTGGCCATTCCCCCACTGGGCACCTTTCAGCTCTCTTGGGCCTTCCACCTAGACATCAGCTTGGAGACACAGACCCTGCACAAGGCTGCGGGGATCTCTGGTCTCATACCAAAGCTCCCTGACAGTCATAGAGCAGGGCCACCATGGGCTCACCCTAGACGTGGGTGCCATGGCGGGACGTCACCATGGGCTGGCCCAGCAGGGACTGCATGGGATTGTATAGCAAAAATGGGCTTGACCTGGACTTCTTTTGTTAACAAGGTAATAACTTTTCCAGAAATTCCCCTGAAATTCGAACGCTCTGCCCTAGTAAACAGATGCATTTATAGAAAAAATAAGCAAACAAATAAGAACCTTATCTTTTCATGGATAGGGAAACAATCTCATCATTGCAGGCCATTGTAACTTCGAGGTTTCTATCAGAAACTTAAGGGAGACAAATATCACATTAAACTAGCCATACAGTCCTAGAACTCCTACATTTTAAAGTCACCCTGAAGGTCAGAAACTTACACAATTATCTCTACATCTGATGCTTTCCTATGAACCTCCATATCAGACAGGAGCAGTCACGCTATTCAGGGTTCGTATGGCTTCAGGAAGGACACAGTCCTAGCAGGAAAGGTCTTGCAACAGAAATCTTGAGAGACAGGGGTGGTTATTTGTTGCAGATAGCAGTATCAGGGTTACCTTTGATTTTTTTTTTTTAATGTGAATCCTGCACGATTTCATGTTCATCATAAGACGCACGTATCAGAAACGCTACCTCCACTTGTGCTAGTTGGATTGAGTTAAATATGCCTTGGTTTCAACCTCATCTCTAGTAAGCCATGTTCGACTGAATCCATCCATCCCTGCACGCGCAGTAATCCTTTAGAGAAAAAGGAGGATGCTGAAGACTACAGCACAGTGAGGTTTCTTCTCCAAGAAGGACTTCAGTGCAATAGGCAGCTGAATTGCCTTTTCAAAGATCATCCGAAATAGCCAGTATTTAAAAGATTCAGGAGTTACCTTCTTTTATTCTATGCTATTTTAAGCAGTGTAAAAGTTAACATTTATTTTAAAAAATGACAGGAAAACATTTTTCCAGTTGGCTTATTCTTAACCCAGAAGTAATTTTTCCAATTACAAGAAGAATCTCCTTTCTGCTGATTTTACCTCCCTGGAACAGCTACAGAGCTGAGAACATTTCTGCCAGAAGTCGTATTTCCTTAAGATCCAACTTGTATGGACTCACAGCGCTGTGTTTGTTGACACGACGTGAATACAGCAATCCTCTTATTTTCTCCTCCAATAGGGGCAGAAAAAATCCACTTCTGATTGTGTAGTCTGCCAAGCAAGCGATTCAAATCACAGCTCTGTGATTTGTAAGGAGCAATTGGAAAGACGATCATTCCTGTTGTTATCTCAATTATCACACACTCCTTGCTGTACAGATTCCTGGTGAAATACCAGGGCACCACCTTCTGCAGGCACATTACACTTAGATCACCCTGAAGAACGGGAGAGGAACAAGGCTTGCCGAGAAGCACCGGAGCATCCTTTTGTAGCCAAAGATGCGCAGTTTATTCATCTATTTCTCCCATATCCATTTGTCCAGCACACTCAGTGTATCTGCATGGATCCTTGGAGAGAGGTCTGAATTCTAGCCTGCTTCATCACAATAAAGAGAACAAAAGCAGTGCTGAAAGGTACTGGCTAGCCGGGTACCAGCAGCAGTCGAGGCTTGAAACAGCAAGCTAGACACAAATTAATTAACGCTTTCAGTAAAAGGAAAAACTTGCCCTGTGCAGATCTGTCACAGTTAGACTGCCTCTATTATGCCCAGGTTTTGCTGAAGATTACAGGACAGAGTCTGAGCTCTGATTTCTAATTTCTGGTGAGGTTTGGGGTTGTTGGTTTTTTTCCCCACTGAACCTATGTCCCACCTTTCCAGCCTGACATGAGCAAGTTCAGAATATCCTCAATTGCCACAGTGCCCGAGAAGGCAGTGAGCAAGTGGTCCCTCTGACAAGGAGTCCTTATTTTTTTGACTTATAACTCAGCTTTAAATATAAAAGCCAGCACACAAGTAAAAAAATAATTACTCATTTAGCCACTGTGATCCTTATTTCACTCAGCTGAATTTCTCCAAAAAAGATTTCCCAGAAGGGGTTTTCCTCACTTTTGCAGCTGATAGTAATTAAGAATAGACAGCTAAGAACTTGCATTTGTACAAGGAGGAGTACTTTTCCTCATACTTCCAAGACTCTGCCCTGCACTCGCTCACTAATTAGCGCAGCTTTAGTAATCAGTGAGAACACGACACTGCAGATAAGAGACAAACCGAGTCCCTGCTTCCCGCAACAGACGGCGGAGGTCAGCGTACAACACAGCAACGCGGAGCGAAGCCCCCTCTTTTCCCCAATCACCGTTGTGTTCCTTTGACTAAACGCCCGTTGCTCGAGCCACCCAAGCAGCCTGGGACTCCCAGCCCTCTGGGCAGAGCAGAAGGGCTGTCCCCATGGCGAGGTTTGTGCCAGGGTCCCACCCAGAGCCCCTGGACCCAATGCCACGGGGCAGGATGAGGGCATCTGCAGCATCCCAGAGAAGCTGCTGCAGGTGGAAGGGACCATCCAGGGCTGGTAAGGGATGCCAGCAGCCTCTAACACCCCAGGTTTCAAAGGCAGCAAAGTGCCTGCTGCCACCACTCAGCACCTCTTCTGTTCCCCAGGAACTAGGATTTTCACCTACATTTATCAGCACCTGCTCAAAGACACGCTGCTAAGCCAGGATCCCAAAAGCACATCTTGTTTATATACACTTGTTTTCTTCGAAGAGCTTCAGAATTTAATTTTTGCTTTTCATTCCAAGCTGTCATACAGACGCGGTCCTGAGAGATTCGTTAGTGGCACAGAGGAACTTTTACAGCACCCCTCTCTGCAGAAGACGGGTGGGGAGGGTGTTTTCCAGTCCTGGCCCAGGGTCCATGCTCACTGGCAACGTTTCATATAGATTCAGAGCTCTGCTTGTAAGGATTATATTCTGGAGATTTGCCTATATTTGTGTTTACTCTTGCTTTACAAGTTCAAAAAGCCATTTGAAATTTTAACACGCTTCACTAATAACCGCTATTACAATTTTTCTATCGCTAGACAGAAAATTCTTTATCACCAGATGACACACATTTCTGTGCCTTTTATCCTTTCTTTGGTGTTTTCCAGGTTTAATTTCTCATTGCATTTACAGTGGCCGTGTAATATCACTCCTTTCAGGGGGCCCCATGGGGGCCCCTTCCCCCAGTGCAGCTCCAGCCCGTGGCTCTCGCCCCTGCCACCACGACCGAGCAACCTCTGCCCACCTCTTGCTCCTCACTCCTCCAGCCCCAGATCCACACCTGCCTTTCAGACCTGCTGTAGGCTAAATGGAAATTCTTATCTCATGCAGGTTTTTTAAGCACACAAGCGTTAATATACAGCACAAGCTCACTGTAATACCAGTTTTCCTCAAGCGCTCGTACTTTTGGGGTGAGGTGCATTAGTGCTCCATACCAGCAGCAGACGATATGAGTAACAGAACATCTCAACCCCTGGTCAACATATGCCAACAGGACCCCACGTCATCTCACCAACAATTCTATTTGATAACAGCAAGCTCAGCTTTTATGCAACAGATTTGCAGCAATTAAATCTCTTATCACTGTCATTTACTTTACATTTCTTACCTAGGGACATGTCTTTTTTGACCAACATAGCACCTGCTGTCTTGTCACATGGCCCTACAATAAGAGAGAAAAAAATATCGTTTTAATAATAAAGTAATGAACTACAATATATGTCGCTTGTTTACTGAGAGTCTTTTTCAAATTTAGCAATACTGAAAATATATTGACATCAGAATTACAAAAACAGCAAACCATGACAATTTTTAAAAACTTACAAAATGGTCACAATCAGCAATGCCATATTGACTATAGTATTTCAGTGATACTTGATTCTTTATCTTCTCTTGTAAGCATTAGGACCTGAATCACCGAGTTTTTAGAATTCACCCTAAACAGCAAACAGTGGGGTGTAGTGCCCCGTGAGATCCCTTTCCCACACCAGCAGTGCATTAAGCTCCATTCCTTACAGACTGAAAATCTCAATTTTTTGAAATAGTAAAACCCTGCCATCTCCATGCCTACATCCAGACGTTGCCCTGTCCCTGGAACCAGGCTCCACATTTTCAACCCAAACTAAATAAAGATTTGACAAGCACTCAGCTCCCTGGAGCACAGCTCCTGCAGCTCGGGAGCTGCCTGTGCTCTGCGCACCTCTTGCCAGTGGTTGATAATGAACATTTCATCAGTGCACAGGCACTGGTGTTGCTTTTTTCTTTCTTTTAAATCTAAATCGTTCCCGCTATACTTCCACAACTCAGAAATAACAGGAACCGTATACTGGTTTGGGGTTTTTCCCTTCAATTTTAAAATTACTTGTAAGTTGTGACCTTGAATACCAAGATTTTGCCTAAAGCAAGGTTTTATCGCCATGTTATCAACTCCAGAAAATAAAACCTTCACATTATAAAAAGAAACAGACCTTTAATTAACTGTAATGATAGTTCTGGGTACCATTATCACACATTTTAGCTACAATAAAAAGCTTTTAAGAGAGTTGACAGCAAGTTCAGCCCATATTTCTCCCTCCTTCCCAGCACCCAGGCTCAGACAAGCTCTCAGCTGCCTCCACAAAAAGCAAAATTTGGAAACATCTCAGATGCTCGAGCGGTTGCGCTGCCAGTGTTCTGTTGGACCCAACACAAGCTCACGGGCTGGGGTGATGGGACAGGCAGCTCCATGGCAAATCGGCCAGAAAACATGGAAGAGTTTGTGCAATGGATCAAAAAAAAAAAAAATACTCATAAAAGCCCACTCCTATGATAAACCTTTCCCTCAGTATCCTGAAGAGAAAATGGCTCTGGGAAGGGCAGCCCCAGGCAAGCTCCTCTCCGGTTCACATCTCAGTTCTGTTTTCTCTTCAATACTTTTCAATAACTCCAGTTTTTATCTCCCATCCTTTTGGTATACAAGGCTGGGTAGGAAGGCCATCTCACGTTATTCCCATTACAACCTGAGGTGAAGCAGGCAAACCTGCTGAAAAACTCCTTTCCTGAAAAGCATCCTGACTTCAGGCTTTCAGACTTTCACAGTTTGGGCTGAGGGAATTGCTTGCCACTAGCTTTCAGCTTTTGAAACTCCCAACCACAGTGGAGCTGGTTTCTCTCCACCCTCTACAAGTCTCACTGGAAAGCTTCGAGCACGTAGCCAAGGAATGAGGAAGCCAGTGTGAACAACGAAGGGTCACCACTTCTCACCGAACTGCAGGCTGAGGTTGGAAGGGATCACTGGAGGTCATCTGGTCCAACCCAACTCCTTGGTTGTACAACAGAAATCTCCTGCAGAGCCAACGCCTTTTATCCACTTTAACACTGAAGAGTATCACGTCATGATTTATTTTGATTCTAGCCCACTGCATCACAGGGCGCTGGGTGCCGTCCCACCCATACCCCCCCTCAGGTGCGTTTCGAGGCACAGTATGCCGTGGTAGCAAGCGCAAGCCACCAACCTCCAGTACAGAAAAATCAAAATGTGCCCCCTACAGCAAAGGTTTTCTGAATTTTCTATTCTACCATCAAGATGGTTAGTATGCAAATTATAATTTGTGTCGACATTTTTACAGGCTGCAATTACATGGCATGAAATGTTTTTACTTGCTGTATAGAACCAAACCGGAGGGACAAAAACTGCAGATCAGTCTCAGCGTTTAATTGGACACAGTAGATTTAATGAATAAAAGGGACTCAGACTGCATCACAATGGCAACGTTTAGCACATAAAAATTAGTATGCTATGGGAAGAGAAACTGCTAGGAAGGGCCCTACTAATGCAAGAAAAACCCCAACTTGTGAAGAAGTGAGCCATGAGAACAGCACAGGCCAGAGGAACATCAAGTAAGACAAAACAACCGTTTAGCTGTGCGTCTCATTATCTGCACCGAGGATATACCAGGAGTCTTTGCAGACACAAGGGAACCGAACCCTCACCTGGAGGCCACAGCATACGCAGAGTTATGACTTGGACCTCCTCTGGAGACCACATCCTCCGCAGTTCTCCTGGGCAGCTGACGAGGAGCCCCAGGTTTGGGGTCCTTTGGGGTTCCTGCCTTGCAGGACCCGCCTGCCCTGCCCCACGCTTCCGAGGAACACATTTGGCTAAGGCCATTCTTCCAGACCTCAGTACTAACACACAGCTTAAAACACATACACTTATTGACTAAACCAAATAAATCTAATTTTGGTTCAAACTATTTTCTTTAGATAGTTTGGTCCATAGGTGAGCAGACTTCACAAAGAAGCAATACGAAAAGACCAAGCGAGAGGGAAGAAAGCAAAAAAGTCTGGTCTTCCCTGCCCCACATTGTCCCGACTCCTCCACCACAGGAGGAGGCCCGTGAGATCCTTTCATCTCACAGAGATTTCTCCAGGATCTCCATACTCCTAAGATACAGTCAAATCTTTCAGTAAATGATTTCTGGCTGACACTGCTTCAACTTCTAGTAAAAGTTGTTACAAAATCATGACGACTTTAAAAAGTATGTCTAGTCCTTATATTGCAGTTTTCTGTGATTTTGCTGTTTTGGATAGAGGGGAACTTGCCCTTGCAGCTGGTAATTCAAGCCACAAAGCAAGAAACCAGTACTTGTTCTTACTGATGCTAGAGATTCCCTACACTCTGGTAGTTTGTTTTTTAAATTAAAAGAAATGATGCTTTAGAATATTGATGCATTTCTCAAATTTGTTTTGGTTTTCCCGAGTTGCTCTATGCCAAGTAATAATTATTACTTACGCACTTTTCTAATCAACTGGTCAAATAATCTACAAGATAACACCAGGTAAACAGTCACCGAGGGATTTTAGCCTGTGTAGCTTTGGTGCTCCCCGGGTGTCGCAGCCCCGTTCTCGGCCATGTAACACCTTTTACCACGGGGCAGGACAGAGGTTACATGACCCTGTGCTGCAGCTCCTTCGGAGCTAACCTCTTAGTCCTTGCTGCCACCAGAGTAAGAAATATCTATAACAATTTATTTTCTTAATCTACGCCAAAACCTTCCAAAACAGAAAGAATGAAATTAGATTTTTAACACTCCAGGACTGTTCCAGAGTCAATAAGGAGAAAACCCCTGCTACTCTTGGAATTAATGTTTTCATTCTCTAGCATCCCCAGCATCTCAGTCGGGGAAAATAACAGAGGCATTAATATAAAATACACTACTTGACCAGAAGGAAAGCCTTTCAATATTACGTAGAAAAGTCTCTCAAAGGGCACACTGTGATAAAATATATATATGGTTAAAAATGAATTGTACTTTAATATGTTAACCAGAAACAGAAAAATCAATAAAGGCAATTTAAGTTTGCAACCAAGAGAAAAAGACATGGTTGAGCGAATGTTCAGAATGCTCCACTTGACGCTCAGAGCGCTTCATGAGGTATTTGCATATGCTTGATTTGAATAGATACAAGATACAGAATTTCACATATATGGTAAGAATCCAGAGCTGTGCTGACCCTTTGATCACCTTCGCTTAGCCCATTGCTACTCACCACCAAGTATACCAGGCTACAAGCTTTATTTTCCCCCATCATTCATTAGTTTGATGTGACCTCATATTACCACCTTTCAGAACTGGACATGTTAAGGTACTATGTTTCACATCTTCCTTTTTTTTTTTTTTTCTTTTTTTTTTTAAAGCAGCTACAGAGTTTATAAATATTTCTGTTTTAAATTCAGAACTGCAATAAAGGCCCTGTAGTCTTGTTTCCTGAGTACACTTCAGGCATTTCATTGCAACACAGAAATTATCAATTGCCTTCCATCTTTCTGATCCCTGTCACTCAAGGCAAAGAGACGCCTTCTTCATGGGAATGACCGCCTGTCCTCCCGCTGACCCCAGCCCGCAGCTCCCCGTGTCCATGTCGGAGGAGTGCTGCCATGGTCTCCTCCTCGCTGTATTTCACTGCCTTCCCCTGCACTGGTTTTCACCTTGCCGTTCAATAGAGCTACTCGAGATTAATGCTAGCAGCACAACGGGATCTAATTTTGCCTTCAGCTTTTGAACCCAGATTATAGCTAGCATGTGCCATCAGAAAACAGCCATAGCTTCTTCTTGATATCCAACGCATCATTATTTTTAAAACAGACCCAATCTGCATTACGTGAAGTCAATTCTCCAAAGAGGCCAACAGGAGCATAAAGCCAATGTTACTTTTTCATGGGCTAGGCTGGGAAGAATTAAGCCCTTTGCGACAGAAAGTTTCCAACCCTTGCAGAATATAAAGAAGGTATTTCCCTAGTTAAATAGCGTGGATGCCAGCTGATGCAGAGACTATCCCTCAGCAGTCTGAAATAAATTCCTGCTAACCAAAGTAATCACCCCTGACTTCAGAGAAAGCCAAACACTTGGAGAAAGAGCATGAAAGGTGGAGCTGATCTTCTTGTAAATGTTAATAAAACCAGTCCTCCGAGGAGAAGTTACTCACTGGGAACAATTACGCCGTGGTGTTTGATTCCACAAAAAGGCACAGCAGCACTTGCAAGCTGAAAAGGCCAGATCAGCAACGCGGAACAACTGGCACTACATTATTCACTGCATAGCTTAGAAGTGCACGAGAGAGAAGTGACAAATTCCAATACCTGCATTTCAAGGCATGAGTGGCAAGGCCATTGCTTCCTTACTCCCACAGCATTTTCTATTATCTTACAGCTTTCCTTAGCTGAACTAAATGCTCTTCTCCAAAAAATGCTCTTCCTAATAGAAGACGACTGAAATCAAATTTCTTAATACTGCTGCTGTTCTCCATTTTCCAAAGACTTGCTACAACTAAGCATTCCCCATGCGTCTTTGCCCCTCACATCTTTGCCCAAGAGCAAAGAGAGCCGCTATTGATAGCATCTTTAATAACTTAAAACTATCTTGAAGCTCTAAAGTTGAAGTTGGAGCAGTACAAAGGAAACACAAGTTAGCTAGGCACCATTAGCTGCGGTGAAGAAAGTTGCCATGAATTAAAGGAGGGTGGGCAGGACAAGCCTTCTGGTAATACTTTGGCTGGCCCTGAGTCTGTAAGTTATTCTGAGTTTTTCTGGATTCACACCCGTGTGCCCCAGCTTGCAATGCCTGAAGACCTGCCCCTAAGGCTGATAATGTATTATCACCTTAAGGTGCTTGGTTCTGGGGCAGAGCAGAGGTCTCACACACCTCCGTTACCAAACACTGACAGGATAGCTTCAAAGATGCTAACTTTTTGCACTACATGAAAACTACTCACTCATGATCTTCTGATCACTGGCTGAAGAAGGTCTTTTCACACAGCACTTTCCCAGCCTCAGTACGCCCATGACACAATGCACTTCCATAAAACCGGATGGTGGAGGCCAACATCAGAAAAAGCAAAATGTCAGAAGGCCATCAGTAAGCTTAGTGACAAATCAACAGCATATACAAAAACCTGGTTTTGCAGGGCCCAAGACAGACATCCCAGAAGCAGCTGCGGTGCCACAGAAAATAAAAGGCCAAGACACAAGAAACAGTGCCCTTTAAATACATTTATCAAATGATGCTATAATTTTGAAGTGGCGTGCAGAAAAATGCTCATAACAACTAGCTATAAAACATTTAAGCAGATACAAAGGAAGAGTGAGCATCACTTGGAAGTGGAGTGGACAGAGAGGAAATACATTTAATTACTGCTGCAACAACAGAACACACAACAATCCAAAGCATCTTCTAGGTCTATTCATTCAGTGGGGTGTTTTCAGCTTTCTACTTTGCCTTTCATACTTTTTTCTTTCTTTTTAATCATAACACCCGTGTTATCACAACTCCCTGTGATGCATGTCTTGGGTTAAAAAAGCCCAAGTTAAAGAATGAAGTACTACCATATTCACATATCCCTTCAGTAAGCCTTCCTGCCAATTACGAAACAATGATCAAAAGTTGACTACTTGCTGAAGCACTACCCATCTTAGCAAGGACTGCAGAATCAGCTACTAAGATTAGATTTTTAAAAATCCCCTTCTTGGCTTTGAAAGGAGAAAACTGTCCAGAAGAAACCTCTAACGGAAATTCCCCGAAGTCACTTCTCCTCCTTTTAGGAGAGGACCAATTTCCAAACTTCTCTTGTTCAGTCAACAAGTGACAGTTCTGGCATATTGATACGGGCAATTACTGCCCACAGCCTGACAAGTTCCTCCTCTTCACAGTGTCAACGCCTCTTAGAAGAGATTGTAAGTATCTCTTTTTTGCACAGACTCCTCATTAAAATCCTTAATTATCTTTATGACTTACTCATGTTACTGACAATTACTCGACAATTACACGTCCTGTGGACCTCGTGCACTGAGCAAGAAGATATATTCTGCACATAAGCAGCCTTTCAGCTCTCTAAGGTAGCATCAAGTCATTGCAAAGAGACTCTACATAACCTGGATCACAAACCACAGATGCCTCAAAGTGCTTGATCAGCACTACCAAGGTTGACCTTAAGCCTTTGCCACCATGGCAGCAGCTTCATGGCTGAAGGTGTGCCCCAGCAGTATAGCACTAGCAATGCCATTTCAGTCCCTTGCTCACATCTACTGGGAGAAGAGTCCCTCAACCACAGCCCTCTACTTTTTAGCAAATTCATTTAATTGCTGCATTCTTTACAGATACTTTTTCCCCCCAGAGATTCAAATGAAGCTGCTGGTCAGAAGCATTGTCAATTCAAACCAGTCTTCTCGATTCAAACCTTCCTTCTCAAGTAAATCTGTCCAGCTGCGTGATGCATCTTTCCCAACTATCTTTATGGTAGGAACAATAAAAATGATCAGATGTCAGCAGACACGTGCTCTGTAGTACTTCACCTGCATTTCTACAGTTTTTGCCCAGTTTAAGAGGAAAGAAAAGCATTCAAAGACAACTCAGTAATCCCTGGTGGCACTGCAGAACCTACAAAGCCTAAAGCAAATGAAAAGTGATTTTGCATACTTGGGCACAATGTTCTGAGGATGGTTGTGTCTTACAGTTGTAGATACAGACAAATCATTAAAAGAATGGAGATAGTATGGTCACCCAGCATTCAGTAATGTGCAAAATAAAGATCGGGGTGAAACAGTGAGAGCTGTGGAGTCTGACCTGTTCTCACTGAGAAGCCATACTGCTGAGTAGGAACACCTCTTTTCTGCAGACAGGCTGGTGGCAGCAAGGCCTGCACGTGGAGTTCATGCTATATTATCGATGCCTTAGAACAACAGCACACGGAGAGTCCCTCATCCCAACCGCAGCAGCCTCACACACTCCGCTTCCATTTTGAGCCCACTAACCTCAGTCAGGTACCCGCTAGCAAGTACCATACTCCTCTCCATCAGCTTTCCTGTGGGCGCTTTTTTTTAAATAAACCTTTGAAATGTTTTAGAGAAATAGGTGAACCCCATTTATAAAGTAACACAGACCCAAATCTCATGTGCCTTTCATAGCAGTATTACTTACCAAAGCTGTTTGTTGCACACAACTTGACACTACCCGTAGATCTATGAATCAAGTGTAATTAGCTTTTATTCTAAAAAGAAACAGGTGTTTGTCAGCTTATTACTCTGTGGCCTCCCACGCTAAAGAATCTGACACAGGAAAAGTTAGATTTATTATGTGCTCAGGAATTATTCCACTGTATTAACTACCAACATAAAGTGATCTCATTGGAGACTGTATTATTGTACAAGCACTTGAGCATCTGCGTGATGCAATGTACTCTAGGCCCTTAGAGACGTAAATAATTGATAGGAAACGACTCATTTTTCATCTTTGCAGCTTTTTAAAATCCTTTTTTAATGTACATCAGAGCATTCCTAGGACACCACAGTGCTAAAGGAGGCAAGTTTTGTTCAGGCAACTCGCAAATCAGCACTACGGCAAAAAAATGTATCACGCACTGGATATTTTGATGAGTGCTTAGCAACACAGTCAAAGCTAGCTTTATTATTATTGCGGTATTTTCCAGAATTATGATGTCCATTAACAAAGGAGGAAATTTGATATTGGGTACACATGCTAAACCAGGAAATTACTTGCGAAGCTTTTTGATGAGGGTAAGTCCACTGTCAACTAGGACACAGTATGATCACCAACATGCAACACACAGCAAAAGTGGGTCCTCTGGTTTGGGGCAATATTGAGGTTCTGGAAAACACTAAAAACCTGCAGATAATTGCAAAAATCAGAAAAATTGGAAGATTGTCTTCTCCTGCTTTCCTGTTGCCTTGCTCCTTTGATGCTCTAATCTCTGGTTAGCACACAGTAAGTATTTGAAAGAAATAAAGAAAAAGCAAGCCACAAAAAGCACAAAATAGTAAACAACAAACCACCAAAAACCCCCATCACCAGCAAAAGTAAAGAAAAATAAGTTAGAAAGGTAAAAGAAGAGGCGAGTGAAGACTGAAGGCCATGTGAGACAAACAGAAGGAAGTGACTGATCAGATTTGCAGTAGCTTTAGGAAGAAGAAAAAAGCCACAGTGTTGTATAAAGGATCAACCAGACTATCTGCACTTCTGATCAACCTACCCTTCAGAGAGACTACAGAAAAAATCACGCCATTAGGAATTCACTCTGTGCTCTGTAGGAAACCTAATTACACGCGCTGCTCCAAAGCAAGCTCTCTCTCCACCCATCATCACCAACGAGCACTGAGTCTCCTCCCTGCATACAGCATTTTTCTAGAAATTGGTGCATGTGGCATGATTTACACTCCACCCACAGCGACTCCCTGCAGCCCTTTGAAACGCACATAAATCAGCTCAGCTCTCTTTCCTGTTTTCTTGTTTCCACAGTAATAATTTTATTCCTATAAAGTTCATAAAATCTAATTGTGGGGGACAAAAAGAGCACCTGCATCACTAAAATGTTGGCTTCTTGAACAATAATTAGCAACCACGCATTAAAGTCCCAACTTGTTTACATCCTAACATGCGCCTTGACAATTCGTTTGAGCTAACAGAGTTTTTTCATTATGGTTTCTCAGGACCTTTCTCCTGTTTCTGTTTCCATTTCTCTCCCATTTCCATTTTTTTCCTGAGTCACCCCTGCTGCTGTGCAGCACACCACAGGCCCCTGAAGAGCCCCAGATCTTGAGATGACAAAGGGAATGTCACCCCTGTATTGCCATTGCCACCACAGGGCTTTGGATTGATGAGGGTCTGACCACCATAACACCACTCTGCCCGAGTTACCCAGCTCTCCTCACTGTGTTTACGGCCCAGCAGGTATTCCCCTGCACACACCCTTCCTTCTGCTCTTTGCTGGGTGTGTCTGAGCAGAAGGGATGCAGAAGAGTCAAACGCCTCTGACAAGTCCCCAGCCCCTCCTGCCTGGTCCTATGGACCGGTTACAGCTACGCTCTCCTCCCACAGCCCTCCCGAGCTCCCCTGGCCAGGAGGACAAGGATCTACGTACAGGTGAGGACTACTATGTTTCATGTTACTCTGCCCTTCTCTATGCAGGTAAGTAAAATGCTCTATCCCTAAAGCCCATGGAGATCTTCAGAAGTCTCCAAGGGAGACACACGGCAAAGGAATAAATGAGCAGGGGCTGAATGCCTAAAAGCTCTGAACTCACTGCTATATGATTTATTTTTATCATTTGCAACTGACACTCGGGTCCTTCACATCTCAATCCCAAGTTTTATCTCAGGAATTGCAGTAGCTCCCTATGTCACTTCTCCTCAACACAGGAGCTATGTAATTCTTCACTAGATATTAAAATCAACTAAGGGACAGCAGAGCATGAGATATTTTTGTCTTTTCCTGAAGTTAGAGGGCTTAGTCCCTCTGAGCAGAAACAAAGAATAAATACAGTTGCAATTAAATCTCTCAGACTATTAGACAAGTGAAAATTCTTTCTCTGCTGCCAACTTCTCTGGCCTTTCATCAAGTACTGCCAGATACAGCAGCACACCTCGCATGTCCGATGTGAAGTCCCCACTGCTCAGCAGGAACCTGAAGCAATGGAGAGGGGCAGCTGGCCAGTTAGGCTGGTTAGACCTAGCTTGTGATATTACTAGGACTTCTGCACTCTACCATGAGGTCTAATCGCATGATTTCAACCCAAATGAGACATTACACATTTGTCAGCTTCATGAATCAGAGCTACCACAGATAATCTATTTTGTTCCCACAATACATCTTTCTCCTAAATACGAAACTGTTCATCAGTCTACCTTTAAAATCAGATCTACTTCTCTCTGTATTGGAGAAAGAAGACGGATTACTCATAACGGTGTCTTGTATCCTATTACAAAAGCCCCAGGAGATGCGAAATGAACAGAGCTATATGTAACCAAAGACTGCGTGGAGTAGGTTCACTAAGTTGAAAAGAATTATAGAGAGACTTCATGATTTATAAAGCGATAGGAGTGTAAGGCAAAAGAAGAAAGTTAAGTCACGAAACAAAGACATGTCTAGTTAGGATAAATCTAATTTAATTTAATTTTCCTATCTTCTAATGATTGGGAATGCCTAAAGAGTCTTTGATATTGATGATGTGTCTCTCCAGCTAAGAAGGAAAGATGGGAAGGAAATGCAAAACAGAAATAGAGAGATGAAACACAATGGGGTCGAGCACTCAGTGACAAGAGGTCACCCGGCCCATAGGGCACACCGAGTTCAACCAGTGGTGCCAGTCACCAGCACTTGCATCTCCAGATGCCTTCATTCACCCACCTATACAGCATGAATCCAATCAAAGAAGGTGAACTCACAGCCCTTCAAAAGCCAGAGGTAAAACTAATCATTTTAGTAACTACTCCAACATTTCTAGTATGTCCAGAAGTTATGAGTCTAGATTCCTTCTAGATTTGTTTCTTTTTTCCTATAGCTTGTCCTTCGCTCTACCATGTTACTTGCAGTTGAAAACAAATTATTGCCTGCACTCCCACAAGGTACAAAATACGTCTGAGTCCCATCTGTGCCTGAAGATGCAAACGGCAGCAGGGGTCCGTGCCGAGGTAAGGGTCCCATTGCACAGGGGAAGGCTCGAGCAGGACGTCACAGGCGAAAGTAAGGCCACATTCCAAGGGAGAAAGAATTCAGAGCAAAAATAACAGGAAACAGAGTCAAAGCTGCCCCTCAAGAATATGGCCTGAACCAGCTACATATATATATATATACACACACACACACAGAGTATGGAATGGAAAAAATAGGTGGCTTTCCAGCCTGACTAAAAATAGTTTGCTCAAATTTCTTGATAATGCCTTTAAAGATAGGAAGTGACAGCAGAAATGAGAAATCAGGCTGCCCGTGCTCCAACCACAGAGCAGATGAGGTTGGAAGGGGCCCGTGGAGATCAGCCAGTCCAAATCACAGCACCACAGTAATATTTGCCTCTGCGTCTCAGGTGAACACGTATTTTCTCTTTCTTGTCTTAGAACAAGACTTCCAGTTCTGGACTGTAACTGCAAACTGATTATTTCCTTCCCTCTACCCCCAGCCAGGCGCAGTCTGACTCTTCTTAACACATTCCCCATAGGTGATTGGAGCTACGTTTGCAAGGTTAATTTAACATCTTAAGTTCTATTTATAATTTAAAAACCTATACATTACTTTTGACCATCTTCTTCCTTTCATTGACTGTGGTTTGTTGTTCATATATTATTGCAGGTTAAGCCTTCTCATATATATCTTATAGTCATCTATTTAATCAAGTTTTAATTATTCCATTGTACCTAATAACTTACTCCTCCCAGCACCTCATGTTCTACAAAACTGCATTTTGGAGAGCTTCCTCAAATGTCTTTAATCACTGACATGCAGTAGATGGGCAGTCTTCTGATATCAAAGCCCCGAATTTGGGATAACTCCCACAGCAACTCCGGCTCCCTTTGCAGAACGGCATTGCGTGGGACGACGGATCCTTCTTTAGGCCAGGCAGGTGTGCTGGGGTGGGGACTGCAGAGGGTGCCATCATCCCTACCCTGCGTTAACGCAGAGCTCTATCACTAGAAAGAGCAGGGAGAACTCTGGCTGTTCACGCATTGCGTATCTCCAGAGCACTCCCTCACAAGATGTCAATTTTCCTGCCAGTAAAACAAATCACTGAGCGGCAGAAGAGAGCTCTGCACCCAGGAACAGCCCAGACCCTCTTTGGTCGTCCCGCTCCGGTCCCCACACAGTGGCAGTTCATTCTCACCGGCTGCAGCAGCCGCCCTCTCCGAAAGCGGTGGCATCGGACAGCGATGCTCAGACCAGGATGCTCAGACCATGGTTTCCAACCCCTCCGGCACCAACGGCTGCGTCCTCGTGGGGGTTGGTCAGCCCTGGTCAGCACCAGCGCAGGGCTGAAGCACCTCAAACGACATTTTCTCCAGGAGGTGGGATCTATGCAGGAACTACCCCGTTTAAAGGTTTGACGGCAGTTGTCCAAAAAACTAAAGCATGCTCAGAAATGCTCTCCACAGTCTCAAATGTTACATCTGACTCCAGCTGCTTCCATATTTGGGGGGAGGGAGCAAAAAATCTGCTTATATTTAGCTCTGTTTTTCCAAAAGCAGCGGTGTTTGTGTCTTGGTTATTCAAATGGTAGGTGACTGGTTTTGTTTCTTGGAAACGGAAGAGTTTCTCAAAAAATAGGGAAGTTAAACCTTGGAGGTGGTTCTTGGTCAATGAAAAAAAAAAAAAGCTTTCTATTGATCCTATTGCTGTCACTTCTTCACTGATTTCAATAGAACTTCTAGAACTTACTAAAAACATACAAAAAAGCTGAACACCGCATGAAACTTCAGACCATAACCTGTTCGAGGATCCAGGTGCACCTGTGAGGCTCCCAGCCCCACAGATGGACAATGTGTTAGTGCTGGCCTGGAGGAAGGCTCACCGCGCCTCCCTGCTCACCTCGCCCACGACAAGCAAAGCCAAGGGCTCACAGCCTTTACAGGCTTCTGCTGGAGTTTGCTGTTCGGCAGCGCTATTACCTAGGCAAGTGTTAAGAACAGATTATCCACGGAGTTCGGATTCCTTCTGCAGATAAAAAAAAGCCCTAATGCCCAATGTTATTTCAGTATAATATCTTCCGTTTCCTGCCATTGCGAATATTAGCTCGCTGCGACTATAAACACAGAGTAACACAAATACGCCGAGAATCATTGCACCTTCCAGGCTAGTTGCAGTGAGCTGCCTAACAACATGCTTTCTCCTCTAAACGTCTTTATATTTCGGTATGCTGATAAAACTCCCCTTCATTTGTTCAGTCATGTCGCATACATTCTGCTTTGTGCACTTCTGCGTATTCGCAACTGCGCTAATCATCTCAGTCCTTTCTCCTTTAGGCTTGAATGAGATGTACTACATTAATCAGTTGATTGTTATTAACCCAGTTACATTGTATCTTTGCATAATTCTGCTCCATCTCTAAATCCATAGTCTAATCAGGTATTATGACATACATTTAATTATACTACTTGTGTACTCCATAATAATCCTCTTATTAAGTGATCGGGGTTTTATGGTTTAAGCCTCAGGAAATCGCAGCGAACTGAAGGATGGGAGGGCTGGTTTGTGAGTCAGGATCAGGTACCCAGCAGATAAGGCTGCTCTGTATGGCACAGAACCCTCATGTACCTTATTCCCAGAGGACAGACAAACACCACCCCGTCGGTCGTTTCTATACCCAGGTCAGAACACACAAACGCCCAGTTTGATTCCACTGAAAACAAACATTTGGGGTTGCTCACCCGAACAGCAGCCCAACCACACTGTTCATGGTCAAAGACAAAGGCAAGAACTCCACGTTCACCTCCTCGATCTACCCCCGAAGCAAAAGGGGCTGCACGCCAGCAAGTCTGCACTGCTGACGGGAAACCATGCGGGGCTTTGGAAGCAGAGGCAAATCCCCGGGAGGGGAAGACATCAGCAAGAGCCCAGAGCAAGGCCATGCAAACCAGCAGGCTGTGAGCTGGAAAGGGAGAGAACGCAACCAAAGATCATCCCTAGGAAGCAGAATGAACATACATTCATTTATCAACAGATGCACTTACTGTTGTCTGGAGGGGACTTCTCATCGCTGTGGGACCAGAGGACAGGAGGCCTCTGAGGATGCTGAAGGAGCCAGGAGACACCATCGTGAGGCTGATCTCGGAGGTCTCTCCAAGCACAGGGAGACCATGGGAAGCTCCCCATGGCTGGAGAAAGGTGGACATTCCTTCATCCCCGAACAGGGCAAACGCCAGCTCAGCCTCTGGGAAGACTGTGGATCTTCAAAGATTCTCGTGCCTGGAAATGGCATCTGTGAGAGGCAAAAAGGGAGCTGGGATCACCTTACCACGTACAAACTGTGCCCGATGCTCACGAGCTGCTGGGATGAGATGACTGGACCATGGGCATGGGAAAACCAAGGATGCCATTCACCTCGATCTCACCAGCACTTTCAACACAGCCTGGAGAAAAGGAGGGGAAGGAGGGATCTAACAGCTGCCTAGAAAAGAGGGTCATGGAGAAAACTCACCCAAAGGTGCTCACCAAAGGAGCAGGCAGTAGCAATGCCAAGGCACAATGAGGGAAGCTCCGGTGAGACAGAAGGGGGAAAAAAATCTGGACCAGATTCCCCCTTGCAGTCCCCTGTGAAATGCCCATGCCTGAAGATATCCATGGCTCAAGGAGGCAAGACCCCGAGGATCTGGTGACTCTGGCCACCTCCCTGGCTACAAACGCAGCCTGTAAGTGATGTTGCTGTGGCTGCTACTGCTCCTGTCCCTTCGGTGGCAACGGAAACAAATACAGGTTTATTTCGCTCCGGGAGTAGAAAATCAGGTTGGTCTCTTCCAAGGGCAAACGGCTTAATGAGGGATGTGAAGAGCTGGGCCGTGTCCGTAGACAACGGTGTTTGCTCCCAGGCCAACTGAGACACAAATAACCAGCGTGAAAACAAATCCACGGCAAACTGGGAAGACAAACCACTTTGTTCACCAGCAAGCAACGCCCTCCAGAAAGCGGCACGCACTGGAAACTGAGAAACACAATAAGAAAAATAATATAAACTGCAACTAGATGCTACAGGAACAAAAAAGGGTTCAGCCACAGATCACAGCATCACCTTCCCACCGCTGAAGCCTGGCCATAAACCACCCACCAACGCCCATGGTCCTGTTCAACTCGGCGCTTCGCTCCAGTCCTCGGCGTCCCGCGGCTGCCGAACTGCAGCCATGAGCAGTTGTACCTGCGTTCTTCCTTCCCTCCCTTTAGCTGCATTTTGATCTAATTATGCAAATTTCAAAGCACGTATGCAACTTCAGTCAAATAAATGCCTTTATTAATTTGGGTGGCTATTCCTCAGCACAAAGTTGCGCATCTGAGTATGAGTTTCTAGGGTTACAGTCTTAAATAACAAATTATTTGAACCAAATAAACCTCCTCTTACTCATTATTCCGTGGCATTCAGACATACTTGGGAAAAGCCCACATTAAATTTGCAGTATGCTCACTCGCTTCGCAGAGCATGGCTTAAAACATACACAGCTCTCTGCCGGATTTGGGCACCTACAGACAATCATCATGTAGTGATATATTTTTGGATTTTATTCCTCATATCACAGGGTAAAGTGAAAATATATTTAAACCGACTTCCCAATAGTTTCCCTTTTTTTTTTTTTTTTTGCTGTAGACATGCCACAAAGATCATTTATAGAAGCAGAGTATTTTGATAGTGTGTGCTTTAAATATTTCATTTTTCATTTTATTACCTGCAGGTCTAATCAGACTTTTTGCAGTGCAGAGTCGGAGAACAAACAGTTCAGCTACCAGACATCTTTAGTCCCACAAGATGATTTTAAGAAAGTGCACAGTGAGTGAGAAATTAAAAATGTAGTTTACAGAAGAATTATCTTTATAAGCTGTTCTGCAAGACATGCAGTTGCTGTGAACACACACACAAAAAAAACACTGTACTTGGAAAACGGATTTTCAGTATCTGCATGAACTTTCTTGGAGTCATTAATGCATTTTAATAACCTTTGTCACATTAACCACAGGCCCACTATACAATGTAGATACTGCTTAATTATTAACATGTTTACAACAATTTTGCAAATAATGAGCCAATTACTACAATTATGTATTTTTCAGCTGTCTGAAATGGCTCGGCTCCGCTTTCGGCACCGAGGGCGGACGTGCTCTCGCTGGCTGCCTGCTCCGCACCCGGGGCACGGGTTCGGCGACAGGGCCCAGAGTGACTATTGATTTTGTGCCAGAATTTAGTACGATTCGGATTTAACTGATAGCCTGGTCGTTCATCCCAGCGTTAAATTTTTAATGAGCACCCTGTCTCCGTCACCTGCTCGCCGCACTCTGATGCCTCAGCAGCGACTGGCTTCAACATATAACTGCCTGGACAGCTGAACACAGAAAGTGAAATATTTCGCTGGGGTGGCTCGCTGTGAAACTTCTGCTACACCTGGACTGATGCAGGACGAAGAAACCCTGGGCTGCTATAAATAAGCAAGACAGAGCACAGGCAGAAATGGCTTTCCCACCCTTTAAACTCTGCTATTTTGTCCTGCAAGCTGCTATGAAAAGGAGAGCGGTCACAATTTTCTTGCACAGACTTAAAAATACTAATAATAGTATAAGGCTACTCCACAGGGGAGCCAGGTGTAAGAGATGCTCAGCAATCTGAAAAAGGAGTAGAGGAAACAGATTTGATTCACAAGTGATCATGATTACTCGCTGTTTACTGTTCCTTCTGCAGCGAGGGAAGAGGGTGTTAAGTCAGACTGCTGTGGTTTAACAGCATTTACTGTCAAATCAAGCAGGAAAAATAATCCTCGGGGTGTTAGTACTAAATTTGGAACTACATATAATTAATATAATGTGCTCAAAGTTGGTTATAACCAATGGCAATTGATTTTGTCCAAGTTAGCGTCTGCTTCGCACTATATCCACTACGTGTACATCCTATGGACTGTATAGCGCACTATATACGTGTGTACACAGACACCCCCTGTATGCTCAGTGAAGATACTTGGCTAAAAATCCAAGCGTCTAAAAATCCAAGATGAGATCTAGAAGACACAGTTCCCCCAGCCTGAGATGCCAGAGACACAGGTTCCTCCTGCTTCAGTGTTTACTACTTCTAAGCAATCTGTTTTACTAATCTTCCACTTTTCTTTCCTTGTTTTGGCTTAGGAATAAAGTAAAAAATCATTATTCATTAGAGATAGAGGGGAAGCCAGGCAGTGTCTATGAAAAACGTGACTAGTGCCCATCCATTGTAGGGTTATACAATTTGAACACAGGTCTCTCCCTGGGTCTTAGAGCTTCCTCTAGGTCTGATCACTTGTCAGGAGCACCTTTAACACAAGTGAAACAAAACAGAAAGAGAGAGAAGTGACTTAGGGCACCCTAAATGCTCCAGCTGGACCTTTCCCCATCCTGAAGGACACCAAGGCCCTACCACGTGCACAGGCTGCCCAAATCATCACATCCAAGCAGAGGAGCGAAAAAAAACCTTAAATACAAATCAGAAGGACAGCAGAAGGAACAATGGCATGTTCATTCAGGGAGAAACACGCAGTTAGCTCTAAGGAAGAGGAGCACACCTGGATGGCAACATGGCTGCGTTTGTTGGGCATGGATGGACAACAGGGCAGTAACACCAGAAGAGTACACCACATCCCGTTGACGTCAAAACACAACACGGATCTCAGCTAAGAAAGTCTAGGGCTTCCAAAAATGTCAACTTCAAGCATGTTGTAGGAACTAACAAGAGTAACATGAAATCCAGAGAAGCAGGAGAACTACCACATGCTGTTTCTCAGGAGCAAAGAGCAGAAATGAGTCAGATCCAATAAGTGCCCACCCCTGATGAGGACACTCCGCCCAACACGGGTGCAAAACTTGAGTGAGCTGACACCAGGAGCTCAAGCAGAAGACAAGACAAAAATCTCAGTAGCAAAGTGTGAGGATTTGCTCTCCGGCTATTTCAAACTGGCTCACTGAGGGAGATGCACATAGAAAACCCTCCAGTAGATGACTCTGCTGCAAACAGCCCAGTAACATTTTACAATCCAGAATAAACTGGCCAATTAAAAACCCACAGAAACGTAGAAGACAAGGAGTGTTTGAAAGCATTGCTGCTAATGTCAAGTAGCATAAGTGACACCTTGGACTGAGGAACCTCAAAAGATATGGAGGATGAGGGGACACTGGCCTGCTGAGGGTTAAGGTGATCTCCTTTAACTCATGCCCATCGAGCATTTTCCAAAGAAAAGGAAGAATGAGGTAGAACACAGCACAGACAGGGGGTTATGGTACCAATTTATTCATGTGGCCATGTAAGATCTTGCAGCAAAGTATCTTTATCTTTGCAGACTACAAGAGACACAAAGAAACCCTGAGGTCTAAAAACGGTTTTTTCTTTTCACCCCTAAGATCAGTCCAGACTGACAACTTGATTCTGTCACATTCAGTTCTGGATGAATAAAGGGCCAGAAATCTTATTACAGAAATAATGACCAGGATTTTGCAAAGCTCTTGGGGAGAAAAAGGCTGGTAGATGCTGTAACTGAAAATACTCTTCGTAAGAGGAGGAAAAAAACCCCTCTTTTGTGACATGAGGATACATCCTAATTACAGTTTAGCCTTTTGAGGAAAGTAAGTAAATAAAAAGTTGGATGTAATAAACAACTTTTATTCTCAGAACACATAATTGACTTTAGAAAAGTGAGCAAGGACGAGTTCTGAAGTTACTTACATTTTCCTCTGAAACATCTGGCAACAGCTGCTGCCACGGGAATGATAAAGGGCCCAGAAGCCTGGTCCAGCAGGCTGGGATATATCTCCTCACCTTCCCGTTTTGGTACTTCTACATCTCCTTGGTGAGATAATCACCGAGGGGGGGGGGATTAAAATATTCATTATTGAAAAATCAGGGCTTTATACAGTACTTAGATGGTCTTCCACAAGAACTGGCCCTTCAGAGCTCAGAAATCTTTTGTCCACGTTTCCAGCAGCAGCAGCACTAGACACTGTTCCCTACTCCCAGCCACTTAAACCGCTTTAGCCAGAAAATTTCTTGGAGCTGCGGCCCTTCCCCTCCTGCAGGAACCCTGTCCCCGCAGAAGCATCCCATCTGGAGGTCCCTGCCGGGGCCACATCCCGTTCGGGTCATCGGACACGCGGGGTGTGCGCCGCACCCCCAACGTCAGCACCTAAGAATGGGTTACTTTCTACTGCCGAGGAGCTCATCACACAGAAACAGAATTCACACAGAATCCCAGCATGGTCGGGGTTGGAAGGGACCTCTGTGGGTCACCCAGCCCAACCCCCTGCCCAAGCAGGGTCACCCAGAGCAGGCTGCACAGCACCGCGTCCAGGCGGGGCTGGAATATCTCCAGAGAAGGAGACTCCACAGCCTCCCTGGGCAGCCTGGGCCAGGGCTCCGTCACCCTCAGAGGGAAGAAGTTCTTCCTTGGGTTCAGCTGGAGCTTCCTCTGCTTCAGTTTGTGCCCGTTGCCCCTTGTCCTGTCGCTGGGCACCACTGGAAAGAGTCTGGCCCCGTCCTCCTGACCCCCACCCTGCAGATATTTAGAGGCATTTCTAAGGTCCCCTCGCATCCTTCTCTTCTCCAGGCTGAACAAGCCCAGCTCCCTCAGCCTTTCCTCGTAGGACAGATGCTCCAGTCCCCTCATCATCATCAATTCTCTGAGTTAGGGAAACCAAAGTATCATTTTGCTGCAAGGAAGTTATAGGAAATAAGATCTTAAAACTTGGGGGTGGGGGATAAACAGTTCTGCCTCAAAAATTAGAGACTGAATTAACAGGGAACGACTGCTCCGGCAAGTGTCCATGTCAGCCCCTATCACCAGGGTTACCTGTTCGAGCACGGAGGATTTAGTGAAACAGGAGTTTTGGTCTGCTTGTGCCATCACAAGTTTCATAGCAACAGCTTGTGTCAAATAAAAAAGCGGTAAACTGACTTCAGCTCAGAAGCAGTCGTTAGGAGCATGGGGTTGGGTGGTAAAGGCTTGGGGGTTGCATGGAAAATATCCTCACCCACAGACCGAAGGCAATCATGATGCTAAATGCAAGAGCTAGGAAGTGGCGGTTTGTCTAAGTAATTTTTTCCATATTCTTATTGTTTTTATTAAGATGTACTGGGAAAAATACGGTTCATTCCAAAACAGGATTCTCATTAAACTCTCTGGTTCAATTCTTTTCAATGTTTAGGGCTAAATTCAGCAAATAGCCAGTAAGTAGAGTTTTTTGTTCTGTTTAAAGCCATTAAATATAGTTTCATAAATCCCACAGCAATCTCTCAATTTTGCCTTCAGATAAAAAGACAGAAGCTGCCGCCGCACAGCTGCGTTCTCCCTGGGTGTGAAATCCAGGAAAGGGTGGAACCGCGCAGGCTGCGGCGGAGAGGGCAGGCGGCGATGCCACCCCCTGCGAGAGGCGGGCAGCGCCTTGCCCACGACCTGCTCTTCGCGGGGTGGGATGCTCTCCACTCTTCCAACGTGTTTCAATTCAAACACCAAGGAAATTCAAACACCTGCCCTGGTGAGGCCTCATCTGGAGTACTGTGTCCAGTTCTGGGCTCCCCAGTTCAAGAAAGATGAAGAGCTACTGGAGAGAGTCCAGCGGAGGGCTGTGAGGATGATGGGGGGACTGGAGCATCTCCCCTACGAGGAGAGGTTGAGGGAACTGGGCTTGTTCAGCCTGGAGAAGAGAAGGCTGCGAGGGGACCTTATAAATGCCTACAAATATCTGAAGGGTGGGTGTCAGGAGGATGGGGCCAAGCTCTTTGCAGTGGTGCCCAGTGACAGGACAAGGGGCAATGGGCACAAACTGAAGCACAGGAAGTTCCGTCTGAACATGAGGAAGAACTTCTTCCCTCTGAGGGTGACGGAGCACTGGAACAGGCTGCCCAGGGAGGTTGTGGAGTCTCCTTCTCTGGAGATATTCAAGACCCGCCTGGACAAGGTCCTGTGCAGCCTGCTGTAGGTGACCCTGCTTCGGCAGGGGGGTTGGACTAGATGACCCACAGAGGTCCCTTCCAACCCCTACTATTCTGTGATATTCTGTGATATTCTGTGAAAACAGTCTTTCTTTCTTTGTTTCCCCTAGCATATGAAGTGTACAAGCCCAAAGGGCTCTGGTGGCCCCCAAATCGCCAAGACACCTCTGGGGTCCATCTCCAGCCCACACAGATGCCACACCACTCAGACCCACGCCGTAAACCACCACAGGACAGTGGCGGCCAGCACCCAGGGCAGAGTGTGAAGCAACGTGTCCCCAAACTTCAAAGACGACTATTTCCATGGCAAACAGTAAGATTACCGAATATCAAATTTTAACACTAGTTCTGTGGATAAACATGCTTAATCCTAATTCTTCACCCATCGAAGCTCAGAGTAAACCCTGAGAAGACGTCCTGTTCTCCAGGATCATCCGTCAGCGGGCAGACGGCCGGTCTGCACACAAATTCTGACGGATTCTGTAAAAATATCGGGGCTTGAAGCAAACGTCACCGAGCGTTTTGCAAGCAGGATGTTTGTTATGGACCCTGTAATTCCCTTGGATACTGGATTTTCCTCTGGCTAGAGAAAGTCCTACTACATGAAAAAATTTGTCCCCAGGAATAATAATTGTTTAACATCGTATTTTAATGAGCTTTCAGCATCAAAAAGAGAAAAATTCTGCCCCTAGCAGAAATAACTTCCTATTTACAGGAGCTACACATTGCCAGAAGAGAGCTCGGCAGACTGAAATTGTACCTCCTCAAGGCAGAGATTTCCTGAACGTCCCGAACACAGTGTGCAAGGGGATTTTCCTGGTGGTTTGCTATTCTGCTTCGGTGCTGGGCCAAGGTGCTGACAGCTACTGCCCAACTGCAGAGACTCCCCAGGCCAACACCCCAGCCCTGCTCCCCACACCGGGCACAAGCTGCCCGGCAGTGACACAGGCTCCAGCACTGCAGTTAGATCACAATTATTTTCTCGCATGTGCACTGATAATTTTTTTTTTTTTAAGTATTCCAAATAATCTAAAATCTGAATTAATTCCTGTGCTTCATCTGAAGGTCCTAGATAGGTCTGAGGCACCGTACAGATCTGCGAGCGCAGCTGACCCCGTCGGATTTCAGCCTGGTGGTGGCTTAGCAGAATCCAGATCTGTCACTTAGAGCCAAACCAAACCCCTCAGAGCAATGTATTTATGACTTCAGATATCAAGGTACTGAAATTCCATTTTTCCAAATAAAAGCACTGAAACATCTAAGGTAACACAGAAGTTTCCACTGCCCATTAGGGTCCGTCGTATCGAAGTGTCTCATTCAATGGACACACTGTGCACCGACAGGAAAATACGATTTAACCTCAGATTTCAGAACAGATGAAATACGGATCCTGGTAATGCACTACAGTGATTCGCTGTGCTTAAACTTGATGTTCCCATTTTGCTTCTCCCAAATGCCTATTGTGTTTTATTTATGTTTTATAAATTAAGGTGCAGGTTTCACTAATTGGAAACCACATTTTTCCCTCCCATGGTGCTGGTTTTCTATTTCCCAGTTCCTCTTCAGAAAGGCACAGCCCAGCGTCCAGCACGCCACCTGCCAGACGCTTCAGCATGCGGAACCAGCTCTTCCCTGGAGCTGGGAAAAACTTCTCAGGTGAAGATCTTTCATTTAGCAAAAGTCATTTGGGGCAGGCAAAGCTGTTTAAAAATTCAGATTAGATTTTCAAATAGTTTTTAGCTAAAGAATTCAGAAACATTTCCTGAAAGGCAGAAATTTTAGTGCTTATTCTCACAGAGACTGGAAACGAATTCTGGATAAAAGTTAAGCGAGGGGAAAAAAAAAGGCACCTTTTAAGACAAAATATTTTTTTGAAAATCACCATTTCAGGGGATGAAATTGCATTGCATTTGATCTGAAGCTAATGAGCTAAAGCTCAGCTATTCGGCTGTCCTCCTGGACAAAGCCAACAGCTTATTCACCAAGTTCTGCCTTTGCATCATCTTCACCGAGTAGCTACACGACCGCAGCAAGATGAGGACAAAAAAAGGATGTCAAAAAGCTGGCAGACGCTTGTCACTCTAGATATTTACCCTAAGGGCTCATCAACCAGCACAAGCCTTTGCAAGCCATTCTCCCTCAGAAAGAGAAACAGATGCCTCTGCACGCGGCGCACTGAGCTGCTCTGGTTCATGTGGGCACCCCCAAACCCTCCCAACACAGACACAAGACACAGGACACGTTCATGCTCCCACCCTTGGGCAGACCGAGGGCAGCACTGGCACAGCACCCTATGTTATGCCTTAGTGCCAAAACTTCTGCTCAATTCTTTCAGCCACCTTCCATGTTTCAGGTGGGACTCTGCCACTCCTGGTCCTGCACTCCTCGCTAGGCAGCGAAGGAGCTTTGGTCATGCTCCAAACTTTGGACTTGTTCCATATGGAGAAGTACTTCATCTGCTGAGCTAAGAGACATTAGAATAATCCTCCACCACCCACAAGCCAACTTCTCTTTTACTTTCAACTCACAGAATCCCAGCATGGTCGGAGTTGGCAGGGCCCTCTGTGGGTCACCCAGCCCAACCCCCTGCCCAAGCAGGGTCACCCAGAGCAGGCTGCACAGCACCGCGTCCAGGTGGGGCTGGAATATCTCCAGAGAAGGAGACTCCACAGCCTCCCTGGGCAGCCTGGGCCAGGGCTCCGGCACCCTCAGAGGGAAGAAGTTCTTCCTCGTCTTCAGCTGGAGCTTCCTCTGCTTCAGTTTGTGCCCATTGCCCCTTGTCCTGTCGCTGGGCACCACTGGAAAGAGTTTGACTCCGTCCTCCTGACACCCACCCTGTAGATATTTAGAGGCATTTCTAAGGTCCCCTCGCATCCTTCTCTTCTCCAGGCTGAACAAGCCCAGCTCCCTCAGCCTTTACTCATAGGACAGATGCTCCAGTCCCCTCGTCATCCTCTTGAAAAAATTAAACCAGAATAAAACATTTTATAAAATAAAGGAACTTTTTTATAAAATGCATTGGATGTTTGAAAGCAAAAAATGATCTACAAGTTTGTAATCTTCAGCAATTTCAGCAGCGTTTTGTCACAGTCCATATGACCAAGGTGAATCTGGGCTTCCATCCCCTCCCTGCGTGCAGCCTCCCCGCACACACTCCCACACTCGCTCCTCTTTTCCCCTCCCCACATCTGCCTAGTCACTAAAAGGTTCTTTGTGCTCCCATTTCCAAACCATTCCAACAGGGAGCAGCAGCCCTTGTTTCCCCGTTTTATTCTAAGTCTCTTCCCCCCTTGCAAAGTTTTCCCGTGAGGAGTGCCCACATCTATCGCCGCCCCAATACAGACGGCTCACGATTCCAGGAAAACCCACGTATTTTTAATGAGACACATTAGCAGCTGTGACTTCTGCAGTTCCTCTGCATCCTTAACTAATTGGCAGGATTTTATATGAGGCCACAACTAAGCAAAAACCCTAGACAAGTAACACAAGCTGGTACAACATGTAAAGAGCTGGAAATCAATGAAAAAAAAAAATTTTAGAAGGCAGGCAAACGCTCTCTGCAATCCCACCCGTGCCACAACCCGGCCAAGCAAACGGCACAGCGCAACCCCCGGCTGGCAGCCAGCCACACGCAGCCTTTCAGCTGCCACCACAGCAGAGGTTTCGGACCCGAGGCCATCGCCAACTTGCAACCCCGCTCATCTCCTTGCAGCCCAGGCACAGGCGAGCAGACGGGCTGCAGGGAGCACGCAGGGGGTTTCTTACCAAATAACAGCCAGCAAAGCACGCGATCTCGGTCACTCTGATAAGATGCTGGGCTACAAGCAGAGCGTGAAGCGTTAATTACCTTGACTGCGGATTCTTGCTCTGCTGAGGCTCCCCGAAGGCCAAGACATGAGCTGCGGGGTCCCTTCGTTCCGCACCCGCCTCGGAGACTCCACACCCACGACCACAGCCATCAAGAGCCGGTGACGGAAAGTTCATCGTTCCCATAGGACCACTCTAGGTTTCCTCTGCTTAAATTAAAATCAGGATGGTCAGAAGCCGCGAGATACTCTCAGATGTAGACATCCAGAATGAGAATGAGGGAGTAGCTGACTGTTAGGATCACACAGTCTTGATATCCAGAAATTTCCCAGCAATGCTTTAAAAGTTTTACCTTGCTGGCACTTTCAGAATGCAGAATTCTCAAACGACACCCCAAAACCAGCAACACCGGGGATACGCACCTCCTTGTCTTGTTGGGAGCCTTCCCCGGGGCAAAAGAGTGGTAATTCAAAGGGCGGCTGGGAGGCACGACCCGTTTGTCTGATGAAGTTCCTACCCAGCTAGAGGCTGTAGAGAAAACCGAGTTACCACCAGGTGAACGATAAAGTCTTGTCATGGATTAAAACAAGTTAAGACATAGGAAAGAGGATAGAAATAAATGGCCAATTCGCAGCCTGGAGAAAGGTTAATAGCGTAGTGCCCCAGGGATCGGTCTTCGGGCCGGTGTTTCCCAATATATTCATTAACAGCCTGCGCCAGGCGGTGAATAGCGAGGCAGCAAGAGCGCCCGGCGACTTTGTTTGAGGTCAGTGGCAAGGGGGGGCCAGGCAGGAGCACCCACCAGGGCACAAGCCCACCCCGAGCAACCCCAGCTCCGCTCCCCGGTGCTGCCTGGGACCGTTCTCCGGCATGGCGCATCAGAGCGTCGCCAGCATCGAGATGGAGACGGCAGCGTCTCCGGGAGCGACAGCGCACCCCGTAGCACCACCACCATCACGGGCAGCAGCGGTTTTAACACCAAGGTGAAGCACATTCTATGAGCTGGCCCTGCTAGCAGCTCTGCGAGGGGACCTTATAAATGCCTACAAATATCTGAAGGGTGGGTGTCAGGAGGATGGGGCCAAGCTCTTTTCAGTGGTGCCCAGCGACAGGACAAGGGGCAATGGGCACAAACTGAAGCAGAGGAAGCTCCAGCTGAACATGAGGAAGAACTTCTTCCCTCTGAGGGTGACGGAGCACTGGAACAGGCTGCCCAGGGAGGTTGTGGAGTCTCCTTCTCTGGAGATATTCAAGACCCGCCTGGACAAGATCCTGTGCAGCCTGCTGTAGGTGACCCTGCTTCAGCAGGGGGGTTGGACTAGATGACCCACAGAGGTCCCTTCCAACCCCTACTATTCTGTGATTCTTTACCTTGCTGCACAGCGCACCGAAACGCGGCCGAAGGAGAACGCAATGGCCATCGAGAGGAGCGAGGATGAGTGTCAGCTTTGACAGATTACTTCCTCAGCTGGCTGTAGTAATCTTTTAACAGGCCACTGACAAACTCTGGGCAGCAGATGGAAGCCGTGCTCACCTGAACGTGAAGGGAAAGATGCAGAGTACCAGGGGCCGGCACATCTGAGGACTTACACCGCGCAAAGCACACCGAGGAAGGCAGAGGTTAATCCAGGTGGTTTAGGAGAAATATCATTGTTCTGAATTACTCGGAGATTCACTCAAACTTTAACATGCTGTTGGTACCGCATTCGATTTAGAAGACGAAATATTACACTGTGGATGATTTTGTTGTTCTTTTCAGCTCCTTCGTGTTACTTCACTAGGCTGAATCCATCAACCGAAACGCTACGCAGACTCTTTTGGTTGGCTGGTGAGCAGGGGGACCGCAGGCAGTGATGGTTTCTCACTGAGGAGATGCCTTCAGCCCATTTCACAGACTGATGGGAAAGCCCACGGCAGCCTCCCCTGTTCCGTCCCTTGCTGCAGTAACGCCATTAAACTAGCATCCCACGCAGGCGTGAGCAGAGCAAGTGAAGGTAGGAAAGAATAATTCTAAACATATCCATTTTCCTTCTGTTTCTAAACAATTAAGAAGCACATATCTACTTGCTAAAACACAAGAATTTTAAAAGCAGATCCTTATATGTAGGAGTATTAAAGATTTAATTATCTTTCGCTTTTCCACTAAAGAGGCTATGATGAAGTGATTCTAGGGAATTCATGGGTACCATTCATCTGAACACAAAATTAAAACAGTCTGCATAAATATTTGCGGAACGGGGTCATTAACCCATCCCTTCGTGCAAGGCTTGAAAATTGCTGCAATCTTCTGGTTGAGAGGATCTATCCTCTGTGTGGCACTGCTTCTGTGCCCGAGTTTTCTACAAGAACTTCTCTGGCAGTTATCATCCTCAGTAAAAACATACCTCATTTGCCCAAAATATCCTTTATGTTTGCATTTTCTCAGTATCCTATAACCATTCTGGATGCCAGCAAGATGTACTAGTTGTTTATATGCAGTCTGAAATTCGCAAAGAATAATTAAGATGACACGGTTCGTTTCATAATGATGTTGCAATTTTGTCTTCTTGGAAACTGGTGTTCTGTAATCTGCTTCCCTGGTTGCTTTCAGAGGCGGCGAACACGCACAGAACGCCGATGCCGCTCTGCTTCCATCCGCTGGGAAGAGCTCCCCAACGCGAGCACGACCGCCGCGCCGCTCAGCAGGACCAGCAGCCCGGGCAGCAGAGCACTACCACCAAAGCCACGACACAAAATGACAATCAGCCTATTAAGAAAGCGTCAAAACTCATCACACTTTGAATTATTTTCTTGAGAAAGATAGCTGCAAATGGCTGTGGAAAGCCAGACATCCGAAGGACAGAAATTCTAGGTATATCGGGACGCAGGCACATGTTCTCCAAGCCACAAACACAACCCTTCCTCTACACACGCTTCAAAAACTACTTTAAAACTGACGTGTACGTGATCTTTAATGCTACAACCATTCTAATTCTTCATTCTGATGTGGTTTTCACGCCGAGGGAAACCCCACATGCCCTCTGTAGGTGTAAGCAAGAACTTCCCACCGCGTTTCTCCCGTTGAGCAGCACCCTCATCGCCGGCGACGCTCGCGTTGACCGAAGGCTGCTCTGAACATTTCCAGCTCCTCCAGCGCTCAGACGGCTCCATCTAGTGTTACACACGCACAGTCCCGGGGAAAAATCCAGCTGACAACAACTGTTATCGATCTGTAAGTTGTCCTACAAAAGACCTGGACTTCCCAGCCCGTGCTTTCCCATGCTTGCGTTGCTGTCCCCCGGGAGGCTGAGAGTCCAGACCGAAAAGCGATGAAACCAAGCAAGACCTGGACAAGCTGGAGAGGTGGGCCTGTGTGAACCTCATGAGGTTCAACACGGCCAAGTGCAAGGTCCTACACCTGGGTCAGGGTAATCCCCAGTACCAATACAGGCTGGGGGGTGAAAGGATTGAGAGCAGCTCTGCTGAGAGGGACTTGGGGGTACTGACAGACGAAAGGCTGGACATGAGCCGGCAATGTGCGCTGGCAGCCCAGAGGGCCAACCATGTCCTGGGCTGCATCAAGAGAAGCGTGGCCAGCAGGGCGAGAGAGGTGATTCTGCCCCTCTACTCTGCTCTGGTGAGACCTCACCTGGAGTCCTGCATTCAGCTCTGGAGCCCTCAGCACAAGAAGGACATGGAGCTGTTGGAGCGGGTCCAAAGGAGGGCTACAAAAATGATCCGAGGGCTGGAGCACCTCTCCTATGAGGAGAGGCTGAGAGGGCTGGGCTTGTTCAGCCTGGAGAAGAGAAGGCTGCGGGGAGACCTGAGTGCAGCTTTTCAGTACTTAAAGGGAGCCGACAGGAAAGATGGCGACAATCTGTTTAGTAGAGACAGCAGTGACAGGACGAGGGGTAATGGTTTTAAACTAAAACAGGGTAGGTTTAGGCTGGATATAAGGAAGAAATTCTTTACAATGAGGGTGGTGAAACACTGGAACGGGTTGCCCAGAGAGGCGGTGGAGGCCCCATCCCTGGAAACATTCCAGACCGGGTTGGACAGGGCTCTGAGCACCCTGATCTCGTTAGCGGTGTCCCTGCTCGCTGCGGGGGGGTTGGACTAGATGACCTCTGGGGGTCCCTTCCGACCCAAAACTTTCTATGATTCTATGATAAGAACAGGGAGTAAACTTTGCTACGCAGAGCTCTTCAGTCCCTGGCCTAAACCCCCCCACACACATAAACAAGCCCATTCAATAAAACAGTAACGGGAAAGGAGATAAAATTCGCACCTAGGGGGAGCGGTGCCAGGAACCGGCTTTTCCCCCGGCTCCGGCAGCCTGGCCACGCTGCGGCTGCGCTCTGCCTTCTCATATGAGCAGATCCCCCTTCGCCCAGAGGCTGCGGGGACGCGAGGGATCACGGGTCTCCAACCAGACGCAGCCAACAGCAGACACTGTACCTTCAGCTTGGAAGTCACATCATGGATGAAACGCAGCACAGCATCTCCAGCCCAAAGCAAACCCGCTGGGGACCAGATCTCCCATCCTGCCCTGCACGTAACGCCTGTAGTTCTGTCGCCATCGTGTAACCACACTGAAAGATGCACAGTGATCAGCAGTGTGCTTGAATACCATAGGTTTCTGTACAAAACCAAGCTTTCCAGGCAGCCAAACGGGCTCCCAGAAAAGCATGAGCCGGGGTTGGACTAGATGACCCACAGAGGTCCCTTCCAACCCCTACCATTCTGGGATTCTGTGATCCAGCTCAGCTGACGGATTATCCCAGGCGCGGAGCGGGCAGAAGGGCCAGGCTGATTCTGCCAGGAACCCGAACAGCCCTCAGCTGGTTGAAGAGTTTCAGTCTCCATGACCGCTTCCGTCAGCCTAATGTTAGGGTTCTTAACTTCAACTGAATCTTCTAAGTTGCAAGAAAACCTTGTTGGCCCATCCTCCCTTCAGAGGCACACGTGACATGGACGGGCCCCCAGAGCCACTCCATCACCTGTGACACCGCTGCCATGGGGTCTAGGGAATCCCCCTCGGGAGGTTCAGCGGAGGGTCCCAGGCTCACCCCCTACCTCAGTTTCCCCCTCACCCCCTCTTTCCCCTCCTGCATCCCTCCATATCCCCCTGCACATCCCTGCTTCGTCTGCTGCCCCTCCCAAAGCTAGGACTGTCGCGCTGAGCGCTTACACCTGTATTTCCAGTGTCACTGGGCAGAGTGCAGCACTCCCAGCTGTTTGGGGCATTGACCAGTAACTGGGCAGCTTTTATTGTTGGTGTTACCACCCAACATGTAAGCTTAAAGCAAGCTCTCGGGCTCAGAGAGCCAGCAGCCCCTGGTCGCTCCGGCAGGAGAACGCCTGGCAGCTGGGGCTTTGCCTGAAATCCGTGCTTTTCCCTACACTGACCAGGCTGCTCAGCGTTTGCACTCCCAGCTGAAGATTCACCTTTAGTAAAGGGCTGCCATCAGACAGACAAGCTGGCGTTCCTCCTGCAGCGCCGAGGAAGCACACCAGTGTCTGCCTTGCATTTAATTCTTCACGGTTTCACTAGCTTTACACCTGCGTGCTGCAGAAGGACGTGCTGACTGACGGCGCGCTCTCCAGCCGGCCACGAAACCAGCCACGTGCAGCAGTTGCTTCTGAAGACTTCGAGACAAGGACAAGGGGCAATGGGCACAAACTGAAGCAGAGGAAGTTCTGTCTGAACAGGAGGAAGAACTTCTTCCCTCTGAGGGTGACGGAGCCCTGGCCCAGGCTGCCCAGGGAGGTTGTGGAGTCTCCTTCTCTGGAGATATTCAAGCCCCACCTGGACAAGGTCCTGTACAGCCTGCTGTAGGTGACCCTGCTTCGGCAGGGGGTTGGACTGGGTGACCCACAGAGGTCCCTTCCAACCCCTACTATTCTGTGATTCTGAGGTAAAGACTTCTGCCAAACAGAACCCCATGAACGAGTTCTGACCACGGCACAGCACCAGCAAGGCAAGGCGCTGTTCTGCCATCTCCTCTGTTCAACGAAACGGTGCGGTGGAGGCACGACGTGGTGGCTTTTCTGAAAGTTCTTCCTAAGAAATCACCCGGCACCTGTGGAAGTCGCCGCGTTTCCCACGGGCACTGCAGCCCACGGGAAGGGAGCCGTGCAACGGCGGTGCTGAAACCACCCCCCCTGCAGCCCCCCAGCACGTGCCCGTCCTCACCCCGCGCTGGGGCCAGCTTTGGCATTTGCCCCGCTCTCAGCCAGACCTGGGGGCTCTGGCGTAGCCCACCCCAGGGACTGCGGAAAGCCGAGCACGCAGGAGACCCGCTGCTGCCTCACCTCACATCCAGTGCTCGTGCAGGACATGGAGGAAGCAGCTTCTCGTGGAAACAGGCTTTTCTTTCACGTAGGAGACCCTAACCAGTCAGAAGTGGTCAACCTGCAGCCTTTCACCACGTGGACACGGGCTGCACCTTCCTCTTCCACTTGTACAGGACGCCTTGGTAGATTTGGAGAGAACAGGCTGCAACAGTCTGTGATCCATCCTTCCCTCTCCCCTCACATCTTCTAGGGAAGAACGGAGCTTAAAAGAGATCCCAAACTGAGACAGGAAATAAGATAGGAAATGGGTCAGTGAGAGCAGCACTCCGAGAGGGAAAGGCAACGAAGCACAGCAACCTGCTCACCTGCTCTGATGCACCATGAACTGTGTCCCACCAGCCTTCGGGCACCTTGGATGAGCAGAGCCCCAGCAGTGCCTTCACCCCTCACGCCGTGCTTTCGCCCGAGGCCACAGCGACCAGAGCTCACCCCAAACCCCGGGCAAAGCCTGTTCTGCACATCAGGCATGGTGGCCAAGGCTCACTTCAGTCCCCTTACACCCAGGGTCTTCAGCACATGAAGAAAAGTCTTTTCTTTCCGAACTACACACCAGGAACCCCTTTATTCATTTTTAAAGATGTCTGTATACAAGCAGTAAGGTCAGTGGATATACTGGTGTGGCTGGAGGCATGACTGGGCACAACCAGCTCTGTATGGCATGGAAGCACATCACAGGCAGAGCTCACAGCCAGGAGAACAGGCACGGTGATGTTGGGTTGACAGTTGGACTCGATGATCTTCCAGGTCTTTTCCAACCTTAATGATTCTATGGCCCACTGGGCACTAGAGAAACAGCTACAACATGGCAGAAGGACTCACAGGCCCTGAATGAACACTGGGATGGAAGTTCTTCTGTGGAGAAGGAGCGAAGGACTGTACAGACATCTGTCTCCTCTCTTCTCAGTTTTGTTACCTGCTTCCACGTGCCTCCCCAGCTTGGGCAGGGACGCTGCTCCTCTCACCACACACCAGGGCAGAGCGGATAAATACAGGGTAACAAGGAGATGGCGACATCCCCTCAGCAAAGCTGGGCAAGAGTCATTACCAGGCTCTTCACTCGTGCAGAGGGGGACACGCTCGTGTCGGGAAGAGGAGGGAAGTCATGGTCGGGCACGAGCCCAAAGCAGGCTCTTTAAATCCACGTCCACCAATGAGAGTCCAGTGGAGGGCTACAAAGATGATGAGGGGACTGGAGCATCTCTCCTACGAGGAGAGGCTGAGGGAGCTGGGCTTGTTCAGCCTGGAGAAGAGAAGGCTGCGAGGGGACCTTGGAAATGCCTCTAAATATCTGCAGGGTGGGGGTCAGGAGGACGGGGCCAGACTCTTTCCAGTGGTGCCCAGCGACAGGACAAGAGGCAACGGGCACAAACTGAAGCAGAGGAAGCTCCAGCTGAACATGAGGAAGAACTTCTTCCCTCTGAGGGTGACGGAGCCCTGGCCCAGGCTGCCCAGGGAGGCTGTGGAGTCTCCTTCTCTGGAGATATTCCAGCCCCGCCTGGACGCGGTGCTGTGCAGCCTGCTCTGGGTGACCCTGCTTGGGCAGGGGGTTGGGCTGGGTGACCCACAGAGGTCCCTTCCAACCCCACCACGCTGGGATTCTGTGACTGCCCTCCGAGCAGCTCGATGGGCTCATCTCCGTCAGCTGCCTGCAGGGACAGCCTGAAGAGTCACCGCTTCCCTCCAGTTCTGCCTCCGCACTGCAAAATGAGACTCTGCATCTTTTGGATTACTTTCCATGAAATACTCCCCTAATTAAAATCGTTAACTGCGCCAAATTTCTCCTCGGACTGTCAGAAGCCTTTAACCAATGTTCACATATCACCAGATTAATTTTTAATTTAAAAACGATATTGCACTACCTATCTCAGCTATGTGGCACTTGGCTTTAAAAAACTGAACGCTTCATAGTGTTTTCAAAGTATTTCTCACTCAAGCACAGAGGAGGTGACAGGCGGGTGACAGTTATCTGGTTAGGCAAAGTTATTAAATATAGTTAACACCATAGGGCAGTTCGTCACCGCAGCACGGTGCTCTGCTCGGCCAAAGCGAGCCGTAGGTGCTGTGCTGCACTCGACTCACCAACACTTTCCACCATCCACCAGCACTTCACTGCTGCGTCATTTAACAGCAGAGACTCACTCAGGCTGGGACAGGTCTCTCTGCATGTCTTCTAGTCCAAACTGCCGTTAAAAGCGGATGAAAATGGGATGGTGTTTCTCTGAGATTGGTCTCGCCGAGTCCTGAACAGCTCTGAGGATGGAGAATCCCAACTTCTCCAGGCAACCTGCTCCCGTTTGACCGTCCTCACAGATAATTTTTTTGTCCTTGTATCCTAATATTGAAGTACAGGGAAAAAAAGAATCAAACTGAAATCTTGGGAGAAGCAAGGAAACGAAAGCAAAAGAAAGAAAAATACCACTAAGCAGAATATAAGTTACAGTTTGTTAATTGCACCCAAACATCAGTGTCAAATACTTCTGCGCTGGTAAAAGCTAACGTGCCATCCTTCGCAGCCACAAAGGCTCGAGACCTCGCTGCCCAACACACCCGGCAGCTGCAGCTCCGACACCGCATCACCTTTTATTCCTTCTGTGTGAAACGTGCGTTCCTCCTCGGCTGTCTCCCCGCACAGCACCCCGGGCCCCGCCGCGCTCAGCCTCGGGGGGCTGGGAGCGCACCTCACTGCATTGCCCAGATCGCTCCCACCGACAGAAACGCAGCCCGGGGACTCGGTCCGTGCTTCTCTGCTAGCAGGTGAGCGACGCTTTCCTCACCGACGTCTGTCTCCTCTCTCCTCAGGTTCGTTAGCCCAGCTCCACGCTACCAGCAACGCATCGGCAGCAGGCAGCGTGCGTGCGGGGAGCCGGAATCCGAACCAGCACCTACACTGGATACGGGGGTCCACCACCTACCTTCACTCACAGCCCTCGATGAACCGATCTCCCTCATCTTGTCACCAGCGCTCAACCACCACGCACCCACCGTCTCTTCCGTTCCACGCAAAGCCAAGCTTTCCCCCCCCAAGCAGCAGCAGAGGGGTCACACGTACGGCTACCGACGGCAGCGGCGGTGTGCGAGCTGCTCCCCAGCAAGCCCCCGGAATTCAGGGTTCGGCCAGCCGGCTGCCGCTGCTTCCGAGTGTGTTTTACTCATCTTGGCTGTCGCTGCTTCCGAGCGTGTTTTACTCATCTTGGCTGTCGCTGCTTCCGAGCGCGTTTCACACAGCTCTGCCACCACGGAGCGGCAGCCTCCACCCGCGCCTTCTCCCTTCGCCAAGGCAGCTCGCAGCCAGCGGGTCCGCAGCTCCTCGGGCACAAACCAACCTGGCCAAGGTGACACTATGGGACAGCAAAGCCCACGGGCAGACTCCGTAGAAGTTCTTGACTCGCAGGGGTGTCCCCACGCCGCGCAGCAGCGCCAGCCCCGTGCAGAAACGCGTCGCTTGCAAAAGCGTTTTCCCAGCAGCAGCGTGACAGCCCGTTCGCACCACCCAACTGCTGGAGGGCGATGCTCCTGCCACCCCAACACCCCGATCTGGAGGCAGCTCCCCACCACCCCAAACCATCCCCCCAGCACCCTAAACCCAGCCGCGGGCAGGGGCAGAGCAGGATGGAAACGGGCTCCTCAGACCGTTGCCAGAAAGTCTGGCTTTGTCCAAAGGAACACCACGGTGCCACATTAACCTGCACAGCGAGTTCACGACGAGATCTGACAGAGGAACGAGTACTAAAATACACAAACTGGTGCCAGTTACCGAACCTGGAGACCCTCGGCTGAGCGCCACGAAAAGCGACGCGAAGTCACCACAAGTTTCGCTTCGACGAAATCCTGTGCTGGTATGGGAAGTGCAGCACTGGAGCGTGAGGAATACAAAAACATAAATTGTCAGAGAAACAACTATTACTGACTGGTGGCCTTTTGCTGCTCTATAAATATATTAGCAGGACTCTACAAACCTCGAGTAGTCAAATGCCACTGTAGTGAATTTTGAAGGAAAACTACCGCAGAAGAAATAGCATTTTGTATTTAATCTTCTTTTAATTAAAGTTTCTAATTCCTAATTTGACCACAGGCATGTTACTTCTGTGTAATTTTTTAAATTTTTTTTTTAGATGAAGTAGGTTACAATTACTACTGACAACTGCCTGGATGCATTTGCAATTCACTCAGAGATTACTTAAAGTTTGTTTTCAGGAGAGGAAAAAGATTTGTTACAACAATTAAAATTGGTTTTAAAGTTATAACATAGACTATTTTATAGTAATTACTAGAATTATTCCTGGAAAATTAACACTTGGGTTAAATCAAGTCTGAATCACTAAGAATTCTGTAAGATGTTTAAGTACCACCTTCTCTGCAGCCAACCTCTACTAGTTCGGGACTAAGTCCAGGAGCAGCCTTGTTTCAGGTTCCGGTGTGTTTAGATTATATTTAAGCAGCAAAGCCCCAAGCTTGCTTCCAAAACCTTAATTCTCAGCTGCTGCCTAGAACTCCGCACCAGCTAACCCGTCAGGCACCTCCTCTTCCCCGCACACTGTGAAGAGCACGTGGTCAGCCCTGACCCCTCCTAACCACGAGCCAACTCCTCAGAGGAGTTTCTGGTCAAGAATCTCGAGCAGACAGAGGTGTTTCTCTGCAAGCACAACCAACACAAAAACCAGCAAGGAAAAGGCGTTCAGCAAGCCCTCTCTGTTCAAAACGTATCACGGGACAGGTTCAGGCACTTACCTGCTCACCACTGCTTCGTTTGCTGGGTTTGATAAAGGCAGCTGGCTCCTCTTCGGGTTCTGGATGTTCTCTAAACACATGGTGTCCTTGTCCTCTCTACTGCGTACGGACAGCGCACTCCGAACAGCTTACACCAGTGTTTGACAGCTAGCCAGCAGCAGCTGACACTGCTGTCACACAGCAGTCTCTGCGTAATCAACCAGGAACTTTTCAGTGTTTCAGAGACACAAAAACACCTTCCAAAATATAAACCTCGTCAGTCTCAGCACAGATGCTGAGAACTCAAAAGACCTGAAAGCAGAAAGCGTTTCTCTTGAAGAGAAATACCCTCCTGCACATACTGGCAAGAACACCTCTGCTGTAGCTGGCCTGACGGTCAGGCCGTTATTAGAGCCCACCGTATTCCAGAGCATTACAGGTACTGAAGGAAGGATCAAAAACAAATTAAATCCTCTGAATACAGAGGTGGAGGATTCATGTATTAACACGGTGATTTAAATTGGCAGAGTCATAGCTCAGAAAGCAAACCTTTCCATCTAACTGAAGGAGTGCTGACTGGCCTAATCACTGTGTTTATTGGCTCATTTCCACCATCATTTAAGTATGTCCAAAAAGCTATGTTAAAATAGGTGGAACATCTGAAATTAACAATTACCATACCTACTCAGATAATGAAGATGCATAGTATACAGCTGAAACTCATTAATAACAACTTCCTAATGGTGTGCTGGATTGAGGTTTCAATAGTATTTTTCTCACTCAGTAGACATGAAAACAATTATTAACAAGGACAGAAAATTATTGTGCTCCACACCACAGAGGTATACCCATTAATATTTTCCTAATGAGAGCTGAGCCCAAAAAAAGATGCAATTTAGTCCTGTGCAGTACTGCAATGGATAGTGGTGTCATTACTCAATTCTTAAACATCTAGATGCAATGAATACACAGACAGAGGGTAATAACAAACTCAAGTTCTTTAGCATTATATTTTAATTGAATTTGAAGATCCTGACATCTTTGTATCTTCAGTGGAAACACACTTTCACATGAAGCACGGTCTCGTGAAATACACAGAGTACATAAGCTGTCTTTATTTACTCCTGATCGGTTCCACGAGGCTAAGTTGTATATTGCTCCAATACAATCTATAAATGAATAATTGTTCCAAGTACTTCTATTCCCATTGATGTCCTTTTCCATTAATTTTCTCCCTTCAGGATAGGCAATAATTCACCGCTTTCCTTCAGTTCCTGCAAAGAAACACATACAGCAGTTATTCTCTCTGTATATTTTGTGACCACGCTGTAAGAAGCCAAGGAGGCTGTCCAAGGAAGGCACTGGCTGACCCTGCTAGAGCTCCCTCCTGACCAGGACGCTGAAGCTCTTCATGTTGTATTTAAATCCTGTTTTGTTTCTATTTAAAACTTCTTTAGTGAAAAGACACACCTCCAAGAGAATCGCTTGTTATCAATTTTACCAGGTAAATCCCCCGGTCAATCTCCTTCTAGATGTAATTCAAGATATATTTTAGGCATACACAAAATTTTACAGCATCCAGAATGCCTCCTACAAAATGAAAAAATGACCATCCACTGATATACTTTGTTACTACCACACATTAAAACAAACACCACAAGAAGAGATTTGTAAGAGTTCTAAGCAAGAGGTGCTTGCCCGTATTATCTTGATGATTTCAGTTCAAATTGTAAGGCTGTTAACTTTCTAAAGAGCTAGACAACACCAGGGAATAGTTTTAAAATAACGTGTTGTGGAGTATATAACTCTTTTTCCACATCTCAAGAGAAACAACTGTCTCAATTTTGCTTTGTATTATGCTGTATTACAAAATGTATTTTAAAATACTGACAACAGTCATCTGCCCATACAAGCTAGTCAGTGTGAACTGAATACAGTCGAACAATGCAAACAGACAAATTACATTTAAATACCAGAAAGAAGTATTTTGCAGCATCTCCACAATGCCCAGGACTATACTTACCAATCACTGAAACAACCCACACACTTGTTATATAAATAAAATTGAAGTAATCTATATAATTTAAGTAATACTGGTATTTTTAGAACTAGATGAGATTTATTGATTGTATTTTCCCAAGAGTTACAATGTCTGAGGAATTGGCTATAAAACATTCAGACAAGAATGGGCTCAAGAGTATTTGGTGTTTAGAACACTGTGCCTGCTCTGTTACAAAAATCAAAAACCACAGTAAGAGATGCAGATCTATTTTTGTTGCTTCAGGGTCTGTTCAAACAACTACAATAAACCTTACTTTCTTCCAGGAATGAGACTGACTGCTCGGAAAAAAATGCCTTGCCCACATTATTTGAGAAAAGCAATGTCAGAAGTAAAACGAGGAAGAGAAACCTGTAAAAAATGCACCCAGGGGGTAAGAATGGTCTCTACAGTAACAGTAACTGACCACTGTCAAGAAAATACATTTCACTGCTAAATCTTGGCATATGAGAATGTTAGAGATTTAGAGCTCCCTTCAACTGCATGTTCAGCTAATAAAAGTCACAGTAAAAGCAACCAAGTTATTCAGTTTCAGGATCTAGGGCCACTACACAGGAATTTCTGTATGTGATGGGCAGAAAACATTTCTACAGTTTTAAACAAATGGTCCATCTACATCTCAAACAAGATTCTCCCATTCCTACCTTAACAATGTCCAGCCCTCCAACAAGTTCACCTTTCACATATAATTGAGGATACGTTGGCCAGTTCGAATAGGTTTTTAGTCCCTGCCGCACCTAAGAAAAATAAATGTAAACTTCAGCTTCAGTAAAAGCAGCAATGAAATCACAGAATGTTAGGGGTTGGAAGGGACCTCTGTGGGTCATCTAGTCCAGCCCTCCGCCATCAATGATGGAGAAGCTTAATTACCTCTTCATCTTCCAGTATGTCAAATGTCTCGTAATCAATGCTAGAAGAAAAAAAAAAAAACAAACAACAAACAAGAAAATCATCTACTGTGGAGTTTTGCAATGTAAGACTCTCAAAAATTCAACATGGGTACTTTTACAAGCTGGCTTCCAAATCACTCGGAATTAACAGGTAACAGGAGGGGGAAAAAAGTCAATGCCTTATGCACCAAGAACTGTAATGTAAAACACATCGAGTTTCATGGGAAACTCCTTCTAATGCACAGGTGACAGCACAACTCACTAAAAAAATTAAGCCGTGCAGCTTAGGCTCTAATTGGCCAAAATGTGTTCAAAGTAAACCCGTTCACCATTAGCTTAAACAGGAAAAAAAAAAAAAAAAAAGACACGCACACATACATTGGAGGGTTTTATTAAGGGATCAACCAGCTGCCGCTATTTCACCATCTTCATATACTATTTGCATAAAAACACAAAAATGCCTGTGTAAATGTGGTTTCTGGTTGATTCACCTATGAGTCCTGGTACACAGTTCCCAGGATTCTAAGACTGGCACTCCTCAAAGCCAGCAAGGATGTAGATTCCTGCGTGTGGACTGGGGCCAGTGACAATGAACAGTGATTTCAGTAACTGCTACTTGTTCCCGAGTTGTATACTGATATATACCTGTTATCTCAAAAAGCCCATTCTAACATCTAGTAATCAAGGCAACTGCTTAACCTCTAACTAGCAGTACAAATGAAACCAGAGTTTATTCAACAGGAAGATGCTCCTACTCTCTCACTCCAGAAAGCACTGCTTTGAAGAGGAAAACTGAGGCTAGATGACATGAGGCTCCAAGATTCAGGAAACGGATCAAGAGCGACCTCCGTCAGACAAGCTGCTTATCACAGGGGAAGGATTTCTTTCATGTCAACAATCACAGCAAAAAAAGAGAAAAATTGCTGTTGCAATAAACTCCTTGATCTAAGACAGACAATTACTACGTGGTAGTGCTGAAGCAGCGTGATATCGACATACCACATTTGGCTAGGTATCACAGGAGCATAGTGGCGATTTACACCACGGGCTTTTGCATACAGATACTTTAAAATACTCTTAAAGAAAATTATGTTTAGGGAAGTCTTCCGCTAATATTTTCCAAACTCTTTATTTATAAAATGCAGTTTTTAAAACAGCGGTGACTTCCCAAATTCAATAAAAGAATCCACTTACGTACCCAGTACCATTTAAGATTTCTATAATTTGCTTGCTGAATCCACATTTTGCCATCTAGAATGCAAAACACACGTATGTTAAAACATGTATATGCGCCATACTTCATCCACAAAATTCCACGTTCTCAAGCTACACTACAGTTATTAGCAATTTATTGCTCGTGATGACCTTACTGGATGAGCAATACTGCTAATCCCTTTTTCATTCTTCTTTATACTCTTTGGGCTTTAAAGAGTACTCAATGTCTCTTTCTTTACATACTCTGCTGAAATAAGTGAAAACGTTGAGAATATTAAACACTTTCATCAGTTGTGGTCTGCAATGATACAAGGCGAATCTGTTTTCCAGGTGTGGAAATACTGTCTTGAAAACTAGTCAGGCTTGACTGTTTTCTGAACATTCAAAAAGCCAAAGCTATAGGTATGATGGGTACAAACGCCTTCTATGCCCTTGTAAAATCACAGTGTGTTATTTGGAGACATATGCTATCCATTGCAGTCTGGAGAGTAGCAATCTATGGTGGACTGATAAATACGCTGCACGTACAGCAACTCCCAGCTGAAATTAATAATTGAAAGTATCTACTGCAAACTCTTCATATTGACAGCATAAGGACACAGAACACCCATCAATTTTTAGACACTGAATATTTAATCCAGACTATGCCTTCCTGTTGCTGACTTCATTCACCAGCAGCTCAAGCAAAATCAAAACGTGTTAAGCAACCTGTCCAAACTCCTGCTTTCTGCAGGCAAGACACAGGTTTTAAATAAGATAGAAGCACATCTGTTTAGCAGACCTAAGCCCAGCTAGCTCATCACTGCTGTTCCAGAGAGTCAGCACAACCCACAGGGTTCCAGTGGCTACGGAATGGCTTAGTAAGACAGCCTGTAAGGCTCTTGGAAGTATCTGTTGTTAATACAGAGACAGCTCGGGGAACAAATGAGAAAATGACATGGAAAGACAAGCCTTTAACGAGCTCAGGCCCCTGCCTCTGTGTCCCTTTAAAAAAATACCAACGCTCAAAACACGCAATCAGTAATGCAATTGCTGTTTAGGGTACACCACTCCAATGCAAAGCCTGAGTCCGGTGCCATTCAAGGCATTGACAGGAAGAATTGCAGTGCCCTGCTGTGCAGAAGGGAACAATTCATCCCCTGGTCACTCCGAGTATGCAACACAAAGCAACAGACTGACCTTTTGGCTATTTGTCATTATTTTAATCCTAACTGTAAGCAGCTGTCTGTCTTCAGTCACTATATTTATTTCAGTAAGCAGGGTAATTAAGTGCAGCTTAAAGACACAAGGCTCAGACCATTCCATGCATGTGAGAAAAAGAGTGGATCATCTATGGTATGTGGCATCATCCTTTGGCCTTAAAAACATCTAGCAGCTTTTTTACAATGCGGTTGTGAAAGCATAATAAATCAGAGAAATTAAAAAAAGGAACAGAGGGGACTTCAAGAAACACGCATCCAGAAACAAAGCGCTGGGCAACACTCAGGTACACCCCAAGTACGACAGCCATCAGCAGCAAGCACTCAGAATATTAGAAGAAAATCCATTATCTGCAAAGACAATCAATAACTAAGACCAAAAGCACATGCACAGTTCTTCCATGCATTCCTGAATTGTACATCAATTGACAGACATCACTGCAAGGCATCAAATTCCTTGATTTCACTGTAACACTGCTCTCGGCATTTTAGCAAAACATATCCACCAGGTAAAGCAGTGACTCCTCTTCTATGGCTTACAGAAGCACTAAATAAAAAGACAAATAACTACCTTCCCAGCACCATTAGTTTTCATTAAGCAAAGAAAGCAAGGGAAAAAAGGTAATTGTCACTGTTTAAAAACTGTTTAAGTATAATATATTCTGCAACACTTAATCTTACCTGTTTGCTTCCCTTCATAAAAAGCATCACAGGAGCTTTATTTATCAAGATCTTAAGCCTACAGAAGGCACGAAAAAGAAAAACACAGAACAGCTCAGTTATTATCCCAAGCTCTGTTTTGACAGGAAAACAAAACACAAAAGTAGAAAGATAGCAACTTACAGCTTTACCAAATCCATTTAAAGCATTATTGTAAGCAACTCTATTCATTTAAATTGCTTATAGTAGCCCTAGTGAATGAATTTGAACCATCCTGTTACTTTTAGAGCAACAATTTACTTTTCTAGATTGACCTCTAATTATCAAGCGGCAGCAAGTTTAAGGAGAAACATCATACTAGAATATTTTAAATACAGTGTCTGTATTTAGTGACGTATTGCTTTTTCACTTGTTGAATATAACACTTAGCATAACTCATTCCCCATGACAGAATGTCTTTTGCAGTCCTACTGTCCATCAGTCATAAGATCTATGAACTTAAGACGAAGGACTATCCACTACCGAAAGCCAGGAATTGGTCTGGTTTGCCCCAGTGTGCCCTGTTCACCTCTGGTCGACCCAGACAACCCTCAGACACTTCCCTTCTTCCCCTCTCCTTTTAAGAAAGGTTTTCTGTGACAGTTGATGGGAAACATCAGCAAAGACTCCTGTCCAAGCTTCCTGCCAAGGGCAAACTGCCCTCTACAAAACACGTAACAGGAGATCATTTTCTGTAAGAGGTTGCTTTGCATGACTCGCACAACGCAAGAAGATTCTAGGCTGGAGAATCCAGGGTCTTTGCAAAAAAAAAAACTAAATGAAGTTTTGTTGATGAGCTACAGCGTTTACACTTGTAAATCTCAAAAGAATTTTTCCAACCAAGTTGTCTCTAGGTTAGAGAGCAAGGCCAAAACTAACAGCTACAGCAAGGGTGAGCTACAGTAACCTGAGCTGGTTCCCCAGCTGCCAGATCTGTTTTGTGAAACCAAGCTGGTTTCCAGAGTCAATTTTCAAGGGTATTTTCAAGTCAAGAACAGGCAGTTAATTGATAGGAAGAGGTCACACACTGAGTAAAAGAACATGACTCAGCATTAAATAGATTCTACTACTCCTTAATTTCATTAAGTCGTAGCATGTTCAAACAACCACCTCCTAGGATAGAGTGGATGCAGTGTCAAAGGGATCTCAGCTGCTCAGAAGGTAAGTATGAGGCTGGCCACAAACAAAAACTAATCTGTGTCACGGAAAATAACTTTCTGGTTGTCACCAGCAGGCAGAAGACAGAACCCAGCTAAGAAAGAAGCAAACGTCTACTAAATGATGAAGAACAAACTAGGCAGTAAGAAGCTCCTTGTGACTCGTAGGTGAATTTTTAGCCAGTCTGCCTTCAGGCTGCTCCTACATCAGAATTTGATACAATTGCTACAAACTTTACACTCCCGTTCAAAAGATGCTGCTGTTGCCCTTTCAGGGAGACATTTAGCTATACCAACAATTTTCACGTATTAAAACACACCCGGTAAACAGAGGACATTTCACATTACCTTTTTTCCCCTTTAAAAAAAAGACTAAGCAAAAAAAACTGTATAAATTCAGCAAAGCTGCAGCTTATGTAAATTTGCAAAAAGGAAGGAACAGACTGAAGAAAGCTTTCTAAAATTAGTTTTTAATAGTCCATACTGAGATAATCTCATCTTTACCTATAATTAAATGCCAACCTGCAAAATGGAATGATTGTTTTTTGTGGTCTTGGTGAAACAATTTACAAGTTACCCTTCTAGAGTAACAAAAGGTAAACCTCAGCCAGAGAACAAATTAAAAAAGAATTAGTAAATACACAACTGTGACAGCAAGTAATACTTTATCACCATATCGAAATAGCTTGCATTAAGTTATTTCTCCGCTGGGCTTAGAAGGCAAAAGAACCAGAACCAGTCACATTTAGAGCACTGTAAAACTCCCTCTTACCATCCTCCGACAACAAGAGGGAATCTATGCTAACGTATTTGCCTTTAAGGTACAGGCCACTTTCTCTGTAAACCACTCCCACTTTGCACCTCTTAATGGCACTATCCACATAAAAACTAGAAAATAGCTACATCCACCAGGGACTTCTCAAACAGAATGCCTTGTCTGGTATCTGGAGCGCCTGACTACCTGAGGCATGCCAGAATTTCAAACAAGAGCGAATCTTCAAATGGGAAGGTTAAAGGAGGGCAAATTGGCTTCTATATATTCCATCTGATTCAGGAAGCAACACGCTTCCTACTGATGCAGCATATATTCACGGTGCCAAGGTAAAAGAAAACAGGAACTGTAGGACATGAGTAATCCAGAAAAACCAGAAAGCAAGCCGAGGTATTTTCTTCAGTGACATCGTAGTTTTGAAAACTATGCCAAATAAAGCTAACAAAAGCTACTAATGTTTAAAAATTATTTTCTCAGTTAACTTTACAGAATAAATTCTTAAAAAGAGAGACAAGAAGAAATCTATATATTCCTGCTGTAATTAAAAATTAACAAACTACAAATACAAGAAGCGAAGCCTGTTGGAACAGTATAGCTTAACAGATATACAACAATATAGCTTTATATAAAGTGATGCTTACTGTATAGAAAACAGAACATATTAAACAACTGTAGGAGTTCTGTAATTAAAAAAAGTCTTGACGCAAATCTGTTGGAGTCATGGAATTTATATAGTCAGGAATTTTTAAATTATTGAAGTCAGGAATTTATAGGCTTCTCCCTATATAAAAGAATATACAGAAAACCTGAAAACAGACACCCTTTAAATAACAACATAATATATCACACCTGTCCTCCAACTTCTGTGCCTTCGGACAGACTGTGTCCAGTTCTCCAGATGCCTCAAGTTCCTAGGAAGATTGGGGAGAAGATGAATCAGATATAAAAAGCAAGAAAAACGTGCTTCTGACAACGAACAAGATTAAGAACTTCTCAGTGTCTTACCTTGATAATATCAAGCCCACCTATGAGCTCTCCAGCTACATACAACTGCGGGTAAGTTGGCCAATTAGAATACGTTTTCAGTCCCTGACGAACTTCTTCATCAGAAAAAATATCAAAACTGCTAAATGAAATACCATGTTTGTTCAATATCTCCACCATTTGTTTGCTGAAACCTGTAAACACAAAAAGAGGAATTACAGAGAATTTTACACAAAGCCTTCCCATCTCTGTACTTAACCTTATTCACTTAAAAAAGGCAATTCTTTTAGATACCAAGTTCAAAACAGCTCTAGTGTGTTATTCTTTGTTCTATCAATATCTTCAAGTATTATCAAGGGGCAAAAGACATATTTATTACTGGCATTACAAAATCAAATTACATGGACAGACTGGTAAGTCTGGTGCTTCTCTAAATAGAGAGCTACCCAGGCAGTAACCTTCATACGCGCCTCTCTCGCTCCAACACACAATTAAAGCAAAGTTAAATGCACTCCCCTGTTCTGTCTCTTCCAGCTCTTCTTAATTTAACTTTCATAAAGAAGAAAAGCTTCTCAACGACCGTAACAGCATCTTCAATAGCCTGCTTTTCACTCCTCTAATTGCACATCACGTTCTCTACACCATCATTTCTTCCTCCAGCTACAACTGAACTCCTACACCTATTTGCTCTGCTATGAAAAGCATGCCAGTCAGGAAAAAACACTAAGTACACTGCAACACACTGAAAGATATTGGAATTTTGTTTCATTTCTAACACGTGGTCTTTATCCGAAAGTATTTCAGCACCTGCCACTGCTGCCTTCACGCACATCCCTTCCAAGGAAGTAGAAGCCTCCCAGACAACACTATCCTGTGGTTTGCAAAAAGGATCCATGAGAATCTGTCCATAAATCAATGTGATAATAATGTCTGGTTTGTATCTTTGCAAACTCATTCTGTTTTGGATTCAAATGCCCTTGCAATCCCACCGACTCCCTCAAAGAATTCCAACAAATACTGTGCAGACAAATCTAAACCTCTATACAAATATTAAAAACAAACAAAAAAAAGAGATAGTGCTTAAAGGCTTTAATAAAGAAACAAAAAATAAAGAAGCTTTAAATGGGAAAAAGAATCAAAGTGCCATAGAAGAATAACCTTTGATTTCAGCTTGCAAGACCACCTATTAGTTTCTGAAATATGGATTTTTACTGCAGTTTTCATGATCTGCAATTTATTGAGATACGAAGTAGCAGTGTTTATCTGTATGGCATCTAAGTTGCTTTTCTTTCTGTGCCTGAAGTGTTAAGTTCATGTACAGCCTGCAGTAAAACATAGATTCCGAAATTTTTCATACATCTGGGAGTTCATTAGTAAACAGCTAAAGGCTGACTGCTGATGGTTATTCCATCACCAATATATTAACTCATTTCTACTGTAAGGAACTGGGTGGGGGGGGAAGCTTTATTTTAGCTGTAGGCAATTACATGCAAACTAGAAAGATTGATTGGTTGTGTTTCATTTTGAAGGGTTATGGTAGCAGTCTGGAAGTGTTATGCTTAGGGATAAAGTGCCAGAACAGCTTTACTTCCATAATAAAAGATTTTGGTTGAATTCCTGAAGAAATGCCATACATGCATTACAAGGAATAATTAAACTGGTAATAAAATGTTATAAGCAGTTATCGAGATGATCACAAATGCCACTCCACATTCTACACCAATAAAAACACCCTAAATAAATTACAGCATTGCTGAAGCAATTAAACAAACACTACCACAAATGAATCTGCTGAAATAATACAACATATGTAGCAACCACATACAACTGCCAGTAAACACACAGCCGAGGGGACAAACCCTACTTCACACTATGCTTGGCAGGCTTTTCCAATGAAGGCAGCATGAACTACAAGCAGATCCCAAAATACACTGCTGGACAGAGTTCCCTCTACTTGCCAGCTGCACTGAAGACAAGTGCAAGTCTAGTATTTGTATCAAAAAAGATACAATTCAAAGATATCTTCACCCTTAAACAAGCATGGCTCCTTTTATTAAATTCTATTTTTATTACTCCTACTAGTTTTATAACAGCTCTATATCATCTTTGACAAAATGTTAAATTACCTTCACCTTGAAAAAGACTTTGGCTGTTCTAGGAAGTGTAATGGACCCAACTCACCAACATCTCCCAACTACTGCCAGAAACTGTCATCGCAGTCTAACGCAGCCCCGGCACTTAACTGCAAAATTCAGAGCTCCGTGTGCAGACGATTTAAAGTGTTGCACCACATTTTAATACTTCCAACTTTAATACACGTCAATTTAGGTGAGTATCCCTTGTGCATTTCTCATAGGGTACCAGGGATCATATGTATGAACTGAAAGCTTGAAGAAGAATCCACTTTATCATATTTGGACATGCAAATGAACCTGAGTTATACTCTTAATAAGTCGTTTTCTATATTGAGTTTATGACAAAGTATGTTCCTGGAGAAACCAGTTGCCCATGGTTTGGATGAGTGTACTCTTCGCTGGATAAAGAATGGGCTGAATGGCTGAGCCCAGAGAGTGGTGGTGAACAGAGTTAAATCCAGCTGGCAGCCGGTCACGAGTGGTGTTCCCCAGGGCTCAGTTCTGGGTCCGTTCTTGTTTAACAACTTTATCAATGATCTGGATGAGGGGATTGAGTGCTCCCTCAGCAAGTTTGCAGATGACACCAAGAGGGGTGGAAGCGTCGCTCTGCTTGAGGGTAGGAAGGCTCTGCAGAGGGATCTGGACAGGCTGGATCCATTGAGGAAGGCCAACTGTATGAGGTTCAACAGGGCCAAGTGCCGGGTCCTGCACCTGGGTCACAACAACCCCACGCAACGCCACACGCCTGGGGAAGAGTGGCTGGAGAGCTGCCCAGCGGAAAAGGACCTGGGCGTGCTGGTCAACAGCCGGCTGAACAGGAGCCAGCAGTGTGCCCAGGTGGCCAAGAAGGCCAACACCATCCTGGCTTGGAGCAGGTATGGTGTGGCCAGCAGGAGTAGGGAGGGGATCGTGCCCCTGTACTCGGCACTGGTGAGGCAGCACCTCGAGTGCCGTGTTCAGTTTTGGGCCCCTCACTACAAGCAGGACGTTGAGGGGCTGGAGCGTGCCCAGAGAAGGGCAATGAGACTGGTGAGCAGTCTGGAGAACAAGTCTGCTGAGAAGCAGCTGAGGGAGCTGGGGCTGTCCAATCTGGAGGAGGCTGAGGGGAGACCTTAGAGATCTCTACAGCTACCTGAAAGGAGGTTGTAGTGAGGTGGGGGTTGGTCTCTTCTCCCAGGTAACTAGTGATAGGACGAGAGGCAAAGGCCTCAAGTTGTGTCAGGGGAGGTTCAGATTTGATATTAGGAAAAATTTCTTCGCTGAAAGAGTAGTCAGGCATTGGACCAGGCTACCCAGGGAGGTGGTGGAGTCCCCATCCCTGCAGGTGTTCAAAAATGTAGATGTGGCACTTCAGGATATGATTTAGTAAGCATGGTGGTGTTGGGCAGATGGTTGGACTTGATGATCTTAGAGGTCTTTTCCAGCCTATGTTTCTACGATTCTGTCTTTAACCTTGATGCCTCAACATCTTTTTTGGTTTGTGTTTTGTGTTGGGGGGGGAGGGTTTGTGGTGTTTGTTGGTTTGTTTTTATTTTTTTAAATAGTCTCACAATTCTCTCCCTCAAAAATTCAAACACATGAAGAATGGCAAAAGGTCTCTTCTCTGCACAACTTTAACACCTGCCTAGCATTCCGCTCAATGCCCTGTGGAAAGCCAGCTCTCTACTGAGCTCCCCCAGGAATCCAGAGGAGAAATGGTGTGGCCGTGCCATCAGCTGAGGATGCCGAGGCAGAGGCTGACTCGGGTGTAATGAAGAACCTGGGCTCACAAGCAGCCCAGGGGAGACCCACCTCTATTGCATACGGGTATGACAGTACCTATCAACGGCTGCACTCCACGAGTCTACTTCAGAATAAGACAATTCCTATTCCTACAAAATTATATGGATTCCTATGACTACATGTAACTTTCACATACCTATAACCGTATCGTTACATAATACAAATACAGAATTATCTATACATAAATAGATGGAACTTCATCACCTGTTCACAGGAGCAGATGCCTACGCACAAACTGCTAGAATCCCAAGCTAGTACACAACAGCCCAATGAACGTGAAAGTTCTGATATCTGCAGTTATTTCTGAAAGTGCCTCTACTGAAGTGATTCTGGAACCTATTAACACATCGAAATGAAACAGCAGCCCTAAGGAGGAGAAAAAAGGGCGTGAAGATATGAACACAGTAGAAGCCCAACACCGTGTGGGAAGCCTCAGTACATACAGAATCTTGCACTTCCCCTCATACTTCTATAACCCTTTTACAGAAACATATGAAAAAGCACATTGTAAAATGGGATGAGAACATGGGACAAAGTGTGTATGATCAACCAGCACAGAAACTGGCAGCTAAACGTTCTTTTCTGTAAGATATCAGTAGAAAGAGACTAGTGGGTTAGAAGCTGTCTGACAATGACAAACCTCAAAGGCAAGCCAGGGTTACACTCCAAGAGTTGTGTTGTTAATGGCCAGAACGATGCCCCAGAGCTACACCAGAACAAGAGGGAGTCATAACCAAACAAGAGCTGCCAAGGGCGCTGTTGGGTCAAGCAATCCCCATCCTACGTCAGTGTTACTCTTCTGTTTACCTCCTGCAGCTCACCACAGAAGGCCCTACAAAATCATTTCTGCCGTGCAACTTCTTGAGACCGCGTGAACAGAAGGATGGCAGCTTCACAGAACTTAAAAAATTTTGGGTTTTTACATTTCCTCATATGCTTTCCACATAGATCAACACTTCTCCTTAGCTAGGAACCAAACACACTAAACAGCGAGCAAGGGTTAAGAGAACTAGGTTTAAGAAAAGGCATTTCCACTGTGGCAGAACCATGCTACTGGTTTTTCAATTTTATCAGTTTGGATAGTTTTATTTTCTTTTTCCACATGGCAACAGTAATCCCAGATGTTAGTCAATTCTTCTTGTTCTTCGAATTAAAACATTCTCTTCAGACTATTTTACATTATCAGCGTGTGCAACTTGATGCACAAAATACACCAGGAATAAACGTCAAGCTACCTCAGAAAAAGCATCCTAGGTTCAAGGACAACATTGCACATCAATATTCTTTAGAAAGCCCCTAATCTCTGTGATTCCATTTCCAAAATTTAACTGAGGGAACAGCAATTCTCTAGCTGCATATAAGCAAGATGAGAATACTTTCACTAATACTTCTGGGTGTACAAGACGCTGTTGTGACATACCTCTCCCAAACCCTGTAAACCTGACAGCTAGCCCAAAGCAAGCACTGCCACACTGAACACGACCTTCCGAAAGCGCTTACCACAGCGAGGTTCTTTTGGAGACCCTTTCATGAACAGCATGCACGGGGCAGCACTGATGAGCTTCTTTAGGCGCGCATGAAGATCTTCTTTCGCACTGTCGTTGGAGCCAACAGAAACGGAGCTGCTGGACGCGTGGCGCTGCACTTTTTTGGTCAGCTCTGGGGCATGTGCACCATCTAGTCTGTCAACTTTCTGAGAATTCTGCGGAAACCAAAGCACAGGCTCATGTTAAAGGATTAAATTCAGAACTTGTACTGTAATAAAAAGAATAGTAAAACCACCGCATATAGATTTTCAGATGCAGGGTGGATTAGGGTATTGATCTTTTGGCCAGACTTTAGTTCCAAGACTCCTACCATTCTGTCTGCTGGTTACTGTTAATGTTAGCTAAGCTGCTATTAGAAGAATTTATTAAAATATTCTGAGTTCTATTATCACAAGCAAACGTGTTCCAAACAGGCCTGTCTTTTCTTAGTGTGGCCAGCAGGACAAGGGAGGTTCTCCTTCCCCTCTACACTGCCCTGGTGAGGCCTCATCTGGAGTACTGTGTCCAGTTCTGGGCTCCCCAGTTCAAGAAAGATGAGGAGCTACTGGAGAGAGTCCAGCGGAGGGCTACGAGGATGATGAGGGGACTGGAGCATCTCTGCTACGAGGAGAGGCTGAGGGAGCTGGGCTTGTTCAGCCTGGAGAAGAGAAGGCTGAGAGGGGACCTAATAAATGCTTACAAATATCTGCAGGGTGGGGGTCAGGAGGATGGGGCCAAGCTCTTTTCAGTGGTGCCCAGTGACAGGACAAGGGGCAATGGGCACAAACTGAGGCACAGGAAGTTCCGTCTGAACATGAGGAAGAACTTCTTCCCTCTGAGGGTGACGGAGCCCTGGCCCAGGCTGCCCAGGGAGGTTGTGGAGTCTCCTTCTCTGGAGATATTCAAGACCCGCCTGGACAAGGTCCTGTGCAGCCTGCTCTGGGTGACCCTGCTTGGGCAGGGGGTTGGACTAGATGACCCACAGAGGGCCCTGCCAACCCCTACTATTCTGTGATTCTACCAAAATATTATTTACTTGGGTTTTTGCCATGTTGTAGAACTATAGCTAGATAAATTTTTGACCCAGTACAAGGTACGGCAACTAAAAGAGCTATGTAAGAATCCCAAAGCAATTAAGGAAGCTCTGAAATATTACGTATACAGTGTAAGAAGCATTTCTACCTATTTTTTTAGGTTCCACAAGACAGACTTAAGTCAGATACATAAGCATTTCTTCACTGAGAAAGTTCTTAAGTTTCTGCTCTTCTGGTAGCAGTATTAAAGAAGTATACATATTAAGAGTCCACATGGAATCCATTTTCTCTTACCTTAAAGAATAAGAATGTCGGAACAGAACTAATTCCATATTTTTCAGATACTTCAGGCACAGCTTCAGCTTCCAGCTAAAGAAACAAAAAAACAAAACAAAAAAGATTATTTTCATAATCTTCTTTAAAGTTTGACTGCGGATGTCAATCCTGTCTAGAATGTTCTTCTAGGCATTTTATACATTTAAAAAGGATTTGCTGCAGAAGTTTGTGACACATTTGCATTTAAATGAGACTCACTGGGTTGGCGTGTCATCCACTGAGCCTACACAGTGTCAAAACAGGTTCAGAGGTTTTTATTTTGTTGCACATTTCAAAAGATGCCCGGAGGCTACGAATAAAATTTTTGGTGCACTAGTGACCTAGTAAATTTTCAATCATATGCAGCTACTACTATATTGAAATCCATAAATCACTGACCCCAGTTATGTCATGATTACAGTGCTTATTTTCTGCCCACAGCAATTCTTGCTGTTTGCTCTATTGACTAATTTCAAGGGGCAGTACATCATGACTGACACTTGCAGCCTCCTGCAAATTATGAAGGAAAAAAAGGAGTGTTTCTTCAATAAGCTATTGATGTCTACTAAATTTTATTTTTAACTCTTGCAAGGCTACTGAGCATTGAGTGGCAAGGTTGTTGAGATTATTGGTCCTAATTTTCTTCAGCATTCAAATGTGTACCTTAAAATTATATAACGTAGTAATTTGCCAAGAAAATGTATTTTCTAATTAACTCAAATTCATGATTTTCTGTGCATAGGCTAAAAGCTTACTTGAGTGACAGAAGATCTAGTACTACCTAGCACAAGCTTAAAACACTAGCTCTGTGACAGCTGCAGGGTTAATGGTTAAAAGCAGTAATAGCTCTAAATGTTTCAAACAAAAACCTGCAATCCAGTGTACAGAAGAAAAAGCCTTTCAAATTCTTATTCCACAAACCACAGTGACACTTCATGGACAAGTATCCAGAGAACTACTTAACCACTGGTTCCTGCCCGCCCCATCCATCCTTATGCATTTTAGAAACTACTTGGATTGTTCTCACTATTAATCAAAACATGGTAAACCTCTGAATATTTTAGTATTACAGCATGTTTTGCTTTGCTCCCACTATACAGGCTCTTAGCGAATTCACTAAATACAGAAGCAACCCGGCAGAGTAAGCCAAAAGTGAGAGTCCAGCCTTCACCTCTATTTCTGTAAATCAATGCTCCAACAGGATTAGCTGAGAAACTAAAGCTGTAACTTGAAAACTGTAAATAGATTCCAATTACCTAGTCTCTTTCAAGTGGCAAATGATTAAATGACTTCTGCCTATAATTTTCTTTTCCAGTAAAATTTCCTACTTGGATATTTACGTTCCACTCTGGTCAGGTTCACACACACAGAACAGATTTAATTTCCTATTTCAGTAACTTGCTCTTATCGGTACAACTTTCCAAAAAAGTTGTTTCTAACTGTTTCTGGATATGGGCACACTTTAACCAAGCCAAGGAACTTAAGAGTTCACCTATACAATAACTACAACGAGAAACTGCGTTTAGAAAGGCTTCCAAGATTTATTGACCATTTTGAAGTTCATATCATTATTACTTAGCTCTGTTCTAGAATGCAACTGTTTGATTTGCAAGGCAGTACCCTACTCCTGCTCAGTCATCTGTAATCATCTGGCAAGTTAACAGGTTCTCGCCAATTAAAAGGCCGTCTCTGGCTATTCTGGAATACAAACCAAAATCTCACAAAGAGCTTCCAAAAATCAAACACACTTCCCACGAGGAGCCCCTCCCCAAAAAACATTTCAAGAAAATTCACCCACATCTTTCAGCAGCTTATTTTCTCTAAAACAAGTACGCCAGTAATATGAGGGGGGAGGGAGTGCAGGGGGGGTGTGCGCCATTATCTTTAGTTTTGCAACACTAGATCACTTTGGAGCTTTGTTATTAAAAAATAAATTACAGCTGAGTAATAAGGGTTATAAATAAATAATACATGAATATGAATAATATAGAGGCAACAGAGTTTGCAAACTTTCTTGGGCCTACTAAAAGCTACAGCAACTCTGTATAAATTTAAGCATCTTGAAATTTCAAAATGTTGAAAATTAGTCTTTGGGAGCTCTACAATAAAATACTACCATTAAAATAGTTCTGTCCTTCTGCTTTACAGGGAGAAATACCAGCTGAGAGAGGAATCATTAAAACAACCCACAAAACCTAAAGGCTGTAAGAAATCAAATTAAAATACTCACACACAGCTGGCTGCACCATTACTCCCTGCCCTCATAATCACACAAGTGTCTCATTAACAAGAGAAAGTTGTTTTAAAACGAACAGCATGCTGATGAAGTGCATTCATTTTTCCCTCCACATTGGTTCTCTTACCAGAATGTGCAGACAATCTCACAAAAAAACAGCATCTCCTCTGTGTTTATACCACTGTCATCTTAGAGTGACAGTGTTGCACAGACTTCAATTTACCTTCCTTTAATCTTCATGAAGGTTACTGTTCATCTTTAGTATCAGACAGAAAATCGTTACAAAGTCCAAGATCTCTTCAGCTAACCGATAACTTACGGGAACAAATAAAATCTCCAGCACACTTGAACAGAACAGTGTTGGCAAATTAAGCTCAATTCCAGGGATAAAAAAACTGTGCTTTAAAAATATGGCTATCTACAGAACAGAAGGACTGAGACATTGCAGGCACAGAGAAATTTTAAAAGCCTATTTGTTAGGTAGAGAAGCTAGCAAAAAAATATTCTTCATTGTCTCTTAGCAGACTGATTTTTTTTTTCCTTTAAACAGCATGATAAAATGAAGGTGTTATTTAAGCTTGCAATACCAAGTTTGGAATGATGAACCTAGAGCTTTCATCCCACAGATTTTTGATGCATCTCTTGTGTATGTTCAACTCGCATCCTTAAATCTGAAGCCATAAATGAACTTCAAGAACAACACCATCAGTATTTTGTAATACTTTACTCATACTTTGTAATAAGAATCTCCTCTGTTTAAAACCAGCCCAACTGCCTGACTTACCTTCACAAATGTAACCTGTGTATGTTCCTTTGCTAGTGCCGCCATAACCTCGTTCATTTGAGCACACTGAGGAGCCCATGGCGCCCAAAAGTGGACAACTACAAGGGACCTATTAAAAACAGAAACAAAAAATGTAACAGCATTTATTTTTAAAAAACAATCATGCAATATAAAAGTTTGATATACCACGCCAAAAAAACAAAAGCCCAGAAAACAAACAAACATTATCCCCCCAAAACCCCACTACCCACACCATATTCCTGAGAAAAAGAAAATCAAACAAGTGAAACGGGGAACATTTTCTATGACTCGCACAGAGGAGGACTTCAATGCTTTTTCAGGAAAATTCCAAAAGCCAATGAGCACTGTTCAGGTAATGCAACACAAATAAAAACATCCTCCTGTGCTTTGACAGTAAAAGCTCACTCCATATGAACGTCAGACAGGAAGAAGAACAAGCAGAAACACCAAAGACCAAGCCATACATGTGAGCAGACTTTGAAGCGCCTGTAGGCCAAGCACTCAGAATCGCTCGTGGGCATCCTGCATCTCTCCCCAGGTGAGCTTTCTGCCTCCAGAAGCTCTGGGAGCTCCAGAGCTCAGCAGCTTCACGCCAGAGGCTGCACCACTGCTTTTGTCCTCTCAGTGCCACTACTGCCTCTTTACTACTTCTCCAGGAAAGAAGGTAGCAACTTTCCAAGTCTACTGGGACTTTTCTAAAAATACAGTATTTAATTAATTTATTTAATTTTCTGCTTTTATTAGCTTCAACTTCTTATTCCTCTTCCAGCTTCAATACTGTTTCCTTGAATGTTTGGTATTGATTATACACAGCATTTAAAGTTAAGAAGTCACACATGTGAACAGAAATCCCATCAAATCGGGTACCACGAAGTAGTTCTTACGAGCTTAAACAAACACACTTGATGACAACAGTGACAAGATACTTGTACTTCATTTCCAATTCTGTTTTCCAGGTTTGTGGAAGTCAAAACCACTAGATAATAGGAGGTAAAGAACAAAAGACATATAACGTACTACTTCTCATCTACTTAGAGATAAGAAATCAAGTCAACCATACTATAAAAGCCATCTAGTGTCTTACATTAGTAATTAATGGCAGTTCAATATAAATTTTAATAGCTAGGCAGGCAGCACAACGTTCATATTGGAACACTTCACAGCTGTGTTATTTGACCACATATTCTGAATACAGCGCTAAACTCAATTCAGACACAGAACTTTAAAATTCATAAACTTGATTTTCCAAAGCAATTCTAGAACATTTTAGTAGACATATAATAGGATAGTCTTTTTTTTCCCTTTTTTTTTTTTTTTTTTTTGGATTTCTTGAGAAACCTCAGAATAAAACCTTAACTGCTAAGCTCTGTTTCAGCAGTTGAAGTGTGACAGCCCTGCTCTTTGCAGAGCCCAGCCACAGGCAGATTACAGCACAGGTAGCTGACGCAGGAGCTTCACCTGCCCTCACAGCAGGTCTGTCCTTCTGCATGGTACTACAGCTGTCAGCTCGCACAGACACATTCTAATTAAGACTTCAGAGCCAACAGGGACAAGCACTTGCAAGCGCTGTCCCCATGCTGCAACCAACATTTTTTGCCACAAAGTAATGAGGTGAAAATAATTAGGTAGGTTGGGAGACTTTTTTATAGATGAGAATACCCAGGCACAACAGACAGAAGATTTTAAAATTAAAAAAGCAGCAGCAGCTCAATATTTCCGAAGACAAGACCAAGCTCTGATGCAAAGAATTATCGAGAGCTTTGCTCCAGGACTGGTTTTCCTATATTTGCTCATCACATCCTTCATGTGAAATACCAATTTTGAGACTTCCTCCAATACCATTCTTAACATATGCACTGTTTACTGACACAGTTAAGAGCTCAGAGGAGTTGTTAAAAACAGATCGAGGTTGAACAAAAATATATATTTTTTTAAAAAAATCAAGTTTTATGATAAAACAGTCTAATCTACTTAGATCTACTACAGCTTTTACAGAGAATGAAGCTGTCAAGCTGTCATTGCAACTGTATTACGCCTGATTTTTGTAAAATGATTTTTACATCTGTTAGACTACAGGTAGGACAAGCGAATACTTCCACTGGCTAAAAACAAGTAGTGGAAAAAAGGAGCACAAAGAACATAAAAGTAGTCTAGTGGGTACGCATCAGGCCAAAGCCCTAATAACTAACTTGATGCACTTTCCTTCCATTGACTGAAGGCAGGAATGCATTCCCTTCCCCTGCTACCAAGAAGCATTTCACAAGAGCTCAATTTAATTTAGTTTGCATAGCAGGACACATCACGCAAATGTCAGCTCACGACAAGCAGAGGAGGAATAATCACACGGTTATTTAATCCTCATGCCATCAGAGCCATTCGTTCCTTACCAACATACAGCTGCAATGCACTTATCTTTACCTTCACGAAGAACGTACTTCAAACTATTCTGCACCAAGGGTTTTGGGTTGGGTTTGGGGTTTTTTTGACAAATTCATTCACAGAAAACATCTAATTTTGACATTAGACTACCCTCTTGGTACCTGAGCAGTTTAAATTAAACTTGAACAATAGCAAGAGTAATTCAAAACATTAAGAAAGGAAGAAAATAGAGACAGTTAGCAACTGAAGCACTTAAGTGACTCTAAACAAAGTATGTCTTACATTCAGCCAAGATATTTCTAAAAATCCTACTATTATCTATGAAAGAGGATTGTTAACAAAAAAGCTTATGACAAGTCCCAAAGTTTCTCCTCCAGTATCATTTCATATTTTTGAGGAAAAGCTGTGGACCCAAAAATAAAACTAACTTTCTTTAATATGACTTCTTTTAAACTTTCGTGGCGTAAGAGAAATCAGAAGGACACATCACACGTTTTCTGTAGAGAAACAAAACAGCCCATAGTCTTGTTTCTATCGCATAGTAGAAGAATAAAAAAGGCCAAGACAGACTCACAAAGTATACCTTTAAAGCAGAGAGTCTATCAATTGTAGAACCAAACTAGCAAGACATTCTCTGATAGAGATATCCAGAAGATCATTACTGCATAGGTCACCCTCCTTTTGGTCCAAGAAACAAACAATTTGTAAGTACTTATAATCCTTCTGACAGGCAACTCAAGTTACTTGGTTTTATAAACTGACTCTTCCCAAACACACTCTAAGTAAAACAATAGATTACAGAGCAATAACAGAAGTGATTCAATAATTTTCAAGACAGTGGCTCAGTTCATCTTTTACAACCATAAAAATCTAGATGTACTTTGCAAAAAATAAAACCTCGAAATTTACACTTATTCCACAACACAAAGCTTACTAATAACCTGATGTCAGAAAGATTAATTTTCTGAAACAAGAACTCCTATGAAATTAAGTGTCAACATAAAATGCTGGCAGTTGCAGCTGCTTAGTGCTAATTCTACTAGTTTGGAAAAAATCAGAAGTCCATTTGAAAAAAAAAATTAGCAGTAAAATAGCATTGGGCCTAGCCTTAAAAATTCAGCATATTTTTTTTGTCTTAAGCTTTATCTTTCAAGAGACAAATACTTCCTTGAAGAAACCTTCTCGTTTCCCACTTTATTAAGCAAATGTTTAAAACTACTTTTTTTTAACACCATGAATTTTCACATTCACTTGATAATCTAAACAGAGATGGTACCTTAAGTCAGCCAATGTGTATTTTTTTAAGTTCTACCACCATCTAGAAATGGGGATATCACAAAAAAAAAAAAAAATCTATGGTTTGAGGGATTTCTTATGCTCCAGGAGTGCAGGTTTGTTTGGTTTCTTAACTGTAACAAAAAACAAAGCCAAATATTTTGAAATTAAGCAGAGGAAAAGAGTTAACATTACCACCAATTCATCACAGGACAAAATAACCACAAACTAAACAAGTTCTTTAAGGAGAAAACTGAATCATGTTCTGCGGACAAAGGGAATAAAAGAATTATTGAGAGTTTTTTTGAAAATAACTTAAAAATATCGTATTTGTTCCTGAAGCCATTTTCCTTTCAACACATCTCAGCGAGTGCGAGAGTGTGCCTTTCGTCTGGGATGTCCCCACACAACAATTCCATGGGAGAATAATTCCAGAAAAGAAAACTGAAAGTCACGCAGCAAGTTTCGAAGAATCTAGTTTCTTCCTCCCATAATCAAAACTTTTCCAGTTTCCTTTCGTGGTCTTTAAGAATGTGATAGTGGTAGTTTTTAAACCACTCATTTAATCAGCTTTCTCTCCTTATTAATCTAAAGGCCACTTGCTAACACAGCAGTTAAATGACACGGAAATGCTTTTAACACAGCACCTTATTCTAATGTACCCTACACAACCTAGTTAAATACACACTCAGACAGGGGATTAAAAGATCTAGTAGTAGTTACTACACCTTTGATTCAACAAGCCAAACAAGCAAATCTCATAACCACACCTGTTTCTCTTCAGTAAGGCACCTGAGTACCTCTTCATCTTTAATTACCGTAGCAGTTACTGCAACTCTTTCCTACAAATGCAAAACGTGTGCACAGAGCTCTGCCCCAGAGCAGCAGTGTCCAGGACTTCCAGCACCAGACCAAGAGCCCAGCGGCTCCAGAGAAGCGGCATCCGTGAGGAGACACCAGGGGAAGGAGAGCCCTGTTACTCGTCATTAGAGCACAAAACCACATTAACGAAAAACCGGTGAGCACGAGCCATGAACAGAGTCTCCTTCTCTGAAGATATTCCAGCCCCGCCTGGACGCGGTGCTGTGCAGCCTGCTCTGGGTGACCCTGCTTGGGCAGGGGGTTGGGCTGGGGGACCCACAGAGGGCCCTGCCAACCCCCGCCATACTGGGATTCTGTGAACAGCTTAGTTTCTCAATAAACACCCTAATGCTGCTGTTTTCATTGAAAACGCTGCACAGTAATTGTTTTGCTGACACCTTCGCGCTCAGGAGAAGAGGAAAATCCTCGGGTTGCAGGACAGCACTGTTTGGCACCATTTCCCTGCCAATCTGCCCGCTCAGGCTTCCCGTCCCCTGCAGAAGGCCTGGCAGCCGCAGCAGTCCCCGGCCGAGTGCCGGAGCTCTCCCAGACACTCACCAGCTGTGCCCGGGGGAACGGACGCTTAAAGAACGCTCCGCCAAGGAGCAGACCCCAAGCTCCCTCCCCAGCCCATGGGTTTGTTTTCTTCCAATTTCCCCCCCAAGGAGGTTTCACCCAGCTCTGAGGCAGCGCCGGGCCCGCTCCCCTCAGGGGACACCGGCCCTGCACGGAGCCAGCCGCGCCAGGCGCCCGCGGAGCCGCGCTGCGGGGGAGACCGGGACAAACCCCAAGGGACCCTTTTCCTCCCCCCAGGGCCTGACGCGCCGGGAAGGCCGCGCTCCCTCCGGGAAGGCCGCAAGCCCCTCCAGTCAGGCCGGCGCGGGGCCTGTGCGGCGGCGGGCCCCGCTCCCTCAGCGCCGCGCCCGGTCCCTCCCGCCTCACCCGTCCTTCTGCCGCAGCAGCTGCTGGAACTGCTCGGCGGACACCGCCGTCCCCACCTCCCCCGCCGCCATGGCCCGGCCGCCGCAGGAAGGCGGGGGTGGAGAGGCGCCGGGTCACGTGGGGGCGGGCCCGCGCAGGCGCCGCAGCAGCCGCGCCCTTTAGCGCATGCGCCGCCCGCCCGCGCAGGCGCCGTGGCTGCGCGGGCCCGGCGGGGAAGCGGCCGCCATCTTGGGGCGGGCCGGGCCCGGCAGTGGCCGGTGGCGGTGGGACGAGGCGAGCGGCGAGCGGTTGCTCGGTTTCCCTCCGGCTGGTGGGTATCCGGCCCTGTGACGGGAGGGCGTTTGGCAGGCTGCGGTTTGTGGATGCCGCTTCCCTGCCCCTCGCAGCCTTGGGTCCCACCGAGGAAGTGAGGAGCGTGATCTGAAGAGAGTGAAGGCGCTGGTGGGCCGCCATGAGGGCGTTTGGTTGCCGAGGGGGTGTGCCCACTGCTGCTGCGGGGGGTAACGGCTCTGCATGGCCAAGGGCTGTGCCTGGCAACAGCCGAGAGCAAATCCTCAGGCTGTTGGGTCGTGTGTGGATAATGGAAAAGTCCCACATTTTGCATGTCTTGGGTTTAAATAAAATCAAAAAGCTTCGCCAGTGCTCGGTCTAAATACAGAGATCGCTCTGATGCTCCTAAAAGTTCCCTGTTTATGATGCGGTCGCCAAATTAAGGCCGCTTTAATTCTGCATGAAAATATCCATGGAAGGTTTTAATGCCATCTAGAAAACCTGTATCTTGAATAATTTCCGTAGCTTTCTAGAATCAATTAGTTTAATTAGTTTTTCAGTGGTGCCCAGCGACAGGACAAGGGGCAATGGGCACAAACTGAAGCAGAGGAAGCTCCAGCTGAACCCGAGGAAGAACTTCTTCCCTCTGAGGGTGACGGAGCCCTGGCCCAGGCTGCCCAGGGAGGCTGTGGAGTCTCCTTCTCTGGAGATATTCCAGCCCCGCCTGGACACGGTGCTGTGCAGCCTGCTCTGGGTGACCCTGCTTGGGCAGGGGGTTGGACTGGGTGACCCACAGAGGGCCCTGCCAACCCCCACCATGCTGTGATTCTGTAAACAAGACGTCAGATTTGTCTTCACCATTAAAAAGTTACTAACACTTTTATTACCAAAATAACACAGCTATTCTGTTCAGTGAAGACTTAAAGATCTGAATCCCATGTAACTAATACGATAAAAGAACACAGCCATTTATAGGACTTGGCACAGAAAGCTGGGAAGAGCCTGGTCTGGGTGTAGGAGGAGTCGTGGGCTTGCACCCACGCCGGAGCTGCAGTGCATGGGCCGGGCAGGCAGCGCCCGCTCTTCTCACAGCGTTGTCTTCTGCCCCAAAAGCAGCGTCAGGGCGGTAATTTTCCCAAGGAGGCTGACAGAGGAATGCTCACACCATAAAGGAACAGCGGGTCATTTAAACCAGTCTCGAAAAAGAAACACAAGGTACGATAGGGCGGGTTGGTTGTAGCTCTTGCCCTTCGTATCAGGCTGCCATTCAGGACTGACACATTACCATTTTCCTTCATATTTGCCAAAATAGTCTGTTGAAAAGAATCACATACGCTGTCAGCCTGGGATTAGATTTTCACTCCTCAAGCTCACTGCCCGTAAATATGCAGCTGTCACAATTCATGCCACTGGAGCCAGGATTACCACTGGTGATGGGGAATCACATTGTGAGGAAATGGAACAGGATAAGAAGAGTGAATATTTTATTTTATTTTGTCTAGTAATACGTATGTCCTTTTGATGCGGAAAGAGAAAATAAAACCCAAAATACTGCCTTATCTCTGTGCTGTTAAAAGGATGGTCATAAAGGATCCTGAAGAATGTTTACTGTTCTTATAAATTTAATGTAATCATCAAGAATATTTTAGCTAAAATCTCAAAAAGCACAACAGAAATTAATCCAAAATGAGATATTAATAACTCCATTGAGTGACTGTCTTTTCCCAAAGGATATTTCCAAGAAAACAAAAGCATTTAAATACTTTTGAAGAAAACAAATAGTAAGATGTAAAACTACATGCTTCCTATCAAACAAATTCTAGTTGCCATAAAGTACATTGCTACCACGTTGCACAAACAGCCACTCAAGGGAAAGACCTGACATCAGTGTGTGACACCACAGTAGAGTAACAGGCCAACGAGAAATAAATTCAGCTTCAGGTTTGTTCTCAGACCACCCTAAATCTTCATTGTCCAACAATGCAGTTGTTTTTCGATTACTTTTGAAAAGCAGCAAGTGGAGGAAGTATCTGAAAATTTCAATGAAGTCTTCTTCAGTGTTTATCTGTTCAATGCTTACTAATTGACTACACTACCAGAGAGGGGAAAAAAAAGAAAAACAGTTTAGAAACAGTTTTGGAATAAATGAGAATTATTTTAACAAAATTCTAAACAAGGGGAATGGATCATGAAGTGAGATCACCACAGCTTGTTCATCTTAACAGTTACATGTTCGTCTTCACTGGTGTTGTGGTAAAAGCAACAATTCAAAAAGATTCCACAGGCATGACAAGAAGTATGAGAACCTCAGCCCTCTGTACTGGCTGCTGCATCTTTCAGATGGTTTGGGATAGGTGGAGGGAAGAAAGTCTAATTTTATGCATTTTCTCTGACATTTAACCTGCCAGAAAATCAGTGGCATAATCAGAAATTTGCAAGAACAGAACATCTTTGGGGAAAGAATATATTTGGGATTTTATACCATATTTTGCTGAGTTTCAGAGCTTTTAGAAGTTACTTGTCCTTTCAGTCTCAAAGCAAGGAAGAAACAGAAATTTTTCCCCCATAAAATATTTGTTTCAAAGAAAACAATTTTGCTTAAATTCTGAATTCTTGTGTGAGATAAGTAAGTCCCACAGATTGCCCAATTTTATTTTAGATTTCAGATCATTAAAAAAAAATCTCATATGAAATAATGGGGAACATTGAGCAAATAGCATATAACTTCCACCCGCAGCTCTTCCATGACTGACGAGAAGCATTAGACAGTGTAGAGTGGCATCACAAAATCACAGATAGTAGGGGTTGGAAGTGACCTCTGTGGGTCACCCAGTCCAACCCTCCTGCCGAAGCAGGGTCACCTACAGCAGGCTGCACAGGACCTTGTCCAGGCGGGTCTTGAATATCTCCAGAGAAGGAGACTCCACAACCTCCCTGGGCAGCCTGTTCCAGTGCTCCGTCACCCTCAGAGGGAAGAAGTTCTTCCTCATGTTCAGACGGAACTTCCTGTGCCTCAGTTTGTGCCCATTGCCCCTTGTCCTGTCGCTGGGCACCACTGGAAAGAGTCTGGCCCCATCCTCCTGACCCCCACCCTGCAGATATTTAGATGCATTTCCAAGGTCCCCTCGCAGCCTTTTCTTCAGGCTGAACAAGCCCAGCTCCCTCAGCCTCTCCTCGTAGGAGAGATGCTCCAGTCCCCTCACCATCCTCGTAGCCCTCCGCTGGACTCTCTGCAGTAGCTCTTCATCTTTCTTGAACTGGGGAGCCCAGAACTGGACACAGTACTCCAGATGAGGCCTCACCAGGGCAGTGTAGAGGGGAAGGAGAACCTCCCTCGTCCTGCTGGCCACACTCTTCTTGATGCACCCCAGGATCCCATTGGCCTTCTTGGCAGCCAGGGCACACTGCTGGCTCATGGTCACCCTGTCGTCCACCAGGACGCCCAGGTCCCTCTCCGCAGAGCTGCTCTCCAGCAGGTCCGTCCCAAGCCTGTACTGGTGCATGGGGTTGTTCCTCCCCAGGTGCAGGACCCTACATTTGGCTTTGTTGAACCTCATGAGGTTCCTCTCTGCCCAGCTTTCCAGCCTATCCAGGTCACGCTGAATGGCAGCACAGCCTTCTGGTGTATCTACTACCACACACAGCACTGTGCCATTAGTAACACTGAAATATGCAATTCCACAAACAAATTATTTTATAACAGTAACTTCTTTTGCTTTTTAAGTTCCCTAGTGCCACACAACATGTGCATTCTGTTTGATGTAAGCATTTCTGCTGTACTAAAGACAGGCTTACGCTGGCTGGAAAAGACTGTATGTGTTGCAATATGAGCACACGCTGTTACCGTCCGATTAACTCTTGTTTTCTTATTTGTTGTCCATGTTGCTGGTCCCGTTGCCTGACCCATTTCCCACAAGTGGAGCTGCTTTTACGCTGCGAAGGAACTCGGCGCGGAGCGTGGCCTACGCGCTGCCCAGGTCAGCGTGGCACGGCGTGAAGGTGTACGTACTGTGAAAGCTCAATGACACGGTCGCGCTTTTTTAGGAATGACTCGCCCTACTTCAGCTGTAGGACAGATGTAACTTCTGGAGATGAATGTCTTCCTCTGTAGCCTATGTCAACTACAGCTATGTCGCATAATTTAAAGCCTCCTTCCTTAATAAGGTTCACAAGAGCTTTTCAAGGTTCATTTGGAAGGTAAAAACAAGGATTGCTGTTAAAAACGTATAGGCCCATTGAGACGCAGGAGAACTAAATCTCCCTAACATGCGGCCGTATTTCTGGGCATCCCATATGGAGTATTTGGCAGCACGGTCCCAGGAAACCCGGGGGCTTCGATGACTCCAGACTGAACAACAGGCAGCGGGCCAAATTAATCTGGCAGGGCTCCCGTAGTGCCCGGTTGATCTACTGCTCACCTCCAGGCGCAGAGAACCCGACTGCAGAGGCGATGCCCAAACCGGGGGGGGGAAAACGCCTGAAGGCACAGCTCACCGCAGCGGCGCGGGCGGGCGCTCCCCGGTGCCACTCGTGTTTTCCAGGCCTGCCCGAATTAAGTCCGTTTACAAAGGAATTGTGTCTTGGCTTTGCATTTGCTAATTGCCATTTTGTAGTGCCCTCCTGAAGTACTGAAATGGATATTCCTTACAGACGCAGGGCTTATTCTGTTATATTCAAGCTGGGAATTCCCTGTTAAATATTGATGTGTTGTAACAGTTCTCGTTCTAGCCAGCCCCTGAATCCACCACCTCACACGTGGCAGAAAAGTTACGCGTGCTTAATACTATTTTGCTGTTTCATCTTAGGCAAAGATGTAACAATAGAGAGACTATGTCATTCCAGTTTGAAGAAATCAAGGTAGCTGGAAATTACTAAGCATTTAGGATATATATAAGCTATGTTTTGATACAGAAACAGTATTTATTAGTGCATGCACAGTGTAAAAAACTAATCTCTTCTGAATACACCTAAGCAACACCTTTTCTTCTTTTATCTGGTCACATCCTTTCTCTGTTCTGATGTATCATCAGCCATACTTTCGGGAGTTTATTCTGTCCTTTGCTACAAAAGACTTCTTATTATACGCTAATTTGGCATCTTATTTGTATAAAGTGATTAAGAATAGCATATTTTTGTTGATGTTTGTAAGAACAGCCCCTCAGGCATCTGAACTGGTGAGATTTACTAGACTGTACAAATCAAGATTGAACCTAGAAGAAAACTCTAGTTAAAGGAAATGGTTTCATTCAAAGTCAAATTAAAATTTATATTAAACCAGATTACTTTTTTTGATAAAATTCTTTTATTTTTTGAGTATTGTTTTGTCCCTAGGGGCCTTGACTGTGACTGCTGGATGATATGATTAACATGTAAAGTTCTCTCCCTCCTCAAAAAAACATTGTAAATCAAGGCAGAATTGTTAGCCAAGTAGCAAGAGATGTCCAAGGGTGACAACCTGCTGTCAGTGAAGCCAAGATGAGATTCAGTACATGTGTGCAACCACATGTTTGCACCATTCTTGGTTTGTAGAAGGGGTCTCTATTGTCCTCTTTTATTCTAGAGGGTTCGGAGCCTTGAACATGAAGAGAAAAAAAAAGCTTGGGTATGATAAGTATGTGTGATATAATTCTAAAGGGTGCAAATGACAGATTCAGAAGATGAGCATAGAAAACCCATAATAATTAGAGGGTAGGAGCCAAGAAGAGGGCACTCACAGTGGTAAGAATGTGTAACAGAGTTCTGAAAAAAGCCTTTTGTGATAAGCAAACGTGGTCCAGCATGATAACTTGACTTTTGGATGCATGACACAAGATAAAACGAAAAACATTTTGGTCTGGATGAATGTGTAGGTTTGGGAGGTGAAGAGACGGTGTAGTAAGAACACTGCAAAACAAAGAGCAAATATTCTGAAAGAAGACAGGAGTTCACTGCAAAGCATGTCAGGTCTTAGTATAACAGCAGTGGGAAAAGGCTATGACAGGTCACTAGTTTCCTAGATTAAATGTCAATAGGAGTTGTATACACAGAATAAAACAAAATGAGGGGGAACTTAACAGGGAATCAAATACAGCAAACATGGAAATACTGGCATTTTCATCTAGGAAAATGGTAAAATTAAGGTCCCAGTTGAAGACCTAAAGATATCAGTTAGCTTTGGACCGAGGATGTAAAAAAGGAACAAACACATCTGTAACTGCAGAGTTCCCACAGTCATGAGTCTTCCTCTAGCAGCACTCCACAAGGTGCGAGAAGAAACAGGCTGGGAGGTGTGACAGGTTTCTGACTGCTCAATGTGTTCGCTGAGGGCGAACATGAACACAAGAAGATATGTTTTCTGCTGCGAGGGCGGCCGACCTCCGGAGGAGGCTGCCCAGGGAGGCTGTGGAGGCCCCATCCTTGGAGACGCTCAGAACCCCACGGACACAGTCCTGGGCAGCCTGCTCCAGGGACCCTGCTCGAGCAGGGGCTTGGACTAGCTCATCTCAGGAGGGCCCTTCCAACCCAAGCGAATCGGTGAAATTACTCTCCTTTTACATTACTTGGTGCTCCACGAAATGATGGAGTTAACAGAGAAAGCATGGAGAGACATTTAGCAAATGAGCTTAATTGAGGAAAGGGGAACAAGTGAGCAAATGGAGAGAAGAATGAGAAGACTTGTGAGTCTTGTTTCTCAGGATACAAGAACACCAAATCTAAGGATGGGATTTTGGGGTGGTACAAAGTAATTTCTCTGCAAAAAAAGGGCAAACCACTTCAGATAAAAGTCAGAAAAGCCCCAAGAGGCCGTGCAGTCTGCACAGTGCAAGCAATTACCCACTTCACAAGATCACCCTTTCAGGTTTGCGTGGCTGTTCTTCACCACTTACTGAAATGAGCGTTCATACTCCCTATCACACTCGTTACAAAGCTAAGCTGTTTCTTGCTCGGAAAAATATCCACGGAGGGAAAGACCTGGTACTTGTCCTGTTCACCCAGGTACCACTTAACTCCGCAGTTTGTGGGTCAGATGAGACTTTTTGAACGCAGCTGCCGTTTGCAAAGCTTGCACGGGTAGCAGAGGATCCCCTGCCACGTGCTGACACACTGAGATGGACGTGTCACACAGCTCGTGTTCTTCAGAGTGCGTCCCATCGTTCTGAACCTGTGAATATCAACGGGAAGCCAGTCCACAACACCAGCAGCACTGGCAAGACACGGGAATAGGCTCTGGGGGTGGGATTGGAAGGTGGCTGTGAAATAATGAAATAAATCCCATTTGATGTGAATGGATTTGGGTTCAGTTCAAACTCTGAAATCACGCTTCAGATGTTCTGCAAACTGGATTACCCAGATTTAGGGTTATTTTTCTATCAGGCATGTCAGATGCTAAATTAAAAAAAAAAAAAAAAAGAATCTGGATTATTTTTTTGTGATACATCCTCAGGCTCAAAGAATGTGACAGAGCATATACTGTGAGTACAACTGGATCCCTAGTGAAGAATAAGCTCTAGAAGGAATGCATGCCGGGGATAGCTTCACAATATGTGTTCTCTCCTGCAAAACTGCTTGATTTAGCAGAGCAGAAAAAACAAGCAGTGTATGACACCCTCCTGACTGAGGATATCATCCCGTGCTGGTCTCAAGACCCAGCAAAAGTAGAATCACAGAATGGTGGGGGTTGGAAGGGCCCTCTGTGGGTCACCCAGCCCAGCCCCCTGCCCAAGCAGGGTCACCCAGAGCAGGCTGCACAGGACCTTGTCCAGGCGGGGCTGGAATATCTCCAGAGAAGGAGACTCCACAGCCTCCCTGGGCAGCCTGGGCCAGGGCTCCGTCACCCTCAGAGGGAAGAAGTCCTTCCTCGGGTTCAGCTGGAGCTTCCTCTGCTCCAGTTTGTGCCCGTTGCCCCTTGTCCTGTCACTGGGCACCACTGAAAGAGTCTGGCCCCGTCTTCCTGACCCCCACGCTGCAGATATTTAGAGGCATTTCTAAGGTCCCCTCTCAGCCTTCTCTTCTCCAGGCTGAACAAGCCCAGCTCCCTCAGCCTCTCCTCGTAGGACAGCCTCTAATTTCACCTGTGACACACAGTGCCAGCGAGTGCCAAGTGCTGTTGAATTCTGCTCAGTCACAGCCTGCATTTTGTCTTCCCCCTTTTGGCAGAAGATGGAGGGTGCAAAAGACACCTTGGCTTCATTATAGAGGCGTCATCCTCTAGAAAAGAGTCTTCTGTTGATCAGAATGACTCTGAAACGGGTACCTGCCCGTTCTCGATTGCCGTGCGGTTTGTGCAGCCAGCTCCCAGGCCCAAGCCTGTGCCAGTGATGTTGGGCTGCTGCTGTCAGGAGTGGACATTTGCAGATGGTCCTTGGAAGCTTCTGAATGATTCTGTTAGGCAGTTGGATATTTCTGTGTTGAAACTCAGCTACCTTCCCGTGACTTAATCTGAAATAGCGATGGGCAGCTCATTGCCTGTCATCCCAGTGGACGCGGCTGCTCCGGAAGGCAGGGCTCCTCCGTGTACCATCGCATGGCACTGGAACATTTCTTTTAGAGAATGACAACTGCTGCAAAAAAAGCAGGAGCCACACCACGGTGTTTGGTCAGTTCCGTGTTCAGCCCTTCCTCCTCAGCGCCGCGGGCCGCATTCGAGAACTCCTGATCCCCTGGCTTTGGCAACGCACGCGATGCTGGGCACGTCCCGTTTCCCGTTTGCAGCTTCCACTTGGCCTCTGGTCTTTCCTGGGAGTCTGAGGGAGCTTTCGTTCTTCGGGAAAGACCTAGTTACAAAAGAAGCTGCAGCCACTGGTGGCAACAGCCTTGAGCGGTTGCCGCTGTTAATGAAAAGGTTCCTGACAGCCTGGACGGACAAACCCAGGTTAGGCGCATCGAGCAGCTCGATGCAGGCAGCGCATCCAGCCAGCCTTCATATTCCTCCCTAGAAAGCGTCTTTTTTCATGTCCCATCTCCTGTGCCAACTTTAAAACTCTGTTTATTTCCAGCCCCCGCACTAACACGGCCGTGCTCCCACGGGGGTTTTGTTCGGTGCCGTCCCCGCACCCGACAGCCTGCAGGCACGGAAATCACACCGTGAAGCGCGGAGGTCTCGGGTGATGTTTTCTTTTTGTCTTTAACGCCACCGAAACTCGAAGAAGCTCCAAGCCAGCATCAGAACCCGCCCTGCGCTCGGCAGGATCGCTCCCTCGGGCCGGGGTCGGAGCGCTGCGGGTTACCGGCCAGCCGGACACCCCTGAAACTGCCGCCCGGCTTTAATCCTGCTGCTCCGGGCTTAAGGTTCATCAAACGCAGCCGGGAAGGGCCGCGGCAGACGGCGCCGGGCAGGGAGGGGAGCAGCGGCGGTGCTGGCCCCGCTCCCCGGCCCCGCCTCACGCTCCTGCGGGGCCTGGCCCCGCCGCGCGGCCCCGCCTCACGCACTCGGGACTCGCTGGGGGCCGGCCCCGGTCCCGCCCCTGCGGGGCTGTCGGCGGCGGAGCCCGCCCGGCCCGGGGCCGGAGCGCCGATGGCCGCCATGGCCGCGCCGCACCGACCCGCGCGGGGCCGGCGGGGAGCGATGGGCGCGCACGAGGCGGAGCCGGAGCGCGTGAGTCCCGCCGCCCGCAGCCCCGGGGAGGGAGGAGAGGAGGGAAGGAGTGGGGTGGGGGGGAGCGCCGGCCCCGCGCAGCCCCCCGCAGCCTTCCCGCCGCCGCCCGCAGCGAGCGGGGCGGGTCCCGCGGGGCCGGGAGGGGGCCGGAGGCGGCGGGCGCCCCCTGGCGGCGGCGGGCGCGGAGGCGGGCGGGCGGCCCCGCTGAGGCGCGGAGGGCGGGAGCGGAGCCCCTCGGCCCCCCGGGCCGTGGTGAGCGGGGCTGCGTGCGGCGGGAGGAGCGCCCGCGGGCTGGGGCCGCCCGCTCCTCGCTGGGAGTGGAGTTTCTCTGAAGAAGCTCCACATTTCTCTGAAGAGGCTCCGTGTTTCTGTGAAGAGGCTCCGTGTTTCTCTGAAGTAGCTCCCTGTTTCTCTGAAGAAGCTCCCTATTTCTCTGAAGAGGCTCCGTGTTTCTCCGAAATAGCTCCCTGTTTCTCTGAAGAAGCTCCCTATTTCTCTGAAGAGGCTCCATGTTCCTCTGAAGAAGCTCCGTGTTTCTCTGAAGAAGCTCCATGTTCCTCTGAAGAGGCTCCGTGTTTCTCTGAAGAGGCTCCGTGTTTCTGTGAAGAGGCTCCGTGTTTCTGTGAAGAGGCTCCATGTTTCTCTGAAGAAGCTCCGTGTTCCTCTGAAGAGGCTCCGTGTTCCTCTGAAGAGGCTCCGTGTTCCTCTGAAGAGGCTCCGTGTTTTTCTGAAGAGGCTTCGTGTTTCTCTGAAGAGGCTCCCTGTTTCTCTGAAGAGGCTCCCTGTTTCTCTGAAGAAGCTCCCTGTTTCTCTGAAGAGGCTCTTTGGTTCTCTGAAGAGGCTCCGTGTTTCTCCGAAATAGCTCCCTGTTTCTCTGAAGAAGCTCCCTATTTCTCTGAAGAGGCTCTTTGGTTCTCTGAAGAGGCTCCCTATTTCTGTGAAGAATCTCCCTGTTTCTCTGAAGAATCTCCCTGTTTCTCTGAAGAAGCTCCCTGTTTCTCTGAAGAAGCTCCGTGTTTCTCTGAAGAAGATCCATGTTTCTCTGAAGAAGCTCCCTATTTCTGGCGGCTGACTCCCTCTGGGCCTGGTGGCACGGTCAGCGCCGTCCTTTTTCTGCTGCCCCGGCTCCAGGATGCGCCTCGCGAGAGCGGCGTGTGGAGCGTTTGCAGGTTGCTCTGCTGGGACAGTTCTTGGTTTCACCTGGGCGTCTGGGGCTGTTCCTGCAGTTGGATTCCTGCCGACAAGGTCTCTCATCCACCACCTCATCCTAGTGAGTGCCGAGCTGCTAACTTGGCACGAGGTAACGGCGATTCCAAGAAGAACCCCGGCCGGTGCCGGATGTCCCTGTTGAGGCGTGCGTCGCGCGGGCCGGCCTCGTGCCTCGGAGAAACGCCGTTGGCAGAGGGCGAGGAGCGTCTGTTCCGCGAACTTCCTGGCTGTGACTGACCAGGTTACGTAGGAAAGGAGGAATTGCGTCTGGTTTTGAGGTTAGGGAGGCAAATAATAGCTTTCTGCTGGTTCATGAGTTGCAGTTTGTCCACTAACGAAGGCATTAATGAGCCAGCTGTCTGGAGACCGGGTGACACTCTTCTCAAACTCCTATGACAGAGAGCAGCTCGGAACTGCTGTCGCTGCCTCTGTAGACAGCAGAATACACGAGTCAAGCCCTGCAAGGCAGTTTTAAAAAGAGAACTGGTTTTTTTTTTTACTGTTCAGGACATTTTCTATGTAGAGTCACCTAGACAAGACGTTCAAGGTTGGGGTTTTTTCTGTAATAGCGAGCTGTGGTGGTCAGGATTACAACTGGGTCATCACGGCTTAAGGAGTTTAAGGGCGCAGTTGAGCTGCTGCAGCCACGTGCTCGATCGCCAGCATGAGGTGGAGCTCCTGCGCTTGCCCTCGCTGGCTGTTGAGGTGCTCATCCAACCATGCTCTCCATCATCTGGTACCTCCTCGCTGTGGTGCAGGGACTTCTTAGCCAAATAACTGACCGGTATTTTTGATTTTTGATTTTAGCTATCAGCACGAGCCCGGGCGGCAACGCAGACAAGGTGCTTTACTTTGTAACGCGTGCAGCTGTGACGCTGTACAGAGTTTTGCACCTTTTAGGTCTGATACCAGAACATTTGTCACTCTCATCCTTGGGATTCTGTTGTTTGGGCTTGAAATTATTGCCAGTGCTGGGGCTTGAAGCCGTCAGGAACACTGCAGCCGGCCTTTGCAGAGATGTTATCGCTGAATCGGCCGCTGGGGAGGGGAGCTCCCAGCTCAGCTCTGCCAGCTGAGGCAAACTGGGCCAGGCTGATCCCTGGATTTGGGGGCACAACCGTTCCGAAGTCTGAATCATCCTCTGATTTGATGCTGTTACTGTGCAGTGTCCTGTGCTCTTGGCGGCTGTGACTGGGGAAGATTCCCTACAGATTCCTCCTGCTGTGTGTTGTATACCTGTACATACAGAATCACAGAATCACAGAATAGTAGGGGTTGGAAGGGACCTCTGTGGGTCACCCAGTCCAACCCTCCTGCCGAAGCAGGGTCACCCAGAGCAGGCTGCACAGGACCTTGTCCAGACGGGGCTTGAATATCTCCAGAGAAGGAGACTCCACAGCCTCCCTGGGCAGCCTGTTCCAGTGCTCCGTCACCCTCAGAGGGAAGAAGTTCTTCCTCATGTTCAGACGGAACTTCCTGTGCCTCAGTTTGTGCCCGTTGCCCCTTGTCCTGTCACTGGGCACCACTGAAAAGAGCTTGGCCCCATCCTCCTGACACCCACCCTGCAGATATTTGTAGGCATTTATAAGGTCCCCTCGCAGCCTTCTCTTCTTCAGGCTGAACAAGCCCAGTTCCCTCAACCTCTACGATTTCCTTTTGTACCTTGACGTAGCTATTGTCTGTATTTCAGGAGCTTGCTTTAGGATGGAGCTCATTGATGTTGTACTGGTTTTAAGGCATTTGGATTTAGAGGCCAGTAAAGAATTTTTCAAGGCTAGGGCTAATCCCATGGCGTGTTCTGGTCTGGACTGAGCTGCAAGGAAAGCTTGCCAGGACAAGGACCGGCATTGACCCCGCATTCCTTCTGCTTCCCCAGACTGAGGCATCTGCACCTCCTTCAGTAGGGAGCTGGGCCCCAAGAACGGGGAGCATCTACACACAGCCTTTTTGTCCTTCCCAAAAAGGCATCCAGCGGAGCTAAACTAAGTGAAGCTGGGCTGGATGGAGACCTGGTTTATTCCTACAGGGTTATGAAACACAAAACAGAAGCTAGCCTGGCTTTTAAAAATGCAGTAAACAAAACAGAAATTGCTTGTGATGAACATACTAAATTTATAGATCTTTCAAATATTACAGCTCAATTTAAGAAAAAAAAAAAAAGCAGGTGGTAGTTTTTCTTAAAAATAATTTCCATTGCGTTTAGGTTAGTTATTTTGGTGTAGCTAGTTTGTACACTGGTTTAGTTTCCCTGTTCATGAAAAGCAGCATCTGTGAGGCCTTTATCCTTTCAACATCAGTGAAAATGCGTGTGCTTTTCCAGGACTTTGCAGCTGGAAAAGAAAGTTACACGGTATCTTCTCTGCAGAGGGCCCTGTTTTCTGCCTGCTGTAGGACAGTATGAGATTGTCTTAAACTGCGTTTCCAAGCTGGGTGTAGCGTGATCGTTCCCGAACAAAGGCAGTCATTCTGGTGAACTCCTTTCTCACCCTTTGAATAGCTGGCTCGTTGATCCTTATTAATCACAGGCCGACTGGATCCTGCAGGAAGTGTGCTCTGTGCACAGGCAGGATTGGTGCATTGATTGTTTCTTTCCCAAGAGGGAGAACTCCAGAGAGCGAAGTCTTCCCTGAAGCCAGCCTCTGCCAGAAACTTCCACAAATTGTCTCGGCGTTGGTATGAGCAGTTTCTCAGCCATCTACTCTGTATGCTGAATTCCTGTCACTGATGCTAAGTATCTTAACCCCCCCCCCCCAAAAAAAAAACCACAATACCTTGAATTTATTTTTAATAAGCCAGATTTCCTCTGATGTATGACAGTAAATCATTTTCCCTTTTCTCCTTTATCTTTGCACATCTTGCTAGTTGTGCTGCTGTGCCACTATGCTGTACCTTTTAATAAAGGACGAGTTCTGCAGCAACAAAGGGAAGAGAATGTTTTCCCAGTGGAAGGTGGGCTATCTTTAGAGGACCTTCTCAGGCTTTTTGTTATTATATTATTCACTTTCTTAGTACAATACATATTTCACTTTTTGATTTACTTCCCATCCAAATATCCTGTATTCCTTGACAGTGTTCTCGTTTCAACTGTTTTCCACTGAGGTTCCTGTTGTATTGATCCATTTTATTTTTGCATAACATATTCAAATTTTAAGTTTCGTTTCCACGCTTCAATAGTCTGTTAGCTCTGTGGCAGCCCAGCTTCTGCCTGTGAAATCATATGCTTGTGAGAGGTTGGATATTGTTATTCCTTAAATAAAGTTTGTTCAGAAAGGCATCAGAAAAATATTCAACAGCATGTATATCTCTTTGGAATTCAGAGTCAGAGCCTGAAACGTCCATCTCAGTTTTGAAATTTCCCATTACTCTGTTAATTTTCTGTTGGAACTTCAAGGAGCCCCTAGGATTTAGGTCGTCCTCCCGTTGCGTGGGATAGCAGTCACAGGCCAAGGATGTTCTCCTTAAGGTTTCCAATCGGTGTCTTCCACAGACTTGCCAGTGTCTTCCACTTACCCTTGCCAGTGCCTAACCCGCTTCTCAGAGCAGTGAAGCAGTATTTCTGGGGACCGCTCGTCTTGTGCTGGGGCACTGAGCACCGTGAGAAAGACAACCCTGCTAAGGCCAGCCCTTCCTCCGGAGGTGGAGTGCCATGGACTCCAGGACATCCACGTGTCGTTCCGTACTAGGTAGCAGCTCAGGGCAGAGCTTCGAGAGCGGGAAGTGAATTGGTTGCGTGGCAATGGAAAGCTGTAAAGAGGTGGCAGCGCTCGGAGAAAGATGCAACAATCATTACAAAATACGTCTTCGCAGCTGTCTAACTTGGCTTCGGGGTTTTCCTTCCGTTTCCTTGATGTAATTAGTCATTTCACACAACTTCCCCCCATCGGCGCCTTTGATAAACGCCAGCCTGACTTATACGCTAATGGAGAGTGAAGTGTGTTCTTTTCCCAGTGGCGTTTTATCCCCAGTTCATGCAGCTGAGGCGTGGAGACATTTACTGCGATCTGCAGATTCCCCTGCTCATCCAGCACGAGGTGCAGTGTTTAATACAGACTTTTGGTGTTCCGGCCTAGTATCCGATCATCCGTTGCCAACTTAGTGTTGTTCCAGCTGAGTGTCAGATCCCTATCAGTCACAAACGATAAAATCCTGAAATCTTGTGCTCAATGGCCTACGCCTCGCGAAGACGTGTAAACATTGCTCTCGATTCTTTCAGAAGCGAGCGTGCAAGCTGCTGGAAACCCTTCCACACGAGGCTGATGCTCGCCTCATTGACTGTGCCATGGAGATGGATTCTAAGCAGAACGTCTCTGCCGACTGCGGTCCTTGGGCTACAAAGACAAAGCAAAATTCAATGGTACGTTTAGACTGTCAACAACATCTATTTTTTTTTAGAAGAACACATTAAAAGTACCTTTTGTAATAAAATTGCAAGTAATTGCCCCCTTTTTTATGGCTTTGTATATGTTTTTGTTCATTAGATTTTTGAAAACCGTGGAAGTAGAGGTGCTGCCCAGCCTTGCCCAAGATGTATTGCTGGAGAATCTGTAAGTATATTAACGTTCTTTCTGTGACATAAAAGATAGACTTGTTCTTAAGTATTAGATCCATAAAACATAAAGTTAATAAAAACCACAATTACATTTCTCAGGAATAAAGCATGTAAATAAAAGAAGGCAGATTGATTTAGCGTTTCTGAGGTGTGCCAGCAGAGCACAAACTAATACATTTCCAGCAGCAGTTGGAAAATACGGAGGCCGCAAACACATTTTTCAAATTCACTCTGAAAAGCAGAGTTTAGGAAGTAACTGAAGCAAACAGTAACATACAACTTCCTCTGCTCCATTTTTCTGTCTTCCTTGATTTACTGGACCATAGTGAAATATTCAGGAATCCCAGTCTATCTCCAGTTTTCTCCTCTAATTGGATACTTCCTTTCCAAAGAGCAGACAGCCTAACCATACTACACTGTAGACATGCCGGGGCTGGTTTTAGATGAGCTAGCTAAAGAACCAGTGGCAATCAGAGCTTGGCACAGACAACTTGACTTCTCTGAGTAGCAGTGCAAGTGTTTGGACAGCTGAAGAGCGCTGCCTTCTGAGCTGATTCACGTAGGCTCCGCTTGGCCTCCAAAGCGAGCTGTTGAAAACCTGTGTCCTTTTTTATGTATGTAGGCTGTCGTCACAGCTGTGATTTGGCACGGTGCAGCATGCCATCATACTGCAGCAGTAGCACTAGAAACTCCCCCTGACAGGTGACAGTGATCTTAACCCCCCTCTTTTTTGCCCTGAGTGGAAGGCCAGGTCCCTCAAGAGGTGATGGCTGGTAGCAGTGGAAGGGGTTATGGTGTTCCTACAGCTTCATTCTTCGAGCAAATTGTCTAACCAAAGTTTAGGAAGTTTCTTAAATGTATGGGAGCTACACTTCTGTTTGCATCCTCTGCATCCTTTTGAACCATCACAGGGGGTTCCTCAGAGAGCCAAAAGTGAGGAGAGGTGCGAGGGAATGCCCTGCATTTCTGCAGAAAGGCCGAATGGTTGCACTAGAATCTTTGATTTGATGGAGTTAATGGCAAAGTTTACATTGATTGCTGTGAGGTCGAGGGTGTTGTCATAAGTCAGGGGCTGTGACTGAAAAGATGCTTACTGTGTTAGCTGATTTCTGCTCATCTTTAAAAACATAGAAACCAGATCCAGGCTTGACTTTACGAATATAGGAACCACTATGACCACATGTGCAGATTACCAAATTGGAATTTTCCAGGTGTGTTACAGTCTTTGGGGACACGGGGAATGTCTCGGGGATTAAAACCCAAAAAAAGAAGAGAACATCTTGTGATTAAAACTCAGATTGGCCCATTAGGAAGTCAATCTTGTATTCCAGCTATCAGTGACCACTTAATTGTGGAAAACTATGACTGCTTTTTTGCAACATGAGTACAAATATTGTAATTCCAGATAACACCATTTCTATTTTAAGTCACATGTTTAACCCTGATGTGTTTTTTTCCTATGGCCTAGTAATGAACTTGAGATAAAAACCAGACAACTCGAGGGGGTAACATTCACCCCTGCCACAAACATTTGTGTGATGAAGTTTGGTTGCAATGGATGAGCTATTCTACTTGCTTTTAAATGCTTTTCAGCTACAACTGTAAGAAACAAAGAAAAAAAACTTGCTGACTCTACTTAGTGAGAACTGGAATCTCAAAACTAAGTATTTTTTCTATTTGACTGTCCTGTGCTTTCAGTATAGAAATTCAAGGTAGCATTACAAAAATCTGGAGCCCTTGTAGAGCTACTCACTAGACTTCTTGCTAAATTAGCCTCATGTTGTTGAGTTGAAATGGAAAGCACTTTGCTCAAGCCAGGATTATTTTAAATATGACTGATTTTAAGTATAATTCTGATTTTCATGATGTACCCTGTAGTGCGGGAAGTGTAGGGAGCTGTGTGTGTTGCAAAATGTCAGATATAAATTAGAGTTTGAGGAGTAAACTACAATGTTTGGTAATGGAATAGTGAAGTCAGCGGATATGTTCAGTTCTCTGTTATTTGAGTCACGGGGCCAGAACAATCAGGATAAAAGAAAAACAGGACTGCTTTTGCCCTGACAGCTTGCTCTTGCAGAGAGGAGGGACTCTGCTGCTCCCTCCTCTACTCTCTGCTCTGCTCGTTAGGAGAGTTTGTGAGTTTGGACTTGGTGCCACACGAAGCCAGGACTGGAGCAGCCAGAACTGTGTTCTGGCGTGGCTGAATCCGTGTCATGTTGGGCTGACAACCACCCTGATGCAGACTGGCGTGTGCGAGTGTCCTCGCGTCCACAGCATGACTCATCTCCAGCGCCTCTGCGTGTGGGTGGTGAACTGAGCGTATAGCTGTGTTACAGATAATCAGTTATTTGTGGCCAGTGGCATAACAGATAATACAGTTACATTTCAGTAAATTTGGCAGGAATTATACTGGTAAATTATATTCATTCTTAGAATAATAACAAGACAATAGTAAGAGTATAGTGTCTAGTAAGCCAGTAAGAGCTCAGACAACTTTCTACACAGTTGAAATTTCACTTCAGGAATCGGAGACTGTCACAGTGATTAGCAGGCGTTGTGGAAGTCCTTCAGAACAGCTGAGATGAACAGAAGGGGGGAGCCTACAGATAGCAAGAGATTGTTGTAATTTTTTTCATAATCAAAGTTAAAATCGTATAAGTAGCTTTATTCTACTGATGGTAGGGAAATTAAAACACCCAGACTGGAACAAGTCAAACACAAAGCATATTGGGCTGAGACAGTTTTTCATTGTTGTGCAGAGTCTTATCAGGACTCTATTTTGCATCAAGAAATCCTAATATTTAGGCTGCTAATCAGTCCTGTGGGGAGCTACACCAGCATCAGCTTTCCTGAACACGTTTAATTGTGTTATTGCTGTAGGTGCTGTGAACTTCAACCTGCATTTGAAGGCAGTATCACTATGAGGTTTGCTCTCTTAACCTTTAGACCTCTCTTTCTATATTTAATGACTACCACATGTTTCAGAAGGAATAATAGATGTATATTAAATCACAGTTTGAGAAAAGAGTACTATTTTAGTTGCATTTTTTATAAGCTCTCTTTGGACTAATGTGTAATTAACTGTTTAGGCAGGGACTTAGAAGAAGAGGAAGAAGTGGTGTCAACTAGAAGGAAGCTAGGTAGGATTTCAGGGCGGGGAGAACCATCGCTTCTGAGATTTTTCTATGTTGCATGATAAGTAGAGGTAACTTTTTCGGTTGATGTTCTGTAAGTATTACTGTGAATATATTCTTTAAACAAATACAGTGTGATATAAACTAATACAGACTTGAGTTTATAATGGAAGTTGCCAACCAGAAAGTAAATTTCTGTTCTGTCCTCAAAGTCTTTAAACATTTAATGGTAGAATAAAAACAAGGTATACAAGCATGATGCTAAAATGATCTATGTTCTGTATGAGTATATTTTAATTTCATGAGCGAAACAAGTATCATAACTCAGTCCTGCTGCTTATACAGGTTACACTGCACATTCCCTTTACTGTCCAGATTTTTTAGTTGTCCACGAGACCCTCAGGGGAAAAAGGGAATATTTGTGATGCTGTTAGTGGAGCTGCGGGTTTCTTTTAAAATGAAGCTTGAAAACATGTATTGAGGAAAAGACTTCTGTTTTTGGTGAGGCAGTTTTTAGTGATGTGAAATTTTTGTCGTTTCAGGGACACTTCAGTCATATCCTGAGCTTCTAGAAATCGAGAGATGGCAGATCAGCAGTGCTGCTTTTCTTTTTAAATTCTGAAGATGCGCCTGTGAACCCGGTGCAGCTGGATATCTGTGCGTTCACTCACAGCGTGGCTCTCTGTGTGGCGTTCAGCACATGGCAGTTTGCTGTGTGTGTTACTCTTTCAGTGCACAATTATAAGTATCATTGTTTTACACTCGAAAAAATGCTTCTGCTTTTAAAGTAGCTCAGTATATGTTAAAAAAAAAAAGTTGATTTATTGTTTTAGAGTAGTTAAGTTGATCTGGCCTTTGGCCCAGTCATCATCTGGGGCTGGGCCAAAGGTCGTGTTGATGCAAGGGAGTTTCCTGTCTCTCTTGGGCACTTTCTCTGATACTCTTGGAGAGCGGTCCTTGCATTTACAAGGGCCTGCAGTTCTAGCTGAGCCCTGTGTATGCAGGCAGAGATGGGAGGACAGAAATGTCTTCGTTTTTAGATGGCTGTTCAGCTGTGAAGGCCAGTAAAAATCCTATTGAAACTTATGCTTAAATTCAAAATATGCATCGAATTCAGGTATCTAACGCTAAACTTCTGGTTTGTTTATAACAAGTAGTTTTGTGAATGTGGCAGGTAGATATCTAATAGAAAAAGCAGTATTATTCGAACAGCGCTCCGCGAAGCGAAGGTGAATAGTAATTCAGCTCTGTGGGGTTCTCACAGAGTTGTTAAGATAGCATCTGACACTCCCTGACTGTCTTTCCAGTTACTGTGATACTGGAACAAATCTGTTTAAAAACTCTTAAACTTGTTGTCCAACACGATTTTATTAGCTTGTCACAGATAATTTCATCTGCACTTTGCCAGTGTATGGGACTATATAGTTTTTAAACACTTTCATATTTTTAGACTCCAAGATAGCTGAGTTGGGCTGTTCGGGTGTGACACTCAGTGGCTGCTCTGGGGTAGGCAGAGGTTCCCCTTCACTCCGCTCTCCTGAGACCCCACCTGGAGTCCTGCATCCAGCTCTGGGGCCCCCAACACAGGAAGGACACGGATGTGTTGGAGCGGGGCCAGAGGAGGCCACGAAGATGATCTGAGGGCTGGAGCACCTCTCCTACGAGGGCAGGCTGAGGGAGTTGGGGCTGTTCAGCCTGGAGAAGAGAAGGCTCCGGGGTGACCTTAGAGCAGCTGCCAGTGCTATTGGAGGGGCTACAGGAAGGATGGAGAGGGGCTTTTCACAAGGGTGTGCAGTGATAGGACAAGGGGGAACGGCTCTAGACTAAAAGAGGGCAGATTTAGATTAGAGATTAGGAAGAAATTCTTCCCCATGAGGGTGGTGAGACCCTGGCCCAGGTTGCCCAGAGAAGCTGTGGCTGCCCCCTCCCTGGCAGTGTTCAGGGCCAGGTTGGATGGAGCTGTGAGCACCCTGGGCTGGTGGAGGATGTCCCTGCTCATGGCAGGGGGGTTGGAACCAGATGATCTTTAAGTTCCCTTCCGACCCAAACCATTCTATGACAGCTCAGAACTGGGTGGCGGTGTGTTAGCCCTGTGCACTGGGGGGAGATGGCCGTGACCTGCCGAAGTTCACAGAGAAGGCAATCTCCACTCTCTGGAGATCTGCGGAGCTCCAGCTGTGTCCTGATGCTGCTCAGCTTTTGGGCAGAGCTCAACCCAAAACAGATACAGCAGTCATGACAGCACTTGGCATCTCCTGTTATGAGCGCAGCCGGTAGCCAGTTCGTATTAAAATGGTAACTCCAAAGCTGCAAAGATCCAGTGACAGGCTTTTACAGGTTAGTTTCCCAGACTGCAAAATCCTTAGAGAATGGGTTTTCGGAGCCCTAGAGTGCTTCCCATATTGTGTGTGGAGTTGTAGTTAGCACTGAGTTGACTGCTATTAAGGAGGTACTCTTCCTAAATATACAAATGCCATACAAATACTGAATTCAGTTAACTAATAGGTGAGGAAGTAAGTCTGTGAAGCAGACCTGCACTAAATTGATGTACAGAATATTTGGTTAGGAAAGAATAAGCTTCCTCCAAGCCAATATAAGTTTTAGTTACATAGAAAATAAGTATTTTCAAAGTGCGATATTTTTCAGACACTTCAACATTTTCTTCAATCACAAGAACAGTAAAATCTGTTAAAAGATCAAATCTCCAAGAAACACCATGATTTTAAAAATTGTATTGTCCCTACTACCGTGAGGATCGGAAGCTCCTCTTGAATCCTCCCACTCCCAGTACAGGTTGATGCAAGCAATAGTGTCTACCCATGCTAGGAAGGAACGTATCCTCACTTGAAACGACAGTATGATGGGCAAATTTCCCTATACTGATACCAGAGTTTATCAACTTGTGCAAAATAGTAATATAAAATGATTTCTAAAGACCAAAATTATGTATTTGTTGCCAGGATCGCTAGATCATATTTTGTGGGCAGTTCATTTCTACAACATTTTCCAAACCTTGTTTTTTAAAAATCCTGGTAATAATAGCAGCCAAAAAAAAAAAAAAGATGGCTAAGCATCAGTTCCTGTGCTGTGAAAGTTGAAATAGCTGCTTGAAGGTAAAAGGCTAAAAGGTATCTGAAAGTTTAGTTACTGCAAAATGGCTCAAAACCTGTTCTGTTTCTCAAGTAAAATGCTTGAACAAGTAGTGATTAGTAGAACAGTGTATGGTCAAAATTTAAGGTATCCATAGGAGAGAATATCAAAAGTAGACTTGGACTCCATGATGGGGGAGTTTTCTGCTAGAATACATTAGAGCAAAGACATATGCCATCATGTTTAAACATGGGGGGTATGTCTATGGATTATCAAACCAAAAGGGTGCTTTTTGTTTAAATAACTCAAATTTTATTATGTTAAGAATTCACAGAGACAGTGCATATATTTCTTCTGCTTGCTTTAAACTTAACTGTCTTTTAATCTGGTATGGAATTTGGTAAAAGCGAGAACCGACTGGTTTTCCTTATGGTCCTCATAGGTTTTGTGCCACATTCTTTTTAATTCTTCTCCTTTTAGAGTAACCATTGCTAATTTTTTGTAAAATCTTCTCGTACATAAGTCACAGGACTTGTCATAGTTCCTGGCTGCAGTAGAGGCTGATGAAGTCATACTGACGTTCAATTTTAATGTCATTTTTCATATCAGTCTTCCCACTGTTACTGCAGACCGTGCAGGTGTTTCGCTGCGCTGTCCACCCTGGGCCGCAGGCCTGACCTTGGAGATCACTGCGGCTGTGCAGCTGAACAGCACTGGAGGCCTTGGTCCTGGCTGTTTTACTCTCTAGCCTGCAGCGGGAGCGTGGGCCCCTTGTACTTCCTTGACACTGTTGAAAATGTAATGCTGCAGTTTACATCAAATCTAACTGATTAGAAGTTACCTTACTCACACGTACATTTTGAACATCTAAAAATGCTATGCTGTAGAAAGTGACCTGGAGTAAAACGGTCACAAGTAGGGTTTGGTTTTTTCTTTGTTGAACCAGAGCCTGTTGCATTCTCCAGGAACACAATACAGGAGATGTCACACCAATTCTAGAATACTGATAGAAGAAACCCCTCTGTTCCCCTACCGATTTCATCTGTTTTGAGAACGAGCTCCAAAAAGAGGTGTAGAACTAGATGAGCTGGTGGAAGGTGAACTCCCCTCATTTTCAGCCTGTCCCAGTTACCACTAACACATGGTTATACTGACTGTTGTCAATAAAATACAGCAGTATAGAAAAGGAACGAATAACACTTGGCAGTTACCGTCCCTGCTGCATCACAACACAATTTGTAATGAAAGAGGGAGCATGGGGGGGAAAGGGATTGATACATAAATGTGATGCCTTTCTTCCTTGGCAAAGATTTCTATGAAAACTCACCTGTATCTTTCTAGTCCTTCAGAATTTTAATTGTTGGATCCCTAACATTTCAGTTTCCGGGATAATCGTCCCTGGTTACTTAACTGCAAAAGCAGCAGACTGGGTCAGTTAGGAACACCGAGTTCGACGTCCTGTACGCTCTAGTGACTGGTTGCAGGCAGATGCGTGGGAACAGTCCAAGAGACAGGACGTGTATTGAGTGAAAAGACTTTTTACAAATACAAAACCAGTATTTTGTATCAGGTTTTGTTGTGGGCATCCTTTCTTGCCTCATAGCTAAGCCCTGAACATCAAATGGCACAAAACTGTGAAAATATCTATGGTTTCCTACAGTATTTTTTTCTTTGCTGTTGTTTGTTGATACAAGAAACGTACTGGCTACCAGGAGAATGTTGAACTTACTTTTCTCTTTTTATGAAGCATTGGCACCTTCAAGATTTAAGAAGTAGTTCCTGTCTGTCTGCAGTTCAAGTCTGTGTGTATACCCTCACTTAATTTGCACAGTGCAAGGATAGCTCTTCCTGGTATTTGTCAAAAGTAGCAACTCCCTCCTTTCTGTTTTTCTGAAGTCGGCTTACAATATATAAAAAAAAAATAATGAAGAAACCTCTGGGAGTTGCCGTTCAAGGCAGGAGGGTAAATGCACTGTGCTTTTTTATTCAGGGTTCTGCATTCTTCCCTGTTGTGGGAGGCCGTAAGTCCTAACAAAAACTTGAACAGATTTTACTTACATTTCTGGGAATGCTACTGCTGATAAACACCCTGCACAGATGTGAATTTGAGCTGTATTCTGTGTAAGGAATGCCGAGGTGAAAGAACGGGGCCGGTGCTGGCTTTGCGATGGCGTTCGTTGCGTCGCGGGGCCGTGGCTGCGTGCCCCGGTCCGTGCAGAGCGGCTGCCGGCCCCGCTCCTGCCGCGGTGTCGGCTGAGCGCCTTGGCTGACCAGAGGCACGTGGAGCTCTGCGGAAACGTCTTCGTTTCTGGTAAGAGCGCGTACGCTTCTGGATCAACCTTACAGTGAATCTTTTGGCTGGGGAGGGATTCCTTACTCCATCCTTCCCAGTGGGGCACGGAGTGCAGCTACAAATCAGCCAGTACCAAAAACAAACTGTAGTTTAACAGTTTAATTTAGTGAAGGTTTATAATCCTGCTGGTTTTTTAGAATAGTTGGACCGTGTTTGTAGTTTGTTTCAGCGTTTGTCAGTCAGAATCAGAAAGCTGTTGTGATCGGTACAGATGAATGCCATACGGGTTGGGACAGGGGAATATTTCTTTAAAGCAGATTTTATGTCAAATATGCAGTAGAACCACAAAATTATTTTTGTAAGACTTTTCTTCACCTTGTATAACTATCAAATTTTGTTTTATTGATAAAAAATATATACAGTTTATATTTCCTAATTCTGTGGTTTGTACACAAAATAACCAGAGTGATACTTTATTTACGTGTATATAGGCATATGGTCTGTTTTTAATTCAGGTTAAATTTCTATGATATTTTAACTTTGTATTTTGTAAATTGTTCCTTACAAGAGCAGAAGCATTAAACACCACTTTGGCTACAGTCTGGAGCTGCCTGGTTCTGTTCTCCCGTTAGCAGCTGAATTGTGTTCTGCAGGCACTGAGGTATGAAGGTGCGTGACGACTCTGTGTGGTTCACGTTGGGTACAGCTTCCTCTGTGGGGCATTGCCCCCGCGTGGGCCAGGCGTGTGAAGGAGCCGCAGAATCGCTGTGCTGAAACGGAGCAATTCCTCTACAGGTTTGGTTTCAGAGAGAGCTAAAAGTTAGTATTTTTCAACTGATCCTCTCCGTCTGTGACTCCAGATTTTGTTTTGCCTCACCTGGCTGGAACACCTGGGGGTGTTCTGGGGGGACAGAGAGTTTGCTAAAAGTTACTGGAAAATAAAACGCGCAGGTATAGTGGGAAACGTCCCACGGCAAGGGGCGTCAAGGCTCATCTGTTGCTCTGTCTGAGTTGTTCCTAACTCAAGTGAGGAAGAAAGTTCAAGAAAGATGAGGAGCTACTGGAGAGAGTCCAGCGGAGGGCTACGAGGATGAGGAGGGGACTGGAGCATCTCTGCTACGAGGAGAGGTTGAGGGAACTGGGCTTGTTCAGCCTGGAGAAGAGAAGGCTGCGAGGGGACCTTATAAATGCTTACAAATATCTGCAGGGTGGGGGTCAGGAGGATGGGGCCAAGCTCTTTTCAGTGGTGCCCAGTGACAGGACAAGGGGCAATGGGCACAAACTGAGGCACAGGAAGTTCCGTCTGAACATGAGGAAGAACTTCTTCCCTCTGAGGGTGACGGAGCACTGGAACAGGCTGCCCAGGGAGGCTGTGGAGTCTCCTTCTCTGGAGATATTCCAGACCCGCCTGGACAAGGTCCTGTGCAGCCTGCTGTAGGTGACCCTGCTTGGGCAGGGGGTTGGACTAGATGACCCACAGAGGTCCCTTCCAACCCCTACTATTCTGTGATTCTGTGATTCTGTGAAGAAAAACGTCAGCTGTCTTGTTTTCTTTTTAAACACACACAAAAGAGAAAAAAAAAAAAATCCCAGGGAGATCCAGCAGTCGTTAACTGGTCTGACCCTCCTCCTCTGTCAAATAACACGGCCTCACCAACTTTCAAAACACGTTTGCCATTCCGTGACAACGTACGTGTGAGGTCTCGGAACCGTGCCGTCCCGATCCGAGCGTGTTGTGCCTGGTCCTGTGCTAGAACGAACCGAACCGTGTTCCCGAGTCCGGGGTTTTCAAACCACAGCTTTCGGAGACGGGAACACCACGGCGCCGGGCGTTCGGCTGCCCGCGGGGTGCGGCCCTGCCGGTGCTGCCGTGCGCGGTGACTCTTAGCGCCGGGTGTGTTGTGTTGGCTTCTGGAGTCACAGAATCACAGAATCACAGAATAGTAGGGGTTGGAAGGGACCTCTGTGGGTCATCTAGTCCAACCCTCCTGCCGAAGCAGGGTCACCTACAGCAGGCTGCACAGGACCTTGTCCAGGCAGGTCTTGAATATCTCCAGAGAAGGAGACTCCACAACCTCCCTGGGCAGCCTGTTCCAGTGCTCCGTCACCCTCAGAGGGAAGAAGTTCTTCCTCATGTTCAGCTGGAGCTTCCTGTGCCTCAGTTTGTGCCCATTGCCCCTTGTCCTGTCACTGGGCACCACTGAAAAGAGCTTGGCCCCATCCTCCTGACACCCACCCTGCAGATATTTGTAGGCATTTCTAAGGTCCCCTCGCAGCCTTCTCTTCTTCAGGCTGAACAAGCCCAGTTCCCTCAACCTCTCCTCGTAGTGGAGATGTTCCAGTCCCCTCATCATCCTTGTAGCCCTCCGCTGGACTCTCTCCAGTAGCTCTTCATCCTTCTTGAACTGGGGAGCCCAGCACTGGACACAGTACTCCAGATGAGGCCTCACCAGGGCAGTGTAGAGGGGAAGGAGAACCTCCCTCCTCCTGCTGGCCACACTCTTCTTGATGCACCCCAGGATCCCATTGGCTTTCTTGGCAGCCAGGGCACACTGCTGGCTCATGGTTAACCTGTCGTCCACCAGGACACCCACGTCGCTCTCCGCAGAGCTGCTCTCCAGCAGGTCCACCCCAAGCCTGTACTGTTGCATGAGGTTGTTCCTCCCCAGGTGCAGGACCCTGCACTTGCCCTTGTTGAACCTCATCAGGTTCCTCTCTGCCCAGCTTTCCAGCCTATCCAGGTCACGCTGAATGGCAGCACAGCCTTCTGGTGTATCTACCACACCTCCCAGTTTGGTGTCGTCAGCAAACCTGCTGAGGGTACATTCTAACTCTTCATCCAGGTCGTCCACGCTGGTTAGTGCCATGTGCTCCGTGGAGTCGGGTGTAGTGGTGTTTGTGTATGCTTGTAGTGTTGTTACTGAAACAATATAGAAATCACGGCGTGATATTTGCTTGCAACACAGGGTGTCATTCATGAGTTATACATAAATGGCAGCTTTACATATTTAAAAGGAACATGGACTGCTTCGTATCTGAAGTATGTTTCCCAGGAGAGAACACCACCATTTGATCTATTTTTGATTAAAATGTAAAAATTAAAAATTAAATCAAATGGTAGCACAATTCCTTTGGGAAAACATACTTCAGTTATGGAGTATTCCCCATAGTAACCTTGAGAATCTTACAGCTGTATTGTCTCATCTGTAGGTGGTCTTTTTATGTCTCGCATAATTAAAATGAATTGCTGTTAGAGAACCCATACTACTGCATACAGATTTATGAACCTTGAGGCACCTCCGTTCGCAGACAAACAGTGATAGCGGGCGCTGCCTGCGCAGGCACGCTGCGCCAAGGCAGGTACTGGTAATCGAGGTGTTTGTTTACTGGGGAGCGCTGGAAGGGGAGACAAAGTGCGTGCCGGGAAACCATCCTGCACGTCCAGTAAGGACTGGTGGCTGAAGCAAGCTGGCGTCTGTGCAGCACAACTGCGCTGTGCTACGCGGGGATGTAGAGCAAGGTAGTTAAAATATTCAAAGAACATTTTATGTACTAAGGGATGGCTAATATGTCACCAGAAAAAGATTGTGAAATTGGATTTACCAGGAAAATGTGCTCTACAAAATCTAATGCAGCTTGTTTATAGCAAGCTGCTTTATCAGACTGACTCGGAACATGGGAATGTATATTTGATAAGATTAGAGAATAGCGGGGATCAGAAAAAATAAGACTCTAGAATTTGCGTTCACATTTTCACATATCTGAAGGGCAAAAATGTCATTGTTTGTTTGTTTGGTTGTGGTTGTTTTAGTCCTGTTACTGCTGTCCACAGCGATGACTTGTGACTATGCATTCAGTTCAGGCTGTAATTAAAACTTCCATAACATACGTTTCAGTAAAAAAAAAAAACAGTGGAAATGAAATGCTCGGATTTAATGCTTAAATAGAGAAAAGAAGAAAATTCTGACAACAAAAATACAGTCTAAGAGTTCCGTAGTGCCTTGCAGAAACATTTTGTAATAAGCAGCAGGAGTGTTCAAATTTCAATGTAATACTTAAAAGAAAATGTCTCTGATCTTTGAATTTCTTTATAGAGGGGAGTTTTTAATGTATAATCAGACTAAAATCCTCCTGTAATTGCACAGTGAGAGGCCTGTGAAGTTCCAGGAAGGCTGCAGATGGAACACAGACCTAGGGAAGCAAGAAGGTTTTTCCTGATGTGCGGAGCCAGCCCCAGGTTTCCCTCCGCGCCTGTTCAGCGTGGGATCTCTCTCCACCGGCTGTGTTGCCACCTAGTGATGGCCAGCGATGGTTCCAAGCAGGCACGGCGGGGAAATACGAAGAGCAGTGCAGTGAAATCGCCTGTCTCGGAACACTGAACCGGTGACGTGCAGCTGGCACGGTGCTGGCGAGGTGTGATGCCCACCGCGGCCGCAGAGCTGCCCGCTTGGTGCAGCACGAGTGAAGGGGAGGAGGATGGGAAGGTCGATGTGACCTGCCATATTGCCACATTAAAACAGCAGCGCTCAGAGCCCCTCTGCAGGACAGGAGCAAAGAAAAATCTACGAAAATAAGGAAAACGGGTGGAAAGTTTGAGAGAGAGCTCGAAGCAGAAAGATTAAAACTGCAGGACCGGCGTTCAGCTCGTTCACACGTATGAAGGATGGAGTGCCAGCGGGGTGAGAAAGCAGAACCCTCTCAGCTGAAACTATTTTAAAAATGCTGCCCAGAATGTCATAGTTACCACCTTGATTCTGCAAGTCACTTCCCAGACGTGAGGCCGGGATCCACCGAGTTGCTCGGTTAAACACGCAGTGTCATAAATTAGGGCTGAACTAATAAAGAGATGCCAGCGCCATCTCTCCCTGCTCACTAGTCTCCTAAGCCTGGCTTGCTGGGCAAAAACAAGACACAAATTGAGTGGAAGGTGGGTCTTTGCTTACGTTTCACGGCGCAGACCGCGGCAGGGCAGGGCACAGCTGCAGTCCTCGCTGCTCCTCCCAGCCCACACCAAGCGGCTCCCGCGGAGGGTTCGGATCCGTGGTTCAGGGGCTCACAAAGGAGAGCGTCTGTAAAGCTTTATAATGTTAGCTTCTGAGCAAAAGCCAAGAAGGACAATAATTTGGAAGGGTAATTTTAAAAAGCTTTATAAGAAAAGGGAACTAGATACGCTGAGTTATTTAGTAAAGACATGCTGTTTCACTGGAGAATAGACAATTTGGAATAGTTAGTAAATTATATCTAGAATTTTCGGTCCACTTTTAATTGCCAGGGTTGCATCCATCTGACAGTTTTGCTGAAGATCATGCTGAAGCCATCCCAAGTCCGTTAAAAGTTGAGTTGCAAAATCCCAAGATCTCCTTCTGGACTGGCACTTTCTCAATCCTTACATGCAACGAAGCGCTTTTCCCAGATCAGGGGCCGCGACAGTTATCTTAGAAAAGGGGCTGAAAGTTTTTCCCTCCCATTTCTTGACAAAAATGCTGCTATCGATGTTGAAAAGTGGTCAGGTGATTCCGTTTTCTTACTGGCCGTTCTGGCAAGGAATTTGGGATTCTTGCCGCTGCTTTGGGCCCGGTGCCAGGGGTGTGCTCCCAGGACAGCTGAGGGTTCAAGACCCCATTTGCTGGGGTGGAGCCTTCCGACCCCTCGCTGCCCACCAAGGACCACGCGTGATGAAGATACCTCCTCCGCATCCTGGGGCTGGGAAAGCCGCTGCGCCTGGCTGTACGTACGAGAGGGGCTTGTCTTGAAAGGAGCAGAGCAACGAGTTCATGCTGATGGCAGTCGTTCGGGGTGCAGTCGCAGGTACCGTGCTAGCGCGGGGAGGAATCCGCATTTTCCATGGTTTGGTGGTTGGGCTGGATGATCACAGAGGTCCCTTCCAACCCCTACTCGTCTGTGATTCTGTGTGTGAGAATCGTCAACGTCTGGTTTTGCCGTCACGGAGTCTTCAGCAGCTCAGGTGGGCCACGTGTCTGAACCTGGAGGGAAAACCAACCGGCAGAAGTCCTGCGGCAGAAGTCTGCGGAGGTTGTGGAGTCTCCTTCTCTGGAGATATTCAAGACCCGCCTGGACAAGGTCCTCTGCAGCCTGCTGTAGGTGACCCTGCTTCGGCAGGGGGGTTGGACTAGATGACCCACAGAGGTCCCTTCCAACCCCTACTATTCTGTGATTCTGTGATTCTGTTTCGGAAGAACCGGGTCCAAGCGACGTGGTCAGTTTGGCGCTCACCTCCTGGCGTCGTTTGGTCTGACTCGGATGCAGAGTTCCGTTTCACTTCCCCGTAGAATAGCATCGGCAGGTAGAGGACGCGCTGCGGCTTCACAGGTTTTGGAGGGCAGATGATCCAACAGCCGTATGAATAAATAATGAAAGAAACCGAGATTATAAATTGTGCTTCCTTATTCGAAAGGGCTTCTCTCCTGATTCATGATTATGAATGCGTTACAAACTTCGGGTCATTTACAAAATAGCAGAACACTTTAAGATTACCCTTAGCTTTATGTAAATGTATTTTAATATTCTGTCTTCATTAATTATCTAATCTTGGGAGCAAATACGCTACTGACACAATTCTGCAGCTGTTTTGCCGGCGGGATTCCCTTTGAAGTCGGTGGCGGCTGTAGGAGGAGGTGGATGACAGGACCGAGCCTCGCCGTCCCTGCTAGAAGAGGAGAAACATGAACAGCAGCTGAAAATCCAGACTTCTCATCAGCGCAGGCCTGTTCCTGCGCCGCGAGGGATTCATTAGCGCGAGGAAATCGGTGGTGGTTTGTTCCCGCAGCTCGGTTCCCGGGGCGCAGGAGGGCTTCGCTTCCGCCCCCTCGCAGCCCCTTCGTACCCGGTGCGTGTCCGTGGCGTTGGACGTGTTGCAGTTAGCCTTGGGTCTCCGAGGTGTGCTCGGAGGAGCTGCGACAGGCGGACGTAACCCCCAGCCCGGGCCATGAACATGGCGATGGTGACCGGGACCGCCGAGGAGGGCTGTGTGGGCTCCCACTCCTACTCCCGTGCTCGGCTTCCCCTCGCTGTTCACAGAATCACAGAATCCCAGCATGGTCAGGGTTGGAAGGGACCTCTGTGGGTCACCCAGCCCAACTCCCTGCCCAAGCAGGGTCACCCAGAGCAGGGGGCACAGCACCGCGTCCAGACGGGGCTGGAATATCTCCAGAGAAGGAGACTCCACAGCCTCCCTGGGCAGCCTGGGCCAGGGCTCCATCACCCTCAGAGGGAAGAAGTTCTTCCTCATGTTCAGCTGCAGCTTCCTCTGCTTCAGTTTGTGCCCTTTGCCCCTTGTCCTGTCACTGGTCACCACTGCAAAGAGTCTGGCCCCATCCTCCTGACACCCACCCTGCAGATATTTATAAGCATATAAATATATATATATTCTTACGTTAGTGCAGGCAAATTATCCCTGGATGTTTTCCACCTTATTTTGAATTTTAGCCAGCTATATGCATACAAATGCTTATATTAAAAGAAACTCATTAATAACCCATACTTCGCTTCTTTAGTGCAGGAGGAGCACGATCAGTACATCAGATAGAAGGAGCAGGGTTCACCATTGCCCTCCACAGCCCCGTCAGCGTGGGTCTGCTAATGCTCCCCTCGGAGCTTGTCGGCCGGGACACCAGATTTCGGAGATGGGTTCTGGTGCTGCACAACCCCAGCGCTATTCGTGGCGTCACGCCCTTTTCCGTCTGTTTTATGAAAGGTAGAGATGTGTGTTACGGTAGTTTGCAGGCTATAATTTTCATTAATAATCTGATCCATGCCTTTAGATTATTTTAGTAATTACTTCCCATAAAATGACTACTGAGTATGATTACAAATATGTCTTTGTTTTGATTGTCTGCTTTTGTGGTGCATGCCAGATGGCTGAAGTTCTTGACTTTGCTTAACAATATCAATAATGTTCACGGAGGTTTCCGAGCACCTCGCTCTGACCCCAGGAGTATACGACTTAATAATACAGCGCTCCAATAAAACTAATCTGCAAACTGCTCCGAGTTCAGAAATTAAACCTTATTTGCATACAGAGAAAATACATCAAAAGAACATTAAGGGCCAAATTCTGTTCTTTTGGAGCACAGCTGACGGATTCCTGCCGCTTCCCGGGTGTCGGGAGGAGGCAGCAGGACCCACGGCTGGGCTGGGGGCTCATGGGGATGGGCAGGGTCTCCTCGCCGCTGCCTGCGCCGGGCGTCTGTGCCGCTTCGTCCTCCCCTTGCTCCGGTTTTCCACACCCGGAGAAAACTGTTTGACCGTTCCTGCTTGAGAAAACACGCGCGACTGCGGTAACGAAGGAGTGTTGTGAAAGGGACGCGCTGCGAGGGACCACGCGGCCGGCCAGGCGCTTCTCCTCTGTGCCACCGTTGGCACAACCACGCAGCCCAAGCCCCGGTAGCCAACGTAGCCCACCGGAGCCGGTGGCCGCGGGCAGGTTGTCCTGCCCCTGTCCCCGCAGCCACTGGCGTCGCGGGGCCGTTGTCCCCACGCCATGGCACCCAGGTCACCAGCTGCCACACGCTGGGGCTGATCTCCCGAGGCACGGCTGGTGGAAGAGGACGAGTAACTCGTCGTTGCCACCACAGGAAGGAGCTCAAGCACCGCTGGTGGAGCTTCGCGCGCTGCTCCCCGCTACCTGGGCTCTCCCGTGCGCCCACAGCTCCATTTTCTCGACGCTATTTTCATTCTTCTCCCGAGCGCTGCCTCTCCGCAGCCCAAACGCTGCCCGTGGCCGAGTGTCCTCGAGCAACCGGTGAGTTCCCACCGAGCTTGTCTTCTCCTCATTCCAGCGAGGCGAAGCTACGGGGCTGCTGGGGAGGAACTGGCGTCCGTATGAGCCCTGTTTCTGCTGGGATTCACAGTATGTTCGGGGTTGGAAGGGACCTCTGTGGGTCATCTAGTCCAACCCCCCTGCCAAGCAGGGTCACCTACAGGAGGAAGGTCACCCCAATGATGGCAAGCTGCCTGCCAGCGCCTCGCTCTATCCCGCTTCCAGGAGCGGGCCGTTTGCAATTCTGAAAAGGTTTCGAAGAGGACATCCCGTTCTGGTTTAGCTCGAGGGAAAGCGCGGTGTGTGACCTTTGCCGGGCGCTGCCAGCCGCAGCAGAAGATGGGCTCGGGTATTGCTCGGCCCTTCACGAAGGCAGCGGGCGCTCCCGACGCCGGCCGCCTCCGAGGTGCCATTTTGCCTTTTTTTGGGGAGGTCTAAACCCTGCGGAGAGGAGCGGGATGGTTCGTTAAGAGGGTTCCCAGCAAAGGTGGGCACTGATGGAGGGGCTCCGCTCTTCCCAGGCAGGGGAGCAAACACCGGGGCCGCAGCAGCGTCTCGGCCCCTCCGGACACCCGAAATTCAGAGCTTTGAGCCCTGGGGCGTGTGCCACCGGGAAGAGCAGCCGGAGGAGCGAGGTGCTCCCGGTCACAGAATCACAGCATCACAGAATAGTAGGGGTTGGAAGGGACCTCTGTGGGTCATCTAGTCCAACCCTCCTGCCGAAGCAGGGTCACCTACAGCAAGCTGCACAGGACCTTGTCCAGGCGGGTCTGGAATATCTCCAGAGAAGGAGACTCCACAGCCTCCCTGGGCAGCCTGGGCCAGGGCTCCGTCACCCTCAGAGGGAAGAAGTTCTTCCTCGTGTTCAGCTGGAGCTTCCTCAGCTCCAGTTTGTGCCCGTTGCCCCTTGTCCTGTCGCTGGGCACCACTGAAAAGAGCTTGGCCCCATCCTCCTGACCCCCACCCTGCAGATATTTAGAGGCATTTCTAAGGTCCCCTCGCAGCGTTCTCTTCTTCAGGCTGAACAAGCCCAGTTCCCTCAACCTCTCCTCGTAGGGGAGATGTTCCAGTCCCCTCCTCATCCTCGTAGCCCTCCGCTGGACTCTCTCCAGTAGCTCTTCATCTTTCTTGAACTGGGGAGCCCAGAACTGGACACAGTACTCCAGATGAGACATCACCAGGGCAGTGTAGAGGGGAAGGAGAACCTCCCTCCTCCTGCTGGCCACACTCTTCTTGATGCACCCCAGGATCCCATTGGCTTTCTTGGCAGCCAGGGCACGCTGCTGGCTCATAGTTAACCTGTCGTCCACCAGGACACCCAGGTCCCTCTCCGCAGAGCTGCTCTCCAGCAGGTCCACCCCAAGCCTGTACTGGTGCATGGGGTTGTTCCTCCCCAGGTGCAGGACCCTGCATTTGTCCTCTGTCCTGGGCAGCTCGCGCCGCTGCAGCTGTCCTAGCGCCCCTGTCTGTTCTGAGAGCCGATGGCTCTGACCACAATAAACCAGTAAGGAGGGGAGGAGGCAGCAAACGCCCGTGAATTTGATGTCGGTGCATCGTTAGCAGGAATGAATAGATCCCAGGCCAGAGGCGGTGCCCACCTCCTGGAATCACAGAATCACAGAATAGTAGGGGTTGGCAGGGCCCTCTGTGGGTCACCCAGTCCAACCCCCTGCCGAAGCAGGGTCACCCAGAGCAGGCTGCACAGGACCTCGTCCAGGCGGGTCTGGAATATCTCCAGAGAAGGAGACTCCACAGCCTCCCTGGGCAGCCTGTTCCAGGGCTCCGTCACCCTCAGAGGGAAGAAGTTCTTCCTCATGTTCAGACGGAACTTCCTGTGCTTCAGTTTGTGCCCATTGCCCCTTGTCCTGTCGCTGGGCACCACTGGAAAGAGCTTGGCCCCATCCTCTGCTGTGTGGGAGACGGGCCCCCGGAGTAGAAAAACCACCAGAAAGTGGTCCGAGTTGATAGTTAATGAAGAGAGCGAGCACTTTGTGGGGAAGCTCTCCTGCTTCCCCAGCAGCATAGCCTTGGTCTGCCCTGGGTTTGCTTCCCACCCGCGTGTCCTCAGCCTGATGCTGGCTTGCTCAGCCGGGCAGCAGCAGCTCGGTGATGAGAAGTCGGGAACGACAGCACGGGTCTATCCTTGCCAGGAACGAAGTCCGTAGAATTTCAACGTTTTTTTCAAGTGAGCTGCATATAAATATTCATGCAGGGGAGCAAAACCTGCGCCGTCGCCCTCCTGGTGGGGCTGGTGGCAGGGGTGGGGCTGGGCATCGCCGCTCTCCCACCCGGCGAGGAAAGGGTTTCCAGCCGCTCGCACGAACTCGCGGCCGGTGCGGAGCGCAGTCCTCTCACAATTTATGTAATGCATTTATATTCGGGTCGCATTCGTTCTCCCGATAAGAAATAAATTTAGAAAATGTACATTATATAGATCGCAGGCTGGTCAGGATGACTTTTAAGTACAAATACCTTGGCTGAGGCATGGGGTGGCTGTAACCCGTTAAACCCATTGACCTGTCCAAACCTGTGGAACCAAGAAATGAAACGGCTGCGACGGGCCAAGGACGCTCAGGCACTGAACAGCAGCGTGCGGATCCCGGGGGAGCGTGCCCGGCATCGCTGCGTGTCGCAGCAGCCGCCGTCTCTGCCGCGCCGGGCTGTCCCCAGGCAGAGCCAGCACCCGCAGCTACCTGGGGTCAGGTCTGCGTGCTGGTCTCCGCTGGGCTGGAAAGCTTCAGCGCTAATTACTGCTGATTATGGGCTGCCTAGAAGGGCGAAAAGGTTTTCTTTAGCTTCACCAGTTCCCTTGAAATGGAGAAAATAGTTGGAGCTTGGAAACCACGCTTCTTTCCTTGGCTGGGAGAAGTGTCTGTGTATGAGAGGGGGAGATCCGCGAGTTCTGCAAAGCAAAAGGCGAGGGGGTCGGTGGCGGGGGGGCCTGCGCTGCCGAGCCCCAAATACCCAAATGCCCGCTGTGGCTTCCCCAGGCTCCCTGCCATCAGCACGGCCTCGCACCCCGCTGCCGGAGGGGTGTCAGCACCTCTTCTCAGGTGTTCCTCTAGCAAAAAATACTGTCTGCAAGAAAAAAGTGCTGCTCCGCGCCTTCGCTGGGCTCCGGTCAGCTCTCCTGCTGCAGCCTGATGCAAGGAAGTGCAGAACACACCCAACAAAAAGGGAATGAAAATAAAGCAGAGAAATGGTTTTTATGGAGAAATAAAATGTGGATAAAAATATGTTCACAGAAGATGGAAGCAGATACTGTGTAGTCTTTGGCAAAAAAAGAAAATCACCAGATTTGTTACAGAGCGAATTTTAGTTCCAGTGCGTCGCCAGAGGTGACAGGCCTTTATTTAGAAAACTGAAAAAGTACGAATGCAAAGCAAATTAAAAAATCAATTACTTAAACCAAGGTTTCTCACTTTTTGATTTAACTCATGATTAAAAGCCGTTACTGGGCTCACTGATTTAAATCAATCCACGCCATCTCCCTCAGATGATCTCGAGCAGTTAAACAAGAGAAGAGAATATCATCAATAACCCATCTGTGTCACAGACGAGGAGGCGTCCCCGCGGGACTGCTTTTCCCCATTTTTCCTGCGGTGATCCCTAGATTTTCGAGGAGTGGCACAAGCCTGGAGGAAGCCACAAAAACGTGAGAGTTTGTACCTGCAAGCCTGTTACAGGTGGGAGAAGTGGCGAGGGCTCGCGCAGCCGGGACGCGGAGAAGGCTGCGCACGTACGCTGCCCAAACGCCTCCTAAAGCATCCGTCCGTGGCACGGGCACAAAGTATGCTTTTCACAAAAATTCTGTTTTCTGAGCGTGCTGCTGCTGCTTTGGAAATCTTGGCACGTGAATCAGGGGCAGGGATTTTCTGCCCAGAAATCCCCGTGCGATGCTGCTGCTCCGTCAGCCGCCGGCCCCGGCCGAGCCCGGCGAAGCGGGGCAGCAGTGGCAGCTCCCTGGCCAGCACGCAGCGATGGCGAACAGGCTTCTTCCAGACGAGGATGAACGGGAGCTGGAAAAAAACCCCTTCGTCTGAGTGATGAGGAAGGGCAGAGCAGCCAAGCGAGGGCGGTTGGGGCTCGGTCGGTCGCTGTCGCGCGGCTCTTTGCCCCGTTTGGGCTGATTCCCTTCAGGCTGCAGCTCCCAAGTTGTCTGATTGTCCTTGATGTATCTCGTGTCCCCCAGGAACGCCATCCGGACCCAGCAGCTCCAGATGTCTGAGCATTCTGCAGGAAGCTGGGAAGCAAATTCCTCCTGTTTTTCCTGCTAGCAATTAGAAATGTGGGAAGAGCACATTGCTTAGCGGGCAAGGAAGACACCAAAGATATTTCATATGCGTTTATAGCCGCTTAATGGCTCTGCGAGAGGTGATAAACACTAAATATTGTAAGTCTTTTACATTATCCCTTGTTGCTACGAAATCAGGCTGTGTGAAAAAGCAAAAATATGGAGAAAAAGCAAAAATACGGAGAAAAAGCAAAAATACGGAGAAAAAGCAAAAATATGGAGAAAAAGCAAAAATACAGAAAAAAGGCAAGAGCTGAAAAAGGAGTTAAAATTGGGACAAACTTCTGATTATGACTGCTTCCAGAGTAACCAGCAAACATGAAGGTAATGGAGCAGCTCTGTCCCCTCCCCTAAAACAGCTCTTGCAAGTAGTTTGAAGTTTTGAACCCAACTTCAGCTGCAGAGCAGGTCCCTGCCTAGGTTCCGCGCCTCCCCTCCCCGTTAATTTCTTTGCGTGCTTCAGCAATCCTGCCCTAGCAGGAGGGACGGCTTAGGTGGCTTCAGGAGTCTTTTCCAGCATTAATTGTTATGATTTTAGAGCCCCACGGGGCGAAGACTTTGAAAAGGAGAATTTGTTCCGAAGGTTGGGAGGAAAATGAAAAAATCCGGCGCGGCGGCGGCGCAGGGGTCCCCGTGCCGGGGAGGAGAACCGAGGGGTTCCCGCTCACGGTCTGCAGGCACGTGGGCAGCACAAGCCATGCACCATCCTGGTGAAGCACTGGAACAGGCTGCCCAGGGAGGTTGTGGAGTCTCCTTCTCTGGAGATATTCAAGACCCGCCTGGACGGGGTCCTGTGCAGCCTGCTGTAGGTGACCCTGCTTGGGCAGGAGGGTTGGACTAGATGACCCACAGAGGTCCCTTCCAACCCCTACTATTCTGTGATTCTGTGATTCTGTTGCAGAAGCTCCGGTGTGACTGAATAAATAACCAGAATTTCGCAGGGTGAGCTGCAGAAGAGCCTCCTCCAGCCTGGTGTTTGCTGTGAAGAAGAGCTTGGTTTGGCCGGGCTGCTGCTTTCTGGGAGGGTTACGTTCCTCTCTGCTTCAAACCAAGGAATGAGCTGAGATTTCTTTTCGACGCTCAAAAAAAAAGAAAGCTGCAGTGTTTTCATAAATAAATAACTATCCCAGAGTTGATGTCCAGTCTTTTCAGGCTGTCTTTTGGTCTTGTGACAGACAGGAGAGATGTGTAGTGGGCAAACCTAGACGGAGGCAGAGGCAGCTCCTCTTTCCACCTTGGGGTGTCCGCATGTGGCATCTCCGGGGCCGTCCCGTGTCGGGGCACGGCGCTGAGCCTCCCCCCTCCACAGCCGCTGGCTCTCACGTCGCTTGGCTCTTTCCCTCTTGCCCCCTGTCCCATCACAGAGCATCACTGGGCGCTGGGCAACCCCGCTGTGCTCAAGGCCTGCTCATCCCTGACTCTCCTTCTCTGGAGGTATTCCAGCCCCGCCTGGCCACGGTGCTGGGCAGCCTGCTCTGGGTGACCCTGCTTGGGCAGGGGGTTGGGCTGGGTGACCCACAGAGGACCCTGCCAACCCCGACCATGCTCGGATTCTGTGATTATCTCCTGCCCATCCCCAGGTGTACCCATGCAGGTACCACACGTGCACCCGCTCACATGAGCATCCTGGCTCTGCCCAGCCCTCGCTCCCCATGGAAGACCCTTGCCGATCACTGCCAGGCTACATGGAGGGGGTGGCCATCACCCTCATCGCCCCAGCCCAGCTCACGGTCTGGCCACGTTGACCCCGAAGCCAATCTGACCTTCGCGCTGAATTACGCTCTGCCCCATTGCCGTGCGCCCCTGCAGAACGGGGTTGTGGCAGCTGTGAAGAAGTTCTCCTTGTTGACCTTGCCCTCGGCGGGGATGCCGGCATCGCCCTGCCCAGGCAGCGAGCTGCCACCACCACCACAGACCACGTGCAAAAACCACAGCAAGCAGGAACTGATCACAGAATCACAGAATCACAGAATCAGAGAATGGGAGGGGCTAGCAGGGACCTCTGTGGGTCCCCCAGCTCAACCCCCTGCCCAAGCAGGGTCACCCACAGCAGGGGGCACAGCACCGCGTCCAGGCGGGGCTGGAATATCTCCAGAGAAGGAGACTCCACAACCTCCCTGGGCAGCCTGTTCCAGTGCTCCGTCACCCTCAGAGGGAAGAAGTTCCTCCTCATGTTCAGACGGAACTTCCTGTGCCTCAGTTTGTGCCCATTACCCCTTGTCCTGTCACTGGGCACCACTGAAAAGAGCTTGGCCCCATCCTCCTGACATGCACCCTTCAGATATTTATAGGCATTTATAAGGTCCCCTCACAGCCTTCTCTTCTCCAGGCTGAACAAGCCCAGTTCCCTCAACCTCTCCTCGTAGTGGAGATGCTCCAGTCCCCTCACCATCCTTGTAGCCCTCCGTTGGACTCTCTCCAGTAGCTCTTCATCCTTCTTGAACTGGGGAGCCCAGAACTGGACACAGTACTCCAGATGAGGCCTCAAACCAGTGAAGGTTTGGAACAGCAGCAGGGACACGGTGACCGCGTTGGGGACCGCAGCAGCTTAACCCATCGCCTCAGACCGAGAGCCGAGAGGAGCGCGACGCGACAGCGCAAAATGACGTCGGCATCAGGCAGCGCTCACGGGGGAGGCTCACGGCTTCCCCGCGCACTGACCCCGATGCCAGCGCTGCAAAGGGTGCTTAAAGGTCCCTTTCGAATTCGTTACTCTTAGGCAGAATTAAGCTGCGAGCATGCAAAAGAAGCGTGTCCGTTTGGTGTTTTCATCGTCCCTTCCACCGTGCTCCACCTGGCTCAGGTGTGTGCCGAGCAGATACCTGTTGGAGGGCGAAGATCGTTCCTGCCTCTTACTGCAATGAAGGAATTAAATACAAAATCTTCTGTAGGAAGCAATTGCGAAGTGTGGAAGTTTCTAGTCAGGCAAATAAATTGGATTTAAGTATATTACAGTCATAATCTTTTTCTGCCTCTCTCCAGACAGCCTTTGTACATGGAGAAATGAGAATGTATTCTCAGACAAATCTTGACCTGAGGGAGAAGGCTGCGGGAATCTGGATTTTCAATAACATAAGACAATAAAGCTCAGACTTCTAACCTGCCGCAATATGGTAAAAGTATAAAGAGCTTAGCAACTAATAAAAGAAAAGGGTCTTCCAACTCATATTTGAAGATCTAGACCCCCAAAAGGACACTTCATAAAGATCATAATGGGTTAGTCAGTATCTAACAGATACCATGTACCTTGTTGACCAATTGTCTGACAGTTGTCTTCTGCAGGCCTGGATATTAATAAGCCTGGCGTTGATTTCCTCGGGGTATTTTGTCTTCGTAATTGTACGTCGACTTGTGGTGACACTGCAGCTTGCTATATATTTATTTAATGCGATTCCTATAGCAAAACAATGTATGTATGCCATTGTTTTCCTTAGATGATATGCATGCGCTGCAAATTTCATCTCCCTCGAAGGTATAGTGAATCAAAGCCCTTCCAGTGCAAGGGAGAGCGCACGGTCGTGGGGCAAAGAGGAAATCCAGATGTGTTTTCCCCTTAGGTGTGAATATGTCTTACTCCTGGCATTACACAGGGAGTATAAAGGGATTCAATTATCGCTGCATTTTGATTTCTAATAATAACAAAAACTTGTTCTGGAAGGTATTCCAGTTAAATAATATTTTGACAGGTAATGCTAGTGTAAAGTAGCTGTCACTCACGCCACGAGATCAAGGGGGAACAGATGCAGAAGGAGGATCACAGAGTGGCTGATGTAGTGAAAACGAAGCCTGCTACAAACTCCTCTCGCTAGCAAAACAAAGACTGTCTGCGGCTTGATCCCGCTCGCACCGTTTTCTCTACAGCTGCAGAATAAAATGCAAATATTGAGAGATTGCGTGTTATATATAAATGGCGGTTTTCCATAGATTCTCAGATATAGGCACGTTTAAAAGTACTCCACATTTCCACAGCTCCCCCAGTCATGCCAGTCTTGGCCTGACAGCCGTAAAACGTCGAGACGGAGCATGGCAGGGCAGCTTGAAGTCTCTCTGCTGGTTTCTGCTGCGCCTGGCCAGGCGATCCCTCTCCTGCTGCACCAGACGTGTTCCAGGTCGTGGCCCAGACACCTTCATCAGCTGTAGGAGAGGCTGAAAAGACCAGATTTTCCCCTATGTCATTGCCTTTATTTGTCCACTGAGACAAAACTCGGCCGTTTTTGTTATTTGGCCCCTTTCTTCCATCGCTTGGAGCAATCTGTGCCCTTCTTTCAGCTGAATGAAACACTGGAACGGGTTGCCCAGAGAGGTGGTGGAGGCCCCATCCCTGGAAACATTCCAGACCAGGTCGGACAGGGCTCTGAGCAACCTGATCTCGTTAGCGGTGTCCCTGCTCGCTGCAGGGGGGTCGGACTAGATGACCTCTGGGGGTCCCTTCCAACCCAAAACTTTCTATGATTTCTATGAGTTCTATGAATGCACCCACCTTGAGCATCTTCAGCTGCATCCCCTACAAGTTAGTCCTGTAAATGGGTGCTGGAGGCTCCCCGCGTTCTGCCGCCGGCGTGGGACTCCCCGCAGACAAACGGGACGGCACAGCGGAGGGGGTCCGTGCTGGAAAAGACACCGGAGAGTACGGAGGAGAACAGCAGAACTAGGAATACAGCGATTTATCGCCGCATCCAAAGTGGCGGCCAAGCACGACGGAAACAGCGGAGCGGTGCAAGGCGGTCGGCCGGCAGCGGCGGCTCCGGACCCGATCCTGGCGCGTCGCCGGGAGAAGGTGAATTGTTGGGAGCGAGGGGAATAACAGGGCTGCATTTGGAGGCGTTTGCTTAGGGGTAGATGAAATTACAGCTGGTTACAGTATTTAAGACAAAGTCCACAAACTTTCTATGCAAGTTCCGAAAGAGCTCATTGAAAACTATTAACTGTAAAATATATTTTAAAACTATTTAGTTTAAAAGAAAGATTTTTTTTTCTTTTCAGAGCTGTATTTCTGTTGGAAACCGAGCGCAGAGCTTAAATATGGGGTTAAGATAGAAAATGCACATGCAGGCGCTCAGAAGGGTCACTGCTGTCCTCTCCGGCAGCTCACGGGTCCGACGTGGCAAATCCCTGCTCCTGCTCCCAAAGAGCCCCTCCGCCCAAGGAGCCCGTGGGTGCTGTGCCCAGGTGCCAGGGGAAGGATGGGGCAGCCCATGTCACAAGGAGCTGCAGGACACCCAGGACATAGCTTCACCCACTCTAGGGGAATGCTGCTATCTTCCACCAAAGTGTTTTAACTTGAAATTTTGAGTTTCTAGGTAAAATTTCAGTTGGGGAGGAAAAGAATGAAGATAGTCAAAGGTTCCAGAAGGCAGAAGTGAAGCGAGGATGGATCCACCACCTCCGTATTCCTCCAGTGCCTTCCCCACCGGCAAGTGGTATGGGCAAAGATGCAAATATTTATAGGAGAAGAAGAGCCCAGGACGTTAGGGAGATTTACTGGAGGGTGCTGTGCTTCTGGCAAAGTGCTGCAAATTATGGAAGAAGGGAAAGACACAATCTAGCTGGACAGCCCCAGAAATGGCCGTTTCAGGACTGTGCGAGAGTCTCAAGATAAATAGGGAATGCTTCTTTTTAAATGGGTTATTAATACACAGTGGTCTAAAGCTCGGGTCGTTGTCAGTGCTGGAGGGAGGTTCAGTCAAGCTGCACTTTTAAGGCAGCTGATATTAGGAAATTTGTTTCCCTGAAGCACTCAGTGACAGAAGCAGAGCGGGCAGAAGGACGCGCTGCCCCAGGACCCACAGCATCTACGGCGTGTGGCACGGGTCACCTGTGAGCCCGTCATTTGTCTGTCATTTGTTAAACCCTTATACAGATTTACAAGATAAGGCAAGTGTAACTGCAGCTAACGAGCATCTAATTTTATCTTTTGTTTTGCCTGGTCAACATTAACTTACAAAGTCACAGCTGAGAGCTGCAGCTACCCTTGGGAAGAAAATAATGAAATTATTTACTACAGAGCATACTGTATTTTAGTAGCCTTGCAGTGACTTTATGAAGCTGTCACTGAAAAGTTTGGTTTCGTTTCCCCTCTTTACCTGAAGTTCTTTAAATAAATAAATTTCCATAAACGCATTTCTCTGAACAAACAATAAATGGGTTTTACCTTCCCCCCAGAACTCATTAAGGTAGTCCAAAATCCACTGAGTACTAACACTGTGGCCATCTGATTCCTAGGAGAGATCTCATGACAGCTTCCAAACAGAAGAGAACAGCCACGATGGTGACACTCGCAACAGAAATAAAGAAGTACAGGCTGCAAATCACCCATCCAGAGTTTTTTAACTTTTACTCCAGGCTCCCCTTTTCAGGCAGCAGCAGAAAGGATCTAGGTTTTGCACTGACTTTTGGGTTATTTGTTTTTTTTCTGGCTGATGGTTGTGCTTCATGTGGGAGAAGAAACTAGAAAAGCTGGAGAATGGATTCCTTCCATCCGAGTTAGGGCAGCAGCACCCGACCGCTGCCAGGATGAGCTCCCAGCCCACCTCCAGCCCCGGGGCAGGCTGTTGGTCCCGTTTCAGACCCATTAATGGCTCAGAAGAGGACTGGGGTTGCCAACGTGTGCGTTCCATCACTGGAGCACGTGGCCGTGGAGCTGCTTGCCCTCTGTCCGCGGCACGTGGCAGTGCTTGTGCATCCTGCCGGCTCGCAGGGACCTTCCTGCCCGTGTCCCACAGGAGATGGCAGAGCCCTGGGGCTGGACCTGCTCCCACACACACAGGCTCGCACCCATCCTGCCTTGGAGACGATCCGCCAGAAGACACCCCACCGAGAGGATTTATCTCAGCATCTGTGCCATGAGGAGATGCACCTCGGCAGCTCATCCACATTCCTACTGCAGGCTCTGCAGGTCGGTCCCCGAAAGATGGGTCTCGTGCTCCTTCCCGCTGGAGGGGACGTGGGACAGTCCACGAGCGGGCAGCAGGGCTGCTCACGCACGGGCTTTCGAGCAAAGCGATGATGGAGCAGTTTTGATGCCACAGATGTGCAAAGGGTCCAGTTCCCTCTGCAGAACTGCAGAGGGTCTGGGGGAAACGCTGAACCTTGGTCACCTCAAAAGCACCAGCAGCTTCCTCCAAAACAGAACGGGTTGAATTCATCTGGAGTACTGTGTCCAGTTCTGGGCTCCCCAGTTCAAGAAGGATGAAGAGCTACTGGAGAGAGTCCAGCGGAGGGCTACAAGGATGGTGAGGGGACTGGAGCATCTCCACTACGAGGAGAGGTTGAGGGAACTGGGCTTGTTCAGCCTGAAGAAGAGAAGGCTGCGAGGGGACCTTATAAATGCCTACAAATATCTGAAGGGTGGGTGTCAGGAGGATGGGGCCAAGCTCTTTTCAGTGGTGCCCAGTGACAGGACAAGGGGCAATGGGCACAAACTGAGGCACAGGAAGTTCCGTCTGAACATGAGGAAGAACTTCTTCCCTCTGAGGGTGACGGAGCCCTGGCACAGGCTGCCCAGGGAGGTTGTGGAGTCTCCTTCTCTGGAGATATTCAAGACCCACCTGGACAAGGTCCTGTGCAGCCTGCTGTAGGTGACCCTGCTTCGGCAGGGGGGTTGGACTAGATGACCCACAGAGGTCCCTTCCAACCCCTACTATTCTGTGATTCTGTGATTCTGTGAAAGTGGGCAGCCTGGTCTCCCTTTCCTGCTGTATTTGATCACTAAAGGTGCAGCTGGTAACCAAAGGCGAAGGTTTGTGGTCAGGCAGCTGAGAACACTCCGGCACTTGCTGGAGGAGACAGAGGAAAGCGGCCTAATGTGCTCTTGCCATGTGGTAATTTTCCAGATAAATGGACAGTTGCTTCAGCAGCTCCACTGTTGAAGGTCAATGATCCATATAATATGGGCAATTACAGAAGTATTTCCGTTGCAGACTCTGTGACACATTTTTAGTGCAAGACAACAGAGAAACCGTGGCAAAGGTACCCAGGTGAGGGGACCCGACGTGCAGCCCGGCACCCCAGCTCCTGCCTGGTGTCTGCTGGAGGCACCACCCCTCCCTCCCGCCTGGCTCCTCTGACCAAGCGTCTGTGCCCATCGTGCTGCCCCTTGTTCCTTTTAGTCTGACATTTCTTAACCCGTTTTTAACGCCGAGCCGGAGTGGCCAACGCACCGCTGTCACGCAGCCCGCGGTTCTCCTGCCCGCTAGCTCGAAGTGAAGCGCTTGGCGATTTTAAAGATTCTCTAGGGCTGAAGAAAAGGAAAAAGAATCAAATAAGGGAAAACTCCTCGGCAGTTTGAAAACTTGGGCTCCCGGTGGATGCACAAACATACCCATTCCTAATTGCATTTCAAAGACCCGGCAGAAAGCGTGCTCAGGGAGTGCGTACTGCCGATGCACTACGGACGCTACGCACAGAGCTCGCTGGAATCGCGGCTCACACGCTAACAGCTTCGTCGTTGGAAAGAAGATTCTGAGCAATGCGCGGGCTGAAATAAATAATTGTTTTGTGTAATGAAGTGTGTGTGAGGAAATAACCACTCGCACTGCGGCACAGGCTGTTTCAGCATTGCTTGCATCTTCGATGCATTTAGGGCTACGAGGATGAGGAGGGGCCTGGAGCATCTCCCCTACGAGGAGAGGCTGAGGGAGCTGGGCTTGTTCAGCCTGGAGAAGAGAAGGCTGAGAGGGGACCTTAGAAATGCCTCTAAATATCTGCAGGGTGGGGGTCAGGAGGATGGGGCCAAGCTCTTTCCAGTGGTGCCCAGCGCCAGGACAAGGGGCACCGGGCACAAACTGAGGCACAGGAAGTTCCGTCTGAACATGAGGAAGAACTTCTTCCCTCTGAGGGTGACGGAGCCCTGGCCCAGGCTGCCCAGGGAGGCTGTGGAGTCTCCTTCTCTGGAGATATTCAAGACCTGCCTGGACAAGGTCCTGTGCAGCCTGCTGTAGGTGACCCTGCTTCAGCAGGAGGGTTGGACTAGATGACCCACAGAGGTCCCTTCCAACCCCTACTATTCTGTGATTCTGTGATTCGAGAGGCGCAGACAGTTGCTGCGTGGTACTACAACCTGCCACCAGAATTCAATACCAAAACCTCTGAAAATGTTTCAGAAAGTGCCGGAGTCACTCCCCAGCAAGGCCCAGATATCCAGCTCCGAGCTTGTAAAAGCAGAGAGGTTCTTGCAGCTTCAGCACCTGCTTATAAAAAGTCTGCCTGCGATGACAAAATGTAAAATACACAGGTGCCCTCAGTCATCCAAGCGCTGTAGAAGTTTAACGATAAACACATAAGACCCTGAAAGACTTTTGTGATTTCTGGTGGGAATACATTAAACCTGTGGTAGTGCTTCCCTTGTGAATTGTACTTCTGTTTCAGTTTCAGTTTACTGCTGCTTTTACCCATCGTGTAAGAGACAGACTGCCATTTCATTCCACCAAAATGAACGGGAAACATCCGTAAAGAGCAGCCTTAATGGTGGAGGAATTCACCAGGGACGGACTTTGGAGTTGTTCAAGAACCTGTTTCAAAATTTAAGCAGATTTTGCTAAAAAGGAGAGCGAGAAGAAAGGCAGAGACTTGAAATGCTAGAGTTTAACCTTCATGTAGGAAATGAAAAAAGACACCCAGGGCTACCCCCGGCAGAAACTGTCCCCCCTTCCCTGCGGGCAGGAGCACGAGCCCCGGCTTAGAGACAAGCGCCTCTGCTTACATAAATAAATGATTTCATATGAGATGAATTAGCAGAGGGATGCTCTTGGCTACCTCATGGGGCCGGTGGTCCAGCTGTGAAACAAGTATCCATAACCCACAGCCACCAAAGAGCCAAGGCGTCCGACCCCAGCGGGTGCTGCAGAATTCCCACCAGCTTGCGTTTCTCCAGGAGATCAGCGGGGATGGACCATCCCGAGGGCTGAGCCCGCCTGCGGTCCTGCCCTCGGGTCCCTCCTGCCCACCAGCACCAGGTCCAGCCATGCAGGAGAGAGCTCTCCATGAAACACCCCGGTTAGAAGCACAGCCATGTCAGGCTCCCGAGGCACTTCTGTCGTGTGCGGTTGAATGCGTGAGGTCTAACCCAGCAAAGCGAGGAAGCTGGTTGTCTGGCGGGGTTGTCAGGAGGAGAGACTGTTTTGGCCAGGTTTGTAACACCTTAAAAAAACATCACCCTGTTGTTGCTGTGCAGAGCTGCTCCTGCAAGAAGGTCCCATGCGTTTGCTCCGAACGTTTCGGGAAGGCGCGTCCCAGCTGATGGCATGGAAAGGATAAATTTGTTCTCTTTAACATGAGCTGAGGCCGCTGACAGGTACTAAACACACCGCTTTTCCCTGTCCTGGGCAGCAGCTCGCTGGACACAATAATGTTCTTGCGACGTACACACAACAAACTCCCCCCCTAAACCATCCCCCAGCCCTATTTCCCCTTGTAAAAATTATGTAATTGCATGCTATTTCAGAAAATTGCATAAAAGTTGACTGTTATGATTAATTGTCCCCACGGCTTCTTGTAAAATTTTCGAAGTTCCAGCTGGTCACACAGGGTTTGGTTTACAAACGTGCTGCGCACGCTTAGATTTTCTGATAAAGCGCGCTCTTTGGCGATTCGGAAAACGGCTGCTCCTCTGGACAACGGGCACCCGCTGTGGTCTTCACCCCGGAGCTACGCCAGCCAGCGTGGAGCGTGCTCAGAGGAAAAATGGGTATTCCCCATCAGAGATGCAGATGAAGCGCTGCTCACGCGGCGTAAACGCGACGCGTGCGGGCGGGACGCGCACGTCGACACCTTGGCTGGGTTTGCTGCCCTTGCTGTCGCCCGCAGCGGGGACGCTCGGTGCTGCAGCCTCCCATCCGGCGCAGTCCCAGGGAAGGGCCTGGCTCCAATCCCGGCTCCTGTCGCTTTGTCACTTGTCAATATTTACCTTCTGATCAGCGTCGGCTGAGGAAGGCAGAACGGAGAGGATGCAGCGCTACCCACACCACTGCTGCCACGAGCCTTCTGCTCTCCTCTGTACACCCCGACCTTCATGCCACCGCCCTCCGCCTCCCCTCCAGCATGTCTCCACACCACCCAGCACTGGGGAGGGTGGAGAAGAGCCCTAGAGACACTCTCCAAGGAACAACACGGCCAGAGAGCTTTCCTGCCTGTGCCACACTGTCGCAGCCGTGTGGGGAAGCCGGTGCCACAGCGGCTCGTACGACATCCAAGAGCAGAAGCAGTAGCGTGGAAGACTGAATGAACAGGAGCCCTGGAGGGCTGCACTCATCTCCCGTCTGCCAAATGTAGGGGAAAGGCTGGAAAACGCCTTCACATACAAGGTGCAAATCACAGCATCACAGAATGGTCGGGGTTGGCAGGGACCTCTGTGGGTCACCCAGCCCAACCCCCTGCCCAAGCAGGGTCACCCAGAGCAGGCTGCACAGCACCACGTCCAGGTGGGTCTGGAATATCTCCAGAGAAGGAGACTCCACAGCCTCCCTGGGCAGCCTGGGCCAGGGCTCCGTCACCCTCAGAGGGAAGAAGTTCTTCCTCATCTTCAGCTGGAGCTTCCTGTGCCTCAGTTTGTGCCCGTTGCCCCTTGTCCTGTCGCTGGGCACCACTGGAAAGAGTCTGGCCCCGTCCTCCTGACCCCCACCCTGCAGATACTTAGAGGCATTTATTAGGTCCCCTCTCAGCCTTCTCTTCTCCAGGCTGAACAAGCCCAGCTCCCTCAGCCTCTCCTCGTAGGAGAGATGCTCCAGCCCCCTCACCATCCTCATAGCCGTTCACTGGACTCTCTCCAGTAGCTCCTCATCTTTCTTGAACTTTCCTGAGAAGGACAAGGAAGCAAGCAAAGTCTGAAAAGCGTGTTTTAGGAATGGAAGCTGGTTCTCTTGGTCTACAATATCGCAGTTCTTCTGATTTCTCCATCATCACCAGGTGTACCTGTCCCTTCTGGGACACAGAAATGAAAGTCCAAGCCTAGAAATGAAGCTGTAACGCTGGTACCTACAATTTTCTGAAGGAAGAACTGCAGATGCAGGCAAGGGTGACCCAGCTGGCAGAGACCTCTCGCATCAGAAACGCGCTCGGGGAGGTCGCACACCGGTGGCTGGGTGGGAGCTGAGCCCAGCTGGCGGGGAGATCCCTGCCCGAGTAACTGGTCGGGAGAGCCACGGACGGAGAGGGGTGGTGGATCACAGAATCACAGAGTCACAGAATAGTAGGGGTTGGAAGGGACCTCTGTGGGTCATCTAGTCCAACCCTCCTGCCGAAGCAGGGTCACCCACAGCAGGCTGCACAGGACCTTGTCCAGGCGGGTCTTGAATATCTCCAGAGAAGGAGACTCCACAACCTCCCTGGGCAGCCTGGGATGCCAGCAGAGTCCCAGGTGGACCTGCCTGTGCCAACGTACCAAGCTGCGCAACAAAAAGCAGTTGTTACTTCACGGTGTCAGAGTGACTGGCTGATAAAAACGGTAGTAGAAGTTATGCACGGAGGGGGAAAAGACAGGCAACTTTATATTATAACCGTGGTTTCTGACCTATTACCATTTACCAAAAAATCATTGTAATTCTACAAAGACTCAGCTCAGTAGGAAAGGCAGCATTGAGGGTGACAAGGAAAGAAATCGAGATGAAAGCAGAAAATAATGTAATTATGTAGGTCCAGGGTGCAACTCCGGTTTCCTCCAGTCTCAAAGTCAATGTAAGAGAAGCCAGAAAAAAAGAAAAAAAGTAAAAGCAAAGAGGTACAAACGAAAGAACTTTCATAATGAGAGCATTTCAGCTAGTTCAGGGGATGTTTCGTCAGGGTGGAGAGCATGACGAGCACGAACAAGCTGAACAAATCCATGTGGGTCTAGCACCCTCAGAAACTTCCCAGCTTATCACTGCAAATTTACGTGTTTACATGCACTTGTACACGTACCAGGATGCTTCTCCACAGCAACAGCAGAATTTAAGGGTGAAAACCATACGTGAGCCACTTTTGCCATCTGCCAAGAGATCTCCCCGTACAAAGGCGCAAGCGTTGACTGGTGCCTAAACTTACAGAACCACGCTTGTTCCTGAGGATGCTAATAAATAATCCAAGTCTCCTCATCTCCTGCTGCCCGTTTTCCCCTCACTTTGTGTTATGCAAAACAGAAAAATATTATCATCCTTATAGCATCCTTCTTGAAAGGCATGCATTTCAAATATCATAAAGAAGTGTTGTCATAATGAGGTTAATGACAATAGGGTTTCCAATATCAAAGAGCCAACACGCAGCTGCTTTATAGTACGGAGTGATGCAGCACAGAGCTCCGTAATGAGAGTAGAGAGTTTTTGGGTTACGCATTTTAATGAGTTTGTAATAAGCAAACTACTACGGAAGCAGTGATTTGCATTTCACAGCACTATTTAGATAGAATACTTTGTTAACACTCACCACATTGGAGCAGGAAAATTAGCCCAACTTCATAAGGATTCGGAGGCTGAGCGTGCACAGCCCATTGCACAGAAGATTTTGTGCTTTGAGAGCTGAAAGAGAAGAATTTGGCAACACGCGTGGGGAGAGCAAACAGATGAGAGGAAGGCAATACCTGTGCCTTTTCCGACCTGTAGAATAAGGAGAGAGAACTGCTGTGGGTTTGGCATTGCATATACCTCACCTGAGGTCTCGGTTTCACAGAATCACAGAATCACAGAATAGTAGGGGTTGGAAGGGACCTCTGTGGGTCATCTAGTCCAACCCCCCTGCCGAAGCAGGGTCACCTACAGCAGGCTGCACAGCACCGCGGCCAGGTGGGTCTGGAATATCTCCAGAGAAGGAGACTCCACAGCCTCCCTGGGCAGCCTGGGCCAGGGCTCCGTCACCCTCAGAGGGAAGAAGTTCTTCCTCATCTTCAGCTGGAGCTTCCTCTGCTTCAGTTTGTGCCCGTTGCCCCTTGTCCTGTCACTGGGCACCACTGAAAAGAGCTTGGCCCCGTCCTCCTGACCCCCACCCTGCAGATATTTAGAAGCATTTCTAAGGTCCCCTCTCAGCCTTCTCTTCTCCAGGCTGAACAAGCCCAGCTCCCTCAGCCTCTCCTCGTAGGAGAGATGCTCCAGTCCCCTCACCATCCTTGTAGCCCTCCACTGGACTCTCTCCAGTAGCTCCTCATCTTTCTTGAACTGGGGAGCCCAGCACTGGACACAGTACTCCAGATGAGGCCTCACCAGGTCAGTGTAGAGGGGAAGGAGAACCTCCCTTGTCCTGCTGGCCACACTCTTCTTGATGCACCCCAGGATCCCATTGGCTTTCTTGGCAGCCATGGCACACCTCGCAGGGGTGAAGCACACCAATGCTGCTTTGGAAGGAAAGCTCTTCAACGCTGAGCGCAAACCAAGCCCGCGGTGGCTGCGTGTCAGCACGCGTAGAGCCTGGGTTGGTGCCCCAAGCTCGGCAGCCGCCCCGCCGCTGCTCAGCTCCGCTGCCTCAGACACTCGAGGCATAGCTGGGGAATGAATCCAGCCCAGAAGTTAAAAAACTGTCAGAGGTACGTGGTGTGCATGGAGCACCACGCGCCCCGAGCAGCACCGCGCGGCGCTCGTTACAGCTCATGCGATGAAGAGATGTACCTTAAGAACAATGCATTCATCTATTAATGTTCCTTATGGGAGACATAATCAGCTTCATTAGAAGTCATTATTATGGTAAAACCCTGGAAAAAACATCATGTACAAGGAGGCAGCATAATCAATTAAAAACCTAGGATATGTGACTAATATTGACAGATGTTTACAGGCATCGCCGCGGGAGGTCGGGCGCTCTGCGGGGCGGCAGCTCCCGTGGGCACAGCCCGCCCCGCGCCCGCAGCCATCCCGGGGGCCGGCCGGACCCACCACGGAGCCAGACACGGCGAGCAGGGCGCTTGTGTTCCCTAGAAGCAATCAACAGAAGATATGGGTGCAGCCAGACTCCCATGAGCCACCCAAGGCATCCCCAGCCTTCCCGCTGCAGCAGGAGATGCCGCGCTGTGCCCCGGCGCAGCCGCCTCTCCACGCACCCCAGCTCCCACCGCTCCGCTCTGCCCGGCGTCCTCACAGCAGGAAAGTTTCACAGAATCACAGAATCACGGAATGGCAGGGGCTGGAAGGGACCTCTGTGGGTCACCCAGCCCAACCCCCTGCCCAAGCAGGGTCACCCAGAGCAGGCTGCACAGCACCGCGTCCAGGCAGGTCTGGAATATCTCCAGAGAAGGAGACTCCACAGCCTCCCTGGGCAGCCTGGGCCAGGGCTCCGTCACCCTCAGAGGGAAGAAGTCCTTCCTCAGAAGGTTGCTAATAGTTGTTCCCCTAAGGGCTGGGTAACGGGGAGTGCTCCAGGAGCCGACGGCTCCCAGGAAAGGCTTTCCCGTGAGGAACCCAGCGGTGCCAAGACTACGGGGATCAGGGAGAAGATACCGAAGTGTTGCTCATTTTTAAGACCACCCAGGAATATTTTCCCCACAAGCTAATATCTAGGAAAAAAGGCGTCGGAACCACAGAGACCTCCTCAGTGCCCAGAAGTTTGGCAAACACCTACAGCTGGAGGAAAGGGCCATTAAAAGGCATTCAGCTGTAGAAGCTATTGCTTGATAATTTATTACTGAAGCAGAAAGAAGGAAAACAAAGCACACAGCAGCACGCAGTCTTCAGAAGCAAGGGAGGGAAGAGGAAGCAGAGTCCGACGAGAGGCTCCATGGCTGGGACCAGACCATCCCCGGCCACTGCACGGAGACCCAGCTCCGCTTCCTACCTGCAGACCTTCACCGCAACGACCCCGCACCCACGCTCACCAGCGTACAACGCGAGCCCACCGCGCCGAGCACGGGCCCCGCTCAGCCCCGCGGCCGGCGGCTGCTGCTCCCACCCCGAGCAGCGCTCAGCCCTCTGCTCAGCAGCCGCGGTGCAGCAGAAGGCTCCAGTCCTCGTTAAGCCTTCGCGGAGCCGTTAGCTACATGATCGAATAAAGAGATACGGTAATTTACAGCAGTAAGCCATAATCTCTTTTAAATAAAGAATTATTGCTTCCTCCTTCAGCAAGGACTCCGGTGTGCTGGGCTGGTTCTTCCTTGAAGCGCCGCGATATCTCACAGAATCACAGAATAGTAGGGGTTGGGAGGGACCTCTGTGGGTCATCTGGTCCAACCCTCCTTCCGAAGCAGGGTCACCCAGAGCAGGCTGCACAGGACCTTGTCCAGGCGGGTCTGGAATATCTCCAGAGAAGGAGACTCCACAACCTCCCTGGGCAGCCTGTTCCAGTGCTCCGTCACCCTCAGAGGGAAGAAGTTCTTCCTCATGTTCAGACGGAACTTCCTGTGCCTCAGTTTGTGCCCGTTGCCCCTTGTCCTGTCACTGGGCACCACTGAAAAGAGCTTGGCCCCATCCTCCTGACACCCACCCTGCAGATATCTCGCTTGGGACTAAGGAGAAACGCGTGACAGGCAGGGGCTGCGTTCGAGAAGGTGCTCGAGGAGGGGACGTGCCCCTGGGCGCGTTGCGCAGCCGCTCACCGCAGAGAACGGCGTGGCTCCCTCTGCCTTAAAGCTCTTTTTCTACAAGTCACGTCGACCTCCTGGTGGGATCTTTGCTCTTGCAAAACATCCGCCGAGTTCAGCAAGCCCTAGCGCGGCCGCGCCGGTAAAACAGCGTGGGGAAGGCTGATTCCCAGTCGCTGGAAAAAATAGCAATAAAAGCCAGGAAAGGGGGAACACCGGCCACACAACGTGCTGGGAAGCTCCCAGTGGCGGGCTGGAGCCGTCACCTCGACAGCTTTTTCTCCATCCTCCTCTGCCTGGGTGTTGTCTGTCACTGCCGCTGCTCGTACGGGGCCAGTCTGGTCCGAGGGAGCCCGCGCTGAGCCCACCGTCCCCGCAGGCTTCAAAACAGCCCGAGCGAACAACGGCTCCCACACCGATGGGGCCAGGCTGGGCAAGAACAAGGCTTCTCCTCTGCTCGGCTGGAAGAGTCCCGGTGCTGGCACATGTTCTCCATGTCCAACACCTCCACCGCCCAGCTCTTGGAGAGGACAGAAGTCAAGAGAAGGCTTTGCCGGTGCCGCCCCGGTGCTGGGAGCGAGCCCTGCCCGGCACACACGCAGCCCGGCCCCGGCAGCGTGTCCAGCCTCGGAGCCCGGAGCTCGGTTAAAGAAGTTTAAAACATTTCTTGGAAGAGTCTGGGAGATGAGGCCCCAAGAAGCACCTTACAAAGAAATAACCAGTAGATGGCAGGGCTGCAAAGCCTGATAAGATCACGCAAGTTCGTTTGACTTCAGTAAGAAGAGACAGAATGATATTTTAAAGGCAAATGTTTTTATACTGTAGCTACCCTAACAGAATCTGTTAGTACACCTGTAGGGATGTTTTAAGGAGTTATGGCTACAGGATTACAATTAGTTCGCTGAGCAACCCCAGGTCGGGAAGGTCCATGCAAGTCAAAACTGGTTTTCAAAACCAAATAAAGTAGAGCATCTAATAAAGTGCAAATAATTTCTCTACGGCAATATCCAGCTCGTTTTAGGCATCAGCCAAGTCAGTTTAGGACTATTGCCATCCACATGTTTGTTAGATGGTACAGACATATCAGAAGCACAAGCACGTGTCAGGGCCTGCTTCCAGCCATCCCAGAAAATAAATATCCTATTCCTTCCTTTCGTTATTTTTCCCAAGATGATAAATCCTGCATCTTGCCCAAATTCGTCAGGCACCACCTGCACTGCTATGCACCACGCGGTGCGGGTGCCGCCGTGATGCCCTCCATACAAAATACTATTTTTCAACATATCAGGAATTTTGAAATATCATCTTACACGGGGAATAATCAGAGCTACTCACTCTCGATGGAGCAAACAGAGCAGGCGGGGAGGGACCCGTCCCACATCAGCAGTGGCCTGAGGACACCCGTGGACTCTTCCCTCCAGGATCTCTCTCAAGAGTTTCAGGACGGGACTTCCTTCCGCAGGCAGCTTCGCTCAGTGTACTTTTACCTTTGCCTGGATTTTAAGAGCTGATGGAAATCTTATTTTGAACTTAATGGCATTTATAGAGCTGCTTTTCAGCCGACACAGCTGATTTTTGTACCAACTCGTTTCATCTCAGTGCGGGGATTTGTTTTGCGTTACCATTGCTAGCTGCCCTGAGTCAAAGCAGCTCCTCTCCGCTATTCCCAGCACGCCCAAAGGATCTTCAGGAGGGGTTTGCTCCCGAGACCTTGCCCAGGGCTGGCAGTGGAGGCTGTGACACCAGCGGTGTCCCAGGCTGCTGGCGGTCACAGTGGCTTGGGGTATTGGCACCCCTGAGCACTGCCAGAAAAGACCCATAATAGGGAGTTTGGTTTTCTGACAATGCCCAGAAAAGATATTTCTTGACTTTGGCCTCGTCACCGTGAAATTATAGCCCTGAGATTGCATCCCTGAGGCGTTCCAGCTGTAACGAGCAGATACCGATCTGCGTATGTGGACACAGAGGAGAACAAAACCATGAAGAGCTCCATCACTCGACGGCCAGCCCCAAAGTGCTGGAGACGCTCTCCCCACAGCACGGCTCCAGGCGGGGGCTCCTACAGACAAGCCTCCCTAAGAAACTTCCCCCCCCCCCCCTTTTTTTGCACCGAAGAGGAAAAGAGCCACAGGAGTTTGCTGTCTGACGTCCCTGCTCCTCTTGACTTTTTTGTGTGCATGAGCCCATGCTTAACCTCTGGATTTGAGCAACCTTTGAGTTTCGGCAGCGGGTGAGAGCAACAGCACGGGTGGGTTTTCACCCCCGTTCCTGCAGGCCCCTTCAGGAGGGCTGGCTGTGGGCAGGGGGGCTGCTCTGTGCCGGACACCATCCTCACCCACCATCACGGACACGTCCTCTTTTATCTGGGAAAGCCCAGGGAGAAATATGGAAGCGTAATACGGGATGGAACCGCCGGAGCTCCCATGATCCCGGGCAACCAACCTCAGAACTGGCGTCTCTAGAAGATTCCCAGCACATCCTCGCAGCTGGGACCGCATCTGTCCCAGCGGAGCCGCCGGAGCTGGCAGCGAGCCGGAGAGCCAAGGCGCAGGGATGCTCCGCGCGGCAGAGCTGGGGCCAAGCCCCCGCGCTCTGTCCATCCGCCGGCCGCTGCGGCTGTCGGTCCAACCGCCCCGTCGCACCGCGGTTTCGGCCGTGCTCAGCCCTTTCCCGGGATGCTCCGGTGTTTGGCGGCTGCTGTGGTTTGTGCTCGGATCCAAATGCGCTGAGCAGCAAATCCCACTGCCCGGGGCGGTCAGGAGCGCACGGTCCAGGGCCTGGCAGTGAGGGTTTGGTACATTTGTGCAGAAAGCAAGGAGAAAATCGCATCGGTGGGAGTAATTAATCACTGGAAAAAGCTTACCAAGAGTCGCTGTGCATTCTCTGTTACCCACCTTTTTATTTTTTAATCCATCTTGGGTGTTGTGCCCGGATTCAGAGAAACTTCGGTGAAGCCCCGCGGGCTGTTTTATCCCCGGGATCGGGTCCGATGGGCTCGACGATTCGGAGACGGTCGCTGAAGCGGTCGCGAGGCCTCTGGAAATGGCAGCTCCCAGGATTTAAGCATTAAAAGGAAGTGTGCTGTTACGTGTAACAAGTGATTATATGGCACTTAAACAGGAAATCAGATGCTTCTTCTACTGCAGTGTGTTAGGGAAAGAAACACGGTAATGGGCGAGGGGAGAGGTGGTTAATACTCTAATGTTTCCCTGTACGCTACTGGTGGAGCCATTCTGGAATATTGCATACAATTCGTAGCATATACATACACGAAAATGTCTCTGAAATATATAACGCTTGTGGAAATGTTGCATGAGGGAGTAAAAGATCACTGTCTGCTACTGTCTGAAAGATGATAAATACTGAGCGAGAAGGCGGCTTTTTGCAGATGATCAAACTTGACGTAATTGTGGATAGCAGGATTAGCACCAGGTTCAGTGCTTGACTCAGATTTACAGATGCTGCAGCCATCTGATTACAAGGGGCCTCGCCGCTTTCAGCTGAAAAAAACATGTAATTACTAGGCCTTCCTGGATATTTAGGTTAGTTTGAAAATGCAAGCCTTACAGAAGAAATACCACAGGACAGATAAAGAATGTCTTGCAAATCATATTTCTGAGTATCTGAGACTGTCAAAGAAAGTTTTAAGATGCCCAGAAAACCGATTAACCTGAGAAATGTGTGCTGCAGCACCGCGTCCCCAGTTCAAGAAAGATGAGGAGCTACTGGAGAGAGTCCAGCGGAGGGCTGCGAGGATGAGGAGGGGACTGGAGCATCTCTCCTACGAGGAGAGGCTGAGGGAGCTGCGCTTGTTCAGCCTGGAGAAGAGAAGGTTGAGAGGGGACCTTAGAAATGCCTCTAAATATCTGCAGGGAGGGTGTCAGGAGGATGGAGCCAGACTCTTTGCAGTGGTGCCCAGCGACAGGACAAGGGGCAATGGGCACAAACTGAAGCAGAGGAAGCTCCAGCTGAAGATGAGGAAGAACTTCTTCCCTCTGAGGGTGACGGAGCCCTGGTCCAGGCTGCCCAGGGAGGTTGTGGAGTCTCCTTCTATGGAGATATTCCAGCCCCGCCTGGACGTGTTGCTGTGCAGCCTGCTCTGGGTGACCCTGCTTGGGCAGGGGGTTGGGCTGGGTGACCCACAGAGGTCCCTGCCAACCCCGACCGTGCTGGGATTCTGTGATTCTGTCCCAAGGGAAGCCTGCGCAGCCCCGTGCCGGCATCACCCGAACCTGGGCCGGGCAAACGCACTGGGCTGCAGTCTGACGGGGCAGCCTGGCACTGCAGGCTCACAAAGCAGCAACAAAGATCTTTTTCCCCTCCCTTTTCTGTTATTCTTTTGCTAATGTGAATTGATGAAGTTCAATAACACTAAGAAACACCGTACAGCCATATGTGAGCTGTCGGTACCGTTCTCAGGAGGGGATGCTGATGCCGCTGCTGCTGCTGATGTTGATGCTGCTGCTGCTGCTGCTGCTGCTGCTGATGATGATGATGATGGTGATGACACTGATGCTGATGCTGCTGCTGGTCCCTGTCCCGGCACTGGAGCCCGGCGGCGGCTGGGGTTGAGCTGGGGCGCTGGGAGCAGCGGGGCGCAGGCTGGCAGAGAAATGCAGGGTCTCCCCGCTAAAGATGTGTTTAATTGAAGCAGTGTGAGTGCAGCTGTAAAACCTGACAGGTTTACATCTACATTATTAAGACAGAACAGAAGAGTTCATCATCTGCTCGAATCAATTTTTCCCTTTTTTGTGCGTTAAGAGTTCTAGATAAATTGCCTCGCGGTGTTTTAAATTGCTGAACAGCTTCAGGTGAACTTTACAGGTGTCAGCTGGCATCTATAAACTGTCCAAGAGTCCTATAAAAGACTGTGAAACAAGAGGAAAGTTAGGAGATAAATCTATCACTTGGAAAAAAAAAAGAAGCTAGTGAAGCATATTTTCAGTGTCACTTTTTCACAGAGCGCTGGAATGGAGAATTGCGGGTAGCGAAGACCTTCTGACACAGCTAATATTCAAGGTGCACTAACGAATTAATCTAATTATCCCCCAAATTCTTGCTTTCTTGGACCTGTGATGTCGTGATGGCCGGCTTCCGCTCTGGGCTGATGTACTAGAACAGGGCAAAGGGGGTGATTTTCAAAAGCACGCATCTTATTTCATGTCAATATTTCTCAGCTATGATGCTAAAGTAAGAGCAATAAATAACAAATAAGCTCTTACCTGTACCTTCTATAATTTCTATTAATAAAACTGTGGTTAAACGTTTGTGCCTCGGAAAGCTGAGCGTCTGGTTGTGAAGTGAATTCAATCAGCAAAACACAACTGTCGCTTGCTAGCAATGTGACAGAGATAAGCAGACTGTGGATAGAATTCTGGCCAAAACAAAGCAGACAAAGAATAACTGCACTAATTTCAATTATTTCGTGGGTTCAGAGCATATCTCGGCAGGTCTGTGAGGTGTGGGCGCCTGGGACCGGTCATTTTACCTTAAAAGAATTGAATGCCTGCGTCATTTTTTATTAGATTTATTATATTTATTTATATATTATTTAGTATTATTTATTCCCTACTTCATTTGCTGTTTGTGTGCAGCCAAAGTTCATTTTTCATGAAGCCGCCCGAACAGGGTTACCATCCGTTTTCATCATTTGTGCTGCATAAATATGTAATCTGAACGGAAACAAATAGCCATTGAAATAGTAAGGTACACCCGGGTGCACTTTCTGCTGTGGGTGTCCTGACCTGCGGTGGGTTTGCTCCCCACGTGCTCCTCTAGCAGTGGAGCGATGAGGGAGGGACGAGGGAGCGACGAGGTCTCCAAGCCCCGGGTGCCCACGCCCCGACCAGCCCCACCACCGCGACGCCGGCCCCGGAGGGTGGAGGGGAGCAAGGGGAAGAAAAGATTTTCTTTTTTTTTTGCTGCTAGTCCCATCATTTCTAAATTAGCTTTTGGTGGGCACGGGTGGGCTGTAAACTCCCTAGCTCAGGGGTCCCGAAAGCCTTCTCCAGCTTGCCTTCTCGTGCCACGGGCACACCCCAGCGTCCCTTCGGGTGTCCAGCTCCCACCGGCTGCGAGACAGCATCTTCTACACACGATTGCTCAGGAACATTCACAACATTTTTACCTTCCAGCTTCTCCTTGGCGTAGCTGATGTACAGCTCGGAATGGGAGCTGAGTTACTCAACTAAGATGCAGGTTTGGAAAAAGCTGGTTTATCTTTCCCAACGAGACCCTCCTCCTTCCAAAAGGGAAGCGTTTTTCCATCGTGGTGTCGGAGACAATTTCCAGCAGAGCCTGGCAATGGACTTCTCTGCTAGCAGTGTTTAAATTCCATGCTCTCCTTGCTGTTGTTGATTTTTCCAGAAGGCTCACGTTTCCCTCTGCTGCTGCCACATCTCCTCCCCAACTCGTGGCCGCGCCACGGGCGACCTCCCCCCGCCCCGCGACCCCGCTGCCAGCAGGTCCCCGGGCCAGGGGACGCGGGGCGATGCGTGCAGACAGTTGCTGAAGGACGGGGCCACCGCCGCAGTCGATGTCTGCTGACATCCCCGACGCTGCCCACCAGAGGGTTGAACCTCCAGCGCGGGAGGAGACGTCGTGCTTTTCTTATGGTATGGAGAGTGCGGCCTCTTCTGTCACCATACTTTCCTTACTCCCCTTTCTGAGTGAAAAAAGAATAGCTGGGAGAGATGTCGGCACTTCGGGAAAGTGGTTCTGTGGTTGCTGCAAAGAGGGAGTCTTTATACAAGGTTGTTAAAAATAACTCACGAGCCAAAAGTACCAGGGTTACCCATTTTCGCACTGAGAGCTGGGAGTAACGGCGGGATTTCAGGAGCTGAGGCGGTGGGAGAAAGCATCGACAGTCACGAAACCTGGTGCAAGCTGTCAGGAGACCTGAGGAAAAAATGAGAAGAGCTTTCCTGCTGGAATATTCCTAGCGGCAGCATTTGTCTCTGCTCATTGCAGGACTGGATGACCTGCAAAGGTCCCTTCCGACCCAGAACATTCTGTGATTCTGTGAAAAGCAGCCCCCCTTTAAAGGCAGGGCTTCATGCGTGAAGATGCTCCTGGTGGAAGGGGCGGTTGGGTCGTACCCGAAACGCCTTTTCAGCGGCTCCTCACGTGGGGTGGAAGCGGAGCGGGAGTTGCTCCGAGGTGTAGGGACACACGGGTCGGGGCCGCGCACTCGCGGTCGCAGCCGCTTCACCAGGAACTTGGGGGTTGGACTAGATGACCTTGAAAGGTCCCTTCCAACTCAAACTAGCCTACAATCCTGTGATTTTATGAACCCTGATGCTGCACGGGGGAGCTTGGGCACCCGGGCTCGGCCTCCCGCGTGCCGGACGGGTTCAGCGAGCTGCAGGCGCTGGATCGCGCGTTCCGCACACGCGGAGGCACGGCTGCGGCACGGCCACCTGAGCGTGTCACCAAGAACGCCCCGATTCGGGAGCAGACAAGGTGCCCCAGGCTGATGGGAGAGCGAAACTGCAAAGACAACGCGCTGATACCGCGGGGAGACGTCACCGCTCGCTGCCACCGCGTCCCCGCGGAGCCGGAGCCGGGAGCCTCGCTGCCTCGGCGCTGAAGGCAGCCATCGAGCGGGCTGAAGGCTGGAGGTGAGATGAAAGCAGGAGGGATGAAAACCGCTGATAGAGAGCGCGGTGCACTAAAAAGCGAGCGAAGAATAAAGAGATAAGGAGCACCAAGATGTTGTCACTGTTCTACTCTAATAACTTAAGTAGCTGCCGTTAGACAGCGGTCCCAGAGCGCCGTAATTTAATCTGGGAGTGAAAGATGCCAAGAATACCCACGGTGCCGAAATAAAAGGGCCGGCTGCCAGCCCGCGAGCAGCCCCCTGACTCCGGCGGGGCCGCATCCCGTCCAGGTGGTCCGAAGCGGTCACAGAATCCCAGAATCACAGCATGGTCGGGGTTGGAAGGGACCTCTGTGGGTCACCCAGTCCAACCCTCTGCCGAAGCAGGTCGGGGAGAAGGCGATGGCGGCGTTTTAAATACCTGACGCCGTTCAGCCACCGCCTGGTTTGTACGCACGCTGTTGATCGGAGAGGCTGGAGGATAATCAAGCTTTCCTTTCCGAGGAGCACCACGAGCGTGTGAAAAATATATGATCTTTTTAAATTTTAACCAGGGGATCGGTAGCGCTCCTCGCGACACAAGGAGAGTGGCACAATTAATTTCCGAGCCTTGCGCAGCTCCTCTGTGGGCCCCGACGAAAGGCGGTGCGTTGGGCGGGGGTCTGCAGGCGGGGGCTTGAAGGTGGGGGCTTGCAGGTGGGGGTTTGCAGGTGGGGGCTTGCATGTGGGGGTTTGCAGGTGGGGGTTTGCAGGTGGGGGTCTGAAGGTCGGGGCTTGAAGATGGGGGCTTGCAGGTGGGGGTTTGAAGGTGGGGGTTTGAAGGTGGGAGTCTGAAGGTCAGGGCTTGAAGGTGGGGGCTTGCAGGTGGGGGTCTGAAGGTGGGGGTTTGCAGGTGGGGGTCTGCAGGTGGGGGTCTGCAGGTGGGGGTTTGCAGGTGGGGGTCTGAAGGTGGGGGTTTGAAGGTGGGGGTTTGCAGGTGGGGGTCTGAAGGTCGGGGCTTGAAGGTGGGGACTTGCAGGTGGGGGTCTGCAGGTGGGGGTTTGCAGGTGGGGGTTTGCAGGTGGGGGTTTGCAGGTGAAGGTTTGAAGGTGGGGGTTTGCAGGTGGGGGCTTGCAGGTGGGGGTTTGAAGGTGGGGGTTTGAAGGTGGGGGTTTGCAGGTGGGGGTTTGCAGGTGAAGGTTTGAAGGTGGGGGCTTGCAGGTGGGGGTTTGCAGGTGGGGGTCTGCAGGTGGGGGTTTGCAGGTGGGGGTCTGAAGGTGGGGGTTTGCAGGTGGGGGTTTGAAGGTGGAGGTTTGCAGGTGGGGGTTTGAAGGTCAGGGCTTGAAGGTGGGGGTTTGCAGGTGCGGGTCTGCAGGTGGGGGTTTGAAGGTGGGGGTCTGCAGGTGGGGGTCTGCAGGTGGGGGCTTGCAGGTGGGGGTTTGAAGGTGGGGGTCTGCAGGTGGGGGTTTGCAGGTGGGGGTCTGCAGGTGGGGGTTTGCAGGTCAGGGCTTGAAGGTGGGGGTTTGAAGGTGGGGGTTTGCAGGTAGGGGTCTGCAGGTGGGGGTTTGAAGGTGGGGTTTTGCAGGTGGGGATTTGCAGGTGGGGATCTGAGGGGGAGCAGACGCCAGCCCCGCACCACCCAAACGGCGCGGGGCTGCGGAGGAGCCCGCTCCGTGAGCGCGGTGTCAGCACCTACCTATCTCCACGAGACCAGCTCAGCCTCCCCGCAAGAAGTCGTTACCGCGTGGTGAAACCGTGCCAATTCCCCGCCGATTTTGAGCAGAATGTGGCTCGGTTTCTGGCGAGGGGTTGGGCTGGGGGGCACTGGTGGGGCTCAGGCCCAGGATGACCAGCTCTCCCTGTGTCTCTGCCTCCCCATCTCACCCACGCTGGCTGCACAAAGCCCACACAGGCTGGGTTTTTTATTTCCCATCAGAAACACTTTTTAACATTTGTGTATTTTTCATAGTTTTTTCAGATGTATAAACTTCCCCTGCGTGAACCCTCGGGATTTTACCAACCTGTGCCGTGGGTACGTTGTAAAACAATCCACGTCCAGATCCCCCAGTTCCCCCCGTGGGACTCCCGAAGGCCGCTGCCGGGTGACTCCCGCTGGGTCACCAGATCTCGGGGCCACCCCCGAAGCCCCGGGCCAGGCACAGAAACCCTTCCCCGCAGCGCTCAGCCGAAGCAGCTCCACCAGCTGTGCCCGTGGCGGGGACGCGTTGGGACGCGGGAGAGCAGGACCCGGGTTGCGCAGTCTTTTCCGGGTCTCAACCCGACCTTGAACACCCCCAGCACATCTGGGCAGCTGTTTCCCATGAGCCAGCAGTGTGCCCTGGCTGCCAAGAAGGCCAATGGAATCCTGGGGTGCATCAAGAAGAGTGTGGCCAGCAGGTCGAGGCAGGTTCTCCTTCCCCTCTACACTGCCCTGGTGAGGCCCCATCTGCAGTGCTGTGTCCAGTTCTGGGCTCCCCAGTTCAAGAAAGATGAGGAGCTACTGGAGAGAGTCCAGCGGAGGGCTACGAGGATGAGGAGGGGACTGGAGCATCTCTCCTCCGAGGAGAGGCTGAGGGAGCTGGGCTTGTTCAGCCTGGAGAAGAGAAGGCTGGGAGGGGACCTAATATATACTTACAAATATCTGCAGGGTGGGGGTCAGGAGGATGGGGCCAAGCTCTTTTCAGTGGTGCCCAGCGACAGGACAAGGGGCAACGGGCACAAACTGAAGCAGAGGAAGCTCCAGCTGAACATGAGGAAGAACTTCTTCCCTCTGAGGGTGACGGAGCCCTGGCCCAGGCTGCCCAGGGAGGCTGTGGAGTCTCCTTCTCTGGAGATATTCCAGCCCCGCCTGGACGCGGTGCTGTGCAGCCGGCTCTGGGTGACCCTGCTTGGGCAGGGGGTTGGGCTGGGTGACCCACAGAGGGCCCTGCCAACCCCCAACATTCTGTGATTCTGTGATTCTGTGGTTCCCAGGCCTGAGCAGCAGCCGAGCCCGTCCGTGGGTCAAGGCCCACCAGGTCCCTCCACTGAGGAGAACCTGAAACCTCCATGATGGGCGCAGGCGTGCGGGGTGGCGTTCGCCATGGCCACCATCCCCGCGCCCACCACAGCCACCCCGACACCCAGGGGCTCCTGCCCCGACGCCTGCAGCCTCTCTCCTCTCCCGACGGCTCAAAGCCAACGCTCTGCACGGATTAAAACCAAACCAGCGAGCACCAGCTGTCGGAGCACACCTGAAGGTGAACGTTACCTGAGTTGATCACCAAGGCCAACACCGACCGGTTTATTTTTTATAGCTGTAGCTCCATCCCTACGCTGCGGCTTTGCTTCGCTGTAGGAATCGGCCTGACTTGGAAACTGCTGCTTTTTTCCTAAATACCTTCACATCTCGCAACCGTGCGTCACTCAGACGCCGGAGCGCCGGAAAGCGTCCGCGCTGGCAGCGAGCTCGCTGAATGCCACCGCCGTCACCCCCTCCTCGCCGATCGAGCGGTGCTGCAAGGGTCCTGCGCCCCGCTGGGAGAGGGAGCAGGGGAGCAGCGATAAACTAGGGGGACTGGAGCATCTCTCCTACGAGGAGAGGCTGAGGGAGCTGGGCTTGTTCAGCCTGGAGAAGAGAAGGCTGAGAGGGGACCTTAGAAATGCCCATAAATATCTGCACGGTGGGGGTCAGGAGGACGGGGCCAGACTCTTTCCAGTGGTGCCCAGCGACAGGACAAGGGGCAACGGGCACAAACTGAAGCAGAGGAAGTTCCACCTGAGGATGAGGAAGAACTTCTTCCCTCTGAGGGTGACGGAGCCCTGGCCCAGGCTGCCCAGGGAGGCTGTGGAGTCTCCTTCTCTGGAGATATTCCAGCCCCGCCTGGACGCGGTGCTGTGCCCCCTGCTCTGGGTGACCCTGCTTGGGCAGGGGGTTGGGCTGGGGGACCCACAGAGGTCCCTTCCAACCCCGACCATGCTGGGATTCTGGGATTCTGTTAACTAAACCAACCTGCTCCAGCCAGCAGCGTTCTCCTCCCGCCGCACGCCCAGCGCGGCTGCGGGCCCGTCGAAGCCAGCGGTGAATTCGGCCGAGAAGTTCCGGAAACCCGGCACCTGCCGACGGCGCGTCCGACGGGACGAGGCAGCGCAGGTCGCACGCACCAGGCCGAGCTGCAGCCGGTAAATTAAAACGGTTCGGCAGCTTCCAGAGCCGGGACCGGGGGCCTCTCCCCCGTCGGGGGGGGCAGAGCCGCGGGAGGCTGCAGCCCTGCGGGACGAGCTCTTGCGTTCCCGCAGCGCTGCGCCCTGAGGAACCCACCACCCTCGACGGGGGGGGGGGGGGGGGGGCTCGGAAGCCCCTGCGGGGCCTTTCTGCCCCCAAACTCTCGGGTTACGCGGGGTCGGGACGGGGCGGGATGCGGCGGGATGGGGGAGGATGCGATGGGATGGCGGGGATGCGGCGGGACGGGGCGGGACGCGACGGGACGGGGGGGGATGCGAGGGGATGGGGGAGGGATGCGGCGGGACGGGGCGGGACGCGACGGGACCGGAGGGGATGCAATGGGATGGGGGGGGATGCGGTGGGACGGGGCGGGATGGGGGGGATGCGGCGGGATGGGGGAGGGATGCGGCGGGACGGGGCGGGATGCGGCGGGACGGGGGGGGGGATGCGATGGGATGGGGGAGGGATGCGGTGGGACGGGGCGGGACGCGACGGGACGGGGCGAGGTGCAGGCGCGTCCCCGTTCCCCTCCCACGCCCCCGCCGTGTCCGCGCCCCCGATTCCGCCCCCGCGGGCCCCCCGCGCCTCCCGCCCGCCCCCCGCCCGCGCAGCCCGGGGGTGGGGGGGGGTGGGGGGGCGCTTGCGCACTGCTGCGCTCCGCGCACGGCCGTGCCCCACGGAGCCTCGGCGAGGCCGCGGAGGGTGAGTGGTGTATTAAAGCGCGCACAGCACACGCACACTCCTCCGCCGCCCCCCCCCCCCCATAAACGCTGCCCTCCGCGTGGGTCGGGGCTTTCCCCAGGAAAAACAACCTCTCCCCGTCCTAATTAGCCGCGAAAGGTAAGCGCCCGCGCAAGTCCGCCCGGCGGTCGCTGGCTGCGGGGAGCGGGATGCGGGGGGGGGGGGGCCGCTTACCTGGGACGGGGCGGGACGGGGCGGCCCGCGCTGTGCGCGCCCACGCGTGTCCTGCCCTCGCGGTTACCCGCCAGCGGCCGCGTTGCGCGCAAGTTGCGCGGGGGGTGGGGGGGTGTTGGCTGCGCGGCCGGCGTTGCGCGGGCTTTGCGCGGGGTCTCGGCGGCGCGGCCGAATCTCCGGGGCTTCTTGTTTTTTTCTTTTCTTTTCTTTTCTTATTATTTATTTATTTATTATTTTTTTTCCGCCTCCCGAGCACAAAAGCGGCGAGCCGGGGCGCTGCCGGAGCCGCCGCGCCGAGGTGCCCGGCCGGAGAGGCAGGAAGCAATTAAAACTCCTCCTTTCGGATTAACAACCAAAAATTGATCGATCTGTCAGGAATACCGTTGATTTATGAAAGGTGCTTTATTTCCTCGGTATGGGGAATTTTATGTTCTCTAGGTGAAACCGAGTTCACCCAGCTCCAGAGTAGATTGATGTTTTAATAAAAATAAATAAAGGGGAAAAGCTAGCCTGGTCTTTGGGGACATCAACTCTCAAATCGCGGAGTTGGACTAACAAATCAAATTTGCGTTATCTTTGCATTTCCTATCTTCTCACCTAACGCCGGGAAAATAAAAATAAAAAAAAAAAAAAAAAAAAAATCGCGGGCGGCGCCTTCAAAGCCTCCCCTCGCCCGCCGAGTTCGGAGGGGACGCCGGAAAAGTTGAAATGGCGAAGAACGGGTGCTCGACAGCGGGGATGGCGCGGGGGGGCGCGGGGTTGCGGGTGCGCGGCCGCCCGCGCAGTGTCCTGTAGATGGCACACGGTCCCCACGCTGCGAGCCGCGGCCGCGTTGCTGCGGCGAGACGGGGAAAAAGCCGGCGGGGGGCGGGGGGGGGGAACACTTCCCGGGCTCGGCACTTGTTGGTTCGCCCCGACCGGCCGCGTTGCTTCGCCCAGGGCTCAGAAATCGATCGGAAATTTCGGCCGGGGGAGGAAGAGCCCGCAGCGCCCGCGGAGCTTCCGCGGGAGCGCAGCCTGCGGGGGAAGGTGCGGGGAGCGGGGAGGGGGCGGCGCCGAATCGTCCTTCTTTGCGGTCTGAATTTCAGCGGGACAAATCGCCCATTAATAGTCTGGCAGAGGCGGCGGCTTCTTTTTCTTTCTTTCTTTCTCTCTTTCTTTCTTTCTTTCTCTCTTTCTTTCTTTCTTTCTCTCTTTCTTTCTTTCTTTCTTTCTTTCTTTCTCTCTTTCTTTCTTTCTCTCTTTCATTCTTTCTCTTTCTTTCTCTCTCTCTTTCTCTTTTCTTTCTCTCTTCTCTTTCTTTCTTTCTTTCTTTCTTTCTTTCTTTCTTTCTTTCTTTCTTTCTTTCTTTCTTTCTTTCTTTCTTTCTTTCTTTCTTTCTCTCTTTCTCTCTTTCTTTCTTTGTTTCTCTTTCTTTCTCTCTTTCTCTCTTTCTCTCTTTCTCTCTCTCTCTTTTTCTCTCTCTTTTTCTCTCTCTTTTTCTCTCTCTTTCTTCCTTTCTTCTTTCCTCCCCCTGTTTTTCTCGCTGCACGGCCCCCGGCTGCGCCCGGGCGGGCTCGGCGCTCCCCGCTTCACCCCGAGCTCCTCCAGAAAATGCAAATCGCCGCGCTGCGGCCCTTTTTAAAAAGTTCAATTAGCAACAGCTCGAAGTGACTCCACCAGCGCGGAAAACACACCAGCGCGTAACGGGGGAGCAGCTCCCCTTGCGCCAGAGCCGCTCGCCCCGCTCTGCCGAGGGACCGCGGTGGGGGGGCGGCGGGGAGCCGCGGCTCGGGGGACTCCCCCCCCCGACTCCCGCTTCGGCGCCCGACCCCTTCAGGCTTTTAAATATTTAAAAGACCGCTGGGGTTTGCGGGGAAATTGCGCGTCGGCGGCTGGGGCGGGGGGACGGGGACCCTCCCCCGGGGTTTGCCTGTCATCGTCCCTCCCCCGGGGCACCCGCGTCCGGGGGCTGCTCTGCCCCGAGGGGCCGAGACCGGCGCCGGGGTCTCCCCCCTCCACCTTCCCCCCCGGCGGAGCGGGCGGTGGGCACCCCGGGGCCGGGCTGGGGCACCCGCTGCCCGCCCCGGCGAGGAACTACTTGTTACAGCGGAAAGTTTTGTGGCGGCGGTGCGGCCCCCGGTGCAGGCAGCGTTGGGGGGGGACGGGGGGGGACGGCGGATCCCCCCAGGGCAGAGCGCCGGGAGAGCCGGCCCCGGCCAGGAAAGGGTTAAGGTTTATATTATTCAGGAGAGGTCTTGTTAGGATGTAATCTGCATTTTCTAACTACCGCGTAATAAAAAAGTGAGAAGTTTTGAGACACCTTTCTTGATTATACCTTTGGCGATACTTTAGGTTTTACATTTAATTTGCATTTTGTTCTTAGCGAATATTGAAGTCTTGAGTGGAGGATTGAATTTTATTAGGACATCTGGACTGACAATATCAAATCAGACACCGGCGTCCCAAAGCATGCTAAAATTTCAGAGTTAATTAGAACGAAGTGTGTTTAATTAAAGCCAATTATAATATCCGAAATTATCTGATCGATCCTTGTTTGTTCAGTTGGAGGCGGGTTGCGTTGTTCCCGCCGCACCGCGGGACCCGTCCGGCTGCGCGCCCGTCCCGCTCACCTCCGCGGGGGCGGATCGCCCCCCGCCCGCCTGCTGCGCGGCCCCGGGATGAGGGGGGGACGGCTGCGGGCCCCCAACCCCCCTCCGCCCCCCCATCCCCGGGGAGAGGGGGAGCGGCAGCCCCGCAGTGGCCCCCGGGACAGGCAGCGCCCGGGCCGCGCCGTCGGGCAGCCGGGCCGAGACCCGCGGGGGGTTCTCCCGTCCCAGGGCGGGCTCTCTCCGGACACCCGGCTGCCGGAGCCGCCTCTCGGGCACGGCGAAAGTTGAAGCCTTTTTTTTTTCCTTTTATTTTTTTTCCTTTTTATTTTTCTCCTGAGAACTAATTCTCGCTTGAACAACGTCGGGGCGCCTGCCCGCGGAAGCGCCCTGGGAGGAGCGCCGGGCCCAGAGCAAACCCCCCCCCCCCCCGCACCGCCCAGGAGTTGCGTTACTCCCGGCCTGTCTGCGGGCCGCGCAAAGGCGCGGGAGGGGCCGCGCAGGGCCCGCCGAAGGGCTGCGGGGCGGCCCGGCCCCGACGGCGCCGTCCGAAGAGCCGGGGCGGGGGTCGGGACAGCCTCCCCCCCTCCCCGCCCGGGTCGGCCCTGCGCGTCGCTTCCCGGCCGGTTTCTCCCCGGGCCCGGGGCGCTCGGGAATCCGGATTCGAGGACTGAAACGGGGCCGAGCCGCCCCCCGGGGAATGAGCACCGACGGGCGAGGCCGGCGAGCGGAGCCCCGGGACAACCCGCGGCTCGGAACCCGCTGCGCGGCCCGGCCCTCCCGCAAACTTCGCCCTTTGCGGGGCTCAGGGGGCCTCGCCCGCTGCTGCGGGCGGGGGACTGGGGGGGGGGGGTCGTTGTGCTCCCAACGCCGGCAGCTGCTCGGCTCCGCTCCCGGTCCCCGGCTCCGCTCCCGGTCCCCGGCTCGGCCTCGGCACAGGCGCAGGTTGCGCGGCTCTGCGCGTAAAAGCTGGGCCGGGCCCTCCGCGGCTCCGTGGCCCCGCGGTAATCACCTCCTCTCCCCAACCCTCCGGGGATTTACCGGCCGGCGGCCAGCCCGCCGCCCCGACGGCGGGACCCGGGCTGCCGCCGCTCCGCTGAAAACACCCGAAAAAAGCGAATTTCTCTCTCCGCCGCCGCGCGGGAAACGGGAGTTAGCGGGGATTTGTTTCGGTTCAACCGGGAGTAAATTACACCCGCCGCCACGGAGCGCGTGAGTAAGGAAGGCGCCTTCGAACAATGAAACCGGAGCCCGCGGCTGGGGAGGCGGTTGCGGTGCCCCGGGGCGGGGGGCGGGTGGCAGGGCCGGGGGTCGCCGCGCCCCTCTCCCGCAGGAGATGCTCCCGCCGGGAAGGGTTCGTCGCGGTGGGATCGGCTCGGGGCGGGGGGGTAGGGGGTGAGGGAGGGAGGTGTGTGAGGAGCGGGGCGGCCGGCCCCACGCGTGTCCGCGATGGAAATCACGGCCAAGCGAACGCGGGCTGAAAGTTCAGTGATTTGAAAAGTGAAATGGGGGGGGTGGATGAGGGAAGGGGGGGGGAGTGAAACAGTCAAGGTGACGGTCCCGAGGGGATTGTCCCCAGGAAGAAAAAAAAAACGAAAAAGAAAAAAAAGGGGATAAAGTTGAGGAGAATCCCGTAACGCTGGGGAAATGCCGTGACCGGTTTTCACCCGCGCGGTCCACGCACGGCGTGCGGTTCTGCGTTATCGCACGGTGCGGGGCGAGGGAGGACGGGCTCCGGGCCGTGACTGATCGCGGCGGTGCGGGGGGGTGCGGGGGCCGCGGAGCGGGGCTGGGCCGGGTGTTGGGGGGGTGGGGGGGGGGTTGGGGGGGGACAGCTGGGCTGCGGCCATCTGACCGGCTCCGCCGTGACATCTGGGAGCCCACTGGTGTGTGGCACGCGCAGCGCTTGATGTCGCTATTTAAATGCAAATTTGCGGGGGGGGGGGGGGGGATCACTGAAGCCTCACCCCGTAAATTCACACAAAAGGGAGACTTGGCGCGGCGCGCTCGGAGGAGGAGGAGGAAGGAGGAAGAGGAGGGCTGCGGGGCCGGGAGGGCTCGGGCCGCCCCCGCCAGCCGCGCACACCCCCTCGGCCCCCCCCCGGGTTCTGCCGCGCAAGGTGCCGCGGCGGGCAGCACTCCCCGGCCCCCCGGGAGGGTCGGGGGGGTGCGGGGTGGGGGGAGGTGCCCGGGAGGACCCGTCGGTGCGGGCAGGGAGCATCCCGGGCGGGCCGGCGGCAGCCCCGCAGCCGGGCGCGGAGTGGCAACAACAGCAGTAAAAAAAAAAAAAAGGGGGGGGGGGGGGGGGAAAGGAGGGGGGGGCAAAAAAAAAAAGCAAAGCGAAAAGCGAAAGTTGGTGAATGATAAAGCCCGTATTTTCCACGCTTTGGGTGCAGGACCAGATGATCTCGAAAATGAGCTGAAATGGATTCAGCCTCAGAGCCTGTTGTGAGGAGCAGCTGATTCCCCCATTTCTGGCCAGATGGCTTCTGAACACAGATTTGCATTCATTTTCGCTTAATATCGTCCAAAATAGTGGGGCAGCTGCATTTGTTGTCGAAAAGGTTTAAAACTCCCTTTCTTTCTGGGGCGGGATCGTTACCTTATGCGATGGGCTTTGGGAACTTCCCCCCCCCCCCCCTTCGTCAACAGTATCAGATTTAAAAGGATTTGTTTTAAAACCTCCTAATTTGGTAATCAGATTTAAACCGCCTTGGCGCGTGTAATCTGAATTAAAGATACTGTAAATGATTTTCCGCGCTACGCTTTCGTTGGCGGAGGGGAGGACCGACCGGCACCGTCCTGCGCGCCCGAGGAGATACCTGGCGGGCTCGGCGGGCTGGGGGGGGGTTTACCTGGATTTTAGGAGATGAGGGGGGGGGACAGGAGACCCCGGCAGCCCCCGGCGCCCGCCCGAGGTCCCCCAAAGCCGCTGGCCCTTCGGCCGTGGCAGGGTTTGGGGCGTCGGGACCTGCCCTGCCGCACCCCGACGGCTCGGGGCCGGCTGCCGGCGCCGGAGCTCGCCTCCGATTTGTCGCGAGGAGTTTCCGTACACTTTGATTTAAGGTTATTAACATTCTATAGACAGTGGCATCTTTAATATGTGGCGATCGCTTCTAAAGACTAATCTCATTACCCTCAAATAGTCATAAAATATGATTTTATTATACTTACGTATTTAATTAGACGGCCAGCAATGTAATGGATTTTGAGATCGGGTAGAGCAACAGCTTTGATAATTCACTTATCTTTGGCAATAGTCATTAACCCCCAACACCAGCGAAATAGATTGCTTTTCCAACACATCTTGGGGTTTTTTTGTTGTGGTTTTATTTTCTTTTTTTTTTTTTCACCCCTCACCGCTTGGAGAAAGGATCGGGGGGGGAGGGAGGAGTTGTGATAACGCGAAATCGGGCTTCGATTTTCACCGATTAATGGAAACGCTGGCGCAGGGACCTTGGCAATTCACAAAATGAAAAAAAAAATAAAAAAAAATTATAATAAGGGATGTCCTTACCCACGCCGGGCGGAAAAAGCTCATCGCTCGAGGCGGGTGTATATATTTTTATATATATATTTAAAAATATAGGGGCCAGGCGCACATATAACTGTGGCTATAGACGCGTGCGTGTACGAAAACCTCCACCACACGCAATTCACGCGCCCGTATTTACACCTCCACCCCCGCGGAGGGCTGCCGCCACCTCCCAGCACCAGACCACCCTTTCCCCGTCCCCAACCTCTCCCCCCCTCCACCCTCAAACACCCCCCCCCCCATCCCGCACGGGGGTCACCACGCCGTGCCCACCCCCATCCTGCGGCCCACGAGGAGGGGTTTCACCAGTGGCTCTGGAAATGGGGCCTGGAGGAGAGTTGGGAGGAAAAGATTTGGGAGCTCGATGCTGCGCTCCTGCCCGGCCCCAGCACCCCCCCACCCCCCCGCCCCCGAGGGGGGGCCGGGGCCGGGCAGGAGCGCAGAGATTGAACCCCCCGCTCCATATATGGCCTTGACCCCGCCCACCGCCGACGTCATCACTGACGCCACCTCTCCCGCCGTGGCGGGGGCCCGGCTCCCGGGGAAGGGGCTCGCTCCTCGGGGAGGGAGGGCCGGGCTCTGCGCGCCTCCGTCCATTCCGTGAGACGCCGCGGGCCCGCGCCCCGTCCTCCCGTCCGCGCCCGGGAACTCCTCCGCGGGATCCAGCCGGGCTCGCTTTCCCCCCCCCCCCACACATATATATTATTATTTTTTTTTTTTTTTATTTCATCCCCCCCCCTCTTCTTCTTCTTCTTCTTCCCCCCGTTTATTTGTCTTTTGGAGCAGGAGAGCCTTGCCAGAAAGTGGTCGATTCAGCAGTGTCCTGAAGCGCTTTTAATTTTTTTTTTTTTTAATTTTTTTTTTTTTTCCTCCTGCGCCGAGGTTTACTGGGATGACACCACGTTGAGCGCGTCTGCAAACAACAACAAAAATATTTATTCTTTTAAAACCCCCCCTAAAAAAAAAAAAAAACGCAACCTCGCAGTGTCGCCGGCTGCAGTTACACTTTTTCTTTCTTTTTTTTTTCTTTTGTTTTTTTTTTTTTTTTTTTTAAACCACCAAACTGGAACGCCATCCAACTCGCTGCACAGAAGTACTCAGTAAATTGTTTATGTCGTGCCAATACAGGACAGATTGAAGAAGGAAGCAAGACTTGAACTGGGCTTTTCTCCTACTGATCACAGGGAGTAAAGTCATCTCTTATATTCCAGCCGCCAAGGAGAGAGAGAGAGAAAATCAAGCAACAACCAACCCACCCCGTATCTGACATTTCCCTCAATTTTAACCCCTTTTGGTTAGGAGCTGGTTTTGCCCAAATTTGTTTTAATGTTTGGGATTCAGGAAAATATACCACGAGGCGGGACGACCATGAAAGAAGAGCCGCTGGGCAGCGGGATGAATCCCGTCCGCTCCTGGATGCACACCGCGGGGGTAGTGGATGCTAACACGGCCGCCCAGAGGTACGTCCGCCGGACCCTCGCCCGCCGCTTTCCTCCTCCCGTGTTTCTCATCCCGGCCGTAAATTCCAACCCCCCCCCACCCCCCTCCCCCGACCACCCCCGCCCGCCCCGTACCAGCCGCAGCCGCCCCGCTCCGCGCATCCCCCCGCGGCCGCGGAGCCTGCGCGCCCCTTCCCGCCGCTCTCACCCACGCCTTGTCTTGTTTTCTCCCGCAGCGGCGTGGGGCTGGCTCGGGCACATTTCGAGAAACAGCCGCCTTCCAATCTCAGAAAATCCAATTTTTTCCACTTCGTCTTAGCGCTGTACGACAGGCAGGGGCAGCCGGTGGAGATTGAGAGAACGGCTTTTGTGGACTTTGTGGAGAAAGAGAAAGTAAGTCGGCCCCTTATCTGTTTTTTTTTTCTTTTTTTCTTTTTCTTTTTTTTTTTTCCCCCCATTTTTACCAGACCTTTAAGCGCGGTGTAACCGGCCCGGGGCCGCCGGCCGCCCCAGCGGGACCCCGGCCCGCGCGTGGGTGCCCCCGCGGTCACGGCCCCTCCGCACAAACCCCGGGCCCCGAAACTCGCGGCCGCGGCGAGAGGGGCTGCGGGTGACCCAGCCGCGCCCGCACCGCCACATCCCCGGCGCCCGCGGAATTCCTGCGAGCGGGCAATTCCCACCCGCGCCGGGGACGAGGGGAGAAAAACCCGCGCGTCGGGAGGAGGAGGAGGGAGGTGTTCTTCACGCTAAACACCGTTATTTCTCCTTGCTTGCAGGAGCCGAACAATGAGAAAACCAACAACGGGATCCACTACAAACTCCAGTTACTGTACAGCAACGGTGAGTGGCCGCTGCCCCACTCGCGACCGCCCGCCCGGCGCGGGAGAGCCCGGCTCGCTTCCTCGAGGCCTTGCGGGAAAGGGACGCGAAGGTTTTTTTTTTTTTGGTTGGTGTTTTTTTTTTTTTTTTTTTTTCGGAGATTAAAACGACACGCGTGTAAACACGGCCTCTTTTCGCTCTGCGGCGAAGGAAAACAAAACGCGAAGGATCGATAAGTCGATGGCACTTCGCGTGATTAACCGCCCGGGCTGCGAGTGGGAAGGGAGCCGGGGAAAAAAAAGAGGGGGATCGATAGCTGCTCCGGCGGCACGTCCCTGCTGGGGGCTGCCCCCCTCCCCACGCTGCTGCCGGGCCGGGGGCGGGGGTCCCCACGCCGGACAGCCCCCGCGGGTCTCGCCTGTGGGCCTGGACGGGGCGGGGGGGGGGGGGGCTGTCGGGGCAGCGCCAGGCTGGGGAGTGGGCGAGCGCTCTGCCACGGGGCCATTTCTGGGTTTTAGTTCTTTATATATATATATATATTTTTTTTTTTTTTTTTTTATTTTAAATGGAGTTGTGCTCGCGCGCTGGCGCGGGTGCCGGCCGTTAATTGCCTGCCCTCGCGCGCTCATTACGCGACCGGGGCGGTTCGCTGCCGAGCCCCTGACCGGGACCCGTCTCGCCTTCCCCCCCCCAGGAGTCCGGACAGAGCAGGACCTCTACGTGCGGCTAATAGACTCCATGACCAAGCAGGTGAGAAACTTCGCGCTTCCCTCCGCTCGCAAGCGGCCGAGTTCTGGGGTCTGCCCCTGCCTGGGGGGCCCGGGGGGGGAAGGCGTTAGACCGTGGTACCGCACCTACTCCTAATTTACCTGAGCGAGTAATTGCGGCGCCTGTTCCCGGCGGGTGTTTCCGAGGAGCCGAGGTTTGTTGTTGCTGTCGGAGGGAGCGGTGGCACCGCGAAGTAGCGTGCGTGGCATCCAGCACAGCGTCGGGCGAGCAGATGTTTGATATAATTAATTTAGCGAGGGAGAGAGGAAAGAGGGGAAAAAAAAAACAAAAAAACAACCCACCCCGTCAAGCCGCCCAGATTTATTTTTAAATGCGCTTTCCTCCTTTCGCAACTTTTTATTTTCGGGCGATGCTTTTGCTCGGTGGGCGAAGGGCAGCCCCCCGCTCCGGGCGCTCCGAAGCCGGCCGGGATCAGCCCTTCTCTCTCCCAACTCCGCCATCCAGTAACGCCAGACGTTTATTTGGATTTAAAAGTTAAATGCGGCGAGGTGAAAAGTCATCTTGTTCTCCTCTGGTCCGCGCTCACCTCTCGGCCCCCCATCTCCATAATTCAAACTCCGCGCTCCGGGGGTCACCCGCGGCCGGCCCCTCCCCGGGAGCGGCTTCTGCCGCTTCCCCGAGCCCTTGTCACGCCTTGTCAATAACAGAATTACAGCCAGGTCCTGATTCAATTATTTAACCCGCCTCGGTCAACTTTTCCGATGATAACTACGTGTTATCGGCACCGCACCGCAGCAATTAAAGGCAGAGAGCTACTGACTCGCTGTGGATTTAATCAACTTTTTTTTATTATTATTATTCTTTTTCCCAGAGAGGCATTTCCCTATTTTTTTTTTAATTTTTTTTTTTTTTGAGGGGGGTGGAAAGGAAAGGGGGTGGGGAGGAAGGTGAGAACGGGGAATAATTTACAGTGTTCTGGAAATCAGATACCAGAGATGGAAATGAAAACCATTCCGCCAATCTGCCCGGTTTTGCCTCTCCCCCCCGGAGTCCTCTGCTCTCCCGGCCGAGGCAAGCCTGCCCACCCGCGTTATTTTTATTTTTTTTTTGTTTGCAAGCCTGGGGCGAGCCCCTGTCCCGGAGCGGAGCCACCCCCCCCCCCCCCCCCCCCCCCCCCAGACTTCCCGCTCTCCTGGCTCGGAGCGGGCCCGATCCGGAGCCCACCCCTCCCCGGGGCAGGGCAACGCTGCGAGCCCCCCCGGCGCGAGGCAGAGCTGGCAGCGGGATGGGAGGCGATTCCCCCCCCCCCGGAAGGCGATGTGGCCCCCCGATAATCCTTTCGATCGGTTACGGAGGAGCTTTTCGAAACTCCGGAGCTGGCAGCGCGGGGTTATTCCCCTCGCCGG